>NC_069499.1:1308273453-1309015953 GCF_027579735.1 Bombina bombina
ATATATATATATATATATATATATATAACAAAACTCTCTCCTCTGCATTAGACACACTTGCCCCTCCCCAGCTGCGTAAAACACCACGCCGTCAGTTGCAGACCTGGCATGCTCAGCAAACACGCTATTTGCAAAAATGCTCCCGTACTGTTGAGCGTGTCTGGAGGAAAACTCACTCTGAACCCGATTTCTTACACTATAAGTTTATTCTTTGTTCATACACTTCCGCCCTTCACTTAGCCAAACAAACTTACTTCTCTTCTCTCATATCTACTCTTTCTTCAAACCCTAAATGACTCTTCTCCACCTTTAACTCTCTCCTCTACCCACCTGCTCCACCACCCCCGCCTGTCTTTAGTGCTCAAGACCTGGCAGACTACTTTTTAAACAAAACACATACTATCCGAAGCAACATCCCAACACCAACCTGCAATACTCCAACAACAGGCCCAATTACTCCCTCTGCCACCCTCTGTAACTTCCATCCAACCACTGAGAATTAAGTTTCTTCCTTACTATCTTTCTCACGCCTCACTACCTGCCCACTCGATCCTATCCCTTCCCATCTAATTCCCTCCCTATCTTCCACCCTCACTCCTGCTCTTACCCACATCTTCAACCTATCTCTCTCTACCGGCTCATTCCCATCTTCTTTCAAACACGCAAAAGTCACTCCCATACTCAAAAAACCCTCCCTCAACCCTAATTCTCCTGAAAGCTACCACCCCATATCACTGCTTCCACTAACATAAAAACTCCTTGAAAAATTAGTTTACAATCGCCTAACCCACTTCCAGTCCGCCAACTCCTTGCTTGACCCACTGCAATCCAGATTCCACCCAAAACACTCAACTGAGACTGCCCTTACCAAGGTCACAAACAATCTTCTCTCTGCTAAAAATATTGGCCACTGCCTTCGACACAGTTGACCACCCCCTCCTCCTACAGACCCTTAGCTCTTTTGGCCTCTGTGACACTGCTCTTTTCTGGATTCACTCCTATCTTTCTCACAGGTCTTTTTCTGTGTCATTTGCCGGCGACTCCTCCTCTCCTATGCCTCTGTCTGTTGGAGTACCTCAAGGATCTGTTCTGGGTACTCTACTCTTCTCCATCTATACTTCTTCGCTAGGTAAACTTATCAACAGTTATGGCTTCAAATATCACCTCTATGCTGATGACACCCAGATCTACCTTTCCACCCCTGCTCTCTCTCCCTCTGTCCTCTCTCATGTCAGCAACTGCTTATCTGGTATTTCTTCCTGGATGGCCTCTCACCACCTAAAGATTAACATGTCCAAGACTGAGCTCCTTCTTATCCCCCCCTCAAGCTCTACGCCGACTTCTGACTTCTCTATCCCTGTTGACGGCATCACCATTTCCCCCATCACCCCAAGTCCGCTGCCTCGGAGTCACACTTGACTCAAACTTATCCTTCATCCCCTATATCCAATTGCTTTCTTCATCCTGCCGCAATCATCTACGCAATATTTCTAAAATTCACCCTTTTCTGAGCGCTGACACCACAAAGGAAATAATCCACTCCCTTGTAATCTCCCGACTTGACTACTGCAACAACCTACTCGCTGGCCTTCCTCTTTCCCGCCTCTCCCCCCTTCAATCCATCCTAAATGCCTCTGCCAGGCTGATCCACCTTTCCCATCAATCTGTACCTGCTGCACCTCTCTGTGAGTCCCTTCATTGGCTCCCCTTTCACAGCAGAATTAAATTCAAAATTCTCACCCTTACATACAAAACTCTCACCAACGCTGCTCCCCTCTACCTATCCTCTCTAATACACAAGTATACTCCAGCCCGTCCACTAAGATCCAACAATGACCTGCTCCTTGCATCCGCAACTATCACCTCCTCTCATGCTAGACTGCAGGACTTCTGTCGTGCAGCACCTACTCTCTGGAACACTCTCCCTCGTGCTGTCAGGCTTTGCCCTAATCTTTCTTCCTTTAAATGTTCCCTGAAGACATTTCTGTTCAGGGAAGCCTACCACCCAACTCAATAATAAATTAATTTCACTTACCTAACATTTTCCTCATCTAACTCTGTATTAACATCTTTCTCAATCTTGCAGTCCTCAGCTCCTTTTTCTCAACCTCCTACCCTTCTAGATTGTAAATTCCCACGGGAATAGGGCCCTCAATCCCTCCTGTATGTGTTTGTAAATTTTGTCCTGTATCTTACAAGTCTTGTATTGTTTTATTTAAAGGATTTGTATCCATGGACAGCGCTGCGGAATATGATGGCGCTTAATAAATAAAGTATAATAATAATAATATATATATATATGTGTGTGTGTGTGTGTGTGTGTGTGTGGCACTAGCCACCAATCAGCAGCTAACTTTTCAGAGCTCAAAACTATTACTTTGTCAGCTTTATAAGCAAATGTTCATTAATTATATACACTTTTCAAACTGCTTTTTAATGTAAAATATTCCTAAAATAGACAGCAATACCAGACATGTCACAATTGACCATTTCACTGAACTGTTCTTCTAAATCATCTGCTATTTAACCCTTTAGCACAAGCAGGTACAATTTTGACTTGGCACCGATGGCTGCAACCATAACATATTTTGCAAGCTTGCAATAGTTAATTGCTTTTTTTTATATTCATGTGATGCTGATATACAGTATATTAGCCTAGGAAATGTTTGATAGAAAAATTGCTTTTTTCAGTTTAACTACTCTTCTTAAGTACTTAAGTTCTTTATCAATGCATTCTTTAAAAAAAAAAAGTGTGGTACTTATTTTATCTTCTTGTAATTCAACTGAAAGGTGACACAAAAGCTGCTATAATTAATAGTTTGTGACAGAAAATTGTGTTGATCTGAATCCTCTAAATATATAACAAATGCTAAGTGTGTTATTTCTAATTGTAAAATCAATTTTTTTTATTCAGCTCTGTGGATAAAACACATACAGCATTTTCTTTTAAAGGGACACAAACCTTAATAGTTTACTGGGAATGCAAAGTATGCTGCTGTAAAATACTTCACATTTGAAGAATAGTAGTGTAAAGAAGCTTGTCTCCTGCAGTGACATTAAAGGGACACTGAACCCAATTTTTTTCTTTCACGATTCAGTTAGGCATGCAATTTTAAGCAACTTTCTAATTTACTCCCATTATAAATGTTTCTTTGTTCTCTTGGTATCTTTATTTGAAAAAAACAGGAATGTAAGCATAGGAGCCAGCTTATTTTTGGTTTAGAACCCTGGATAGCGCCTGCTGATTGGTGGCTACATTTAGCCACCAATTAGCAAGCGCTACCCAGGTGCTCAACCTAAGTTGGGCCGGCTTGTAAGCTTACATTCCTGCTTTTTCAAATAAAGATACCAAGAACACAAGAATTGATAATAGGAGTAATTAGAAAGTTGATTAAAATTGCATGCTCTATCTCAGTCATGAAACAAAAAAATTGGGTTTAGTATCCCTTTAAGGGCCTTATTCCCTAGCTGACATGTAAACCATGTCTGCGTGTTGGCAATTATGTTTCAAGTCTGGGGGAAGAATTGTACTCACTCTACTTAAAGGGTTACTAAACCCAAATTTTATTATTTCATGATTCAGATAAAACATGCACATTTAGGCAAATTTCTAATTTACTCCTATTATCAATTTTTCTTCGTTCTCTTGCTATATTAATATGAAAAGTAGGAATGTAAAGCTTAGGAACCAGCCCATTTTTAGTTCAGAACCCTGGATAGCGCTTGCTTATTTGTGGCAACAGTTTGCTGAACCAAAAATGGTCTGGCTCCTATGCTTTACATTCCTGCTTTTCAAATAAAGATTGCAAGGGAATGAGGAAAAACAATGATAATTATCCTTGGATCTTTGCTTGGTAATTATTCTCTTCCTCCCTCCATTTGCTTAAAATTCAGGTTTTGTTGGTGGCCTAATCTTGTTAAGTCCTCAGGCTTTAGGAATTTTGCACTCCCCAGAAAGTAATTTGATGCATGGCTCATTACATCAGTAAACAAAAATAGGTATACCATACGGATATGCACTCCCCTCTGATTAGAACTGCTGCCTTTCATCAGTCTCAACCAAAGGCTGTTAAATCGACATGTGTGGTTGTAGGCGGAGGCGCTGATTTATAGAGAGTTCCAGATGGTTTCACTGTATGGTCTAGACAGTTTCTTCAAAGACTTTGTCCGAAAATGGTGATTTCTGTATAGAATAGTAGTGTATAAACGGCTCCTTGTGCCAGCTCTTTATGTTTTTAAAAGTAGCTTTATTAAGCTCAACGCCTTTCAACTGTTATACCATCTTTCTTAAGAGCATTCAAAAGTTTGTATGGCTTACAAAAGTCATCTATAAAACCACATCACAGGCGGCTTTAGATATACAGATAACAGCGCTTAGGTCAGATTTACACCCGCTCTGTTACACTAGATAAAAATACATTGGACAGACATTGAAATATGAGTAACACACAAGCATCCATACTGCACTACATATTGGACAGATAGACCAATCTCTCGTATATGGTTATTAATGAAGTTTCCAAAATAATACAAGAAAGTATAGGATTTTTTGAACCCTATTTTAAATAACAATTTATTCATTTTTGCAAGAACACATGAGGTTGTATTAACAAAAATCCATGAATGGATTACTTGTTTTATATTTTATATTTTACTGTTTAGTAATTTCTTGCATGTATATATATATATATGTATATATATGTATTTAGAGTAAATTGCCGTGGGTATTTAAAGTGAAATCTATCATAATAATACTGTCAATAATAAGCGATTAAATGATAACACATTTCCCTTTTGTATTCAATTGTCATTTTAGCTCATTTCAGCACAAAGTTGCCAATGTTTTAATGGATTTCTCGCATAGCACTTTGTTACTAACGTCCCATTGGAAACATAAGAACACGTGATTTAGAAAAAACAGAAACTGACCTGATTGGGTGCTTTCAAACATGGAATGGCTCGAAAGGGAACTAAATCCTGAAATGATTCAGGATAGGTCAAAATATTTATATATATATATATATATATATAAGCCAAAGGTAAAAGTCACTGTTACTGCCCTTTCCGAATTTAGTTGTCTAGCAGACAAAAACAAAGTCCGGTAAATATACGTTCTCTGTATCAAAGCAATAAACCTTTGGAGAATATATGTGTATATATAAATTGCTTTGAACCACTTAAAACAGCCCGGCTGGCCCCCTATAAACGCCTAAATAGACATATCAGAGACAGAGTGTGCTTCAGAAAACCGGAGGCTTGGGGGGTACAAGAAAGCGGTCAAAAACAGAGTATGCGGACTAATGTTGTGCATGCATTTGTGCCATTTCATGGAGTGTTTTTATCCTATATTTCAATAAAGACTATTTGCTTTTAAGACCGCTGCTTGCAACTTTTCTCTACTTTACTATATATATATATATATATATATATATATATATATATATATGTATTTTTTGCTGATTGACTTTTAATATGAATTCCTTTTTACCATTTTTTATTCCGATATGTTTTATACATAATTTTATTGAATGAATGAGTTAATTTAGTTTTTTATTTTCAAAGTTAGGCATGTATCATATTTTTAAATCTGACCTCAGCCAATGAGGTATCAGATAGCACAATTATCTGTATATTTAAAGTCGCCTGCGATGCAGTATTGTAGATGACTTTTGTAAGCCATACAAACATTTGAATGCTCTTGAGAAAGATGATACCACCGTTGAAACACTTTGAGCTTAATAAAGCTACTTTTAAAAAAACATAAAAGAGCTGGCACATACTTTTTGACCATTAAGGAGACATTTATCCTGTACTATTCTATACAGAAATCATAATTTTCAGACAAAGTCTTCAAGAAACCGTAGAGACCATACAGTGAAACCATCTGGAATCAGCGCCTCCGCCTATAACTTATTATCTCAGTGCCTTATAGGATGGAGTTGCTATACACATTTCATCTCCCAGCAGCAGGGGGGTAAAGGTCAAATTTTTTAGTGCTAGTTGCTTAAGGATGACAGGTGGGGTGATGTCCCCAGGTTCTGCTGGCTGAAGGTCCCCCAGGACATCTGTGTTTCGTGTTGCAAGCACAAACACGTTAGGATCCTCCCATACCTAATTTGGGCCTTGACCTTTAGCTGTATGGTGTTTTTACTTGGACCTCAAATGCTGCCACCGGTTTGATGTTTGACTTAGTAAAAGTCTAAGTTTAAGTTTTTTGATATTTTAATAAATAAATGCAACCATGACATGGTCCTATACCCACCTCCATGTCTGTCTTTATTGGGGATGATGTATGGTTTTGGTTAGTTTTTTCTTGCTGTGTTGGAATGTCACAAATGGGTGCTTAGCCCTTACGTATAAAAGAAGGCTGATATAAGCATTTCTTTACATCGAAATTGGCACCTTTTGCACACAGATGACAGGCAGAGAATACTCAGCCCCTGATTGGTAAATTCATTCTTATACCCAAGCTTAAATACCGTTTAGCAGAAGAAATTTCAAGGGGTGCATTTGTATTATGATTTGATTCATAGGCATACACCTTTTTTAAATTTATAAAAAATATATAGTAATAGCATGTGAGTTCAAGTATTATTAATAAAGCACTGCGAATTGCAGTATTGACCCATATCTATTTTATAATGTTATAGAAAACATATGCTTAGGCAGTCTGTCAATTCAGGTACATTGCAAAGCAATACTATCTTTTATGTGCAGTTTGGGAGGTTTTCTATCTATGTTCAATCAAACTTAACATGATCTAAATTACAACATACAAATAGTTTATGTTGTAATTTAGGTAATGTTTATTTTTTTATTTTGTATTTTTTTAACTCTGAATATACTCTGTGAACAGTTGCTCTGATCTAATGCTAAATGTCAAGTAACTTGTATCAAACACTTTCCATTACAACGTTTCTTGCAGTTGGATGCTGGGACTTTAGGTTGCATTATACAATTCAATGCCATGTCCATTAAAAAATAAAAAAGCTGATTCGTTTTACAGTGTGGTTAACCTTTTTTTTAGATTTATATAAACACTAGGATTTGTCTCATTTTATTTGCAGGAGACTTCTGCCTACTTATTTGAACACACAGATTTCACCCCTGCAACGTATCATCCAATATTTCAAAGATGTTTTTCCGACATCGTGCTAGATTGCGAGTAGAGCGCTAACTGTTGCGCTGAAGAAATAAGGGTTATATTGTGGCTCTTTGCGCGTGTCGGAAGTAGGGTACGTTGAAAGTAAATTCATTCGCTTGAGCGCAATTGGATTTAATGAACGTCAGGTTAGTGCGACTTCAGAGCTCTGGTTAACTGTTACGCCAGACAAAAAAGTGTCACAAATCACATCAAACATACATTGCACAGTACAGTTACATTTGTCTCCTGCATTGATATTAAGGGCCTTGTTCCTTAGCTGACGTAAACTCTGTCTGTGTGTTGTCAAGTATGATGCAAGTTTGTTGAGGGATTGTACTCACCCTACGTTTTTATTGTTTAAAAAGATAGATAATATCTTTATTACCCATTTTCCATTTTTGCACAGAAAACATGGTTATATTAATACACTTTTTATCTCTGAGATTAACTTGTATCTAAGCATCTTCTGATAGCCCCCTGATCACATGACTTTATCTATTGACTTGCATTTAAGCCAATTAGTGCTGTGTTTTTAGAATCCACGGGTGACAGCACAATGTTATCTATATGGCTTACATGAACTAGCAGTCCCCTGTTGTGAAAAGCTGATACAAAACATGGGATCAAGGGGCTGTCTTTAGTGACTTATATTAATATAACCATGTTTTTTGTGCAAAGTTGGGTAATGGGTAATAAATAGGTGTCCATATTGTCGCTTTAAAAAGGGACACATATGAAAAATACATATGTCAGGGTTGTTTAAATAAATGTTTTGTATAAGAACCCTGACATATGTAGTTTTCATATGTGTCCCTTTTTAAAGCGGCAATATGGTCACCCTAGTAATAAAGGTGTTGTCTATCTTTTGACTGTCCCTTTAAGCTCAGAGAGACAGACTTCTTTCTCTTTCTAATTGGATCTTTTCACCCCTGCAACATATCATCCAATATTTCCCAAATGCTTTCCTGACATAGGGCTAGATAGTACTTGTAATCTAGCCCATAGAAGTTAAGAGTGACTTGTAGGTGGACTCCACCAGTTTTTAGTGGGGAATGCAGCACAAAAGCACTGCAAGAATTTTAGTTTGTTTGTTCAAAGCATGTAAAGATGATAGTTATAATTAAGAACAGCAAATAACAATGATGAAGCAGAAAAATACAGAAAAATAAATATTTTTAATGTCTGGAAAATATAAAAACATTCTTGCAGTCTCAGATTATATATATATATAAAAAACCCTCAACAGATTACATATTTTAATGTTTCTGAAATCTTACTAACAATTATAAACACTGATTTGTTTGCTATAATTACAGGGTCTTTTTATAGTCCTTTTATATTCGTCTGGATCATAGCAAAAAAAAAAAATAAGATGATTCAATACCAGTGTATTATCATGAGACAAGGAATGGACAGTGGCTGGCTGCTACTGATTACAGCTATAACAGAAAAAATATCAATACCCCACAACAATGCCTCACCTAATTGGTTCTGAGTTGCCAATTGTATGGTTTACATCTTGTACTCATGTATTTGGATTTATCTCTTTTATTTATTTTTTCGAGCCAAGGACATTTTCAAAGTCACAAATATAGGAAAGCTACCTATATAAATGAATAGAGTAAGTAAACATGACAGCTGTAATCATATATAGATAAATAGATATCTAAAAGTAAAAGAACACAAGTTATTAATTGCATTTCTGTTTTGATTTATCATATTTTTAGTTTCCTCTCTAGGTCATTTATTTTTTTCTGTGAAGCAGGCTGAACTGATCAAACCAATACAAGCAAATGTCAATAAGTTTACTAGCTTGGAATATCACATTTTAAAATGTTGTGTCATGTTAGAAAACGTCCCCCTTTGTCCTTTTAGCTAAGTAGTAATTTTTTAATGGGAACCAAAAATCACATGCTGTATTGTGATTCTATAAGAGCATTTTTTAAACACCACAACATATTTTATTGCCTTACAAGGAATTTATTAACGGCTAGATTACAAGTGGAGTGCTAATTTATTGTGTGCCCATAAACTGGCAAATTCGCCCATTTAAGGGAGCACAATAAATAACTAGCAAGTGGCTGGTTATTGCTATTGCGAGCTGGCAGTAGCAATTAGTGCTTGAAAAAATGAACCAGTCAGACCTCTGGTTAATTTTAAAAATATCCTCTAATTGCCCCCAAACTTAAGTGTGACATTCCTAAATAAAATAAAAAATTGTGAGCATCTTTAATTTTTTTTAACCCCTTAATGACCGAGGACGTGCAGGGTACGTCCTCAGAAAAAAGGCAGTTAATGCCTGAGAACGTACCCTGCACGTACTCGGTGTGGAAAGCAGCTGGAAGCGATCCTGCTCGCTTCCAGCTGCTTTCCGGTTATTGCAGTGATGCCTCGATATGGAGGCATCCTGCAATAACCTTCTACGGCCATCCGATGCAGAGAGAGCCACTCTGTGGCCCTCTCTGCACCGGACATCGATGGCCGGTATCGTTGGTGGGTGGGAGCCGGTGTGGGAGGTGGGTGGCGGCCATCGATGGCCCTGGTCATGTGGAGGGGGGCGGGATCGTGGGCGGGGGAGTCCGGGGGCGCGCGCACGTGCACGAGGGGGCGGGGGCAGGCGCGTGCACGGGGAGGGAGCGGGTGGGAACCGCTACACTACAGAAAAATGTGTCCCAAAACAAAATAAAAGTGGGACCTAGAATGTAAAAAAAAAAACTTAAGGTGTCATTTATGTGGTGGGGGTAGGTCCGTGGGGGGGTGGGGGGGAAGCTACACTACAGAAAAAGATAAAAAAAAAATAAACATTTGTTTGTGTGCAAACTGGGTACTGGCAGACAGCTGCCAGTACCCAAGATGGCCCCCAATAAGGCAGAGGGGGAGGCTTAGAGAGCTGTTTTGGGGGGATCAGGGAGGTTGGGGGCTAAGGGGGGATCCTAAACACAGCATATGTAAATATGCTTTTTTTTCTTTAAAAAAAAAAACAAAAAAAACCTTTTATTTTTAAGATGGCGGGGACAATTGTGGGGTGGGGGAGGGAAGGGAGCTGTTTGGGAGGGATTGGGGGTGGGATGTGTCAGGTGGGAGGCTGATATCTACACTAAAGCTAAAATTAACCCTGCAAGCTCCCTACAAACTACTTAATTAACCCCTTCACTGCTAGCCATAATACACGTGTGATGCGCAGCAGCATTTAGCGACTTTCTAATTACCAAAAAGCAACGCCAAAGTCATATATGTCTGCTATTTCTGAACAAAGGACATCCCAGAGAAGCATTTACAACCATTTGTGCCATAATTGCACAAGCTGTTTGTAAATAATTTCAGTGAGAAACCTAAAATTGTGAAAAAATTAACATTTTTTTTTAATTTGATCGCATTTGGCGGTGAAATGGTGGCATGAAATATACCAAAATGGGCCTAGATCAATACTTGGGGTTGTCTACTACACTACACTAAAGCTAAAATTAACCCTAGAAGCTCCCTACATGCTCCCTAATTAACCCCTTCACTGCTGGGCATAATACACGTATTGTGCGCAGTGGCATTAGCAGCCTTCTAATTACCAAAAAGCAAAGCCAAAGCCATATATGTCTGCTATTTCTGAACAAAGGGGATCCCAGAGAAGCATTTACAACCATTTATGCTATAATTGCATAAGTTGTTTGTAAATAATTTCAGTGAGAAACCTAAGGTTTGTGAAAAACTTTGTGAAAAAGTGAACAATTTTTTTTATTTGATCGCATTTGGCGGTGAAATGGTGGCATGAAATATACCAAAATGGGCCTAGATCAATACTTTGGGATGTCTTCTAAAAAAAATATATACATGTCAATGGATATTCAGGGATTCCTGAAAGATATCAGTGTCCCAATGTAACTAGCACTCATTTTGAAAAAAAGTGGTTTGGAAATAGCAAAGTGCTACTTGTATTTATGGACCTATAACTTGCAAAAAAAGCAAAGAACATGTAAACATTGGGTATTTCTAAACTCAGAACAAAATTTAGAAACTATTTAGCATGGGATTTTTTTGGTGGTTGTAGATGTGTAACAGATTTTGGGGGTCAAAGTTAGAAAAAGTGTGTTTTTTTCCATTTTTTTCCTCATATTTTATAAAAAAAATTAGAGTAAATTATAAGATATGATAAAAATAATGGTATCTTTAGAAAGTCCATTTAATGGCGAGAAAAACGGTATATAATATGTGTGGGTACAGTAAATGAGTAAGAGGAAAATTACAGCTAAACTCAAACACCGCAAAAATGTAAAAATAGCCTTGGTCCCAAACGGACAGAAAATGGAAAAGTGCTGCGGTCATTAAGGGGTTAAATTAACTGCACAAAGCATTTTTTAGGGGTTAAAGTGTGCGGATGTGGGTGTTAGAAAAAAATCGCCACTGAGTGCCTTTACATTGCGGTCTATGGGGACTGTGTAATCTCACAAAACATATATGTATATGATAATATACATACATATTAACACATAAATATATATTTGTATCATCACTGAGCTACTTTTCCCCTTCACTGCATTACGTTCTCTGCCGTGTAAACTACCTTTAAAGTACCCATTTTAACCACATTAAGGTGTCAACTAAATTGTTTTGTTACATACATTCATTTGTACGTTTTTGATTAAAGGGACTGCCTATTTATCATTTTCAGAAAAATACAATGAATAACACAAATTTAGTTGATTTTACATTTGTTCTATTTCAAAATAAACGTCTTAATTTTAAAATGCAAAATATTTTTTTTTAACGTTTTTACCTACTGTTTGTTAAAATACTTAACTGAGTTAACCCCTTAATGACACTCGACTTACCTTGTATGTTGGCTGTCATTTTTAGTCTAAGGGATCAAATAGCTCTTTTCTTTATGACAGTAGCAATACTGAGCTAAAGCCCAATGCTTTCTGAAGTGAGGCATGCTGTAATGGTGTGTATGATTTTGGTTAGTTCTAGTGACGGGATGGCCCCCATGTCGTTACCCCCCAGATGGATTATGATAATGTGGGGTTTACCCCATCGCCTATGAGCATCAGTAAGGACATTGGGAAGCTGGGGTCAACACATACCCTGAAACCTAACCAGCGAATTGAAACTTTGGATGTAGGGAAACCCAAATTCTGCCCCCCATCTTTGGTGAGGGCCCGGATCGCCCAATGAATGAACGAATGGCCCATGATCCATACCCTCGTAGCAGTCTTGCATGTTCCTAGAAAACAAGACAAATGTTAGCTAACTTTACACATTTGTGTCCCTTACATAACACCCCACTACCCACCCCCCCTCTTCGGGGGAGCCCAACAAATACATGTGTTACTTATCCATTAACTGTCTGCCTTTAATGGGCAAACGTATAATTTGTAGACATTAGAACGCTATCTACCCAATTTCTGGATGGCGTGGGCTGCCGCCCCTTGCAGAGCAGCTTGTGTAGCCGCCCATATCTGAAATGAATGGGGGGTTATTTTAGAGGGGTCGAAGCCAGCCATCTGCACCGCACGGGCCAAAATCCTACGGAACTGGTAGGAAGAAAGGGCAGCGCCGTTCTCATGTACTAAGAATTGCCCACCCCCCAATGGCCTGCGCTGCAAGTACGCCGAAAGAGTAGCTACAGGGCAGCAAATGTCCCCTTGACTGGGAAGAGTGAGCCAAGTTCCCTTGGCTTCTTGGTCAGTTTTAGATTTAGGGACAAAAAACAAGACCGAAGGAGAGGAAATTACGACATGGTCTAATTGAACACCTTTATTTACTTGCTTTTTAGAAGGGAATATAAGTTCATAGATTTTGAGGGCCCCAGCGAATGCTAAAACAAATGCTGCTTTAAAAAGCAGGACCTCAAACTCTGAACAACAAATATTAGGCAGAACCGCTACCAGCCTCTCAAGCCGGTCCCAAGTAATAGGTTCCCTACTATCTTTAGTATGGGCCTGCAACCGCCCCCAACCCTTGAGAGCCTGCCTAACAAAAAAGGACCCCGTGGGGTCTCCTGTTCCCAACAGCCTGAAAAAGAATGATAGTGCAGTCAAACGAGAATGAACTGCCCCCTTTCGCAAACCCGCCACCTTCATGCACACCAACCAATTACACAACATCACCTGCGAGCCAACTGAGGATCCACCCCACGGGCACAGCAAAATAGGTCCTACTCTCTCCAGAGCCTGAGGCAGGTTCGCCAAGTTGTTGGGGCAAGGGATGACCGGACTAACGGAATTAATGACAACCAGGGACCACCAGCTGCCAAAGGAAATGTCTCCTAAACTTTCAAATCATCTATCATGTCTTGTGAAACACATATTCTGTCTGATACTCTTGGGTTGCCTTTAAGATGACTCTCTAGCCTCCTGTTGAACACCCTCCCCATGGGGATTACCCTGCATGTGAAGTTCAATAACTCAAGGAGAGATTGAAGCTCCCTCAAGGACATCTGCTTCTTGGAGACAGCCGCCTGAACTGAAACCAACATATTCTGTACCTTGTCCATGGGTAACCTACAAACCATCTGCAAGGTATCTATTTCTATACCTAGGAAGGTTAATGTAGTGCTTGGTCCCTGGGTTTTATCTTCTGCTAACGGAACACCCAACTGGGACATGAGGGCTCTCATTTCTACCATTATACTGATACACCTGTCAGAGTCATGTTCCCCCACTATGAGAAAGTCGTCGAGATAGTGAGCCACGAAATCCCCTCCCACACGCTTGGCCACTGCCCAATGCAGGAATGTGCTAAAAGTCTCAAACAGTAGCATGAAATAGCACAACCCATGGGTAGGCATCTATCTACATAGTAACTACCCTCGAACTTACATCCCATGAGGGGAATAGACCTGGGGTGCAAAGGAAGGAGACAAAAAGATGATTCAATATCTAATTTCGCCATTAAAGCACCTCTCCCGAACCCACGGACCAAGTCAAGTGCCTTATCAAATGACTGGTAATGAACTGTGCTGAGTTCAGGGTCAATTGCGTCATTTACTGAGTTGCCCTTGGGGTAAGAGAGGTGCTGTATTAAGCAAAATTTTCCAGGTTCCATCTTTGGGACCACTCCCAAAGGAGAGATAACCAAATCAGGAAAAGGAGGCATGCTAAAGGGGCCTAACATTCTTCCTAAAGATATTTCCTTTGTCATTTTATCTCTAACCATTCCAGGATACTGGTAAGCGTATTTTAAATTATGATGGCATTGAGAACCCGCCACAAATTTGTTTATCGGGATCACAAAACCATCCGAAAATCCCACCAAAAGCAAGCCTGCTACTTGGTGGTCTGGGTAAGTGCGCAACCACAGCTCAAGAGCATCCACCCTCACCAGGGTGGGTGCCCTTAGCTGCAGAAGGTTGACGGGCTGCTGGTATGTCAGTGTTGTTGTCCCTTTTCCTGGAACAATCTGCTCCTGCGTGAAATGAACCGCAGAACTTGCATACATGCCGGTAAAGGCAGGCAGAACCTTTGTCACACCTTTTCTCCTGAAAGGCCCAGCATTCCCGGCCCTTACGCTTATTCCTGTTCTGGAAGCGTGCCCCTATGCCTCTACTAGCTGCTGGAGGTGAAGGAGATCTCTCTGAACCTAGGCGGGACCTCAAGTGCATTTCTTGAGATCCAAATGTTAGGGCAGAGTTGTTGGCCATTTTCCTCCTAAAGTTAGAATCATACTCTCTCCACACACCGTCTTTATGATGTTGATAAATCCAGTGTATAGTATCAGTATGCTTCAGCAGCGCCTGGCCTTGATCTGGATATTTATCCAAATAACATGAAGATAGGATCCTAAAGCATTTGAGCCACTCGTCAAATGTCTCAGGTCTCTTACTTCGTTTAGGCCCTGTCCCATCCGCACTTTTCTCCTTCTGCCTATGTGCTTCGAGGGAAAGTTCAAAAGTATTTACGTAGCGGCCCTCCTGAATTCTTCTCACAATTTTTTGCTTCAGGTGGCTGTGAAGCGAAAAAATTGGGCAGGGTAAAGCATCCCCTGCTAAGGCTGTTTTTCTAGCTAACACCACTGGGGCTACCTGAGCTTGCCCTTGAACTAGCGGAGCCACTACCTCTGTCCTCTGCTCTTTTTGCACCTGACCTGACTTCATTTGCTTCAACATCTTAACATCTTATACATGCGCTTTTGCCCTTTTGATTTTAAGCCTAAAGACGTGTCGCTATCTAAGTCAGAGTCAGTAGAGGAGTCTGATAAGTGTTCCCTAGGGTGATTAGATGCAAGCAACTCACCATTCCCAGTGGAGGGTCCAGCCACAGCCTCTGCTGATGTGATTTCGGCAGATGTTAAAACACCAGGGCCTCTGTTGTCCACCATGGATGTAGACGAAATTGCTGTCACTGTTGTTGCCAAAGAAGTTGCTGTTGCAGACAAGGATGTAGCACCTACAGCTGCCATGACTGGTGATGGGTTATTCGCCGGCGGACTTTGTGTAACTGGAGTAAACTGCTTTCTTGATATAACCTCTTGCAAAACAAAAAGAAAATCACAAGCACTTTGCTCTGATGCCAGAGGAAGCCCAGGTGTGACCTGAGGGGCCCTACCCGCTCCCAGCTCACTAGCATTTTCCACCCTTGTAAAATTAACTCCTTGCTGTGCTTGGAACCCCTGAACGTAAATTGCTGCAGATGGACCATTCACTCCCAATTGCGCATCCATACATCCTTCAGATAAATTGTGCACAGGGGGACAAAAATTATTATTGTTTTGAACAGCCAATGACCCACAAGCATTCTGGCCAGAAACAATGGGAGCATTAGCATCTGAACACCCAGCACTCTGCCTAAGGACACCAATATTTTCCACATCAGGATCACTAATGTTTGCAGACCTAATGGTATGTGAAGCAACAGTCTGCCTGTGTGAATTGCCAGCCCTAATATCTGAATTATTAACACCCTGGCACCCCAGCATTCTGCATATTAACATTTGCATTATGAAAGTTATGAGCATTGAAAATCTGATTGCACACCCTCCTGTTACTAACAGCATGAACGTTATCAACAGCATGAACATTCTCATTTTGCCCTTTAAAAGCTCCTTCGTTCATCATATTTACTGCATTTATGCCAGCATGACCGTTATCAACAGCATGAACAACCGTATTTTGCCCAGTAAAAACACTTTCACTTATAATATTTACTGCATCTGCATTTCTTTCATTACCAACATTATCAGACAGCATGCCCACACATCCTTCTCTTCCTACCGCCACACTGCCTCTCACTGAGAACGCTGTGCTCCTACCGCTCTGCCCAAAAAATACTTGTGACCCCCCAAGCCCCTCCGGCGACCGGCTAGGCAGCCCCTGGCCAGAGGGCGCTTACGGTGCTCACCTGCCTGGGGTCTGCTCCTGATCGCCGGTCTACCGCGGGTGAATCATGGCCCTGCACTGACGTCACCGGAAGCGCTGTTACGCCCAACCAGAAGTGACGTCAGCGCAGGCACAGCCGCACACGAAGCCTGCTTTGGGACCGGAACCTGCTGAGGAGAAGGACGGGAAGCCTGATGGGCCTGCATGGGGTAATTAACGGTCGCTGCAGGCGCTCCTTGAATTGCGTTTGGGCCGCTCCATGAATTGCGTTTGGGCAGCTATCACTGGGGAATGTAAGCTCTCGGGCAACATTCTGGATGGGTGGGGGATACACAACCTCTGGGCCAATCACTGGCGTAGCCGGGGGAGGAGCTTTATATGACCTAGAAGAAGGCCTAGTAGGGGAACAAAAAGATGGCGTTTTTGGCACCAAATACGATGGGCCCTCCGACTGCTGAATAGCATGTAATGATTTATCTGTAAGGGAAGGCCTGATGAGATAGCTGCTGCTAAATTAGAAAGCAGGGATGCCACAGCACCTGCCGCAGGGGGAGGGAGAGCAGCAAACAGACCTAAATAAGATAAATCTGGGTTATTAATATTTTTTATTTGCATTGTGTATGCAGTATTTAAGTTCCCTTCTTGTGAGATAGGAGAACCAGGATTGGAATCAGGGACAACACCAGAAGAGGTAGATGGTGTGGGATGGATTTCTACCACAGTTGTTAGTGTGGGAATTATTGTGGGAGCTGAAACCTGTGCTGGGGCCTGCATAGGGGGAGGAGGGGGTTATTAAAGAGGAAGGGATAACTTCAACACTTTCACTGATACTTAGCTGCTGCTCTTGCAAACCACGCCGGGTAACAGGTATCTTCCCTTCTCTAAACCTCAGGGGTGGTGCTGAAAAACGTCTGGAACACATCATGTTAAAAAGAAGAATTGATGATGGAGAGAAGATAGCACAACTTGTCAGCTTCCTATCCAGGATCAAAGAGGAACAGGAACTACAAGCATCAGCATAAGAAAGGTAAACCACTCCCTTCCCCAGCAACATTGTTGCAACATACACAAGGAAAAACCTCCCTTCTTTCTTCCCTCTCCCTGACAGCCTTAACCCTTATGATGCTATTTGGCTCTACACTTACTTATCCAAAGGAACAGGCTAACCAGGGGGTAAGGATGACTCTTAGTCACAGAGAAACATCCTCTTCCTCCTATGTGCTGCCAGCTTAGCTTCTGCTAATTGCAAACAGTCAGAAAGGATGTTGTTAAACTGGGGGTAGGGGGGGGGGGCTTACAGCAGCCTTTGCCATAGGGCCCAGAAAGATTTAGTTAAACTGAACCTAGTCTGGTTTGCTCTGCTTTTCATTATATACTGTAGTTCAACATGCGTTTTCAAATTTATTTTTAGACTTTTTTTAAGAGTCAGGTCTTCTCTGTACTTAATTGTAATATTGATTCATTTCTAAGCTTGATTGTTCCATTATGCTTATCACTAGTGCTTCCTCCTCTTAGCTGACTGTTTAATTCAGAAATATCATTTTGATTTGCTTTTAACTGAATGTAGAATTAATAGTTTTCATATTTTTATAAGTTTTTTTTTCTTATCTACATTTTAAATATGACATATTAAACAGGGTGCTGCTATAGGTACACAGAAGAAGAGTTTTTTTGTTTTGTTTTCCCTGCAATTTGCATTTGTAGCTTTATTGGTATTCCAATCACTAGAAATTTACAGTATTTACCTCAGAAAGAAGTTTTTCATCATTAGAATTACTTCAATATTGCAGGTGAATGGCTGGTGGGGAGTAGTGATGTCGCGAACTGTTCACCGGAGAACAGTTCCCGGCGAACATAGCTTGTTCGCGTTCGCCGCTGCGGGCGAACATATGCGATGTTCGATCCGCCCCCTAAGTGTCATCATTGAGGAAACTTTGACCCTGTATCTCACAGCCTTCTGACACATTTGAGCCAATCAGCAGCAGACACTCCCTCACAGACCCTCCCAGCTCCTGGGCAGCAGCCATTTTAGATTCATTACGACCTTGCTTTGTTAGTGAGAGGACGTTTTGTGTTGCTGCTGCTGACATTATAGGGAAATAGATAGCTAGGCTAGTGTATTTAGTGTCCACTACAGTCCTGAAGGACTCATCTCATCTCTGCTGCAAGGACAGCACCCCAAAAAGCCCTTTTTAGGGCTATAACTTCAGTCGTTTTTTTTTTTTTTATTTGTAATTTTATTTGCATTTGCCTGGCTTTCAGCCTGTGTGTGAGGCTCACAGCATATACTGTGATTAGTGCTAACACTGATATCTGCTTAACATTAGTGTAAATTTAACCAACAAAACTTTTAAATCATTTTGCTAGTGTAATCTAATTTAATTTTCTATCAGGCCTGTGTCTCAGGCTCACACAGCATATACTGTGGTTCATTGCTCTGTGCCAGCCACCACTCATATCTGCTTAACATTATTGTAAATTTAAAAAAAAAAAAACTTTTAAATCATTTTGCTAGTGTAATCTAATTTCATTTTCCATCAGGCCTGTGTGTCAGGCCCACATCATATAGTGTGATTAATAGCTCTTTTTTCCACCACTTATATCTGGTGTAACATTAGTGTAAATTTTTTTTTAAAAAATGTACATCAGTCCTCTTCTAGTGTTATTTAATTTTAGTTTGCCAGGCCAGCCTGGCTGCCATTAGTGCCAGCCTGTGTGTCAGGCTGCCAGCATATACTGTGCCTACTTCCATCCTCAGTGCCAGTCCACCACTCCTTTTTTTTTTTTTTTTTTTTATTTATTTTTTTATTGAAGGGCATACAAAGAAACATAACAGTCTGTTACCAATTATTACAGAGTGTTCTCATCACCAAAAAAAAAAAGAAAGAAAAATAACAGATTCATACATCAAATATTGCAGAACACATCGGTATACAAAAGTTCCAGCACTTATTTTATGTGATATTATAACAAAGATTAATTTGTATGATATATAACATTTCTATACCTATACAACATCTTTTATGCCCACCGTGTGTGCTGGGTGACTCCTGTTATATTTTACCAGGTTTAATTAACATTTTATGTAGTTATATGCCCTCCAGTTATCAGTTAACACATGACCTAACTTAATATTATGAGAGTCTTGCTGAGTTAAGAAAGAAGAAAGGAGAGAAACAAAGGAGGAGAAAAGAAAAGAAAAGGGGGAAGAGGGGAAGAAAAAAAAAAAAAAAAAAAAAAAAAAAAAGGGGGGGGGGGGGGGGAGGGGGAGGGAAGGGAGATCGCAACTGGTTAATTTTTATATATTATGTCTGTATTTTTGAATAAAAAGTAACCATTTTTTTTCAAAGCTGAGTTGTTGCTGGGGTCCATTGTTAAAATTGTCCGTCTGTTCTATTATATATTGGGAATGGAGTAGATGTGTAAGATTGTTAAGTGTGGGTGGACGCATTGCTTGCCAGTTTTTTAATATAAGATATCTGGCGCCCAATATTACAGTATTGATAAAATTATTATTGCGCATCTCATGAGTGGTGTTTGTTAGAAGGAAGAATATATTGACTTGTGATAATGTAATTTGTGCGTGAAATAGTTGATTCAACCAAAACTGTATCCTTTTCCAAAATTGCAAGATTTTTGGGCATGACCAAAACATGTGGACCAGATCGGCCACCACGGATCTACATCTTGGGCATGATTTTGACGTTTGACCATACCATTTATTTATATCTGCGGGAGTTATGTAAAAGCGATTTAAAATTTTAAATTGTGATTCGCGCCATGACGCCGATAGAGTAGCATGCTCTGCCACTATTGTACTGTGTTTCAGCTGTTCGATATCTATTGTGGGAATATCACTTAGCCATTTAGCCTGGATTCTTACCAGGTTGGCTTCACCTTTCTGTACTAATATCATTCTATACCAGTAACTGATAGAGTGCTTTCCTGCTTTGTATAGGGAAAGGCCCATTCTTATGCCAGGATGAAGCCAGTGACCCGTTTGATTTTGAACTAGTTCATTATACCAGTGTCGCACTTGCAAGTACGCATAAAAATCTCTATTCAGAAGTTGGAACTTGGCTTTAAGAAAGATAAAAGTGTGTATAATCGTGGTCTCAGTATCACGAAGATGAATTAAGTGGGTGAGACCTTGTGTTGCCCATCTTTTAAATACTCTATTACTTAATCCAGGACTAAAGCATGGATTCTTGGTAATAGGTACTAGCTCAGAGATTTGGGGGTTGTCGTTCATGCATAAACGAATGTATTGCCATGCTTTGATGACATTTACTATGGTACATTTAGTCTTGAGCTTAGCTGGGAGTGCTTTAATAGGACAGTGTAATAGCGCAATTAATGAATAAGGGGAGATTAGTTTTTGTTCAACTTCTAGTGAAGCAATATAAGATCTTTCCGTGATCCAGTCCATGGCGACCTTAGCCAAACAGATATTATTATAGAGTTCGAATATGGGGAATGATAGTCCACCATATTGTCTAAGATGAGCCAATTTGTCGAGTGCAACCCTGTTCTTACCCATGCCCCATAAAAAGGTCCTAATTCGTTTGTCCAGAAGCTTGATATCTTTTTTTGCTAATATAAGGGGTGTATTCTGCATGGTATATAGTAGTTTGGGTAGTATGGTCATCTTGATTAGGTTAATTTTAGCCGTTAGTGAGAGGGGAATTTTCGACCAGTTCAACAGATCTGCTTCAATTTTGTTTAGAAGTGGTGCGAAGTTTTGTTCGTACCATTCTAATGGATTTCTACTAATTTTAATACCAAGATATGTAATGTAGTGTTCTGCAACATTAAATGGAGGCATATAATTTATTTGCGGGTTTGGATTTAGCCAAAGTAGGTCAGACTTATTAATATTAATTTTGTAGCCTGAGAACGAACCAAATATTTCGATAGTCTTTAATATATGGGGAATCTCGGCTTGGGGATCTTTGAGAAAAATTAATACGTCGTCTGCGTAAAGCAGGATTTTGAAAGCTTTATCGCCTATGTTAAGCCCTTCTAGTTGAGTTTTTAGCATTAATGCTAAAGGTTCTAGTGCCAAATTGAACAATAGTGGTGAAATTGGACACCCTTGACGGGTACCTGTCTTGATATCAAAAGAATCTGTGAGTGAGCCGTTTACCAATAACATTGATGAAGCATTTGAATATAATGCCCTAATACAAGTGGGGAAGTTCCCTATAAATCCAAACTGTTTCATGGCATGGAATAAGTGGTCCCAGGTAATCGAATCAAATGCTTTTCGGGCATCGAGAGAGAGGATAGCTGGGTCGGCCTGTTGGTGGGTTTTATTTGCGTGTAGGAAGTCAATTAGCAAAAAAATTTTCCTAATACTGGCCATTGAATTCCGTTGTGCCATGAAGCCGACCTGGTCCACATGTATTAGGGCTCCAAGAATGGGTTTTAATCTATGTGCCAGAATTGCAGTGAAAATTTTGTAATCGACATTTAGGAGTGATATGGGGCGGTATGAATCAGCTATTTCTGGGTCTTTTCCCTTTTTTGGGATTAGTATGATTTTTGATGCAGTAAAATATTTAGAAGGTGTCTTGCCCTTGCCTAGATAATCATTGAACAGATTCGTTAGTGCTGTTGCGACCTCATCTTTCAGTATTTTATACATTTCGGCCGGGAGTAAGTCAGGGCCGGCAGCTTTCCCCAGTCTAAGTCTGTCTATAGCTTGTGTTACTTCGGTGTTGGTTATGATTTGATTAAGTTTTTCTGCAACTTGTCGGGGTAGAACTGGGACCTGGATATTTCCCCAGAACTTCTCTTTGTTCTGAATATCTATATATGGGTCAGCGTATAATCTCTTAAAAAATTCATGGAATCCGGTCTTAATATCCTCTGACTCAGTTAAGGTCCACCACTCCTATCTGGTGTAACATTAGTTTAAATTTTTTTTAAAAAAACTTTTACATCAGTCTTCTAGTGTTATTTAATTTTAGTTGCCAGGCCAGCCTGCCACTAGTGCCAGCCTGTGTGTCAGGCTGCCAGCACATACTGTGCCTACTTCTATCCTGAGTGCCATCACTCCTATCTGTTGTAACATTAGTGTAACTTTTTAAAAAAAAAAACTTTTACATCAGTCTGCTATTGTTATTTAATTGCAGTTGCCTGTCTGCCAGCGTGTGTGCCAGGCCCACTTTCCAACTAGTGCCACGAATCATATTTGTTATAACAGTAGTGTAAATATTTTAAATAAAAACTTTTTTGACTGTGAATCATCAGTCTGCTAGTGCAATTGAATTCCAGTTGCCTGCCTGCCTGCCAGCGTGTGTGCCAGGCCCACTTGCCAACTAGTGCCACCAATCATATCTGTTATAACAGTATTGTAAATATTTAAAATAAAAACTTTTTTGACTGAGAAACATCAGTCATCTAGTGTAATCTAATTGCAGTTGCCTTCCTCCCAGAGTGTGTGCCAGGCCCACTTGCCAACTAGTGCCACCAATCATATTTGTTATAACAATAGTGTAAATATTTAAAAAAAAAATTTTTTGACTGTGAAACATCAGTCTGCTAGTGTAATCTAATTGAAGTTGCCTTCAATGTATCTATCTATCAAATCTATCTATCTCGTGGTTGTGCAAATTGACTGTTTGCGGTTGTTTGCGGTGCGTTACACGGGGAGTTTGGTCTGTCACTGTGAAGCGGGCGTAACCCTTACACTGCCTGATCGATACAACATCATACCTGATGTTTTAAAGCACGTTATTCCAAACAATTTAGGAATGTTAGGTGATTTAGGCCCTTTATGGGTTAAAACCAGACTCTGCATCAACTATGTAATTTTCCGTGGGAGTTTTGCCATGGATCCCCCTCCGGCATGCCACAGTCCAGGTGTTAGTCCCCTTGAAACAACTTTTCCATCACTATTGTGGCCAGAAAGAGTCCTTGTGGGTTTTAAAGTTCGCCTGCCTATTGAAGTCAATGGCGGTTCGCCCGGTTCGCCGGTTCGCGAACATTTGCGGAAGTTCGAGTCCGCCGTTCGCGAACCTAAATTTTTAGGTTCGCGACATCACTAGTGGGGAGGGGGATTAAATATATTTCTCATTAGCTTTACTATCAGATGAACACATTTCATATCTGATAAAAACAATTAAGTGATAAAAACAAGGGTAGCATATACAGAACATTTTACATGAAGGTTCTGTTTTTGTTAGTTGTATCCATTTAAGGGCTGTTTCTAAAGTAGCACATTACTATAAATCTAAAATGCCTTAGTTTGTATTTCTTTTATTTATATTTATTTATATTTTTTATTTATTAATTTTATTTATTTTTTTACTTTGCACATGTAAGAAATGCTCTAACTAAAGACTTATGTGGCCTCCTAGTGGTCAGGAGGGAAATATTGTCACACATGATGACTTGTGGAATTTCACGTTATAAAAAAGAGAAATTAATGTATCATGGGTATTATTTCGTTGTCTTTCATCAGATGGTGAGAGTCAATGAGTCATTACATGTGGGAATCAATACCCAATCAGTAGAGTCCACACAACCACCGTTAAAACAATGAAAGCAGTATGTAACTATTCAGGCACTATGGCCCGCAGAACTTCCTACCAAAGGCAGACTCAGAAGAAACATACACAAGTGATAAAACTTTGAAAAAGTGTGTAAAGAATATCAAGTAGCTGCATTAGAAATCTGATCAATAGAAGTCTCATTATGAAAGGCCCAAGAAGTAGCAATTGTTCAAGTGGGATGAGTAGTAATTTACCAGGGTGGAATTATCCCCTCAACCAAATAAGCCTTGTGAAATAAAGCTGTAAGCCAAGCTGCTAAAGCAACAGCCGTAACTTTCTGACCTTGTGAGGCCCAGAAAAATGAACAAATAGAGAAAAAGAAATTCTGAATTTTTTGTGGCTTCCACATATCAAGAGTACTAGCATCACAAAAGTGTATTCAAAACATTACTAAATAGAGAACTTGAAAACAATTTAAGAAATATAAAAAAAAATGGAGTCAAACTCATCAGCTTTAAATTAGCGAGTCATGATATTGAGATGAGGTACTTCAAAAGGGCAATTTCTTTTTTCAAAGTTCTGCATGTTGGACTAAGGTTTAGGTGGAAAATTGGGACCATGCATTAAGAGTGCTCAGAACACCCACGTTCAGACCCTTGTTAGCACTGTCAAGATTGGCAAGACAATTTTTTTCATATTCAATTATACTACTTTACCATAACAAAATATTTACCAATTATACCCATTTAAAGAACAGTTTTGCCAAGATATTTCCTAAGTGCTATTGTTGGAATAATTGGTTTTCCTTGTTGCTAGTGGTTCTCTTTTGATTTACGAGATATCATGTATTGGAGATCTTAACACAGTTATACATGATAATGAGATGAATTCCCACTGATGATAGGTTGGAATAGGGGAAGAGAGCCTCAATGATATTTAAACCTGAACAAGAGCCCTCGCCAGCCTTACAAACCTTCATGAATTCAGCCCATTGACTATGACTTTTTGGCCCAGGCATATTATGCTGGTAAGATCTTTATTGGCATCCATCCATACCTTCCAAGAAAATTAATTTAGCAGACAACAGAAATATAATATCAATGTCCTTATATCTCCCGTCAATCTCCCTTCTATGTTAGATTTGAAAATATTTTTTAGTTGGACCCTACCCCATAAAATAAATGCATTTTAATTTAAGGATCATTTGTGTATTTCATCAGGAAAATGTGGTACTTTAAAAAAATGTATATCTTCTAGCCCTGATTACTTCTGGATTTGATTTGTTGTTGTTATTATTTTCTAAAATATAGAATACTTGAGAAACAAACAAAAAAACACATTTCCAAGGATGCATCCTGACAGAGACACTGTGCCTTTGTAACATAAAGAGTTTCCACTCTATATTTTTACTTGTGGGTATCAAGGTCAGCTCTCGTATCAGAAAGTGCAACTGTGTGATATAAGCTTTTATCTTATTTCAAAATGCTTGAGGGTTAATCATTAAGGCAGAAGAAAGACTCGCTACCTTACATCTGCTGATTGATTTTTGTTCAGTCCTGGACGCACTCACAATCTTCAATGACTTCTTACACCTTTTCATTTTTACGGCAAGACTTTTGAGTTGTGATAGCTGGAAAAACAAGAAATATTACTTTCGTCTGTCTTAACCTTTATCGTTATCCCAAGTCACTTTCAAATAAAAAATTCCTGGCAGACCTTATCAACAGTTAAGTTAGTTGCATTTGTTTTATTTATTTTTTAAATGTTTGCAGTTCTTTGAAATACACAGACTATCAATAACTCCTTGTTACAAATGTGTGTATTTCTTTGATAAGCAATCCTTCTAAATCAAAATAGTTTACTTGTTGGTTTACCGAACTTTGCTGATGTATATGCATGTGATTATATATTATTAGTGGTAACAGCCTGAGTACATGAGAAGATATGAAATGATGAGTAACAGAGGTTTGCTTCATTTTTTTAAAAGTTTTTTTTTAAGTATTGATTTTGCTAAAATAACAGTTCATCATTTTCGGACACACATTTAAGTGTTTTAGAACTGTTTGAATTCACAATCATAGGTCTAGCAAACTAGCTATTAAACAATAAAGATGAATTTTACCCTACAATGGGCTAGAATACAAGTGACGTGCTATTGTTAGGACAGAGTGCGATAAGCAATATTGTGATAGCGCTAAGTGCACATATTACAAATTGAAGATTAACGATTGCGTCTGAAGACCTATTGTAAAATGTAAGGGTTAAAAAATAGTTGTGCCAAACACAACATAAATACATTTAAATAAAGTATTATACTCATATATACACTTTTTGGTAATGTTTTTATATAAATCTTAATAAAAATGGTTTATAAGGTTTAAAAGGGATATGGTATAAGACAACAAATTTGACTGGGAAGGGCTATTATGTATAGATATATTAAACCTATTCAAGGTCCCAAGAAAAATAAATGAGAACCCTTTGTAAGGGGAAGATACACCTCTCAAATAAAGACAGGAAATAAAAAAAGATGCAATTAGCAAAAATAGTGAGTTGCTTTTCAAATAGCCACCACAGCCCAATATATTGGATGGCTAAGTGCTATATATATTATTAAATAGTATATATAATTAACAAAACTCGTACAGTCTCCCTTTAAGGACTGGCAACACCCAAGCTGCATAAAGACTCCACCAGTTTGGACGGGTACATTTTCGGCATCTATGCCACTCTGCTTGGAAGCAAGACTGTTAACAGGTAAAAAATATAAATATATGTACGTGCACAAATCAGGCAATCACAAAACACCACGTGCCTGTACGGGATAAATGTAGGGATTTTTGTTGCTATGAAGAGGTACCTTTGTGGACGATGGAAGAAGATATTGGATGAAAGTTTAAAGATGGAAGAAGATGCATCGGATGGAAGAAGAAGACAGCCCCAGAGGAGCAGCTGTAGGTTTTTTGGGTGGGTGTTTTTTTTAAATGTTTATTACAGGTTTTTTTCTTATCTTTTTTTTTTAACAGCAAAGGAGCTTAATAACTGATACCCTTTTCAGAGCATTTTGTTTAAGGATAGGGATTTTGAAACATTATTTTTTTATCATAGAGATATTTAGATTATGATTTTTTAAAATATATATTTATATATGTTAAAGTTTTAGCAACAGAGCTGTGTTTACTTCAGAACAATCCCTGACAAATTAACTTTTCAGAACAATTTTTAGGTTAGTTTTTTTTTTTTGGGGGGGGGGGGGGTCTGTGGGGATTATTTTGGTTTTTAGTATAGGGTTTTTCATGCTAAAGAATTTAGTGTAGGGGGTTTATATCGGGGTTTGTGGTGTTTGGAGGATTAATAGTGTAGCGTGGTAATTTGCGATGGGGTGTGTGCTGGGTTATGGGTTATTAGTGTAGTTGTTTAATTTACAATGGGGGTGTGGTGGTTTAGGGGTTAATAGTGTAGTGGGTGGATAGTGTAGGCAGAACAACATTATTATCTTTTTTTTTTCATGCCAAAATCTTTACACAAACTTTTAAATTATTTAAAAAGTTTGAGCATACAATGTGAATGCATTAGAGCGATCACAATTACTTTCAATCTGTAATATGAGCGCACTTTTGCACTCGATGGCCCATTTAAAAACGGGGTGCGCAAATGTGTGCAAATGAACTGGTGAGAATTTAAACACCGGTCCACTAGTAATATAGGGTCAAGTGCAAAAAATA
This sequence comes from Bombina bombina, assembly GCF_027579735.1. Taxonomy (NCBI): domain Eukaryota; kingdom Metazoa; phylum Chordata; class Amphibia; order Anura; family Bombinatoridae; genus Bombina; species Bombina bombina. The sequence continues at coordinate 1,308,301,129 of NC_069499.1, forward strand.
CAACAATCTCAAGATCGGGCTTGCATTTCTCATGCAAACGATTGCACTCCATCCGTAATCTAGCCCTTAGCCTTTTTGCAAGGTCTTCAGTTTCTCTAACACAACAAATTTGGTTTACTTTCAACTTATAATACTCAAGTAAGTTAACGCGGTCTCGTTATAATCTTGATGTAATAGCACGCCACTTGTAATCTACCCTATAATAATATGCAAGCAATAGTACGGTAACCTTTAATTGTGATGATATGCGTTGAGATTTGCTATCTACCCATCAAATTTTGCTTCCCTTCTCAGTGTGCATGAGCGCACATACGTCACCGAATTCCACACATGCTTTACAACATATGTGGAATGCATTGACGTAATGTGTGCGCATTCGCAATGAGAGGGTAGCAAAATTAGATGGGTAGCAAAAAGCAACAAAACAGGTCTAACATATTCTTAACACTTTTATGTCCCTTGAAGGGGGTTTAGCACTGATTCTGCTTAGTTATTTAATTTTAACTAATTAAATGGTGTTATTAATGAAACAGGCACAACTTCACTCTATGGGACATATTTATCAAGCGCCGTACAGAGCTTGAGGCCTCTTGTTTCCGGCTAACCTTCAGGCTCTCTGGAAACAAAGACCGCTGCTCCATAACCTATACGCCTGCTCTGAGGCTGCGGACAAAAGACAACCCGATCCAATACGATTGTGTTAATTGACACCCCCTGCTAGTGGTGGATTGGCCGTGAATTTACAGGGGGCGGCATTGCACCAGCAGTTCACAAGAACTGCTGGTGCAATGATAAATACTGACAGCGTATGCTGTCGGCATTTATTGATGTGCAGTGCACATAATCCACAATAATGGATCATGTCCGCTTGCACCATAGTAAATAGGCCCCGATAACTAAATAAATTCATAGATTTATATGCTTATATTTATTTGTCACATTTGTATTTATACACACTCAATGTTCATCGATTCTTTGACTGCAATTGGAAACAAATATTTTGCTTGTCATGAGCAGGAACATAGGAAATCAACAAGAGAGCACAAGACTGGGGAGACTGTGGTAGCAATGGCTGCAGAATTAGACTCTGAATGTTGGTTCATCAGATCATCCTATTTTTTGTTAAGTCCATCGAAAGAACACTCCTTATTTTTCTCCAGGGGATTACTGGGATACTCCGCCCAATTATTTTCTGATTTAAATTATATTACTTTGGACTGATGGGGGCCTATATAACATAAATAGTTTTTTTTTTTTTACTACAATGTCATCCATGACTCCCTTTAACAGCGTGAAATTGATTATTGATAGTGTGATCTGGAGAAGACTCTCAAAACCGTTTGTCACTCTGTTTCACGGTGTGACTTGACTAGACACAAGAAACCAGGGAATAAAGCTTACAAGGAACTAGTTTGTGACCTTAATATGCTTAGCTCACAGGAGAAAAAAAAGGTAATACAGTTGCATGGCCTCACCAGTAGCAGGTACATGGTAATCCCAGGTACTGCAGCCCACTAGGGAGTCTCCTGGTGTCCTGGTAGCCCAATCCAACCTTCCATGAGAAATGTGTCAATAACATGGCAAACCTACTCCCTCCTTGGACATTTCTAGTCCGGTCTAGAAAGTGTATAATCCCATCAAAACTCCTATCTCAAATGTATCTATTTAAATGCATAAGAATATTTTTTTGCATATATTCACATACCTTCTACAATAATATATTCTTAAAGGGACATTCCAGTCAAAATTTAAATTCACATAGATGAATTATATTATTGAATAGAAACATATTTGTAATATACATGTATTGGCAAAAATGCTTCTAGTAAAAGTTGTCACTGTTTTAGTGTTAACATTTTTCTCTGTACATGCTCAGAGCGTCAGTGGGACAAGCAACGTATGCTCTCTAAGCAAGTGCTTTGTTTAAAATGCTGATTCACAGTGCATACTTAAATACACTTTTGAAACAAAAATAGCTTTCCTTAGAAGCATATTTGCTAATACGTGTATAATCCAAAAATGATTCTAATGAAAACTGAAATGTATCCATGTGGATATCATTATTGGCTGGAATGTCCATTTTAGACTGTTTTTTTTCTTCCAATTTACACTATTTAGTAATCAGGCTCCATTCAAAATGTGTGAGCTTTTAACAGGAAAGAGACCAGTAGTGAATAAAACCATTTTCCTATGACCAGTGTGAAATAATTCAAATGCAATTTTTACTTAGTTCTAAGTTGTGCAAGTCAGGGAATAATTCAAACAGCAAAAACAATATTAGAAGAGGGTACTACGAAAGTGAAAAGCTTTTAAGAGGAATTGCTCAGCATGTACACAGTGCTATAATACTTAAGAGGCTGTTGAATGATACTTAGAATAAACTGGCAGCAGAAGTGAAGGCAACTAACACAGGTCTTGATTTCATGACTGGGAAAATTTCATCCTACTGGAAAATATCAGTTTTGAGATTTCTCTGAATCATGTTTAAGTTTGCCACTTTGATAAGAAAGAGATACTGCTGATCTGCTTTTCTCTAAGCCCACATATAATCCAAAACAGATCTGCAGTACAATAGCTAACAAAAACAAGCGCTGTAAAATGTTGAGTTGAAGGCTCTTGCTAAGAAACTGCCTATAATGTTTTCTTTCATTCTCTCTCTCTCTCTCTCTCTCTCTCTCTCTCTCTCTCTCTCTCTCTTTCTCTCTCACCCTGATGATTGAAAGTGCCGCTAGGTGGCGAGATATTCAAAAGGGATCTGTCAGGATATAGAGAAAGCTGGCAAAATATTCAAAAGGGCTGACAGTACTGTTTAAAGGTAGCATTGTTGAGAGGCGTTTTAACATATATTTCAGTGGGTGGTGATGCTTCTCTGATACTGGCAATATTTAAAGAAGCATCACCACTTATATCAAAGGTATAATGTAAATTATCCCTTTACACAATACTGTATGACAACACAATTTACATGTGTCAACAGAAACTAAACCCCTGTTCTTACAATACAATAGTGAATTAATCATGTCAATAATGCACCTATAGGAGACATAGGAATTATAAGTATATTATATAAATATATATATGTATATAGTATATATTTTTATATATAAATCCAGTTCCAAGAAAGGCACTCACTGAGCTTTTTTGTAAAACATAACGTTTATTGTGTAAACATTAAAAGTGACATAACGTTTCCGTGCCCATTGGCACCTTTGTCAAATGTCAACTATCAGGTTCAACTGGGTGAACCTAATAACAATTGGCAAATAATCTTAACAGATGCTTTAAATACTCCTGCAACACGCCATCCATGGCTCACACCGTCCCACAGAAGTGACGTCATCTTTGGCCAACGCCGCATCATGACGCGCCACCAACCATCATCAGGCATTGCCATGGCAACTCATAAACAAAAGGTAAGTATAGCTGATGCGAAACAAATATACATTATACAACATATTTAAAGGTGCAAACACAATCAATCACAGACATAAAAAACAATAATATATAACAACAACAGATCCTGACAATTATGTATACTGGCCATGTGATTACTATGCTTGTTGTGCCAAATGGCATCTTCAACAAGTGATGAGATGTAAAAGGTTTGTGGGATACTTAAGCATATCAGACAATATGGGTATATACAGATGAATATATTAACTATGCAGGAAAGCATTACCCCATATATGACACCTACTCATATGTATACACATTAATTTGAACAATTATATGCCTTCACTACCTCCAGAAGTATAGTTATAAATCAGTGAGCATCCACTAGAGCGTACGTTCATGTGGACCTTCCAGAAGATTCCATCATCTATCTTGTCAGGCATATACTTGTGATCCCACAGCATGACGCACCACCAACCATCAGCAGGCATTGCCATGGCAAACCGTAAACAACAGGTGAGTATAGCTGATGCGAAACATATATACATTATACAACATATTTAAAGGTGCAAACACATTCAATCACAGGCATAAAAAACAATAATATATAACAACAACAGATCCTGACAATTATGTATACTGGCCATGTGATTACTATCCTTGTTGTGCCAAATGGCATCTTCAACAAGTGACAATTTATGAGTGACAATGCGACCCCAAAACTGGTGAACACAAAGCTATATTATGTGCACATTAATGTGCAAACACCAACCAGTACAAAAGTAATTACGGCAACAGCTCATGACCACCTAAAATGCAAGGCACATTATCCTAACATAGATTGTGATTGATTGTGTTTGCACCTTTAAATATGTTGTATCATGTATATTTGTTTTGCATCAGCTATACTTACCCGTTGTTTACGGGTTGCCATGGCAGTGCCTGATGATGGTTGGTGGCGCGTCATGCAGCATTGGCCAAAGATGACGTCACTACTGTGGGACGGTGTGGGCCATGAATGACGTGTTGTGGGGGTATTTAAAGCATCTGTTAAGATTACTTGCCAATTGTTTTTAGGTTCACCTGGTTGAACCTGGTAGTTGACATTTGACAAAGGTGAAAATGGGCAACAAAACGTTATGTCACTTTCAATGTTTATACAATAAACGTTATGTTTTACAAAAAAAAACAGTGAGTGCCTTTCTTTAAACTGGAAGTGCATATGGACCTACAAAATCACCTTGGAAATTGTGATACTTGTAAGATTGTGCTTTCCCTCTCTGGATCGATATATATATATATATATATATATATATAAAGTTTATAACGAGTGAGCCATTTTTTAAACGGTTTTTATCTTTGCGCCCTTTTTACACGAGTAAAAATATTGCACAGTGTTATTTGGTCCCGCTCACGTGATACCCACACTTCCGGTTTAGAGGAGAGGTGCCATTGCGAGATTAATAAGCTTTTATTACGAGGGAGCTCCAGTGTCTACTCGTATCTGGTGATCTTTTTAACATCATCTACACAGGGCAAGGATCGTTTAGGAGGAAAGGATTTCCTCTTACTAGTGGGATATCTCTCTTGGCGGTAGGAGCCTCAGACAATCTGAGGTTTTTTTCAATTAAGCCTTCCTTGCTGTTTTTATTAAAATTTAATTTTAGAGGTCCAAATTCTAATTTAATTTACTATATTCTGGATTTTATAATCTGCTTCTTTTATTTGCTTACTTTTGATTATTACTGGGGGGATCTGTTTATTTTCTGCTATGGACTCTGAACAGGATCAATCCAATTCTATGGTTTACTATGTTTAGAGGCCCAATTGTCCTGCCTATGCAATTTTGCTCCTCTTGTTTAACTAAAACTTTAAAATTTAAAGACAAATTACTCCCTTCTGAGCCTACTGTCTCTCAGGATAATGCTTTGCATGAAATGCCTCAGCTTTCTCCTCAAACGTCCCAAGCCTTAAAGGGACATGAGACCCACATTTTTTCTTTCATGATTTAGAAAGAGAATGCAATTTTAAACATCTTTCTAATTTACTTCTATTATCTCATTTGTTTTATTATCTTGATATTCTTTGCTGAAAAGTATATCTAGATAGGCTCAATAGCTGCTGATTGGTTGCTGCACATAGAAGCCTCATGTGATTGGCTCACCCATGCACATTGCTTTTTCTTCAAATAAGGATATCTACAAAATGAAGCAAAATAAATAATAGAAGTAAATTGTAATGTTGTTTAAATGTGTATGTTCTATCTGAATCATGAAAGAAAGATTTTGGGTTTAGTGGCCCTTTAATTGTTTCTCATAATGCGCCTTCTGTGTCCTCTCATCTATCTGGAGGGGCGTATTTACCTGGGGATTTTGCCGCTCAGATTTCATCTGCAGTAACTGCAACTTTATCAGCTTTCTCTTCTTCGGGGTAAGCGTAATAGAAAATCTACACACCTGCCAGATAGTAAGGTTTCTGACTCTAGGTCGGCATTAGCCAATCTTTCTCAGATATCTGATGAGGAGAGTACTTCAGTAGCTTCTGAAGGTGAGATCTCAGACTTTAGCAGAAAACTCTTCAGGATCCATTTTAACCCTGCATCTTACACTGTAACTACCTTTCCCCCTACAATCTTTAATCTTTGGTATGTGCATAGAACAGAATCCATTTAACCCTGCATCTTACACTTTAACTGACTTTCCCCCTACAATCTTTAATCTTTGGTATGTGCATAGAACATAATCCATTTTAACCCTGCATCTTACACTGTAACTGCCTTTCCCCCTACAATCTTTAATCTTTGGTATGTGCATAGAACAGAATCCATTTTAACCCTGCATCTTACACTTTAACTGCCTTTCCCCTACAATATTTAATCTTTGGTATGTGCATAGAACAGAATCTATTTTAACTCTGCATCTTACACTGTAGCTGCCTTTCCCCCTACAATCTTTAATCTTTGGTATGTGCATAGGACAGAATCCATTTTAACCCTGCATCTTACACTGTAACTGCCTTTGCCCCTACAATCTTTAATCTTTGGTATGTGCATAGAACAGAATTCATTTTAACCCTGCATTTTACACTGTAACTGCCTTTCCCCATACAATCTTTAATCTTTGGTATGTGCATAGAACAGAATCCATTTTAACCCTGCATCTTACACTGTAACTGCCTTTCCCCCTACAATCTTTAATCTTTGGTATGTGCATAAAACAGGATCCATTTTAACCCTGCATCTTACACTTGTATGTTTTTTTTTACAGGCAAAAGAGCTGAACTTCTTGGGGCATGCCCCGCAAAGGGCCCTGTTCAGGGCTGGTACGGTAAAAGAGCTTTTAACTTTAGTAATTTAGAATAGGGTAGGGCATTTTTTATTTTGGGGGGCTTTGTTGTTTTATTAGGGGGCTTAGAGTAGGTGTAATTAGTTTAAAATTGTTGTAATATTTTTCTTATGTTTGTAGATATTTTTTTATTTTTTGTAACTTAGTTCTTTTTTATTTTTTGTACTTTAGTTAGTTTATTTCATTGTAGTTATTTGTAGATATTGTATTTAATTAATGTATTGATAGTGTAGTGTTAGGTTTAATTGTAGGTAATTGTAGGTATTTTATTTAATTAATTTAATGATAGTGTAGTGTTATGTTTAATTGTAACTTAGGTTAGGATTTATTTTACAGGTAGTTTTGTAATTATTTTAACTAGGTAACTATTAAATAGTTCTTAACTATTTAATAGCTATTGTACCTGGTTAAAATAATTACAAAGTTGCCTGTAAAATAAATATTAATCCTAAAATAGCTACAATGTAATTATAATTTATATTGTAGCTATATTAGGATTTATTTTACAGGTAAGTATTTAGCTTTAAATAGGAATAATTTATTTAATAAGAGTTAATTAATTTCGTTAGATTAAAATTATATTTAACTTAGGGGGGTGTTAGTGTTAGGGTTAGACTTAGCTTTAGGGGTTAATACATTTATTAGAATAGCGGTGAGCTCCGGTTGGCAGATTAGGGGTTAATAATTGAAGTTAGGTGTTGGCGATGTTAGGGAGGGCAGATTAGGGGTTAATACTATTTATTATAGGGTTAGTGAGGCGGATTAGGGGTTAATAACTTTATTATAGTAGCTCTCAGGTCCGCTCGGCAGATTAGGGGTTAATAAGTGTAGGCAGGTGGAGGCGACGTTGTGGGGGGCAGATTAGGGTTTAATAAATATAATATAGGGGTCGGCGGTGTTAGGGGCAGCAGATTAGGGGTACATAAGGATAACGTAGGTGGCGGCGCTTTGCGGTTGGCAGATTAGGGGTTAATAAGTGTAGGTAGCTGGCGGCGACATTGTGGGGGGCAGGTTAGGGGTTAATAAATATAATATAGGGGTCGGCGGTGTTAGGGGCAGCAGATTAGGGGTACATAAGGATAACGTAGTTGGCGGTCGGCAGATTAGGGGTTAAAAAAATTTAATCGAGTGGCGTCGATGTGGGGGGACCTCGGTTTAGGGGTACATAGGTAGTTTATGGGTGTTAGTGTACTTTAGAGTACAGTAGTTGAGAGTTTTATGAACCGGCGTTAGCCCAGAAAGCTCTTAACTACTGACTTTTTTCCTGCGGCTGGAGTTTTGTCGTTATAGTTCTAACGCTCACTTCAGCCACGACTCTAAATACCGGAGTTAGAAAAATCCCATTGAAAAGATAGGATACGCAATTTACGTAAGGGGATCTGCGGTATGGAAAAGTCGCGGATGAAAAGTGAGCGTTAGACCCTTTTTTGAGTGACTCCAAATACCAGAGTTAGCCTAAAACCAGCGTTAGGAGCCTCTAACGCTGGTTTTCACGGCTAACGCCAAACTCCAAATCTAGGCCTAAGTGTGCTAGTTCATAAGTGTAGGGAGTTATAACAAGGGAGTTAGACAAAGGAGTGGACAACAGAAATAAGTGCTTTCAAATCTCCCAAATTAACTGCAAACATGTAACACTTTCCAATGTCTGCATTAACCTTTTCATCCCTTCTCCTTAAAGTCACAGCCCTTCCTTTCACAAACAGCACTCAGACAACTCATATTTCTTCTTCTCTTCTACCTTCCCCCTCTACAACACACATGAACTCTATTCGTATCTCACATCCCTCAGCCAGCCATGCTTCACTGATCATAAACTTAAACACTCACATATGACACATTCTCATCTCCTTTCACTCACCACCTTTCTTCTTCTTGCAGCTGGGGATGTCTCTCCTAATCCAGATCCAACCTCTGCTTCCATCAGCTCACTACGCCAAATAACACCTCATATACCTTGCCCACATAACCCTCTAAACCTCATTAACTGCACTTCTGTTAGCACACCCCTATTCTCTTGTGCCCTTTGGAATGCACTCTCTGTAGGCAATAAGCTTACATCTATTCACAACCTATTTATCTCACGTTCACTTAACCTGTTAGCCCTCACTGAAACTTGGCTTTCCTCCTCTAACACAACTGCTGTAGCCTCTATGTCCTATGGCGGACTGCACTTCAGTCACACTCCCAGGCCAGGAGACAAACAAGGAGGGTGAGTACGTATTTTCCTGTCTCCACACAGTACCTTTCACTGCATTCCTTCACCCCCCCTCTTTCCTTTTCATCTTTTGAATTTCTTGCTGTCCGCCTCTTCTCCCCTCTAGCTCTTCGTGTTGCAGTTATTTATCGGCCCCCTGGCCCAGCAGCACAATTTCTGCACCACTTTGAAGCATGGCTTCCACATTTTCTCTCTTCTAATGTCCCTTCTCTCATCTTAGGGGACTTCAACATACCCATTGATAATCCTAACATGCCTGCTGCCTCTAAACTTTTCTCCCTTACCAACTCTTTTGGCCTGTCCCAGTGGACAATATCTCCAACCCACTGTGAAGGCAACTCCATAGACCTGGTCTTCACTAATCTCTATGCCATTTCCAACTTCCTTAACTTCCCCTTTCCTCTCTCTGAGCACCATCTACTAACTTTCTCTTTACTCTACCTGCTACATATTTGCAAGCCCCCAAGAAACTGCTACCTTACAGGAATTTAAAGGACGTGGATCTCACAGACTTTTCCATGCAACTGAATCCTCTGCTCTCTGACATTTCATCCATCTCTTGCCCAAACCTCATTGCTTTACAGTATAATTCGGCACTAAAATCAACACTTGGCAAAGCTGCACCCTCCACTGTTCATCGCACATCAATCACTCGACGGCAACCGTGGCACACCGAACAGACCAGATATCTTCAGCGATGTTCATTGGCTGCTGAACGGCAGTGGAGGAAATCATGCACCTGTACTGATTTCTGGCAATATAAATTCATCCTTAAGTCCTACAACTCTGTGCTTAGCCTGGCCAAACAACTCTATTTTTCCTCCCTTGTGTCATCTCATGCATCCAAACCCAGAAAGCTGTTCTCAACCTTTAACTCACTTCTACATCCGCCTGCACCCCCCCCCCCACTACCAACCTCACTGCTCAGATTATTGCTGATCACTTAAAAAATAAAATTGACACCATTAGAAAAGAGATCTGCATCTCACACCCTTCAATCCCAGCAATCCTACCCACCCATTTTATTAACAAAACTCTATGCTACTTCCCCCCTGTAACAGAGGAAGAAGTCTATGTACTCCTATCCTTGGCTCATCTCACAACCTGCCTACTTGACCCTATTCATTCACAAACCTATTCTTTCACAAGCCTATCCTTGGCTCATCTCACAACCTGCCTACTTGACCCTATTACTTCACAACTTCTTTCCTCTCTCTCTGCTTCACTAACCCCTACCCTATCTCATCTCTTTAACCAATCTCTCACCGCTGGCACATTTCTGGATACATTCAAACATGAATCAATCATACCAATCCTAAAAAAGCCCTCGCTTGACCCCTCCACCCCTTCTAACTATTGACCGGTCTCCTTACTTCCCTTTGCTTCAAAATTATTGGAACAACTGGTTTACAATCGGCTAACTCAATTTCTCACAGCTAACTCCTTACTTGATCTGCTACAATCTGGTTTCTGCCCTAAACACTCAACAGAAACTGCTCTTGCTAAAGTAACAAATGAACTGTTGTCAGCTAAAGCAAAAGGCCACTACTCCTTACTAAATCTTCTTGACCTATCCACTGCTTTTGACACAGTCAACCATCCTCTTCTCCTAAAAATACTACATTAATTTGGCATCCGAGACACAGCCCTCTCCTGGTTTGCCTCATATCTCTCAAACCACTCATTTTCAGTTTCCTTTAACAACATATCTTGTGATCCTATGCCTCTCTCAGTTGGAGTACCGCAAGGCTCTGTCTTGGGTCCCTTGCTTTTCTCTCTCGATACATCCTCCCTTGGAAAACTTATAGCCTCCTTTGGATTCCAGTACCACTTATATGCTGATGATACCCAAATCTATCTTTCCTCTCCTGATATCTCTCCCTCTTTACTCAACCAGATTTCTGTCCAAAACTGAGCTGCTTCTTATTCCCCCCTCTTCGAGACATCCAACACCTCACATTTCTCTGACAGTTAGAGACTCTTTTCTCAACACCTCACCCCAGGTCCGCTGTCTTGGGGTCACACTAGATTTAAAGCTCACAATCGTCTCCCCTGTTTGATGTTTTCTCTGGAAAACATAAGGGTCAGAAGGCCACTTCTATTTCTCAGTCTCTCTGGTTGAGAAATTTGATTCATTTGGCTTATGAAACTGCTGGACAGCAGCCTCCTGATACATTCTACTAGGGCTGTCTCCTCTTCTTGGGCTTTCAAAAATGAAGCTTCTGTGGATCAGATTTGCAAGGCGGCAACATGGTCCTCTCTACATACTTTTTCCAAATTCTACTAATTTGATACTTTTGCCTTGGCCGAGACTTCTTTTAGGTGAAAGGTTCTTCAAGTGGTGGTGCCTTCTGTTTAGATCCTCCTGCCTTTTTTCTCCCTCCCTGTTCATTCAGTGTTCTCTAGCTTGGGTATTGGTTCCCACTAGTAATTGGAATGATGTTGTGGACACTCCATGTCATAGAAAGAAAAAAAAATTATGCTTACCTGATACATTTCTTTCTTTCCGGACATAGAGAGCCCACGACCCTTATCAGCAGTTTTTTTTAGTTAACCTCAGGCACCTTTTCACCCTTGTGTTTTTCTTCCTTTCTACTTCCTTCAGCTGAATGACTGGGGTTATGGGTAAGGCAGTTACACTTAACAGCTTTGCTAAAGTGCTCTTTGCCTCCTCCTGGTGGCCAGGAGTTGAATATCCCACTAGTAATTGGAATGATGTAGAGGACTCTCCATGTCTGTAAAGAACGAAATTTATCAGGTAAGCATACATTTTTTTTTCTTGTGCTTTACATATTCTATTCTCTTCCTTGGTCTGTCAGAGTCTCTTTTGTATATAAAGCTTTAAATGAAAAGGCATATGAAGAAAACTTGTATGCCGATAGATAATACTATATATATATATATATATATATATATATATATATATATATATATCTTGCCTCTTGGAGACTTTTGTTATTAAACTTCCAAGAAAACATTCCAGCTGATAATTAGGTTTCATAGCATTGAGATCCGAAAAAACTCTTCTCCATTGTTATTGAACTTCCAAAAAAACATTCCAGCTGATAATTAGGTTACATAGCATTGAGATCCAAAAAACTCTTCCCCATTATAAAACTATCACTGAATGAATATTTTTACTGAAAATTGCTTGCTGATTCTGGGAACTTAAATGTGCACTGTTGTCAGACTTTTGAGATTCTGTTCTGTAGACCTATGCACAGACACAGATAAATTGTTTTAGTCTAAAGATTTGTTACAGCAAAATTTAATTCTAACTACCATTTGGTTCAACAAAATATTCATTTGAGAAATTAATTCAACATCTTTTTCCAATGGCCAATGAATAGTAGAATGTTTAGAAGAATTTTTAGATGAATGAGAATTAAATAATCATTAATAATTATACTAATAATCGATTACTACCTGTTTCCACCACTCTGTTGTATTATCTCCTTCTAACATTTTACTTCATATTTCCTACTCATTCACCTTTCTTTACCGTATGCATTACCTCATTCATCTTCCCACACTCTGTGTCACCATATTCTTTGCAGTCCGTACGTTTGCAGTGGGGAAGCTAACATGGCACTAAAAGTACAGTGTGTGACAGAGCAAAGCAAGGTACAGAAGATAAGTGAAAGTAGCATGGTTGAAAGGAAATATATTTCCTACATTTGCAGGGATTCTTGTTTTTGTCTAGTATGTTAGGATTTTCTGGATGGATAACACCTCTTCCGGCACCGATCTATGCTTAGTCTTGCTCCGGTGGATGCATGTATCTGTACTAAAGCGATGCTGTGACTATATCTCCTTTTGGTAGCGATAAGTGCACTGCTTATTTTTTTGTCATAGTTTCCACATTTATTACCTTCAGACACACACACACATACAAAGAAATACATATATATGAGACATTAGCTCCATCATCCTGATGAAGAGAGGAGAGGGGAGATTCCTTACTTCTTGCCTCCAAGACTTAGGGATACCTTACTGCTGGGGGTTTTTCTTTCAGTATTAAAGTTTTAAAGAACAGGAAGGTGGTGTCCCACAGTTCCAAAAAATGATATAGACAACTTCTGCAAGGCACTTGATATTGCTCCACCCTCACTTCCATCTCTATCAATGGAAAACACCCAAAAAGACAGTTCCTCTGCTACTTCTCCTAAGCCACCATGACACCAATGGTCGAATGTTACAAGAAAATGTCTGAAAAACACTTCAATCATTGCTAACCCTCAGAACTCATCTCCAGAACCTCCCAGAAGGACGTATGAAATAGATAAGTGGTACTCTCTTTTATTAGTCTATGCTAACATTCTTAGAATTCTCTGCTTTAAAGGGATGCTCATGATACCATCATGAGGGACACTTGTTGATTTAAATATATAATAAGAATATTTTATTCTGTTTCTACATTGATTATTTTAATGAATAACATTTGCATTGCTATATACTACTTACCCAATTGCACTATTCACAATACATTTTACCTCATAGCCTAATTATGGTACCAACTGAGCCTAATTTTTCTCCTCCTTAGGAAATATATTTGTTTCAGATTCTGCTGCATAAGTTAATGAATTCAGGGAACCTACCCCACATATGTTAGGACTAAGGGGCCTATTTATCATTATGTGAGCGGACATGATCCAATATTGCGGATCATGTTCGCTGCATATCGATAAATGTTGACAGCATACGCTCTCACCATTTATCATTACACCAGCAGTTCTGGTGAACTGCTGGTGCAATACCGCCCCCTGCAGATTTGCGGCCAATCGTCCACTATCAGGGGTTGACAATCAACCCAATCGTATTCGATCTGGTTGATTTCCGGCGATGTCTGTCCCCCGCCTCAAGACAGATGGACACGTTATGGAGCAGCGGTTTTAGACCGCTGCTTCATAACTTGTGTTTCTGGCGAGTCTGAAGGCTCACCAGAAACATGGGGCATCTTCATGCGGAGCTTGATAAAAAGGCCCCTAATTATGTGTTATTGAATCCAATCACCCTTAGCACAGTTGGTGAGTTAGACCTCGTGGTCCTTGATTCCATCTCCTATACATTTTAATTTTGCTTCATAAGCATTTATTTTATTATTTAGTAACATACAAGATTACCAATCTCATTCTCCCTTCAGGGTAGGTAAAACAAATATGTGACACACATTGGCCTTGGTATTTTGCTCCTTAAACAGAACTCTTGCAAGAATAGCATTTTTCTTTCAATTAATAAAGTTATTATCTAAATGAGTTCTTCCCTCTCCATGGTAATTATTCTAATTTGAACTGTGTTTTTCTGGAGTCTAGTTGAGGCTATTATTGGTGAATAACATTTTTTTTATTCACTGTTATATTATGTTACACAGATTATTTGTTGTATCCTAAAATTGTTGGACATTTCTGTATGTTCACATCAGACATGATGGGTATCTACTACTTTCTCTTCTCTACTACTTCTTGGACATCCTCCGCAGGTGATACTGGATTCCCCTCTGACAATCTTCTGTCAGGGTGCCAGGAATCAGACTGAGACGAGAAGTGCAAAAATAATCACACCTTTATTTATAACAACAAATAATAAAAAATCCGCAAGTCAAATAACAAGCCAGGAGTCAAAACCAGAGCTGGTAGTCAGATGAGCCAAGTCAGGAGCCAAAGCGAGTAGTCAGACGAGCCGATTCAGGAACCAGGAGGGATATCAGACAGCCAGGTAATACACAGGAACTCACAAACAGGTCTGAGATAATGCAAGGACAAATCATACTGAACAGAGGCCATTTAAATAATAAGTGATGACATCACAATTCTGAGACTGCAACCTGTCTCACACGGATGATGTACAACCGTCTGACCATAAGAGGGCATGCAGGAAATGAGCAGCATCACACACTCGGTACCAGATTCAGCAAGAAAAGGTAAGCAAAATGGCTGCCAGCTGCATATGGCAAACAAAGCAGGGAAAAAAACCCTGAAAGTACCTTCCCTTCAATGACCCCTCCCCCGTGGGAGGACAAAAGGCTTATTGGGGAAACGGGCATGGAATGCATGGAGGAGGGTGGGAGCATGAACATCAGAGGAGGGAACCCATGAACACTCCTCAGGACCGTAGCCCCTCCAGTTAACGAAACACTGTACGCTGCCCCTGGACATACGTGAGTCAATAATGCTGCTGACCTCATATTGTTCATGGTTGTCAACAGAGATAGGATGGGGAAGAGGCAACACAGTGGTAAACCGATTACAAAAAAAATGATTTCAAGAGGGAGACATGAAAAACATTGGAGATGTGCATTGCAGGAGGAAGGTCAAGAGCGTAAGCCACAGGATTGACCCATTGGAGTATTCAAAAAGGACCAACATAATGAGGAGCCAATTTATTGGAAGGCAAATGAAGGTTCAAGTTTCAAGAGGACAGCCAAACCCTCTCACCAACCTAGTAGGAAAGTGCAGGCAGATGCCTACGATCAGCCTTGAACTTTTGGTGCTGCATAAAATGATGAAGGCAATCCTGAATCTGCACCCACGTGGAACGGAGTTGCCAGAGATGCTCCTCCAAAACCAAAATACCCTGAGACATGAATGAATCGGGCAACAAGGATGGTTGAAACCCATAATTCGGCATGAATGGGATAACTGGGAGGAAGCATTAATAGCACTATTATGAGCAAACTCTGCCCAAGGTAACAGTTCAGACCAATTATTGTGGTGATCTGAGACATAGCAATGGAGGAACTGTTCCAGAGCTTGATTAGACCATTCTGCAGCCCCATTGGATTGAGGGTGATATGCAGAGGAGAAGGAAAGCTGGATCCCCATTTGAGCACAAAAGGAACGTCAAAATTGGAGACAAACTGGCTACCCCAGTCCGAGACTATCTCCTTGGGTAACACATGTAAACGGAAGACCAACTGGGCAAAAATGAAAGCAAGCTCCTGAGCGGTAGGCAGCTTCTTCAAAGCAATGCAATGTGACATTTAAGAAAAATGATCAACCACCATTAGGATAACAGTATTGCCATTGGAAACAGGGAGATTGACAATGAAGTCCATGGAAAGGTGTGTCCAAGGATGCTCACCATTAGCAATAGGTTGAAGAAGACCCACAGGAAGATGTCGAGGAGTCTTATTCTGTGCACAAACTGAGCAGGAGGCAACAAACTCAGCAACATCAGAACGAAGACCTGGCCACTAGAATTGTCAAGTGACAGACCAAATCATTTGGTTCTTGCCCAGGTGACATGCAACTTTAGGATAGTGGTAAGTGTGCAAAAGTTTAGTTTGAAGATACTCAGGAACAAAGTACTTACCACTAGGTTTCTCAGGAGGTGCATTGCTTTGTGCAGCCAGGATCTCCTCCCCCAAGGGAGAAGTCAAATTAGTACATATAGTAGCCAAAATATGATCAGGAGGTATAACTGGAGTAGGTACAGACTCCTCCTTGGACAGAGGCAAAAATTGCAGAGAGAGAGGCGAATATTGCAGAGAGAGGGCATCAGCCCTAACATTCTTACTACCAGGCAGGTAGGAGACCACATAATTAAACCGAGACAAAAATAGTGCCCATCTGGCTTGTCAGGGCGACAAATGTTTTGCTTCGGATAGATAAGTTAAATTCTTGTGGTCAGTAAGAATAAGCACTGGTATGCTTGTACCCTCGAGAAGATGCCTCCATACCTTGAGTGCCAAAATTATGGCCAGTAATTCCCTGTCGCCAATTTCATAATTGCACTCCGCTGCAGACAATTTCTTAGAGAAGAAACCACATGGATGCAAGGAACCATCAGGCGTAGGATGTTGAGACAAGAGGGCACCTACTCCAGTCTCAGACGCATCAACCTTAAGAATGAAAGGCAGGACAGGGTTAGGATGAGCCAGTACTGGAGCAGCAGCAAAGGCATTCTTAAGACTATCAAAGGCCTTAATGGCAGTAGGTGACCAATAGAGTGGATCATTCTCTTTACAGGTCATGTCTGTGATAGGTTTGACCAAGGAAGAAAAGTTTTTAATAAACTTTCTATAGTAATTGGTGAAGCCCAAAAAACATTGAATAGAGCAAAGACCAACTGGGCGAGGCCACTGCAGAACTGCAGACAACTTGTCAGGATCTACGGAGAAGCCTGCAACGGAGATCACATAACCTAGGAAGGTTACTTGAGTCTGATGGAATTCACATTTCTCCAGTTTACAAAACAGGCCATTCTCACGTAGTCTCTGAACTACCCATGTGACATCAGAACAATGAGCCTCAAGTGTGGGTGAGTGTATGAGGATGTCGTCTAAGAACACCACCACGCACTGTTGCAACATATCTCATAGGACATCATTAATAAATTCCTGATAAACAGCAGGAGTATTACATAGGCCAAAAGGCATTGCAAGATATTCATAATGCCCACTCCTGGTGTTAAATTCTGTTTCCATTGGTGGCCCTCCTTAATCCTAACGAGATTGTACGCTCCTTTCAAATCAAGTTTAGAAAAGACCGTAGCTCCCTTGAGGTGGTCAAAGAGTTCCGTAATGAATGGAATAGGGTAAGCATTCTTAATGGTAAGATGATTAAGACCCCTATAATCGATGCATGGTCTTAACTCACCACCCTTTTTCTTCACAAAGAAGGAGCCAGCCCCTGCAGGAGAGCAGGATTTGCGGATGATCCCCCATGACAGAGCATCATCAACATACTCCGCAATAGCACAATTCTCTGCAACAGACAGAGGGTAAACCCAGCCCCGAGCAGGTCTATGACACAATCATAAGACCGGTGAGGAGGCAACGTACCGGCATGAACCTTGTCAAAAATGTCTAGTAACTCTTGGTATTCCTCTGGCAACTGAGATACCAAAGAAGTGCACAAGACTTTGACTGGTTTCTGAAGACAAGTGGAAATACATTGTGAAGACCATGACAAAATTTTGGACCTGCACCAGTCGAGACTGGGATTGTGCTTTTGGAGCCAGGGATAACCCAAAAACAACCGGAAAATGCGGAGAGCTAATCACTTGGTACTTGAGGGTTTCAAAATGGAGAGCCCCAACAGCCATGGATAACGGAGTGGTTTCATGAGTAATGAGTGCGGACTGAAGGGCCTGCCATCAATGGCCTCAATAGCAAGCGGAACGGACTGAGGCAATACAGGAATGGAGTGCTTTGATAAAAAAGCACTGTCAATGAAAAGGCCTGCAGCACTGGAGTCAACAAGAGCCTGGGTGACTATGGAGGAGTCCACCCAGGAAAGGACAACTGTGACCAAAGGTTTCTCCTTTAGCAGTTCCGGGGACGAGGATAAACCACCTGAGGTCGCCCCCGACAGGACCTTAGGTGCGAGCGTTTCCCAGCCGTGTAGGACAAGACTTTAAAAGGTGGCCCTGTAACCCACAATAGAGGCAGAGTCCCTCCCTCCTCCTAAAGGCCCTTTTCACTGTGGAGAGTTGGGTGAATCCCAACTGCATTGGCTCAGCAGTACCAGGTGACTCGGGACCAGGAGGCATGGGAGGAGAGGGAGGCATGGGTGGGAATGAACATGTAGGAGACAACAGAACAGGAGGCTTCAGCATGCGCTTCTTGAAAGAGGGCCTCTCTCTGAGTCTGATGTCAATTAGGATAAAAAAAGACACCAATGCCTCGAGATCCTTTGGTAAATCTCTGGCAGCAACTTTGTCTTTAATCGCATATGAGAGTCCATGAAAGAAGGCAGCAACAAGGGCTTCATTGTTCCAACCTACCTCTGCGGCATACTGAGCAAAAGATCTCGCAGTCGCACCTTGCTCAATGGGCATGTAGCAGCAGAGGAGTAGTGAGCCAGAACATCAAATACCATTCGAAAGGCGGCCACAAATTCAGGGTAATTTGAAATCACAGGATTAGCACAGGCAAGAGCTGTGTCAGAGAGTGACGAGATGAGAAATCCCACCTTAGCTCTGTGTTAGAGGGAAACACCTGAGTTAACATCTCAAAGTAAATGCCAACCTGGTTCAAAAACCCTCTGCACTGAATAGGATTGCTTCCATATCGCTGAGGTAGAGGTGCAGAACCAGACAGGCTCCTGGAAGGACTAGGTGCAGCAGCAGAAACAGGAGCAGCCAAAACTTGTGGGAAACTGTGGTCCAAATGTGCAGTGCGAGTCAGCAGAGTTTGCAGGGCTAGTGCAAATTGATCCAAGCGGTGATCCTGTTCATCCATCCTAGAAATGATGGTAGGTAAAGGTGGATTATTAGCACCAACAGGATTCATGTCCCTTGCGTAATGTCAGGGTGCCAGGAATCAGACTGAGACGAGAAGTGCAAAAATAATCACACCTTTATTAATAACAAAAAATAATAAAGTCCACGAGTCAAATAACAAGCCAGGAGTCAAAGCCAGAGCTGGTAGTCAGATGAGCCGAGACAGGAGCCAAAGTGAGTATTCAGACGAGCCAAGTTAGGAACCAGGAGGGACGTCAGACAGCCAGGTAATACACAGGAACTCACAAACAGGTCTGAGACAACGCAAGGGCAAAGCAAACTGAACAGAGGATCTTTAAATAATAAGTGATGACATCACAATTCTGAGACTGCAACCTGTGTCACACGGATCACACACGCTGCACCAGATTCAGCAAGAAGAGGTAAGCAAAATGGCTGCCAGCAGCACATGGCAAACAAAGCAGGGAATAAAACCCTGACAGCTTCAGACATTTACTTTTCTTTTCTTGTTCCTCTCTGACAGCTAATTGGGGAAGGTGGGTTCCATGTAGACCCAGACTTGGCGATAGGGAAGCAGGCTATGATATTTGGTGACTTTCAGCAACACTCCTCCTGCAGTCCTATCCCTTTTTCTTATTCTAAGGTCCCTTGTAGACAAAGAGTATATCAACAGCATCACTTTATGATCTGCAATTTTACCCTTCTGTCCTTTAGAGATGGCAGTTTCAGAAATAAAATGGATTTCACAAAACTGTAATGCACTTAACTATCCTGCAAAGATAGCTATAGAGCTGAATTGGTTTTGCAAATTAAAGGGTTATGTTGTTTTACATTTTAGTAAAGGCTCAGAAACATAAATGGTGTTAGAATACTTCTGCATAAACACCTGCTGTTTCAGCTCTTAAAGGGATAGGAAAGTAAAAATTAAACTTGCATGATTCAGATAGAGCATGTTATTTTAAGACACTTTTAAATTTACTTATATTTTTAAATGTGCTTCGTTCTCTTAGTATCCCTTGTTAAAAAATGAATACGCACATATCATACACTAGTGGGAGCTGCTGCTAATTGGTGCCTGCACACATTTGTCTCTTGTGATTGGCTAAATAAATATTTTCAGCTTCCTGTCAGTAGTGCAATGCTGTCCCTTCAGCAATGGATAATCAGAAAATGAAGAAAATTTGATAATAGAGTTGTTGGTTAAAATTGTATGTTCTAGCTGAATCATAAAATAAAAGTTTGGGGTTTACTATCCCTTTAATAGACACAAGGACAAAGAAGGTATATTTCTAATCCTAATTGGTTTTCTTTACTATAGGAAAGTTACAACAGTTAACATATACTGTATGCACCTAGGGACCGATTAAATATGCGGTGTCGGGCACAAAAGCCCCCCCCCCCCCCCATTTTTAGTCATATCTAGCAATCACTTATGCGGCACAGCATACAAGTTTTGCACATATATTTCACCCGTCACCCGCTGTTTTTACTTCCATAAATTAACATAGAACTGGCACAGCAAGCCTTGCGCTGACTTTGAAAGTACCATAACTCCCTAGAATCCTTAAAAAACACCTAACGCATGCAAAATATCCACCCCTAATCCACCATCCCCCCCCACCGCAATAACTAATAAAATGTATTAACCCCTAATAAAAGGTTTTTGCACAAGCGATAACCCGACGAGCACAAAAAACTATCGGCTAGATTACGAGTTTTGCGTTATGAGCGGCTCGGTGCTAACTTGCAAGTTATTGCCACCGCTCAACTCATAAACCCGGCGTTAGCAGGCAATATGTCAGTGTTGAGCAAAATTGAGCTCCATACCTCACTCAAATACCAGCGCTGCTTTGAGCTGGTTTTATGTGCTCGTGCACGATTCCCCCATAGACATTAATGGGGAGAGCCGGCTGAAAAAAAAGCCCCTGCAATAAAGGAGCGTAAAGCTCCGTAACGCAGCCACATTGATTCCTATGGGGAAACAAAATTTATGTTTACATCTAACACCCTAACATAAACCCTGAGTCTAAACACCCCTAATCTGCCGCCCCCGACATCGCCGACACCTACATTACACTTATGAACCCCTAATCTGCCGCCCCTGACATCGCCACCAACTACAGTACACTTATTAACCCCTAATTTGCCGCCCCAACATTGCCGACACTTACATAAATGTATTAACCTCTAATCTGCCGCCCCAACACTGCCCCCACCTACCTACACTTATTAACCCTTAATCTGCCAGCCCCAATGTTGCCGCCACCTACCTACACTTATTAACCCCTAATCTGCCGCCTCTAACATCGCCGCCACCTACATTACACTTATTAACCCCTAATCTGCCGCCCCCAATGTCGCCGCCACTATACTAAAGTTATTAACCCCTAAACCTAAGTCTAACCCTAATCCTAACACCCACTAACTTTAATATAATTAAAATAAATCTAAATAAAATTTATTATAATTAACTAAATAATACCTACTAAATACTTACCTGTAAAATAAAACCTAAGATAGCTACAATATAGCTAATAGTTACATTGTAGCTAGCTTAAGTTTTATTTTTATTTCACAGGCAAGTTTGCATTTATTTTAACTAGGTAGACTAGTTACTAGTTATTAACTATTTACTAGCTACCTAGCTAAAATAAATACAAATTTACCTGTAAAATAAAACCTAACCTGAGTTACTCTAACACCTAACCTCACACAAATAAAAAAGAAATTATCAAATATTTAAACTAATTACACCTAATCTAATAGCCCTATCAAAATTAAAAAGCCCCCAAAATAAAAAATCCCTAGCCTACAATAAATTACCAATGGCCCTTAAAAGGGCCTTTTGCTCGGCATTGCCCCAAAGAAATCAGCTCTTTTACCTGTAAAAAAATAATACAAACAACCCCACAACAGTAAAACCCACCACACACACAACCAAAGCCCCGAAATAAAATCCTATCTAAAAAATCTAAGCTCCCCACTGCCCTGAAAAGGGCATTTTTATGGGCATTTAGCTCTTTTCCTGCCAAAACCCTAAGCTAAAAATAAAACCCACCCGATAAACCCTTAAAAAAAAAACACTAACCCCCGAAGATTCACTTAAAATTTTTGAAGACCGGACATCCATCCTCAACGAAGCTGCGAGAACTCTTCATCCAAGTGGCAAGAAGTCCTCAACGAAGTCGGGAGAAGTCTTCATCCAAGCGGCAAGAAGTGGTCCTCCACTTTCTTGAATAGCCGTGGAAAGAAGAGGATGCTCCGCGCCGGATGTCTTGAAGATGGAGCCGCTCCACTTCGAAAGGATGAAGATAGAAGATGTCTTCTGGATGAAGACTTCTGCCCATCTGGAGGACCACTTCTTGCCACTTGGATGAAGACTTCTCCCGGCTTTGTTGAGGACTTCTTGCTGCTTGGATGAAGACTTCTCCCGGCTTCGTTGAGGATGGATGTCCGGTCTTCAAAAACTGTAAGTGGATCTTCGGGGGTTAGTGTTAGTTTTTTTTAAGGGTTTATTGGGTGGGTTTTATTTTTAGCTTAGGGTTTGGGCAGAAAAAGAGCTAAATGCCCTTTTAAGGGCAATGCCTATACAAATGCCCTTTTCAGGGCAATGGGGAGCTTAGGTTTTTTTAGATAGGATTTTATTTGGGGGGTTTGGTTGTGTGGGTGGTGGGTTTTACTGTTGGGGGGTTGTTTGTATTTTTTTACAGGTAAAAGAGCTGATTTCTTTGGGGCAATGCCTTGCAAAAGGCCCTATTAAGGGCCATTGGTAGTTTTTTTGTAGGCTGGGGGGGGGGTTATTTTGTTGGGGGGGTATTTTGATAGGGCTATTAGATTAGGTGTAATTAGTTTAAATATTTGATAATTTATTTTTTATTTTGTGTAATTTAGTGGGTTTTTTTGTAGTTTAGTTAATTGTATTTAATTAATGTAATTTATTTAATTGTAGTGTAAGGTTAGGTGTTAGTGTAACTCAGGGTAGGTTTTATTTTACAGGTAAATTTGTATTTATTTTAGCTAGATAGCTAGTAAATAGTTAATAACTATTTAGTAACTAGTCTACCTAGTTAAAATAAATACAAACTTGCCTGTGAAATAAAAATAAAACTTAAGCTAGCTACTGTAACTATTAGTTATATTGTAGCTAGCTTAGGTTTTATTTTACAGGTAAGTATTTAGTTTTAAATAGGAATTATTTAGTTAATGATAGTATTTTTTATTTAGATTTATTTAAATTATATTAAAGTTAGTGGGTGTTACGGTTAGGGTTAGACTTAGGGTTCGGTTTAGGGGTGAATAACTTTAGTATAGTGGCGGCTATGTTAGGGACAGCAGATTTGGGGTTAATAACAGTAATGTAGGTTGCGGCGATGTTAGGGACAGCAGATTAGAAGTTAATAATATTTATCTAGTGTTTGCGATGCGGGAGTACGACGGTTTAGGGATTAATATGTTTATTATAGTGGCAGCGATGTCCGGAGCGGCAGATTAGGGGGTTAATAATTTTATTTTAGTGTTTGCAATGCAGGAGGGCTTCGGTTTAGGGGTTAATAGGTAGTTTATGGGTGTTAGTGTACTTTTTAGCACTTTAGTTATGAGTTTTATGTTACGGCTTTGTAACATAAAAGCCATAACTACTGACTTTCAGTTTACGGTACGTATCTTGTAGTTATGGGCTGTACCGCTGACTTTTTGGCCAGACAGGCAAACTCGTAATACCGACGCTGTGTAAGTCCCATTGAAAAAGGACTTTTTGAAAGCTGCGGTAGTTACGTTGCGTGACAGCCAAAAACGTGTGCGGGACAGATATACCTGCAAGAGCTATAACGCTGCTTTTTCACTCATACTGCAAAACTTGTAATCTAGCCGTATGAATTTTGTGATTGCATTAACATTTTCCCCCATAGAGATCAATGGAGCAAATAAAGTGGAAAAAGTGTGCTAACCAGACATAAACATATGAATATTTCACATTCCAATATTCTTCATTATTATATATTATTAATATATTATATTATTATAATTATTATTAGCTATTATTATCAGTTATTTGTAGAGTTCCAACAGATTTCACAGCAATATAAACATAGGCATGATATGCAAGGTAACATTTATATGGATCAAGTAGGTAGAGGGCCCTTCCGAGAGTTTTGTTGTTGTATTAAGCTCTTATAAAGGTGATCTGCAAACAGCTGGGCGCATAGGCTTACATGCTAAGGAAGTTCAAGAAGATAACAAAGGAGGAGAGGAACTTGGGTTAGGAAAGGTTTATGCAGGTTGTATGTAGTCTTTAGGGAGCAATTTAAACTTTCAAAACTAGGGGTGAGTCTTGTGGAGTGAGGCAGAGAGTTCCACAAGATAAGGGCCAGTCTGGAGAAGTCCTGTAAATGGGAGTATGAGGAGGTAACAAGAGAGGAGGAGAAGAGATATTGCAGAGAGCAGTGCAGTGGAGGGCCCTGTATGTCTGAGTTCTGTGTTTAATTCTGGAGGCTAGAGGAAGCCAGTGAAGGGATTGGTTGGTGGTGCAGCAGATGAAGAGAGACGTGTAACGGAGACATGCTTGCTAGAGGCCTTCATTATGTATTTTGTAAAGGAGCTAGACATCAACTAGGGAGACAAGAGAGGAGGGAGTTGCAGTAGTCAAGGCGGGAAAGGATGAGAGAGTAGATTTAAATCTTAGTTGTGTCTTGTGTAAGGAAATGTCAAATTGTAGAGACCCTTTTAAGGTGGAGCAGCAGGAATTGACAAATACTGAAGGAGTGAAAGATAGATCTCAAGTGTGATCCCAAGATGTTGGCATGCGGGGTTGGGGTAATGATGGAGTTATTGACAGCTATAGAAAAATGGGGGGGGGTGATTTTGGAAGAAGGGGTGAAAATAAGGAGCTCAGCTTTGGAGAGATTTAGCTTAAGGTATTGAGAGGACATCCAGGATAAGATATGATAAAAACAGTTAGTGAAACGTGTTAGCAAGGAAGGAGATAGGTCTGGTGCAGAAAGATAGATTTGTGTGTCATCAGTATACAAAAGCAACTTTATTAAGGAACCTAATGATGATGTGTAATTTGAGAAGAGAAGGGGACCAAGGACAGAACCTTGCGGTATCCCAAGAGAAAGTGGTAAAGGGGCAGAGGATGCAGCAGAGAAAGCTACACTAAAGGTATGGTTAGACAGGTAGTAAGAGAACCATGAGAGGGCTATGCTGCAAATAAATCATGAAGGATTGGAGGGTATGGAGCAAAATAGTGTGGTCCACAGTATCAAAGGCTGCAGACAGATCCAGGAGGATTAGCAAAGAGAAGTGGGCTTTTGATTTTGCTCTAAATAGGTAACTGGTAACCTTAACAATTGCTGTCTCTGTGTAGTGTTGGGGGTGAAATCTAGATTACAATGGGTCAAGGAGGGAGTTTAATGCAAGGAAAATTGATAGACATGCATATACTAGGTTTTCAAGAAGTTTTGAGCCAAGGGGGAATAGGAAAATAAGGCAGTAGTTGGATGGGGAGGTTGGATTGAGAAAAGTTTTTTTAAGGATAGGTGTGACCAGTGCATGTTTTAGAGATGAGTAAAATTTACAGTTGATGAGGGAGAGGTTGAAAATATGTGTGAATATAAGGTCAAGGGAAGAAGAGAGGGAGGGGAGAAGCTGTGAGGTGATGGGGTTGAGGGGACAGGTAGTAAGGTAAGAGGACAGTAAGGGCAGAAACTTCTTATAAGTAAACAGCTGAATTTATGGCTATGTGGGTTTTGGATGATTGGGAGCTTTTGAGGAGGTTGGAAAGATGATTTATTTTCTATAGGAATCAATTTTGAAGTGGCTGGCAAAATCTTGAGCTGAGAGAGAAGTTGTAATAGGAGGTGGGGATGGGCGGAGAAAAGTATTGAAAGTGGAGAACAGATGTTTTGGTCTTAAACAAAGAGTAGATAAGTATAGAGAAGTAATTTTGCTAAGAAAGGTTAAGGACACAATAGTAGGAGTACAAGATGAACTTGTAGTGAAGAAAGTCAGTTGAAAGTCAGCTGAACTTGTAGATTTTCTCCATTGTTGCTCAGCAGTATGTGAACATCTGCGTAGGTTACATGTCAGAGGGATATGCTAGGGCTTAGGATAAGTGTGTAGGAGGCCAAAATGTCAAGGAACAATTTAAGGGTGGAATTTTAGGGGCAGATAGATTGGTCATGGCAGGAAAAGGAGGAAATGGAAGAGAGCAGAGGTTTAAAAGATCTAGAATAGGACGGAGAGAAGGGCGACTCCTAGTGTAGATCAATAAGGTTTTTATAACCCAATGTAAACCTCAAAAATAATTTGTGTTTAACAGCACACCTAGTGTTGCAGATAACACCTACGGGACTATTATAGTGGCCCAGTGCACATAACCATTGGTATCCCTGGTATATTGTTCGAAATTTACTCCCATGTGCATAAGCGGTAACTGTATCAACGAGACTCCAAAAAGTGCTTGGTTGAACTATAAAACATTTATATTTAAAAATACAAGAATTAACAGTACAATAATTAAAAACAAAAGTACTATTTGCTACGCGTTTCTGGGCATCTACCACACTGTTTCTTCAGGCATATAGTACTCCCAGCACTCAGAGTCTCGTATATACTATACCTTGTAGATGTTCTCCATTGTCGCTCAGCAGGATGTGAACATCTGCGTAGGTTGCATGTCAGAGGGATATGCCAGGGCTGAGGATGAGTGTGTAGGAGGCCAAAATGTCAAGGACCACTGTAAGGGTGGAATTTAAGTGGCAGATAAATTGGTCAGGGCAGAAATAGGAGGAAAAGGAAGAGAGCAAAGGTTTAAAAGAGCTTGAGATCTGTTGCTGATCTAGTGACTTAATGCTTCTGTGGAGTTTGGTGTGAGGCGTAGAAGGAGGGAGATTTGTAGGGAGTGATGTGATGTTGCAAGTGAGGAGATGATGGTTAGAAAGAGGAAAAGGGGAGTTTGTGAAGTTTGAGTTTGAAAAACAGATCAAGGGAGTGACCACCTTTATGAGTGGAGAGTCAGTCCATTGTGACCGACCGATAGAGGAAGTGAGTTGATGTGTTTTGCAGAAGAGACAGTGGGATTATCAATATGGAGGTTTAAGTCCCCAAGAATGAGGGCAGGGGTGAATGAGCAAAGTAAATAAGGTAGCCAGGCCACAAAATGATATAGAAATTGAGTTGAGAAGCTAGCGGGCGGTATATGACTGCAACACATATAGAGAGGGGGTGAGAGAATAAGCAAATCATGTGGGTTTTCAAATGAGGAAAAAAATGTGAGGGAAGAGATGGGTTGTATTTGTTGAAAGGTGCAACGAGAGGAAAGTAAAATACCTACACCACCTCCTTATCTATTTCCAGACCTAGGAGTGTGGCTGAATTGGAGAGCCCCATGTGACAATGCAGCAGTGGATGCTGTGTCTGAAGGAGAGAGCCGGGTTCCTGTGAGAGCCAGAAGGTTGAGGGAGTGAGAGATAAAGAGGTCATGGATAAAATTGAGCTTGTTGCAAACAGAGCAAGAGTTCCAGAGTGCACAAGTGAAGGGTGTGTTGGCTTTAGACACAAGAGGAATTTGAGTAAGGTTACAAGAGTTTTGTTTCTAAGTCTATGGAAAGGCACATATTGGTGTGCAAGGCTAGGAAGTTGTGGGGGGGCCAAGATTACGGGAAATATCACCAGAAGCTAGTATGAGCAACAGGCTGAGTGACATAAGATGACATACAGATTTGCAGTATTTTGGGATGAGGTGCAGGGAGAAGATAGAGGGGCTGATTTTTCACTGTCTGTCCGACATGACACGCTGTAGCGTATCATGTCCGACAGACATAGCTGAATGCTGACAGCATACGCTGTTAGCATTTAACAATGCACAAGCAGTTCTGGTGAACTGCTTGTGCAATGCCGCCCCATGCAGATTTATCAGTCGCTAGCAGAGGGTGTCAATCAACCCGATCATACACGATCAGGCGTATTGCAGACCATAGCCTCAGAGGCAGTGGACCAGTTAAGGAGCAGGGGTCTTAAGACTGTTGCTTGATAACTACTGTTTTCTGCAAGCCTAAAGGCTCACACGGAAAAGGGGGCATCAGGGGCTATTCTGCCCTTGATAAATTGGCCCCAGGGAGCATTTAGGAATGTGTGAAGTTCATGAGTGCAAAAGTGAGGTGAGGGTAAAAGAGATGGGCTAATGAATAGTGCAGGTGGTGAGTGGAATGGAGTAATTGAATAATTGAAGCTCTTGCCTAGTGTCTTGTCCCTTGTTAAAATATGTTCTATTTATTCTTAAATACATATTTCTATATGTATATCTGATTTTTGTTGGTAAAATATATATCTATACATATATAAATATATATACAATGGATATAAAAAGTCTACACACCCCTGTTAAAATGTCAGGTTTATGTGATGTAAAAAAATGAGACAAAGATACATCATTTCAGAGCTTTTCCCCCTTTAATGTGACCTATAAACTGTACAACTCAATTGAAAAACAAGCTGAAATCTTTTAGGTAAAGGGAAATAAAACTAAAAAACTAAAATAATATGGTTGTATAAGTGTGAACACCATTAAACTAATACTTTATTGAAGCACCTTTTGATTTTATTACAGCACTCAGTCTTTTTGGGTATGAGTTTTTCAGCATGGCACATCTTGACTTGCCCACTCTTCTTTGCAATAACACTCTAAATCTGTCAGAATGCGAGGGCATCTCCTGTGCACAGCCCTCTTCAGATCACCCCACAGATTTTGAATTGGATTCTGGTCTGGGCTCTGGCTGGGCCAACCCAAAACTTTAATCTTCTTCTGGTGAAGCCATTCCTTTGTTGATTTGGATGTATGCTTTGGGTCATTGTCATGCTGAAAGATGAAGTTCCTCTTCATGTTCAGCTTTCTAGCAGAAGCCTGAAGGTTTTGTGCTAATATTGTCTGGTATTTGGAACTGTTCATTATTCTCTCTATCTTGACTAAGACCCCAGTTCCAGCTGAAGAAAAACAGCCCCAAAGCATGATGCTGCCACCACTATGCTTCACTGTGGGTATGGTGTTCTTTTGGTGTTATGCAGTGTTTTTGCACCAAACATATCTTTTTGAATTATGGCCAAAAAGATCAACTTTGGTTTCATCAGACCAGAACACCTTTTGCAACATGCTTTTGGGAAACTTCCAATGTGTTTTTGCAAAATTTAGCCGGGCTTGGATGTTTTTTTTTGTAAGAAAAGGCTTCCGTCTTGCCACTCTACCCCATAGACCAGACAAATTAAGAATATTGTCAATTGTTGTCACATGTACCACACAGCCAGTACTTGCCAGATATTCCTGCAGCTCCTTTAATGTTGCTGTAGGCCTCTTGGCAGCCTCCCAGACCAGTTTTCTTCTCGTCTTTTCATCAGTTTTGGAGGGACATCCAGTTCTTGGTAATGTCACTGTTGCACCATATTTTCTTCACTTGATAATAACTGTCTTCACTGTGTTCCATGGTATATCTAATGCCTTGAAAATTCTTTTATACTCTTCTCCTGACTGATACCTTTTAACAATGAGATCCCTCTGATGCTTTAGAAGCTCTCTGCGGACCATGGCTTTTGCTGTAGGATGCGACTAACAAAATATCAGGAAAGACCTACTAGAACAGCTGAACTTTATTTGGGGTTAATCAGAGGCACTTTAAATGATGACATTTGTGTACTGACTTCTATTTAACATGATTTTGAATATGAATGCTTAATTCTGAACACAGCTACATCCCCAGTTATAAAAGGGTGTTCACACTTATGCAACAATATTATTTTATTTTTTTATTTTTATTTCCCTTTACCTAAAAGATTTCAGCTTGTTTTTCAATCGAGTTGTGCAGTTTATAGGTCACATTAAAGGTGGAAAACGTTCTGAAATGATTTATCTTTGTCTCATTTTTTACATCACAGAAACCTGACATTTTAACAGGGGTGTGTAGACTTTTTATATCCACTGTATATATATATATATTTATTCTGTATATATTTATATATAGATAGATGATAAATATAGATAGATAGATAGATAGATAGATTGTTAGATAGATACAGATATACAGTATACAGGAATATTTATTTACAAATATATATAACATTCTGCAAAATAAAGAACATTGTAATGTGAAATATTTACAGTAAATACGTAGTTATATAACTCTAGAGGAAGCCTAGAGCACACTAACATCTGAAGGTCTGATAGTGATGCCAAGCTAAATCTCTCACATAATAGATTTCTATTTGGTTCACTACAAAACTCTTTTCTGGCTTTTGCTTGAGTGCTAACCTGAAGATCCCCTAAGCCTAAGTGCTCAAATAGTCTGAATAGCTTAAAAAGCTTTGTGCTTTATTCAACCTTTTTCTTTTAGACTATAGTGTAGATTTACTCCTTCTCTGTTACAGAGGCTCACCCACTTAAGGTGCAATAGTCCTGATTCTGCTGTGAGGAGCAAGCCACACAGAAATGTAAGCACTGTGTGTTCGACACAGTGCTTGGTGATCACACAGCAGGACCACTGACATGCTTGCATTTAGTGTATTGTAGGGAGTGTTACTGTCCATTACTAGAAGATCTCACTATCCTCTAACCAGACTGAGTTACATTTCCTCCCACCAGAAGCGGCAGTGTTTGCTGAAGAATTTATTTTCTCTATTCAGGGGGAACTTACTCCCACCTGAAAAAATAGTGCATGAACTCTGTTTCCATGCGTTCCTGCTCAACTTGACCCCTGTCTGTATCTATGTCTATATATATGTTAAATATATGTGTGTGTATGCCTATCTATTCCTGTCTGTGTATACATGTATCTGCCTATTACTGCGTGTGTGTGTATGCCTATCTACCCCTGCCTGTGTGTGCATGTATCTGCCTATTATTGCCTGTATGCGTGTATGCCTATCTATCCCTGCCTGTTTGTGCAGGTATCTGCCTATTACTGCCTGTGTGTGCAGGTATCTGCCTATTACTGCCTGTGTGTGCATGTATCTGCCTATCCCTGCCTGTGTGTGCAGGTATCTGCCTATTACTGCCTGTGTGTGCATGTATCTGCCTATCCCTGCTTGTGTGTGCAGGTATCTGCCTATTACTGCCTGTGTGTGCATGTATCTGCCTATCCCTGCCTGTGTGTGCAGGTATCTGCCTATTACTGCCTGTGTGTGCATGTATCTGCCTATTATTGCCTGTATGTGTGTATGCCTATCTATTCCTGCCTGAGCAGTGAACAAGTGCGCCCGCGCACGAAACATGTCTGCATGGGGATCAGCTCACTTGCCTGATTGCTAGAGTCACTGTTGTCCTTTTTTATCTTTGTGGAATAAAGTCGTTTATTTTTATATCTGGTTGCCTGGAACATCATTGTGTATCTACTTTGTTGCTCAGCATTTTAGAGCAATTATCCAACATTTCAGAGTGCTACTTGAACTTTCTGTATACTATTCCTGCCTGTGTGTACATGTATCTGCCTATCCCAGTCTGTGTGTGCATGTATCTGTCTATTACTGCCTGTGTGTGTATATGCCTATCTACCCCTGTCTGTGTGGGCATGTATCTGCCTATTACTGCCTGTGTGTGCATGCATATGCTTATTACTGCCTGTGTGTGTGTATGCCTATCTATCCCTGCCTGTGTGTGCATGCATCTGCCTAATACTGCCTGTGTGTGCATGTATCTGCTTATTATTGCCAGTATGTGTATGCATATCTATCCCTACCTGTGTGAGCATGTATCTGCCTATCCCTGCCTGTGTGTGTATATGCCTATCTATCCCTGCCTGTGTGTGCATGTATCTGTCTATTACTGCCTGTGTATGCATGCATATGCTTATTACTGCCTGTGCGTGTGTATGCCTATCTATCCCTGCCTGTGTGTGAATAAATCTGACTATTACTGCCTGTGTGTGTGTATGCCTATCTACCCCTGCCTGTGTGTGCATGTATCTGCCTATTACTGCCTGTGTGTGCATGCATCTGCCTACTACTGCCTGTGTGTGTGTATGCCTATCTATCCCTGCCTGTGTGTGCATGTATCTGCCTATTACTGCCTGTGTGTGTGTATGCCTATCTACCCCTGCCTGTGTGTGCATGTATCTGCCTATTACTGCCTGTGTGTGTATGCCTATCTATCCCTGCCTGTGTTTGCATGCATCTGCCTATTACTGCCTGTGTGTGTGTATACCTATCTATTCCTGCCTGTGTGTGCATGTATCTGCTTATTATTGCCTTTGTGTGTATACCTATCTATCCCTGCCTGTGTGTGCATGTATCTGCCTATCCCTGCCTGTGTGTGCATGCATCTGCTTATTACTGCCTGTGTGTATGCCTATCTATCCCTGCTTGTGTGTGCATGTAGATGCCTATTACTGCCTGTGTGTGCATGTATCTGACTAATACTGCCTGTATGCGTGTATGCCTATCTACCCCTGCCTGTGTGTGCATGTATCTGCCTATTACTGCCTGTGTGTGCATGTATCTGCCTATTACTGCCTTTGTGTGTGTGTGCCTATCTATCCCTGCCTGTGTGTGCATGCTTCATAACTACGGTTTTCTGCGAGCCTAAAGGCTCACGCAGAAACAGGGGCATCATGGGCCATTCTGCCCTTGATGAATCGGCCCCAGGAATCGTTTAGGAATGTGTGAGGTTCATGAGTGCAAAAGTGAGGTGAGATTAAAAGAGATGGGCTAATGAATAGTGCAGGTGGTGAGTGGAAAGGAGTAATTGAATAATTGAAGCTCTTGCGTAGTGTCTTGTCCCTTGTTAAAATATGTTCTATTTATTCTTAAATACATATTTCTATATGTACATTATATCTGATTTTTGTTGGTAAAATATATATCTATGCATATCTATCTATCTATCTATCTATCTATCTATCTATCTATATATATATATATATATATATATATATATATATATATATATATAGTCAGTATATTTATGAAAATCTTAGTAGTGCTATCCAAATAATATATCAGTTTATGGCAGGGTTATAAACACAATACAAAAAAATAGAAACCCTAATCAACCATGCTTCTACTAGACCATACAATTAATATAAATACCTGAATTCTTTTATTTAGTTAATATCCATAAAAATATTGAAATATATTTGCAATAAAAGGAAATGAAATAATATTATATGCGCTTGAAAACTAAAAATATTTAAAATATGCTATGCAAAATTCATACACGCTTATCTTAAAAACCCACCTTATTTACAAATCTTTTAACATCCAAGCAATACAATTCTAAGCTGTGCTCTTATGCAATAGGGTAATATATATATTCTGCTATTTAACTGCAATTTATCCTAATACAGAATTAATTTACAATATCAGAATTTGCACAGACTATTTACTTAGCAAATCAGATACAGATTTAAACAATACCTAGGCTTATGACTACCAATTTAAAATACAATATACTTCATCAATTTTGAACCAATTCGTAGCTGTCTTTAGGTCATCTCAGAAGACAGATAAGTAATTTTTTGCAATCAATGAGAAAGGAGTAGTCAGCTTGTGTAGAATGGTTTTAAAATGCCCAACAGCAGATATCATCCAAAGTTAAAACAGCCTTTTTTTCCATTTCTTGTATTAATCTCTCCCAATATTAATTATAGGTGAAGCGGCATCAGATTAATTTCCTGATCGTTTTGATATGAAACGTCATGTTTTATATTATTTACATTGTATTATATTAAAGCAATTTAACACTGCTAATTATTAGTTTAAAATGCATTTTAATTTTATCAGTATTCTGGCATTTCTTTGTAAATAACAGCTTATTTTTATATCTCCAGATTGGTAGTATTTAAAACTCCTGATATACTGCATTCACCCAGATATAGTATGTGACATTTCTGTGTATTTCTTCCTGAATACATAAATCCTGTCTATGTAGATCTGAAATAAAAATAAATGTTAATGATCACTTCTCTTCAGGTCCATAAACATCTATTCATGTTCTTAAACACACAGAGGCTAAGATATTCATGCTTTCAAAATATGTATGTCTTGTATTTATTTTCCTAGTATATTTTATTTGAAATCTAACTACAGTTGCTTTGAAATCATAATGTAAGCCATGTGTCTTCTCTATGTTATTCTAACCCCAGACACAATGTCTGTGTCACGTGTATTCTGATGTTATCAGCCACACAGCCTGAGTCACTTGGCAGGCAGTTGTCAATTTTCAGCTCCTTTGAAGAATGTTTGTATCTCTCACATTTCTTCAGACGGATCGGCATTTCCCTTGGAGGAAATCCATATATGGGCCTGTATCCTGTTCTCTGTCAAAATTACTTCCCCAACATTCCTCTAAGTCACTGTATTAAATTGGGCAGGCCAAATGTCATAGAGTCATAAAACTCTGCACATAGTCAAATGAGCATGGTCACTGAGTCAGTTCCTTTTGGAAAATGTCTGTGTGCTCACACCGCAGGGGTCGTGCTTCAAAAGGCTATGCCGATTTCCAATCCTGATAAATGTGTATTCACCCAGCTCTCATCTTGTAGGGGGTTTTGAGTTAAATCCTGACATCAGAATTTCTATTCTACAGCACATCTGATAAAATAGACGGCTTCATATATATACACACATCCTTTTTATATTATTTCATTTACGTATATATATTAGTATATATATATATTATGTCATTAACCTTTACCCTGACATAATTCCCCCTTTCAAATTCAAATATATGTAGGACACATGATTTTGAATTGGATCAAAGTCAGTGGTACTCGGTGAGGATGTTGGCCATATACAACATAGACAGTCTCTTATGTAGAAAGTTTGTTATTTTGAGCCTTCATGTTTATCAGTTAGGCATCTTTAAACTACAGTATGTCTTTAGTGTAGTTGGGGATATGATACTTCATTCTCCCTCTATAACTTGTAGTTGGGATCTGGGATGACATGCCCGCAATTGATTGATATGGACCCATTTATCTATGAAACTTTCATTTTTGGGGATCCGTATTTTATAGGCCACTGGAGATATTTTGTCAGTAATGACAAAAGGACCTTTCCATGATGGAAGAAATTTCTTCTCCCTAACCTGATCTCTTCCAAAAATATAAAGATAAACTTTATCATTTATTTCATATTCCTTTTTGGACGTTTTGAGATCATAATAGTTTTTAGTGGCAGTTGCGGCTCTTTCTAAATTCCTTTGAGCAAATGCAAAGGCATATTGCAGCTGTTTTCTTAGGTTTTCCACATATTGATGTGTATTGGCAGTGTTTATCAAGTTTTGGTCTGATGTATGGTATAGCAGATGCTGAGGTAGAACCATTCTTCTACCAGTCATCAGTTCAAAAGGTGACATCTTGGTAGCACTACTTGGAGTTGCTCTTAATGCCATTAAGACTAGAGGTAGTTTTACATCCCAGTCTTTACCTGTTTCACTCACAAACTTTTTGAGGATTTTAACAATGGACTGGTTGTAATGCTCTACACCACCACTTGAGGCAGCTCTATAAGCAATATGGAGCTTTCTTTTAACCCCTAGTATTTTCCACATTTTGGTCATCACTTCGCCAGTGAAGTGGGTCCCCGATCTGATTCGATTCTTTGGGGCAAACCAAATCTGGAAAATACATGGTTGATGAGCAATGCTGCACATGTTTCAGCACTATTGTTAGGTGCACTAATGCACTCTACCCATTTAGTGAACAGGCATGTCACTGTTAACATGTACTTGTTACCTCTTGATGACCTTGTTACCGGACCAATAAAATCAATTTGTATATCTGACCATGGCATTACCATCCCCCTTTTCTGCAAGGGCGCTCTATGCTTTGGTGCAGTGGGTTGGAATTGTGGGCAGATTAAACACCCTTGACAGTAGATTTGAACATCTTTCAACATGTGTGGCCAAAAAGCATAATCACGTAATATTTCATACGTGAGTTTGGCACCACGATGACCAGATGTGGGAGCATCATGGGCATGTTGAAGCATTAGACCTCTGAACTTGATGGGTACTACCCATTGCTGGATGCCAGTTTTGGAAGTTCTAATTAACAAACCATCCTGTAACTTGAATTGTGATCTAGATTTTTATAAGATTCTAAGATCTTCCTTGCCAATACAATCATCTTTTGAGATGGGGTTGCTTTCAGGATCTTCTATGTGTTTATAGAAGATGCCTACAATGGGGTCTTCTTTTTGACTAGTGATCAGGTCCTCACTAGGAGAATCCTGACTCCATTGAACCAAGTTAGGCTCACTCTGTTGTTTTGCCTGGTTTCTGGTAATGGCTTCTACCTGAATTGCACCCATTAGGTGGTCAATATTAAGGAGTTCTCCAGTTATGGCTCCTTGTTTGGCTAACGAATCCGCAAGATCATTGCCTTCCTTATCAGGACCTAGAACTCTGGAATGACCCTTGGTCTTTTTCCAGTGTATGGTTAAATCATTGGATACTACCAGATTATCAATCTCGCAGAACAACTTGCCATGCTTGACTGGTTTGTTATTGCTTTTCTGCATGCCATTTCTTTTCCAAGTTGGCAGGTATTCAACAAAACTGTCACGCACATAATTTGAGTCAGTTATGATCACAAATTCATGAATACCATGTTCAATAGCCATTTCAATGGTTTTGAAAACAGCAGTTAGTTCTGCAACCTGACTGGATCTTGGTCCAATGTTGAAACCTATAGATATATTTGGGAATCCATTTGCCCCAGTTATACCAATGCCAGCGACTAATCTGCGCTCATTATCAATAGTGGTATGGTAAGAACAACCATCAACATACACCCAAGGTAGTGTTTGACAATGGTCCTCATGGTATATTTTATATGGGGAAAGCAATTGTTCCTCCAGAAAATCATCTTCTGATAATTCTTCCCCAGGATTTCTAGCAGTACAGTCGTAGAGCTCAGCAAGCCCTTGTGCGACTGGATTCTTTTTATTCTGCTTGTAGCAAATTTCTAGTGGCCAGCCTTGCAAGGAAAGAGTCCACGCTGTTATGCGGCTATTAGACAAATTCCCATCTCTTATTCTTTCACTTTGCAAATATAGCAAAGGCTGGTGGGCCGTTTCTACAATAATTTTCTCGCCCTGTATATAGCTGCGGAAATTTTGTAGAGCCCATACAGTAGATAAGAGGGCTTTTTCGCAATCGTTAAACTTTATTTCTACTGATAGATTTTTGCTCGCATAAGCAATGGCTTTGTTCAAATTATCATGCTTTTGGTATAAAACAGCACTCATGCTCATATCTGTGTAACCTGTCTCTAAGAAGAAAGGTTTCCCACCTTCAGGGTACGCTAAGCAAGGTGCTTGAGTGAGTTTTCTCTTCAGCTCTCTGATGGCTGTCTCTTGAGACTCACTCCAGTGCCATTTCACATCTTTCTTTAGAAGAAGTATTAGTGGTTTAGCTAATTCTGCATAATTATCAATGAATTTGCGAGAATAATTCGTCATACCCAGGAATGATCTCAATTCCTTTAAGTTAGTTGGGTTTTTAGAATTCACTATAGCTTCCACCTTTTTCTTTTGGGGATTTAATCCTTCAGAGGTAACTTCATGTTCCAAGAAGTTTACACGAGTGCGGCACCATTGAGCTTTTTGTAGGGATAATTTGACACCTGCCCTTTTAAGTTGGCTGAGGATGTGTTTAAGCTCTGCGATGTGTTTTTCAAAGTCTGTGCTTTTGATTAAAACATCATCAACATAAGATAAGGTCCCCCTTTCCAGTGCGTCAGGCATAGCCTTATGCATGAATACAGCAAATTCATGTCCAGAATTTATGTATCCAAATGGAAGTCTCTGGAATGCATACTGAACCTTTTGGAAAGAGAATGCTAGCTTATATTGGTCCTCTTCATGTACCTTTATGGTCCAATATCCCTGTGCACAATCAATGGCAGTGAATATTTTGGATCCCTGCATTTGTGCTAGGCACTGGTCAATGTATGGTACAGGCCAGCCAGACATGTATACTCGTTTGTTTAGCTGTCTTAAGTCAGCACACAAACGCCATTGTCCATTGGGCTTAAGGACACCTAGAATAGGATTATTATAAGAGCTGTGCACCTGTCTGATAATACCTCTTTCTTCCAAATTCCTTATGATCTCTGCAAGAGAATCATATGAGGCTAAGGGAAGTCTGTATTGTTTGACAAATTCAGGTGGCGCATCGGGATCTGTTTGTATTCTTGCAATGTGCAAGTCTGTAGTACCACAGTCATAAGAATCCTTAGCGAAAATATCCTTGTATTCCACTAGGAGTTCTCGCAGCTGTTGGCGTTCGTCATCGCTGGAACAGCCATTAGCTAAGGATATTTGCTCTTCAACTATTTGCTGAAATCCTGGAAAGATTTCAGGCTGTCCTATTTCATAGGCTTCTTCCAATCTAGAGGTGAGATCCCCTTGATTATAATTTACATTGCTCCCATGACTCTGGGTATTGGGGTAATCTTGCTGTTTGATTGGCTGATCAAACACTAGAGAGGCTTCTTCAATTTTACAGATGCCTTCCTCTGAGCTGAAGGGATAAATAGACTGAACATTAAATAGACCCTCTGGCATAGATGCAAAGGATTGTTCTATTAATTGTTCTTCAGTTAAGTATCCTTCAGGTATTAGCCCAATTACATTATTCTGGAATCCAAAAGTGTAATAACTTGATTCCAGTGCATATCCTACGGTAGTTCCCTTGGATAATGTTATACCCTGTGGGGTCATGTTATGCACAACAATATGTATTGGGACAGTTCCAATATTCACCATAGGAGTGTAGGTTACTGTGACACCCAGATTTTGTATTCTATGGGAGAGGCAAATCAGTGTTTCAGAAGTTTTTAATTTCTGACCTCTCTTTACCTGTAAGGGTAAAAGAAACTTATCAGCCCCAGCAGGAATTATAATATCGCTAGATACCTGCATATTCACAGCATATGGTAATTGCTGGTTTGATTTCAGGGCTGCATTTTCATCCTGAAATACTTCAAGGTCCCCCTTTAACCTGCTCCAGAGGCAAGAATTAATCAAATCTATTTGTATGGCATTTCTATGTAAGATATCATTGCCAATGTATATTTGATTATGGGGAGTATTTAAAACTAAAAACAGGTGCTTCACTGACTTATTGCCAATAGAGATAGATAATAAGCACTTAGCTGTGATGTTATAGCTTTCAGACCTGTCATCCAGGCCGTTGACACAGTGGTCTTGGGGAGAAAGATATTTAATCACTTTAGGTTCAGCTATTTGCGCTAATAAACCTTCACTTATATAGCTAGCTTCCTGTTTTAAGTTTATTTTAGCATACTTGGTTTTACCAAGGTCATGCACTTGTATAGGGATAAATAGATCCTCTTTAACTCTCTCAATCCCTGTGAGGTATTGAGCGTGGCCTCCCCCCTTAGGGATTTTATGATCCCCCTTGTGGAGTGATATGGTTAATACATCGCCATCTAGGGAAATATTCGCTATTTTTCCCGGCGAAATTTTAAAAGTATTACCATCAGAGCCACTTAAAGGAGTCTGATCATCTATTTGTAGAATAGTGATTTCAGGTATAGAGTTATTCCTGAAATGAACCTCCACAGCATCTGGTTTCTCTTCCACCACGTGACAGCTATGTCGGGTGCGATAAATACCAGATTTTTCATAATTTATAGGCCTTTTAACTTGTGACCAAATTACATTATTTATGCAATCAATTATGGTGCTTAATTGCTTCAGGAGATCACTACCAATAATTAAACGATCAGTTGGCAGATCCACTATAATGACAGGGTGTCTTATGACCCTGTTCCCCAATTTAAATTTTTACCAGGCCGTACCGTAGACTTTTAGAGAATCACCCCCAACTCCTATTAGAGAACCGTCAAATTCTTTTATTTTAGGTTTGTGGAGTGTTAGCTCATTTATCTGTGTGTAGTACCTGTGGGATAAAATAGTTGCCTGAGATCCAGTGTCGACTAATCCCATGATAGGGTTGGAGACTGAATCTTGCAGCTCAACTAATACATAATATTTTCCTGCATCTTCTACCATTTCACACATAAAATTGGCATTCTCACACATCTGTGGGCTTCGCCACGTCTTACCTGAATTCGCCACGTTTTCCTGTGCAGAGGAAGCTTCATACCTACCTGTTTCCTTTATGACAGGGTCGGCTGGATTCTTTTGTACTGCATCTGTGGAAATAAGGTTAAGATAGTGCTGCAAAGGAAGAGATTCGTTAGTTTTTCCCGGATGAGGTTGCCTGTCATCACAGCTAAATTGTCAGTTTTCGGTCTGTGGGGAGAGAACTTGATTTATTATTACATTTTGTATATCTCTCCCCTCCCCCTCAGGTGATGCTGCAGTATTTATGACTGTGCCTGTGGTCCACTGCTGACCACTGGCTGTACCCCTAAAAAAGTATTGTTCGGTTGCTGAGCCGTAGATTTTTGACTCATATTAGCGATTTGTTCGCTCAACCGATTTAACTGGGTAAACAGCATATCTACCTGATTGTACAAGTTACCTCTACCCCTGGGTCTATCTCCTGGTGCCCCATTGTAATGATTCCTGGACCATTGGGTACCCTCAGAATAAGGGCCGCTATTTCTATTCTGGCGTGGTTGCCCCTGGGGTTCAGCTTGCTCAGTATTAGTACCTTGGGGAGCATTATATACCTGGGGTGTCTGGTTATCCTGAGAATATCTTTGCTGTCTATTGTATCTACCTTTGCGGGGGTACCCATTATTCTGTGGGTATTCTCTTTGGGCGTAATTATTAGCCTGAGTATGTCCCCCGCTTTGGCTATAGTCTCTCAGCGTCTGATCCCGTGTTGGGGGAGGGGTAGAGTTAAACCTCTGTGGAGATGGCCCGTTTTCTCTGGCCACTTCCGCATAGGTTTTCTTTTTAGACTCCAAATTTAGGGGTTCAGGTGACACCCTAGTTTCGGCCACTATTTTAGGATTTGGATTTTCTCCCTTTTATCCCCCTGTTCACTGGACTGCTGAATAGAGTATAACTTTGTACTCTCTTTGATCAGCCATTCCAATGAACAGTTCTCCTCAAAATCTCTAGCTAAGTTGATTTTGATGGGTGTGGGGAGCGCTTCAAAAAATATATTCACAAACTCTGAACCTTCAAATATGGGATCATCTTCAGCCATGCTGTACGCATTCTTCAATACAGAAAGGAACTCAATTGGACTTTGATTCATACTACATTTTAAACCATATACAGCTATTCTCGCTGCCGTTTTAGTGCGATGTTGTCCGAATTCTTTTCTGCATTGTCGTTTTGTTTCACTCCAGGAACGAATATTCATATCCTTTAGTGAAGCAAAGAATTTGTGATGCTTACTTTCAAATACCCAGGGTAGAAATTCAATTTTTAATTGCTCACTTGTAACACTCATTATAGATAATGCGTTTTCAAAGGCCCCTAAGTGGTCAATTATGGAAGTGGCCCCCCCTTTAGAAAATGGGCGTACTGTATTCTTTAGGAATTTAATTATTGTGGGGGTGTCATACACTTTATTTGGTATATCACTGGACCTTACTGGGGACTTATTGTTTGAGCTAGAGTGCCTTTCATCTGAAACGTAATTTTTTTCTGGTCCCCCAGAGTTATGTAGTTGCCTAGGGGAAAAAGTTATCTCTAGGCCTGAATTAGGGCTATAGTTTGGGTATCTTTGTCTATCCTCCCGCCTGGGATCTTGACTATCATTTCTGTCCCAGTCCTTATAGCTGCTAATTTGTCTCTGTAATTTATTTATTGCATGCTCATATGCTTTTTCAGCCTCATGATATCTAGCTCTTAATGTTTTATTTTCATCTTGGCACTTTTGATATTCTTCTTCGAAACTTTTAAAATCAGCCATTAGTTCCTGATTATATTTATCTAAATCAGAAGCCTTTTGGCTAATATGGAAAACCTCTGTCTTTGTCTGAATAAAGGCATCTTGAAATTCTCGTAATGAATTATTTTCATCCCTTAGCCACCCTAATTGTCTGTTCTGTCCTGCCATTTGGTTAGACATTTCACAGCTCAAATACATTAGGATCGGCCAAGTTTCGAAAATTAATTCATCACGCCCCCTAAGTTCCGTGCATCTATTAAGTTGCAGTAACATTTGGTATAATTCCCCACCTTCAAACCACATATCTTTAACTAAATCTTTGGCCTTATCTTTACACTCATTAATATACCTGGAGACATCATCCCCAATATCAAGTCTAGTCATGA
Organism: Bombina bombina; assembly: GCF_027579735.1. Lineage (NCBI taxonomy): Eukaryota > Metazoa > Chordata > Amphibia > Anura > Bombinatoridae > Bombina > Bombina bombina. Next base: position 1,308,343,480 of record NC_069499.1, read on the forward strand.
TGTGATTCATGGCGTCTAATTTGAGCGTTTTTTTCTGAATCACTTCATTGACGGAGGACATTGGGGAGGACACAATTTCGTCTTGCACAGAAACGCTAACATTACTTTTTGCTGAAGACATCGTTATTTTAGTGTACTTAATAAGATAAAACGCTAATACAATTTTGACCAATAAGAGAGAGAGATAAAAAAAATTATATCTTCAAAATATCAATATCAACTTTGAAATGTGACAAAATTAATATTTTTATTAATCTTGAAATATGAAAAATTAATATTTCTATGAATTTTGAAATATGAAAAATTAATAATTTTATGAATTTTGAAATATGAAAAAATGTATATTGTTATGAATTTTGAAATATGAAAAATTTATATTTTTATGAATTTTGAAATATGAAAAAATAATATTTTTGACTAATTTTTTTAATATGAAAAATTAATATTTTTATAAATTTTTCAAAAATTAATTTTTAATAATATTTCAAAATATTAATATCAATCTTGAACACAAAAATCAATATTTCAATTTTTAAAAAAAAACTTCTATATTTTCAAAATATCAATTTGAAATATTAAATTTCTTCTCTCTTCTATAATAATTTCTATTTACCACAAATGTACTATATCAATATGATAATTACTTATAATATCTCAGCAGTGCCTCCAATTATTATGTCAGTATATTTATGAAAATCTTAGTAGTGCTATCCAAATAATATATCAGTTTATGGCAGGGTTATAAACACAATACAAAAAAATAGAAACCCTAATCAACCATGCATCTACTAGACCATACAATTAATATAAATACCTGAATTCTTTTATTTAGTTAATATCCATAAACATATTGAAATATATTTGCAATAAAAGGAAATGAAATAATATTATATGCGCTTAAAAACTAAAACTATTTAAAATATGCTATGCAAAATTCATACACGCTTATCTTAAAAACCCACCTTATTTACAAATCTTTTAACATCCAAGCAATACAATTCTAAGCTGTGCTCTTAGGCAATAGGGTAATATATATATTCTGCTATTTAACTGCAATTTATCCTAATACAGAATTAACTTACAATATCAGAACTTGCACAGACTATTTACTTAGCAAATCAGATACAGATTTAAACAATACCTAGACTTATGACTACCAATTTAAAATACAATATACTTCACCAATTTTGAACCAATTCGTAGCGGTCTTTAGGTCATCTCAGAAGACAGATAAGTAATTTTTTGCAATCAATGAGAAAGGAGTAGTCAGCTTGTTTAGAATGGTTTTAAAATGCCCAACAGCAGATATCATCCAAAGTTAAAACAGCCTTTTTTTCCATTTCTCTTTTGCTTACTTATATATGTTTTCAATCATTGATGACATCATGTGGGAGGCACTATGGGAGCTGACCTTCCCATTGGTTACCCGGGAAGTCTAATCGGATTGGCCCTTGGAAATTTCATTTTTAACAGCCAGAAAGAACCTTCTGGCTGTAGTTCTCGCAACATAACACCAGGTGGTAGCATTACCAACAGACAGTACAAAAACAATGCAGCATGACAATACATACAAATTCATTTAACCAACATTTTTAGCCAGTGAAATATTTCTTTAAACTATGTAATAACTGCCACAATTTCTTGTATTAATCTCTCCCAATATTAATTATAGGTGAAGCGGCATCAGATTAATTTCCTGATCGTTTTGATATGAAACATCATGTTTTATATTATTAACATTGTATTATATTAAAGCAATTTAACACTGCTAATTATTAGTTTAAAATGCATTATAATTTTATCAGTATTCTGGCATTTCTTTGTAAATAACAGCTTTTTTTTATATCTCCAGATTGGTAGTATTTAAAACTCCTGATATACTGCATTCACCCAGATATAGTATGTGACATTTCTGTGTATTTCTTCCTGAATACATAAATCCTGTCTATGTAGATCTGAAATAAAAATAAATGTTAATGATCACTTCTCTTCAGGTCCATAAACATCTATTCATGTTCTTAAACATACAGAGGCTAAGATATTCATGCTTTCAAAATATGTATGTCTTGTATTTATTTTCCTAGTATATTTTATTTGAAATCTAACTACAGTTGCTTTGAAATCATAATGTAAGCCATGTGTCTTCTCTATGTTATTCTAACCCCAGACACAATGTCTGTGTCACGTGTATTCTGATGTTATCAGCCACACAGCCTGAGTCACTTGGCAGGCAGTTGTCAATTTTCAGCTCCTTTGAAGAATGTTTGTATCTCTCACATTTCTTCAGACGGATCGGCATTTCCCTTGGAGGAAATCCATATATGGGCCTGTATCCTGTTCTCTGTCAAAATTACTTCCCCAACATTCCTCTAAGTCACTGTATTAAATTGGGCAGGCCAAATGTCATAGAGTCATAAAACTCTGCATATAGTCAAATGAGCATGGTCACTGAGTCAGTTCCTTTTGGAAAATGTCTGTGTGCTCACACCGCAGGGGTCGTGCTTCAAAAGGCTATGCTGATTTCCAATCCTGATAAATGTGTATTCACCCAGCTCTCATCTTGTAGGGGGTTTTGAGTTAAATCCTGACATCAGAATTTCTATTCTACAGCACATCTGATAAAATAGACGGCTTCATATATATACACACATCCTTTTTATATTATTTCATTTACGTATATATATTAGTATATATATATTATGTCATTTACCTTTACCCTGACAATATATATATATATATATATATATATATACAGTATATATATATATATATATATATATATATATATATATATATTTATTTATTTATACTGTATATATTTATATATAGAAAGATGATAGATAGATAGATAGATAGATAGATATAGATAGATAGATAGATAGATAGATAGATAGATACAGATAGATAGATAGATTGTTAGATAGATACAGATATACAGGAATATTTATTTACAAATATATATAACATTCTGCAAAATAAAGAACATTGTAATGTGAAATATTTACAGTAAATACATACTTATATAACTCTAGATGAAGCCCAGAGCACACTAACATCTGAAGGTCTGATAGTGATGCCAAGCTAAATCTCTCACATAATAAACTTCTATGTGGTGCACTACAAAACTCTTTTCTGGCTTTTGCTTGAGTGCTAACCTGAAGATGCACTAAGCCTAAGTGCTCAAATAGTCTGAATAGCTTAAATATCTTTGTACTTTATTCAACCTTTCCTTTTAGACTATGGTGAAGATTTACTTCTTCTCTGTTACAGAGTCTCACCCACTTAAGGTGCAATAGTCCTATTTCTGCTGTGAGGAGCAAGCCACACAGAAATGTAAGCACTGTGTTTTCGACACAGTGCTTGGTGATCACAAAGCAGGACCACTGACATGCTTGCATTTAGTGTATTGTAGGGAGTGTTACTGTCCATTACTAGAGGATCTCACTATCCTCTAACCAGACTGAGTTACATTTCCTCCCACCAGAAGCGACAGTGTTTGCTGAAGAATTTATTTTCTCTGTCCAGGGGGAACTTACTCCCACCTGAAAAAATAGTGCATGAACTCTGTTCCCATGCGTTCCCGCTCAACTTGACCCCTGTCTGTATCTATGTCTATATATATGTTAAATATATGTGTGTGTATGCCTATCTATTCCTGTCTGTGTGTGCATGTATCTGCCTATTACTGCCTGTGTGTGTATGCCTATCTACCCCTGCCTGTGTGTGCATGTATCTGCCTAGTACTGCCTTTGTGTGCATGTATCTGCCTATTATTGCCTGTGTGTGTATGTCTATCTACCCCTGCCTGTGTGTGCAGGTATCTGCCTATTACTGACTGTGTGTGCATGCATATGCTTTTTACTGCCTGTGTGTGTGTATGCCTCTCTATTCCTGCCTTTGTGTGCATGTGTCTGTCTAATACTGCCTGTGTGTGCATGTATCTGCCTATTATTGCCTGTATGTGTGTATGCCTATCTATTCCTGCCTGTGTGTGCATGTATCTGCCTATTACTGCCTGTGTGTGCATGTATCTGCCTATCCCTGCTTGTGTGTGCATGTATCTGCCTATTACTGCCTGTGTGTGCATGTATGTGCCTATTACTGCCTGTGTTTGCATGTATCTGCCTATTACTGCCTGTGTGTGTGTATGCCTATCTATCCCTGCCTGTGTGTGCATGCATCTGCCTAATATGCCTGTGTGTGCATGTATCTGCTTATTATTGCCTGTGTGTGTATGCCTATCTATCCCTGTCTGTGTGTACATGTATCTGCCTATACCTGCCTGTGTGTGAATGTATCTGCCTATCCCTGCCGGTGTGTGCATGTATCTGCTTATTACTGCCTGTGTGTGTATATGCCTATCTATCCCTGCCTGTGTGTGCATGTATCTGCCTATTACTGCCTGTGTGTATGTGCCTATCTATCCCTGCCTGTGTGTGCATGTATCTGCCTATTACTGCCTGTGTGTGCATGTATCTGCCTATTATTGCCTGTATGTGTGTATGCCTATCTATTCCTGCCTGTGTGTGCATGTATCTGCCTATTAATGCCTGTGTGTGCATGTATCTGCCTAATACTGCCTGTGTGTGTATGCATATATACCCCTGCCTGTGTGTGCATACATATGCTTATTACTGCCTGTGTGTGTGTATGCCTATCTATCCCTGCCTGTGTGTGCATGCATATGCTTATTACTGCCTGTGTGTGTGTATGCCTATCTATCCCTGCCTGTGTGTGCATGCATCTGCCTAATACTGCCTGTGTGTGCATGTATCTGCTTATTATTGCCTGTGTGTGTGTGTATGCCTATCTATCCCTGTCTGTGTGTGCATGTATCTGCCTATACCTGCCTGTGTGTGAATGTATCTGTCTATTACTGCCGGTGTGTGCTTGTATCTGCTTATTACTGCCTGTGTGTGTATGCCTATCTATCCCTGCCTGTGTGTGCATGCATCTGCCTAATATTGCCTGTGTGCATGTATCTGCCTATTACTGCCTGTGTGTATGTGCCTATCTATCCCTGCCTGTGTGTGCATGTATCTGCCTATTACTGCCTGTGTGTGCATGTATCTGCCTATTATTGCCTGTATGTGTGTATGCCTATCTATTCCTGCCTGTGTGTACATGTATCTGCCTATTAATGCCTGTGTGTGCATGTATCTGCCTATTACTGCCTGTGTGTGTATGCATATCTACCCCTGCCTGTGTGTGCATACATATGCTTATTACTGCCTGTGTGTGTGTATGCTTATCTATCCCTGCCTGTGTGTGCATGCATATGCTTATTACTGCCTGTGTGTGTGTATGCATATCTATCCCTTCCTGTGTGTGCATGCATCTGCCTAATACTGCCTGTGTGTGCATGTATCTGATTATTATTGCCTGTGTGTGTATGCAAATGTATCCCTGTCTGTGTTTGCATGTATCTGCCTATACCTGCCTGTGTGTGAATGTATCTGTCTATTACTGCCGGTGTGTGCATGTATCTGCTTATTACTGCCTGTGTGTGTGTATGCCTATCTATCCCTGCCTGTGTGTGCATGTATATGCTTATTACTGCCTGTGTGTGTGTATGCCTATCTATCCCTGCCTGTGTGTGCATGTATCTGCCTATTACTGCCTGTGTGTATGTGCCTATCTATCCCTGCCTGTGTGTGCATGTGTCTGCCTAATACTGCCTGTGTGTGCATGTATCTGCCTATTATTGCCTGTATGTGTGTATGCCTATCTATTCCTGCCTGTGTGTGCATGTATCTGCCTATCCCTGCCTGTGTGTGCATGTATCTGCCTATTACTGCCTGTGTGTGTATGCCTATCTACCCCTGCCTGTGTGTGCAGGTATCTGCCTATTACTGCCTGTGTGTGCATGCATATGCTTATTACTGCCTGTGTGTGTATGCCTATCTATCCCTGCCTGTGTGTGCATGTATCTGCCTATCACTGCCTGTGTGTGCATGTATCTGTCTATTACTGCCTGTGTGTGCATGTATCTGCTTATTACTGCCTGTGTGTGTGTGCCTATCTATCCCTGCCTGTGTGTGCATGTATCTGCCTATTACTGCCTGTATGTGTGTATGCCTATCTATCCCTGCCTGTGTGTGCATGTATCTGCCTATAACTGCCTGTGTGTGCATGTATCTGCCTATTACTGCCTGTGTGTGTGTATGCCTATCTACCCCTGCCTGTGTGTGCATGTATCTGCCTATTACTGCCTGTGTGTGCATGTATATGCTTATTACTGCCTGTGTGTGTGTATGCCTATCTATCCCTGCCTGTGTGTGCATGTATCTGCCTATTACTGCCTGTGTGTATGTGCCTATCTATCCCTGCCTGTGTGTGCATGTATCTGGCTATTACTGCCTGTGTGTGCATGTATCTGCCTATTATTGCCTGTATGTGTGTATGCCTATCTATTCCTGCCTGTGTGTGCATGTATCTGCCTATTAATGCATGTGTGTGCATGTATCTGCCTATTACTGCCTGTGTGTGCATACATATGCTTATTACTACCTGTGTGTGTGTATGCCTATCTATCCCTGCCTGTGTGTGCATACATATGCTTATTACTGCCTGTGTGTGTGTATGCCTATCTATCCCTGCCTGTGTGTGCATGCATCTGCCTAATACTGCCTGTGTGTGCATGTATCTGCTTATTATTGCCTGTGTGTGTATGCCTATCTATCCCTGTCTGTTTGTGCATGTATCTGCCTATACTTGCCTGTGTGTGAATGTATCTGTCTATTACTGCAAGTGTGTGCATGTATCTGCTTATTACTGCCTGTGTGTGTGTATGCCTATCTATCCCTGCCTGTGTGTGCATGTATCTACCTATTACTGCCTGCATGCGTGTATGCCTATCTATCCCTGCCTGTGTGTGCATGTGTCTGCCTAATACTGCCTGTGTGTGCATGTATCTGCCTATTATTGCCTGTATGTGTGTATGCCTATCTATTCCTGCCTGTGTGTGCATGTATCTGCCTATTACTGCCTGTGTGTGCATGTATCTGCCTATCCCTGCCTGTGTGTGCATGTATCTGCCTATTACTGCCTGTGTGTGTGTGTATGCCTATCTACCCCTGCCTGTGTGTGCAGGTATCTGCCTATTACTGCCTGCGTGTGCATGCATATGCTTATTACTGCCTGTGTGTGTATGCCTATCTATCCCTGCCTGTGTGTGCATGTATCTGCCTATCACTGCCTGTGTGTGCATGTATCTGTCTATTACTGCCTGTGTGTGCATGTATCTGCTTATTACTGCCTGTGTGTGTGTGCCTATCTATCCCTGCCTGTGTGTGCATGTATCTGCCTATTACTGCCTGTGTGTGCATGTATATGCTTATTACTGCCTGTGTGTGTGTATGCCTATCTATCCCTGCCTGTGTGTGTATGTGTCTGCCTAATGCTGCCTATGTGTGTGTATGCCTATCTACCCCTGCCTAGCCTGTTTGTGCATGCATATGCTTATTACTGCCTGTGTTTATGTATGCCTATCTATCTCTGCCTGTGTGTGCATGTGTCTGCCTTATACTGCCTGTGTGTGCATGTATCTGTCTATTACTGCCTGTGTGTGCATGTATCTGCTTATTACTGCCTGTGTGTGTGTGCCTATCTATCCCTGCCTGTGTGTGCATGTATCTGCCTATTACTGCCTGTGTGTGCATGTATATGCTTATTACTGCCTGTGTGTGTCTGTGTATGCCTATCTATCCCTGCCTGTGTGTGTATGTGTCTGCCTAATACTGCCTATGTGTGTGTATGCCTATCTACCCCTGCCTAGCCTGTTTGTGCATGCATATGCTTATTACTGCCTGTATTTATGTATGCCTATCTATCTCTGCCTGTGTGTGCATGTGTCTGCCTTATACTGCCTGTGTGTGCATGTATCTGCTTATTATTGCCTGTGTGTGTATGCCTATCTATCCCTGCCTGTGTGTGCATGTATCTGCCTATCACTGCCTGTGTGTGCATGTATCTGTCTATTACTGCCTGTGTGTGCATGTATCTGCTTATTACTGCCTGTGTGTGTGTGCCTATCTATCCCTGCCTGTGTGTGCATGGATCTGCCTATTAATGCCTGTATGCTAGTATACGTATCTATCCCTGCCTGTGTGTGCATGCATCTGCCTATAACTGCCTGTGTGTGCATGTATCTGCCTATTACTGCCTGTGTGTGTGTATGCCTATCTACCCCTGCCTGTGTGTGCATGTGTCTGCCTAATACTGCCTGTGTTTGCATGTATCTGCCTATTATTGCCTGTATGTGTGTATGCCTATCTATTCCCTCCTGTGTGTGCATGTATCTGCCTATTACTGCCTGTGTGTGCATGTATCTGCCTATCCCTGCCTGTGTGTGCATGTATCTGCCTATTACTGTCTGTGTGTGTGTATGCCTATCTACCCCTGCCTGTGTGTGCAGGTATCTGCCTATTACTGCCTGTGTGTGCATGCATATGCTTATTACTGCCTGTGTGTGTATGCCTATCTATCCCTGCCTGTGTGTGCATGTATCTGTCTATTACTGCCTGTGTGTGCATGTATCTGCTTATTACTGCCTGTGTGTGTGTGCCTATCTATCCCTGCCTGTGTGTGCATGTATCTGCCTATTACTGCCTGTGTGTGCATGTATATGGTTATTACTGCCTGTGTGTGTGTATGCCTATCTATCCCTGCCTGTGTGTGTATGTGTCTGCCTAATACTGCCTATGTGTGTGTATGCCTATCTACCCCTGCCTAGCCTGTTTGTGCATGCATATGCTTATTACTGCCTGTGTTTATGTATGCCTATCTATCTCTGCCTGTGTGTGCATGTGTCTGCCTTATACTGCCTGTGTGTGCATGTATCTGCTTATTATTGCCTGTGTGTGTATGCCTATCTATCCCTGCCTATGTGTGCATGTATCTGCCTATACCTGCCTGTGTGTGCATGTATCTATCTATTACTGCCTGTGTATGCATGTATCTGCTTATTACTGCCTGTGTGTGTGTGTGCGTGTATGCCTATCTATCCCTGCCTGTGTGTGCATGGATCTGCCTATTACTGCCTGTATGAATGTATGCCTCTCTATCCCTCCCTGCCTGTGTGTGCATGTATCTGCCTATTACGGCCTATGTGTGCATGTATCTGCCTATTACTGCCTGTGTGTGTATGCCTATCTATCCCTGCCTGTGTGTGCATATATCTGCCTATTACTGCCTGTGTGTGCATGCATCTGCCTATTACTGCCTGTGTGTGTATGCCTATCTATCCCTGCCTGTGTGTGCATTTATCTGCCTATTCCTGCCTGTGTGTGTATATGCCTTTCTATCCCTGCCTGTGTGTGCATGCATCTGCCTATTACTGCTTGTGTGTGCATGTATCTGCCTATTACTGCCTATGTGTGAATGTATCAGCTTATTATTGTCTATCTGTGCATGTCTCTGTCTATTACTGCCTGTGTGTTAGTATCTCTGTCTATTACTGCCTGTGTGCACATATCTCTGTCTGTTACTGCCTGTGAGTGCATGTCTCTGTCTGTTACTGCTTGTGAGTGCATGTCTTTGTCTATTAATTCCTGTATGTGAATGTCTCTGTCTAATACTACCTGTGTGTGCATGCATCTGCCTATTACTGCCTGTGTGTGCATGTCTCTGTCTATTACTGCCTGTGAGTGCATGTCTCTGTCTGTTACTGCCTGTGTGTGCATGTCTCTGTCTATTACTGCCTGTGTGTGAATGTCTTTGTCTATTACTGTCTGTGAGTGCATGTATCTGTCTATTACTGTCTCAGAGTGCATGTCTCTGTCTATTACTGCCTGTGGGTGCATGTTGCTGTCTATTACTGCCTGTGAGGCAAAGTCCTCATCCAAGCAGCAAGAAGTCTTCAACCATGCGGCTTATTCGATCTTCATCCAGCCAATAGAATGAGAGCTCAATCCTATTGGCTGATTGGATCAGCCAATAGGATGAAAGTTCATTCCTATTGGCTGATTGCAACAGCCAATAGGATTTTTTCACCTTTAATTCCTATTGGCTGAGAGAAATCTTTCAGCCAATAGGAATGTAAAGGATGCCATCTTGGATGACGTCACTTAAAGGGAACCTTCAGTTGATGCCGACGACCGTAAGATGAGGATGCTCCGCGCCGGATGTCTTGAAGATGGACCCGCTCCATGCAGGATGAATGAATATAGAAGATGCCATCTGGATGAAGACTTCTCGCTTGGATGAGGACTTCGCCGGCTGGATGAAGATCGAAGAGGCCGCATGGATGAAGACTTCTTGCCGCTTGAGGAGGATGGATGTCCGGACTTCGATAACTGTAAGTGGATCATCGGGGGTTCGTGTTAAGTTTTTTAAAGGGCTTTTTGTGTGGTTTTTTTTTTTAAGGTTAGGGTTTTGGGCAATACGTAAAAGAGCTAAATGCCCTTTTAAGGGCAATGCCCATCCAAATGCCCTTTTCAGGGCAATGGTTAGCTTAGGTTTATTTAGATAGGTTTTTATTTGGGTTTGGCTGGGTTGGTGGTGAGTTTTACTGTTGGGGGGTTGTTTGTATTTTTTATTGCAATGTAAAAAAGCTGATTTCTTTGGGCCAATGCCCGCAAAGGCCCTTTTAAGGGCCGTTGGCAGTTTAGTTTAGGCTAGGGTTTTTTTTTTACTTTGGGGGGATTTTTTATTTTGATAGGGCTATTAGATTAGGAGTAATTCATTTTTATTTTTGATAATTTCATTTTTTATTTTTTGTAATTTAGTGTTTTTTTTTTTGTAATTTAGAAAATTGTATTTTAATAATTTAATTTACTTTATTTTATTGTAATGTTAGTTTTTATTGTAAGGTAGGTTAGGTTTTATTTTATGGGTAACTTTGTTTTTATTTTAACTAGGTAGTTAGCAAATAGTTAATAACTATTTACTAACTAGTCTACCTAGTTAAGATAAATACAAACTTACCTGTGAAATAAAAATAAAACCTAAGATAGATACAATATAACTATTAGTTATTTCGTAGCTAGCTTAGGTTTTATTTTACAGGTAAGTTTGTATTTAGTTTTAAATAAGAATTATTTAGGTAATAATTGTAAAGTTTTATTTTAATTATATTTAAGTTAGGGGGTGTTAGGGTTAGGGTTAGACTTAGGCTTAGGGTTACGTTAGGGTTAGGAATATGCTTAGGGTTAGGGTTACTTTAGGGTTAGGGTTTGGTTTTGGGGTTAATATATTTATTTAGTGTTAGGGATGTTGGAGGCCAGAGGTTTAGGGGTTAATAACTTTAGTATAGTAGCAGCGACATTGGAGGCTGCAGATTAGGGGTTAATAAGTGTAGGTAGGCGGCGGCGATGTTGGGGGCGGCAGATATGGGGTTAATAACTGCAACGTAGGTGGCGGCGATGTTAGGGATGGCAGATTAGGGTTTAATAAGGTTATTTAGGTGGCAGCGATGTTAGTGGCAGCAGATTAAGGGTTAATAACTGTATGTAGGTGGCGGCGATATCGGGAGCTGCAAATTAGGGGTTAATACTTTTATTTAGGTGGCGGCGATGTTAAGGGCGGCAGATTAGGGGTTAATAACATTATGTAGGTGGTGGCGATGTCGGGGGCGGCAGATTAGGGGTGTTTAGACGTGGTTTTTATGTTAGGGTGTTAGGTTTAAACATAACTTTTTTTTCCCCATAGACATCAATGGGGCTGCGTTAAGGAGCTTTTCTTTCCGCGATCGAAGGTGTTAGGCTTTTTTTTGACCGGCTCTCCCCATTGATGTCTATGGGGGAATCGTGCACAAGCACGTCAAAGCAGCGCTTGTATTTGGGTGCGGTATGGAGCTCAACGCAACCATATTGCCTGCACAAGCCTGCTTTTTGTAAACTTGGAATAGCAGCGCTATAGGGAGGTGAAATAACGCCGCTTTTGTGGCGGTCGTTAAAATCCATAAAGAGCTCAAAACTCGTAATCTAGCTGATAGACTTTAATAGCGAATTTTGAAAAAAAAATTGTTCTAACTTTTCTAAATAATTTTAATAGACCCCTAAATATGTTACAAATACACCCAGTGACATATTGCAATCCTTTAGAAAATCTTACCTGATGACTTTTCTGCAAAGTTCAACTTTAAAGTCTATTGGAAGTTTTGTAGATACATTTTGGATAAGAATTTAAAAGGATTGATATGCATTAAACAAATAAATATGCATAGCTATAAGAAAAGTATAAATATAATGGCAATTAGTAAAAAGATAAATAGACATTTTTAGATAATATCAACATATTTGGAAAAAAACATAGTAGAAAAAGGACATATTTAAAGGAATAGTAAAGTGAAAATTAAACTTTCATAATTCAGTATACACCATGGAATTTTAGGACCATTTTATTATTCTTGTTCTCTTGGTATCTGTTGTTGAAAAGCATATGCACATATCCTTAGCAGCAGCAATGCACTACTAGGAGCTAACTGGTGGTTGGCCGCAACACAGATTTGTCTCTTGTCATTTGCTCACCTGATGTATTCAGCTCGGTCCCAGAAGGGACTTTAGAATCTGTGAGGAGGGCACATTTTGGAATTTTGCCCTGGGAGCCAGATTCTCTAAAATCAGCCCTGATATAATATCCCTTTAGACAATATTTGTAGACATTCACTCACTAACTTTCACTCGCCACCGTTAAATTTCCACTCGCCAATGACTAGTGGGCTAGTGGAAATTTTTAGCCCTGCATATATATATATATATATATATATATATATTGATGTAATACTTTATTTTAAAAAATGTTTTACATGTGTTTATTATAGTTTAATTCAAGCCCTAATGCTTTACTTCAGGTCTCTAGTCGCACTAACTTATTAAGCGCTACACTCAAGCAACACATAGCTTAGGCACAACTTGTAATATAAGCAATTTTTAGCATGGCCACACTTATTCATTGAAAGTAGACATGTGCTATTCGTTTCGGATTGATTCGGAAATTTGGAAAATTTGGTAAATTCGGAGATTCGGATCGATTCGAATTTCCGAATTAAAATACTTCAGAATCTACCGAATGAATCCAAATTAGCTGCCGAATCTACCAAATAAATCAGAATTAGCTCGGTAAATTTGGCATTCCCCCATAGGAAACAATGGGGCAGTTTCGGCTGAAAAAAACCTAACACCTGCAAAAAAGCAGTGTTCAGCTTTTAAAGCAGCCCCATTGTTTCCTATGGGGAAACACTAAGTCTACTACACCTAACACCCTAACATGAACCCCGAGTCTAAACACCCCTAATCTAACACTTATTAACCCCTAATCTGCCACCCCGCTATCGCAGACACCTGCATAATACTATTAACCCCTAATCTGCCGCTCTGGACACCGCCGCCCCCTACATTATCCCTATGAACCCCTAATCTGCTGCCACCAACATTGCCGACACCTACATTATACTTATTAACCCCTAATCTGCACCCCCCCCCCCCAACGTCGCCGCAACCTAACTACAAGTATTAACCCCTAATCTGCCACCCGGACCTCGCCGCCACTATAATAAATGTATTAACCCCTAAACCGCCGCACTTCCGCCTTGCAAACACTATAATAAATTTTATTAACCCCTAATCTGCCCCCCCAACGTCGTTGCAAACTAACTACAAGCATTAACCCCTAATCTGCCGACCGGACACCGCCGCCACCTACATTATAGCTATGAAGCCTAATCTGCTGTCCCTAACATCGCTGACACCTATATTATATTTATTAACCCCTAATATGCCCCCCAACGTCGCCGCAACCTAACTACAAGTATTAACCCCTAATATGCCGACCGGACATCGCCGCCACTATAATAAATGTATTAACCCCTAAACCGCCGCACTCCCGCCTCGCAAACACTATAATAAAGTTATTAACCCCTAAACCTAAGTCTAACCCTAACACCCCCCTAACTTAAATATAATTTAAATAAAACAAAATAAATTTACTATAATTAAATAAATTAATCCTATTTAAAACTAAATACTTACCTGTAAAATAAACCCTAATATAGCTACAATATAACTAATAGTTACATTGTAGCTATTTTAGGATTTATATTTATTTTTACAGAAAACTTTGTATTTATTTTAACTAGGTACAATAGTTATTAAATAGTTATTAACTATTTAATAACTACCTAGCTAAAATAAATACAAATTTACCTGTAAAATAAATCCTAACTTAAGTTACAATTACACCTAACACTACACTATCATTAAATTAATTAAATAAATTATTCCTATTTAAAACTATATACTTACCTGTAAAATAAACCCTAATATAGCTACAATATAACTATTAGTTACATTGTAGCTATTTTAGGATTTATATTTATTTTACAGGCAACTTTGTATTTATTTTAACTAGGTACAATAGCTATTAAATAGTTAAAAACTATTTAATAACTACCTAGTTAAAATAATTACAAAATTACCTGTAAAATAAATCCTAACCTAAATTACAATTAAACCTAACAGTACACTATCATTAAATAAATTAAATAAATTAACTACAAGTACCTACAATTAAATACAATTAAATAAACTAAACTAAAGTACAAAAACCCCCCACTAAATTACAAAAAATAAAAAAATATTACAAGAATTTTAAACTAATTAAACCTAATCTAAGCCCCCTAATAAAATAAAATAAAATTAAAAAAAATAATAAAAGTCCCTACCCTAGTCTACATTACAAAGTATCAGCTCTTTTACCAGCCCTTAAAAGGTCTTTTTGCGGGGCATGCCCCAAAGTAATCAGCTCTTTTGCCTGTAAAAAAAAATATATACCTCCACCAACATTAAAACCCACCACCCACATACCCCTACTCTAACCCACCCAAACCCCCCTTAAAAAAACCTAACACTACCCCCCTGAAGATCTCCCTACCTTGAGTCGTCTTCACCCAGCCGGGCCGTAGTCTTCATCCGATGGGGCAGAAGAGGACATCCAGACCGGCAGAAGTCTTCATCCAAGCGGGGCAAGAAGAGGTCTTCCATCCATCAGAAGTCTTCATCCAGGCGGCATCTTCTATCTTCATCCATCCAGAGCAGAGCGGCAGAATCCTGAAGACATCGGACGCGGAGAATCCTCTTCTTTCTTGATCCGACGACTAAATGACGGTACCTTTAAGTGACGTCATCCAAGATGGCGTCCCTTGAATTCCAATTGGCTGATAGGATTCTATCAGCCCATCGAAATTAAGGTAGGAAAAATCTGTTCCGATCAGCCAATAGAATGCAAGGTCAATCTGATTGGCTGATTTTCCTTCCTTAATTCCGATTGGCTGATAGAATCCTATCAGCCAATCGGAATTCAAGGGACGCCATCTTGGATGACGTCACTTAAAGGTACCGTCATTTAGTCGTCGGATCAAGAAAGAAGAGGATGCTCCGCATCGGATGTCTTCAGGATGCTGCCGCTCTGCTCCAGATGGATGACGATAGAAGATGCCGCCTGGATGAAGACTTCTGATGGATGGAAGACCTCTTCTTGCCCCGCTTGGATGAAGACTTCTGCTGGTCTGGATGTCCTCTTCTGCCCCATCGGATGAAGACTTTGGCCCGGATGGGTGAAGACGACTCAAGGTAGGGAGATCTTCATGGGGGTAGTGTTAGGTTTATTTAAGGGGGGTTTGGGTTAGAGTAGGGGTATGTGGGTGGTGGGTTTTAATGTTGGGGGTTTGTATATTTTTTTACAGGCAAAAGAGCTGATTACTTTGGGGCATGCCCCGCAAAAAGCCCTTTTAAGGGCTGGTAAAAGAGCTGATACTTTGTAATGTAGAATAGGGTGGGGACTTTTATTATTTTATTTTATTAGGGGGCTTAGATTAGGTGTAATTAATTTAAAATTCTTGTAATATTTTTTTATTTTTTGTAATTTAGTGTTTGTTTTTTTGTACTTTAGTTTAGTTTATTTAATTGTATTTAATTGTAGGTACTTGTAGTTAATTTATTTAATTTATTTAATGATAGTGTAGTGTTAGGTATAATTGTAACTTAGGTTAGGATTTATTTTACAGTTAATTTTGTAATTATTTTAACTAGGTAGCTATTAAATAGTTATTAACTATTTAATAGCTATTGTACCTAATTAAAATAAATACAAAGTTGCCTTTAAAAAAAATATAAATCCTAAAATAGCTACAATGTAACTATTAGTTATATTTAGTTTTAAATAGGATTAATTTATTTAATTAATTTAATGATAGTTTAGTTTTAGGTGTAATTGTAATTTAGGTTAGGATTTATTTTACAGGTAAATTTGTATTTATTTTAGCTAGGTAGTTATTAAATAGTTAATAACTATTTAATAACTATTGTACCTAGTTAAAATAAATACAAAGTTGCCTGTAAAATAAATATAAATCCTAAAATAGCTACAATGTAACTATTAGTTATATTGTAGCTATATTAGGGTTTATTTTACAGGTAAGTATTTAGTTTTAAATAGGATTAATTTATTTAATTATAGTAATATTATTTTGTTTTATTTAAATTATATTTATGTTAGGGGGTGTTAGGGTTAGGGTTAGACTTAGGTTTAGGGGTTAATAACTTTATTATAGTAGCGGCGACGTTGGGGGGCAGGAGATTAGGGGTTAATAATTGTAGGTAGGTGGCAGCGATGTTAGGAAGGGCAGATTAAGGGTTAATAAAATGTATTATAGTGTTTGCGAGGCGGGAGTGCGGCGGTTTAGGGGTTAATACATTTATTATTGTGGTGGCGATGTCCGGTCGGCAGATTAGGGGTTAATACTTGTAGTTAGGTTGTGGTGACATTGGAGGGGGGCAGATTAGGGGTTAATAAAATGTATTATAGTGTTTGCGAGGCGGGAGTGCGGCGGTTTAGGGGTTAATACATATATTATAGTGGCGGCGATGTCCGGTCGGCAGATTAGGGGTTAATACTTGTAGTTAGGTTGCGGCGACGTTGGGGGGGGCAGATTAGGGGTTAATAACTATAATGTAGGTGTCGGCGATGTTAGGGACAGCAGATTAGGGGTTCATAGCTCTAATATAGGTGGCGGCGGTGTCTGGTCTGCAGATTAGGGGTTAAATAATTTTATGATAGTGTTTGCGATGTGGGGGGCCTCGGTTTAGTGGTTCATAGGTAGTTTATGGGTGTTAGTGTATTTGTAGCACTGTAGTTAAGAGCTTTATATTCTTGTGTTAGCCCATAAAGCTCTTAACTACTGACTGTATTTGGTAGATTTGGATGGCCGTGTATTACACTAGTATTGTACAGTATATTAGGTTTTAGGTTATATCACTCTGCTATGGGTTACACCTAATATACAGTACATAATACTAGTCTAATATACAGCATATCCCACCTAACACATACCAAAATTCCAAATTTTGGAACCGAACCAAATCGAACCGAATTCAGCCGAATTTATTCTAATCCGAATAAATCCAAAACTAATTCATTCAAATTTTGCCGAATTTGAATCGATCCAAACCGAAATTCAAAAAAATCTGAATCAATCCGAACCGAACCGAAACAAATTTTTCGATCATGCACATATCTAATTGAAAGTATAGGGCACACTAAAAGTATGGCAGCCTCTCTAAATATTTTCTAGTGATTCTTTTTTTCCACTTGCCATATTGTGCATGTTCATAACCCATGCCGCTTACTAGTAATACCAGATTGTGCATATTCATAGCGCAGGCCACTAACTAGTAATACCAGATTGTACTTATTCATAACACAGGCCCACAAACTTGTAATATCAGATTGTGCATATTCATAACACGGGCCTGCTAACTTGTAATACCATATTGTGTATATTCATAACGCAGGCCCACAAACTTGTATTATCAGATTGTGCATATTCATAACGCAGCCCTGCTAACTTGTAATACCATATTGTGCATATTCATAACGCAGGCCCACAAACTTGTAATATCAGATTGTGCATATTCATAACGCAGGCCCGCAAACTATATATAGTGTATATACATATATATATATATATATATATATATACACATATACAGTATATATATATATATATATATATATATGTATATATATACAAGTTAGCAGGTGCCTGCTAACTTGTCATACCATATTGTGCATATTCATAGCGCAGGCCCACAAACTTGTAATATCAGATTGTGCATATTCATAAGGCAGGCCCACAAACTTGTAATATCAGATTGTGCATATTCAAAGTGCAGGCCCACAAACTTTCAATATCAGATTGTGCATATTCATAACGCAGGCCCACAAACTATATATAGTGTGTATACAAAATACAATACAGTATTGTATTTCAATTTATCACACTTCTTTGGTTTAACATATAAGAATTAGGTGGCCGATTGGTATTTTGTACTATGTGCATTATATCAATTAGGGACCATTATAATTTGCACAAAGCCAATGTGTATGTTTCAACTGAAATTGTGTCAACACGCCCCTATGGGCACGCAATAGAAACTCTTGTCCAATCATTTAGTTTTGCGCCATAGTAAACGTCAGAACTTAGTATTACTATCACTTTTGCCCGCCTCACCACGCCCACATCCATTCACACAACTTCCCTTGTCCAATCATTAGTTTAAACGTCAGAGCATTGGGCTGACTTGACAATCTGTTAGCCATAACGGGCTTTGAGTGTTTTCTTATTTTAACGTATATGCGATCATTATCCATTAACTAACTTTAATGCAACCTTAAGTTCCTACTTAGAAACGCTACACATTAGGTGCCAAATAAACCATAGATTTCTTTTCTTGATGTGTAGTGCAAAGACATGCGCACTTTATTATTCAACACGCCAACCAATTTGCTACTTTGTAATAGTCACATTGTCTCAACATCTCAAGTATGGAGGATATTTTAATAGTAACTAAATGTGATATCATTTAAGAACCTACAAAGGTTTGTGAATTTGTTTTACTTTTTATTAACAAACATTGCGGGTGTTATACTGATTAGAACGCTCATGCTTGGGTAGTGGTTGCTTTTAAAATGTGATAGATCACTACTTGTGCTATAGAAATTGTATATACTATGTGCATATGTCTGTTTATCCCCAATGACATGAATTTGATCTAGATTGATTTATGCTAACCCTGATATATTGATATTTAGTGAAATACATGCATTTTTATATACTCACTATTCAGTGAATTTTTTGAGATGCTTTATGTGGATTTTCATAAACAAATTTGTTGATGAATTGTATGCTAATTTTTAATGTATTAATTGAATTCTAACATATGACAGAATAGTCACCTTGTTTATTGCAATATGATTGGCCCATTATGAACCAATGGTATCCTAGGCCCTTCCTATTACCATGTGATACTGATTAAGATTATTAAGATGTAGGGTATATATATAGCAAGTGTTCCTCAATGTTATATGAAGCCTGATGAAACAGCTTGTTGCTGAGAAATGCGTCGCTCTGTTTTTATTATTAAGTCTGGTGGGTGACTACATTGATCCCATCCTGCCTCTATAGCATCAAGGGAGATGCTACAACTATTGTGAGTACCACTC
This sequence comes from Bombina bombina, assembly GCF_027579735.1. Taxonomy (NCBI): domain Eukaryota; kingdom Metazoa; phylum Chordata; class Amphibia; order Anura; family Bombinatoridae; genus Bombina; species Bombina bombina. The sequence continues at coordinate 1,308,362,980 of NC_069499.1, forward strand.
CTCTTTCTTGCAATTGATTTATCCGTGTAAAAGCAATACTAGGCCATATAGGCACCTGTGTTTCCTTTTATCTTTCTGATACAGACATCATATCATTACCGGCTGTTGGTCTTCTGGGTGACTGTTATAGATCCCAGACTACCTCCTTAGCACTGATTGAGGTGCTTCCACAAATGTGAGTTCAATCCCTCATATATCAAGTTGATTTTGGACCAAACAATATTGGGCCATGTGGCGCTTCTGTCTCTTCTTGTCTTTGTAGATTGCTGCCTTGGATCCCGGCCTGGATCTCTACAGATAGCTGCCTTGATTTTCTCACCAGAGACTTGTTACCTAATTTTGTGACTTTTAATTTAACCATTACTGGGTTATTCACTCATGTTTGCTTATGATATTGATTGCTGATATACCATCGTTTACCATATACCATATACTATTGCACTATTGTATCACCATATTGCTTCTCACTCTGAGAATATTTCACTGAAGTATAGCTACTTTTTATTATATTTACCCCTTCTTTCTCTATAAGGTATAGTTCTTTCTCTATGAGGTATAGTTCTTTCTCTACTGAGGTTGTTATATTTTCACAGTGTGGATCCTAAATTATATAGCCGTTAACCACTAGATTTAGTGATTACTTTGCTATAGGGCGCCCCCCTCCTTTGCTGTTGATATTTACACAGAGTAACACAGAAACTGAGAGCCATGAAACATAGGATAATGTAGTATGAGGGCTATGACTCATTGTATTATCGCTCAGAGTGTAAAATGGTTGTTATTTACCTATCGATTATGTGAAAAAATGCCCAATCCTAACATAAAACTGCCATCATCATAGATAGTCTAATAGAAACTAATGTGCATAAAACCTATGTGTAAATCAGAAGTCAGATACCATATAATCTACATCGCAAAATCCTGTATTCATGGATATGTGTATATACCTTCTTCATAATGACACAGATATATAAGAATATGTACAATTAATATATGCAAAATATACTAGATGTAAAAGAAATGGTGTGTAGTCCATCAAAAAACACCTAACTGTCAAGGTCTGATAATATATATGTATCACTATCCTAGTAAGAAATACTATCAAAATAGAGTTCCATCTTTTTATATAATAAAAGTGTTGTTAAATAAAAATTCTGTGCAAATGTATATACATATATCATTTAATCGACAGGAGCATGGTCACTTATGTAAATATATCAGGAGCAAGAAAAATAAGAGGGACATGAATGGTGGACTGATGGACCATGAACAGTGTTTTAAATAACTCAAACCCCCTAAATGGGGACATAAAAAAAAGAAACAAAATGTCATAAAAAAAACAATGCCAGTCATTATTAATGTTAAGGCCATTTGGAGAGACTGTATTGAGTTCATAAGTCCATCTTGTTTTGCACCATAATAGTGCCCTTGCTCTGTCTCCCCATCTCTTTAGGGGGGATGTGATCAATCAGTGGCCAATGTTCTTCTTGCTTGGAATCTCCTCCTTATAATCTTATATAATGTTTGTTATATCACTGTTTGTTTACGCTGAGAAAGGGGTGTTGTACCCCGAAACGTCACTTCTATAAAGTTGTTTTCATTTAAGACCAGTGAGTGCAGATATTTTGTTGCAATATATATAATATATATATATATATATATATATTTTATATATATATATATATATATATATATTTATATATATTTATATAGCTTAACACAAAACTTGCACTCTCTGATATTTTCTTGAAAAATCCTTTACTGTGAAAGTAGTGACGTTTTGGGGACAAAGTTCAGAAGAGATATCCACCTTGCTTCTTTTTGCAGGAGTATCTTGTTCCTATCACCCCCACTTTTTCAGATATACATTTTATTTGTTTACTATGTGATTGGGTGGTCACTATGACTCCCATTTGGAGTTTTTTTGGGTCCTCATTGAGTGGTGTGTGATTTTTGAGTGTTTGCTATATATTGTTTGCATAATGTATACACTGTGTCTGAGGAAGGGGATATTTTGTCCCCAAAACGTTACTACTTTCACAGTAAAGGAGGGGGAGAGAGAAAGCCACCGCTACCCCCCGGTAACACAGACTCCAAATTTGGGGAAGGATTTGGTCATGAACATCAGCCACCTACCCCTTACCTGGCTGAACAAAGCCTTCTTAACAAGGGTCTTAGTTTTGTCCCTACCTGCATAAGTGACAAATTTGATACCTACATTGACTGCCAGAAATTCCAAAGGTCCTTGAGACAAAAATATTTTTTAAAGATACAGATACTCAAGCTCCAGGCCATCCTTTTAAATGTACAAGTACGTTCGATCCACACAGCTTGAATCCGAGTATAGAGACCTTCGTGAGAATGGTGTCTCAGGATTTTAAGGGAAAGGAACAGGTGAAATACCGTAACAATCTCTCAGAAGATGAAAAAGAAGCCATCACATCCTTGTCCTTTGATCCTGATATTGTCATTAGGACAGCGGACAAGGGGGTGCGGTGGTGGTCCTGGATTACTCCTACTACCGGGAAGAAAAACTCCAGCTGTTGAGTGATGAAACCACCTATGTGCCACTGAAGAAGAGTGATCCAACAGGAGAGCTCAAGAGTATTATTGATGAGACGGTACTACAGGGTTACTACTCTGGTTGGATAGATCAGAATACTTTTAATTATTTGAAGTTGGATTTTTCTTCCTGCCCTATATTGTACATGCTGTCGAAAATCCATAAGAACATGGAAAGACCCCCAGGGCAGACCAATTGTGTCAGTACACAAATCGATCACTTCAAGACTAGCAGTTTTTGTTGACCACTACTTGTAACCTCTAGTAAGAAACATGCCATCTTATCTACGTGATCGTTCACAGCTGATTGATGAAGTGGTGAAACTCCACGTTGAAGACACATGGATACTTGCGAATGCTGATGTCACCAGTCTATATACCATTATACCGTACGAAAGTGGCAAGCAATGTGTGATGTTTGTATGAACAGATACCCGTACATCGGTCCCTCTAATGATTTCCTTAGAGTGAACAAAGGGGTTACACAAATAAAGTTTTACTTTCATCTAAAAGTGAATGTAAATTTTGATGCTAAAGTGCCTGTTTTTTGAACATTTGATTAAAAACAGGGGCGCTTTAATTCATCAAAATTTACATTTCACTCGTTGAGAAAAAATACTTACCTTTAAACTTGAGAGCCAGCTTCCACTGGTCATCACAAAGCCATTTCTGACATCAGAAATGATGGATCGGTCATCCTCCAATCACGGCTTCCCCCCGGGGGAATCAGTGTCTGATTTGAAGCCATGTTTGGAGGAAGCCGGATTCCTCCAATCATGGCTTTGCATGGCTTTGCAATGGGCGGAGGAAGCTGGAGCGGCTGTCAAGATTAAAAGGTAAGTATTTTTTCACAACACGAGTGAAATGTAAATTTTGATGAATTAAAGGGACATTAAACACTTTGAGATGGTAATATAAAATGATAAATTGTATATATAAAACAGCTCTGCAATATACTTCCATTATTTATTTTGTCCTCTTTGCCTGTAATTCCATTCTGAAATTGTGAGCTTTTCAGTTCCTGTTAGAAATGGAAGTGCAGAACACTGTTAAATCCAGCACAACCATTGGCTGCATACTCTAGTGACCTATTTATAACTGTCTCTAATTGGCCACAGCAGAGAAGGTAACACAAGTTACAACATGGTAGCTCCCAGTGTTTTATAGACACTAAAACTTTACACTTATTTTGTCACTTTTTAAACAATTAATGAAACTTTAAAAAATACATCTACATGTTACTCATTGAATAATATTTTCTTTGAATGCATTATTCTATCTAGCATGTATTTAGTGTTTAATGTGCCTTTAAAGTGCCCCTGTTTTTAATCGAATTTTTAAAAAACGGGCACTTTAGCATTAAAATTTACATTCACTTTAAGTAAGAGGTGTGAATAGGTTATTGTATCATTCCATTATTTTGATAACAGGTGCTTAACTTATCAGGTTGAAAGTAAAAAAGTTTTGCTTGATGTTTACAAAAAGCCGCAAAATATCAAGGGCACATTAACGTATTCCCCTATAGAAGTCAATGGAGAAAAAAAACAACAACACCCTACTCGCGCACAAACCCAATTGCATATTCTCAACGAGGATTGCTGAATCATAGGCTTCATTAGACATTTAGACAATATACTATTGTTAACCAATACCAGTCAAAGTCCTCTAGTAGCTCACCAACAGAGGGGGCAGCACCAAAAGACCCAGACGGAACATCTATCAGACTGACCTTACCCAGAAATATTTTTTTATTGTATGCTCTTTTTCAGTCCTTACACTATCACAGGTTTGGAAGACCTGCATGTTCACTGTTCCTTTTTAAAGGGATACTAAACACTAATAGATTTCATTCACATCCTTCTAATCATGGGTGCTGCCATTTTGGAACATAGGTTGCACTGCACATATCTGCAGAAGAGTTGCTGAGCATGTGCAAACAGGTAAGCAAAGGGAATGTAGTAAAAAATAGATTTCAACATGGCTAGACCCATGACTAGAGGGAGGTGGGGAATAACCTCAATTTTTGGTTTAGTGTGCATGTGTGCTTGTTGGGGTATGAATATTTCAAAATTTTATTAGTGTAAATAACGTATTATTAATTTTTCAACAAGTGTCATTGAAATCCAATATTGGTGTGTTTTTCCGCTGCACAAAACCAATGTTACACCTAAAGCTTTTGGTGTGCTCAGTGATTAGTTGAAAGGTAATATCTCTGGCAATGCCCTGCTCAGGACCTGTCTGCCAGTAAAAGCCAGAGCTAAGAATGTATGCCAAGTTTTCATTGCCAACTTCAAAAAGTTAGTGGTACTTTATATACTTTATATACAGTTTGATATAGTTAAATTAAAAATAAACTAAAAATGTGTGACTAGTGGATGGACAATCAATGAGGCCACAAATCAAATAAGCCCCCACCCCCCTGAAGGGTAAAACAGTGGAAAGAGTGTAAGGCACCTTACATTAATCTGACACTGTACCACTAGACATTTTCAGGAAACATATTTTTATTATTGTGTTTAATAGCCATATATTTATATGCAGCCCTTAAGGCTTCTAAAATATTGATCTGCAGCCCCACAGGAAGCTGGTCACCAATGATCTAACAAATCAGAGTGTGTCATTTTTATTTAAACTGTTTCTTTAAAAGCATGTTCAAAATGTGTATGCTATTTAAAGCAGACTAACTATGAAAAAAAATGCTTACTGTAGGGTTGTGCTACAACTAAAGTTACTATGCTGTATGCATTCTTATAGTTAATGAATGTAAAAAAATGGAACTTTAAACATCCTAATAATTCTTATTTGAAATTAACCTCTTGTGCGCTGCTGAAAATAAACTGCACAATTTAATTCTGATAACTGCTGTTGATCTTACAACCATACTGATAAATTCTCATGTAACAGTTTGCAGCATGTTACTGCTCATCCATCTTGTCCTATAAAAATGTGTTAATGGCATTTATTGCTCATTAGAGGCTGTAACATCCATAATTATTTTTTATGGTAACTCCTCAGCTACTTGGTTGTAATTTGTAAAGCCAAAGATTATATCAGCAGACCAATAAAGTGACCATACACGTACAATGTGCAGGTAGAGTCTAGAGTCAAATAAAGTATTACATTTGTTATTTTAAATTACTTTAGTAGAGCTTTGCTTGTAAATAGTCAGCAGGACAAAATCACCAAGATTTATATTAAGTCAGTTAGTTTTTTTTCCTTGCATTACAGTAATGAAAAAGAAAAACAAAATAAACCAGAAAAACTCTATTTGAAACTATCATCAAACAATGGTATTAATAAGAAGATAATCTAGAACTAAATAAAAAGTAATATATTAAGCAAAAAGTAAGACAAATTGTTGTAATTTGTTTTGCCTCCAGCAAGATCAGAAGGCTAAGTATCCTATATTACATGTTTTCCGTAACAATTTTTTTTTTTTTTTTAAATGTTTTTAATTTTCAATTGAGTTGTAAAGTGCGTGTTTTATAATATTTCATTTGCTTAAACATAATGATGATCAATTGATTATTTAAAGGAACACACATGTGCCAAAGAAAACATTCTAATGTATGTGTAAGGGCATTGTATTATTGCACTATTGCTTGTGTATAGCAATGAAGTCTATTGAAATCATTCTGAAATGTTTATCTACTATTTTTCATCTCCTGATCCCTGTTTTTTAAGTTCTGATTGATCATAATGCAATAGATAACAAAACCAGATCCAAGTAGATAGGAAGAATATCGCCCATATGATGGATAAATAGTAATGGATTTGGAGATCACACTTCTCCTAACAATTGGCTTTATTTCAGCAACAAAATGGAAACATTATATTCAAGACACTAAGGGTGTTGATAAAGTTCAAATCTGACCTTTTTAACATGCTTGACAGAATTAAAAGACAATTTGTAATAATTATATTGTGTTGCGCATGTGCACCACACTTGGAAATGGCCACATACGCCATTTTAGATGTACAGTATATATCAATATATGGTCTAGATTAATTAAATCTGTATTCAACACTATTGTATAGTCCCTTGATAGTGGGCGGGGCATAAACTCACATATATATATATGTATTTATTTGAAGGATCCATGTACAGCAAACGAGATCTGGAAGTAATGCAAGAAATCTAGAAATGCTGTTTATCAATCCTGTTCTTATAATATTTGTTTTTATTTCATACTTGCATTTTCTTGATTCAGCAATCACGTATTTGTGATCGTGATTTAACCATTGGCCAATCCATCCTGTTTGCTGGCAACCTAGAGCAGTTGAATGGGTTTTTTCATTAAATAGAAGTCCTAAAACTCCCACAATTTACAGTATTATCACGCCCATGCACGGATTTGAACCTGGTACTCCTGATTTGTATTCAGTGGAAGTTTTTGGATACCTTTTACCTGCAGTGGATAGCTCTTTGGCTCTGTATTGACATAGCTTACAGATTTTATCCCTGGAATACTCACCTAGCTGTTATTAAAATCCCTTCCCTCCAGAAACACCTTTTTCTCTTAGCTACTGTAGGTGTTTAATCTTGCTTTTAAAGACACTCCCATTAGCATTTGACTGGCATGCGATAGGTCAGACCCTTTTGAATTGAGAATAAAATTGGGAAACACTTGTTCTCTCTTCTTTTTCTTATTCTGCCCTTAATATTAATAACCACAGGCTCCACCTTCTTGCCAGCTGAAGGTAGTTCTGTAATCAGTTCTACTATAAAAGGCTGCTTCACAGACCACTCCCTGCCCTGACATTGTGGTTCATCTTGTCCCTGTTGTTAGTGCCTCTAGCCTTGCCTACATTTCCTGTTCCTGTTCCTGAATCTGTCTTGTTCTCTGACTACCCTTTTGGACCTCCATTGGATTTGATGTAAGATTGTACTTCTTTTCTCTTTCTGTTTATTAAACTTGGCCTTGAACCTTGACTATACTATTGGATTCTCCCCGGATTTCATGACTTTTCTGACTGCTCTCAGGCATCTGACCCTCTTCTTGTCTCCTGGCTATTCTCTCAGTACCAACCTGTCTCTGCTTCCAGTCTTTCCTCTGGCATCATACTGCTTCTCTGGCAACATGTTTTTGTATCCAAGCCCTGCAGAGGACATCTTCCAAGCACCATATCCTGCTCCAGAACCAAAGTCCTGCAGGGGACATCTGTCAAGCACCAGTATTCTGCACACCTGCTCGCTATCATATTTACAGTCTCCAAATCTCCAGTCCTTGTCTGTTACTAAACCATGTCTAAAAGGGGTAATTCCATACCAAAGGACATACTGCTGGCCCCTTACAATAATCAAGACAGTCCTAAACTTGCCATCACCTTGCATATGCTCTTTACCCCCGAACCCGCTCCGCAGAGCGTGACAAGTATCTAGAACATCACCATCTTCCTACAGTAGCAGATATTCAGCAAAAGCAAACCTCATCTTCTACAGTGAGGGTTCAATCTTTTTTTTGGAGATGTTTCAAACCTTGTCACTAAGCAGTTTCTGATGCATGTTTAATTGCAAAAAGCAAAGAAATGCAGTACTTTTTCATTAGCAGTACATCAGCTACATTTTATATTTTACACATACATGTATTTCATAATAGATTTGTTTGTTTGTTTGTTTTCTGAGATAATGTGCTTTAACTAATAAAATAATCTTATTTCAATTGCATGTAAAGGGTTAATATAATGCAGCCCACACACTTGGCATTCAGCTCCACACAGCCAGATCTACAGATTGGGTGATTTTGATACTTATTTGCTATTTTATTCACTCTTGATTCTTTGACAAGTACCTGGACCACACTGACGACTAGTCTGTTGGAAACAAATTGCTTTCAGACTAGTATTAGTGCAGCCTCTAAATCTGATCCATGAACTACATTCACAGACACAATATCCTCCCATAGATTTTTTTTTTTTTTTTTTAACCATCACAACAAAAAAGATATTTGATAAATTGCAATTTATGTTGTAATGTTAATAAATATTCATGGGCTTTCAATAGTAATTTAGGCTCATGAAGAATCTGTACACTTAGTTAATGTGGTTTTAGACTGAAATGGATTACAAATAAGATCATAAGAATTCAATAAATTAAACATTGAAGGCAATATTTATCGTCTAGCTGATTGTTTCTGCTTCAGTCTTGGACAGCTTTAATACTCTTCTTGCTCAGACTATTAATAGAGCAGCTATGCAGTCTCTAGTACTTTGGCCTTTTGCTTGACACAAGCTTATCAATTTACCTTTTTTATAATATTTACCCATTTCTTACTTCAGACATAGTTAGGGAGGCAATGAAAGCCCAAAGTAAATTTACACTGAGATTTAATGTTGGACAATGGAATTACCTGTATTTTTTAATTAAATTATATCCATTCTTATGTAATAAAAGTTATCCATTCTTATTTAGTATAGAACTTGTCTGTTTGAATCCATGTTTAATTGGTGACACATACAGTTCTATGTAATAAGCTGCAGATGTGAGTTAACCTCAAATGCTAGTTAAGTAGCTGCAGTTTTGAGACATCTTATACTTAACCTCTCTGCCATCCAAAGTGTAGGGGAATTCAATCATCCCGTCCAATTTGGATCATTCACAGGTCCTGCTTGCAAATGAGCAGGGTGCAGCATTGCACAAGCAGTGGCTTGTGCAATGTTAAATGCTGGCAGCAGATGCTGCCTTTTCCCTGTGACATTGCCATTATTCATTCATACAGAACCATACAGAGACAAACTGTAAATCTTCTATTACCCATATGAATGAGCAATATTTAACCATTTGGCTGCTAAGCCATTTCCCACCTGGGTGCTAATATTTTCTTTTCTTTTTTTTCTTTTTTAAACTTTTTTTTAAACTTTTTTTTTTTTTACAGACTCCCAAGACTTACACTGTTGGAAAGGTTAGGCACCTTTCCAACAGTCTGTCTGGGGATCTGTAGTTGCTTAGATGCCTGAGATACAGGCTTCTAAGCAGCATGCCCCCTCCTCCAATACTTAACATTGTTAAGTATAAATAAAGTTGCGCGGTGACGTCATCACGTAATTGCACGTGATGTCACCGCGCATCACGTGAAGCCCCGACGATGCCTGTTACTCTACAGGCACGATCGCCGGGGTAGGAGCAGTAAGGAGCCCCCAGATCTGCCTCAAGGTGGGAGAGTGCTCATGACGGCTCTGAGCCGTCATTAGCACCAGAGTTAGAAACTCTGTGACGGCTCAGAGCCGTCATTAGCACTGAAAGGGTTAAACATGTTCAGCTGTTACGATTTAAATTGGAACAAATGCAGTAGTATCAGCTGTGTCCTTCCTATTAAATTAGTACCTATCATCTAATAAGCATTATCAGGAAATGCCTACCAGCCAATAAGCCTTAGTAGGAAGTAGTTACAAAAACACCAGCAAATGAAAATTAGTAGAAAGTAACTTATAGCTAATAAGCATTATTAAGATGTACACAACTGACACTGCTGTATTGATTTGAGTTAAAACTGAAATAACTTTTACTTCATCTATTTTCAGACATTAAAATAAAATGCAGCTCGTTCAATTGAATGATGGATGTTTTAGTACGTCATATTAACTAAAAAAGAATGCTTATTGTATATTATTATTATTATTATTATTATTATTATTGTTGTTGTTATATAGCCTATCATTTTGTTTACATTGAAATCATTTTAATTGTTTTCTGTGTAGTGAATTTAATCATGAACCAAAAGTAAACTGAATGAAATAAAATAGGACTCCATAATGTGATTGTGAACCTTTCGTGCATTTATGCAAGAGATAAAAAAAACTGAAAATACAGAAATGTTCTATTATCCATAATCTAGATCATTAATGTCACATGTTGACAGTTCCAAATTAATATATTGAAGACTTGTGTTTATAGGGCTGGATAGGGGGCCTTGCATTTTAATTTATTGCACAACAGGGGCAGTGGGCCAGAAAGATTGGGAGTCGCTCATGTACACAGTTAAAGATTAGCTACAGACGTCTCAGAGGTCTCAGCTGAGGTGTGGAGCCACCTTCTAAGGAGCCTATCCAGCCCTACAGTGCCTTTGTCCCACTATGATTTAGAAAGGGTGTTTTTGAAATGATTTGGAAGACCCTGTCACATAGTTTGCCCAGGGATATAGTAAGGTTTAGTTATACATGTGCAGATATTTTTGATCCTGATATTTAGGTGCAGATTTTCTTTAAATCCCCTTGTTGGCATGTGAAAACAATTGTGGAAAAAATGTTCTGTACAATTTCACCTTATCGTTAAAATTGAATACGAAATTAAAATCTAGCGACAACGTATAATGCACAGCTGTAAAGTCAACCAATACAAACCAATGCTTTAATGCCAAACATTTGATTTTTTTTTTATAGTACTATTGAGACATCAGCTTGAATGTGTCTGCAACCAATCCAAATAATGCATCTAAGAATCTTCCATAATCCACACTCAATTTACTGTATGATTTACCAGAAATTGTTTTTTTTGTTTGCCTATTTTAGGAGCCTGTTTGTCTGCAGTCTTTTATTGTGTATCAATCCACTAAACAGATTTCATTTGTTATTTAATCAGTTATATATTTGGCAAAATAAAAAGCTGGATGGGTCCAAGTTGGCTTTTATTAATTTGGCCCAGAAACTGAATTATTTGCAATAGTCTGATTCCGAATGAAATCTAAAGAGTTGCCAAGCACATCAGCAAAGTTTTATGAAGGAACTGATGTACATCATTTACTTAAAGTTTGTTCTAGAAATTTGTTCTAGAAATTATTTCCAAAGAAACCTTTATACTGTAATTAAAGGTACACTATACCGTTTGATGGAAAGGCCTATACAAGAGGCAAGCTCACACTTCTCAGGAGTTCCATTTTTTTTATTTATAATTAATTAATTCTGGTAAATTAAGCAATTTTTTTAACTTTTGTAAAGCATTTTATATGACTATATTGCATCTATAATAGAATACAAATGGAGTGATATTGATAGAGAAGAATAGCAGAAATCTGATAATACAAGTCAATATTTAAATATATTAACCAGAGAATACACCCCATAGAAGTCAGTTAGGTAAAATATTTAGCATAGCCACGCTATACAACCTCCAAAGGTTAGTGCACCCGAGGCTTTTGATTGAATGCTAACATTTTACTTTCTACTTGTAATATGTAAGTAAAAAGGAGAAACTACGGATTGCGTTCTAGTGATGTTAGTGCACCATAGAGCTAACATTTTTATGTTCCATGTGTAGGAACAAATGAGTTTCATGTCCTCTTAAAAGGAGAACTAATATCATATCTATATTGTACATTATTTCTTGAAGAAACTGATTTCTAAATAAACAAACCTATAAAAGGTCTTAATAACAATCTGTATTTTATTTTATTAATACATTGCACACAGAACCCAAAATCTTCCAGATTAATTTAACAAAATAACACCCTCCTTTATTTTATAGGCCACCTCAATATTTTACTACTTTCTGTAGTAATTCTGATCACATACCTTCTTTACTTGTGAAAATAATTTAAAATACAAAAGCAAATTTGTGTCAAAATCATATTTTAATTTAGTACTTTCACCACTTTAATCCATCATGATACTTATGTTGATGCAGAGTTTAGTTTGAGACACAATTTCACAGATCCTATTTACATTTGAGATTATCACTCAAAACCAATTGTGACACAATTGATAATTAACAGAGCATAATGTAATTAATTTGTCAAAAGCACATCAAATTTGTTATTCCAACTGGTAGATGTAAGAATGTGTAATGGCTCTAATCGGTTGTGGTCTACAATTTTGAACTTTTGATGAAAAAAGATTTTAAACCCCTGTGGACACTAAAGCTATTAAACTGCCTTAACAAAGCTGTCTATAGCAATTTGGGTCTACATTAATGGTCTGCATTAAAGGACATCTTTGATCTGTTTTTGAGGTGCTCAGGGGAAGCTGTGTGGAAACTGAGTTAAATGAGTAGAAAACATTCATTGCCAGTTCAATTTTTGCCTGCCAACCAAACTCTGTTTTGTCTAGTAGAAACTTGCATTCCTTTATAAGATATCTTAGCAAAACTCTCTTCTTTGTGGTTCAGTGCAGAATTTAACCAACCAGCCTTATAGTTTTTCTCAAGGCTGTTCTATTGTGAGAATCAATCTATGTTAGAAATACAGAATAAACTGTTCAAAGTACAGGAAAAGTTTATTTAAAGAAAATTCAAATGCTAAAAAGAGAATAGTTTTTTCAGAACATTATATAAAGCTAGAAAACAAACTAAAATGTAGGATTTAAGCAGATACAAATTGGACTCACTGGATAATTTTGAAGCATTTTTTTCTGTATTCCAAAATTGATTTATTACAAAACACATCAGATATTATCACCTAAGAATGAATCAGCAAAGACCCAACACACGCAAAATGTGAGCTTCGAATACATACGGCTAGATTTAGAGTTTTGTCGGTAAAGACCCGCGTAGCTAATGCTGCTTTTTTCCCAGCGCACCCTTAAGACAACGCTGGTATTTAGAGTTGTCTAATGGGCTGCGTTAGGCTCAGAAAAGGGAGCGTTGAGCCTAATTTAGCTCCACTTCAACCCTCAATACCAGCATTGTTTACGGTAGCGGTAAGCTGGAAAAACGTGCTCATGCATGTTATCCCCATAGGAAACAATGGGGCAGTTTGGGCTGAAAAAAACCCTAACACCTGCAAAAAAGCAGCGTTCAGCTCCTAACGCAGCCCCATTGTTTCCTATGGGGAAACACTCTCTAAGTCTGCACCTAACACCCTAACATGAACCCCGAGTCTAAACACCCCTAACCTTACACTTATTAACCCCTAATCTGCTGCCCCGCTATCGCTGACACCTGCATTTTATTATTAACCCCTAATCTGCCGCTCCGTACACCGCCACAACCTACATTATCCCTATGAACCCCTAATCTGCTGCCCCTAACATCGCCGACTCCTATATTATATTTATTAACCCCTAATCTGCCCCCCCCAACGTCGCCGCCACCTTACCTACACTTATTAACCCCTAATCTGCCAACTGGACCTCGCCGCCACTATAATAAATGTATTAACCCCTAAACCGCCGCACTCCCGCCTCGCAAACACTAGAATAAATAGTATTAACCCCTAATCTGCCCTCCCTAACATCGCCGCCATTTACCTACAATTATTAACTCCTAATCTGCTGACCGGACCTCGCCGCTACTATTATAAAATTATTAACCCCTAAACCTAACCCTAACCCTAACACCCCCTAACATAAATATAATTTAAATTAAACTAAATAATATTCCTAAAATTAAATAAAATTATCCTAATTAAAACTAAATACTTAATATAGCTACAATATAATTAATAATTACATTGTAGCTATTTTAGGATTTATATTTATTTTACAGGCAACTTTTTATTTATTTTAACTAGGTACAAATAGCTATTAAATAGTTAATAACTATTTAATAGCTACCTAGTTAAAATAAGTACAAAATTACCTGTAAAATAAATCCTAACCTAAGTTACAAATACAGCTAACACTACACTATCATTAAATTAATTAAATAAATTAACTACAATTAGCTAACTTAAAATACAATAAAATAAACTATTCTATAATACAAAAAAAACAAACACTAAATTAAAAAAAAAGAATTACAAGAAGTTTAAACTAATTACACCTAATCTAAGTCCCCTATTAAAATAAAAAATCCCCCCAAAATAAAAAAACGCCCTACCCTATTCTAAACTACCAAAGTAATCAGCTCTTTTACCAGCCCTTAAAAGGGCTTTTTGAGGGGCATTGCCCCAAAGTAATCAGCTCTTTTACCTGAAAATAAAAATACAATACCCCCCCAACATTACAACCCAACACCTACATACCCCTACTCTAGCCCACCCAAACCCCCCTTAAAAAACCTGTCGCTAACCCCCTGAAGATCATCCTACCTTGAGTCGTCTTCACCCAGCCGAGCCGAATTCTTCATCCAAGGTGCGCAGAGGAGGTCCTTCATCCGGTAGAAGTCTTCATCCAATTTTATTTTTACAATTTTTATTTTATTGTATTTTAAGTTAGCTAATTGTAGTTCATTTATTTAATTAATTTAATGATAGTGTAGTGTTAGGTGTATTTGTAACTTAGGTTAGGATTTATTTTACAGGTAATTTTGTACTTATTTTAACTAGGTAGCTATTAAATAGTTATTAACTATTTAATAGCTACTGTACCTAGTTAAAATAAATACAAAGTTGCCTGTAAAATAAATATAAATCCTAAAATAGCTACAATGTAATTATTAATTATATTGTAGCTATATTAGGGTTTATTTTCTAGGTAAGTATTTAGTTTTAAATAGTATTATTTTATTTAAGTTTAGGAATATTATTTTGTTTAATTTAAATTATATTTATGTTAGGGGGTGTTAGGGTTAGAGTTAGGTTTAGGGGTTAATAATTTTATTATAGTAGCGGCGAGGTCCGGTCGGCAGATTAGGCGTTAATTATTGTAGGTAGGTGGCGGCGATGTTAGGGAGGGCAGATTAGGGGTTAATACTATTTATTCTAGTGTTTGCGAGGCGGGGGTACGGCGGTTTAGAGGTTAATACATTTATTATAGTGGCGGCGAGGTCCGGTCGGCAGATTAGGGGTTAATAATTGTAGTTAGGTAGCAGCAATGTGGGGGGGGTAGATTAGGGGTTAATAAATATAATATAGGGTCGGCGATGTTAGGGGCAGCAGATTACGGGTTCATAGCTATAATGTAGGTGACGGCGGTGTCCGGTCGGCAGATTAGGGGTTAAACATTTTTATTAGAGTGGCAGCGATGTGGGGGGGGCCTCGGTTTAGGGGTACATAGGTAGTTTATGGGTGTTAGTGTACTTTGTAGCACAGTAGTTAAGAGCTTTATATTCACGCGTTAGCCCATAAAGCTCTTAACTACTGACTTTTTTTTGCAGCTGGAGTCTTGTCGGTAGAGAGTCTACCGCTCACTTCTTCCAAGACTCCAAATACCGGCATTAGGCAGATCCCATTGAAAAGATAGGATACGCAATTGGCGTAAGGGGATCTGCGGTAGTCTGGAGTCGCGGTGAGGAAGTGATCGTTAGACCCTTTCCTGGCTGTCTCTAAATACCAGCGGGCGGCCAAAAGCAGTGTTAGGACCTCTTAACGCTGCTTTTGACGGCTAACGCAGAACTCTAAATCTAGCCGATAGGGTTTAGAGAGAAGAGATAAGAATGGGTAAGGAATATAGAAATCTGCGATAGTAAGCCCAGATATGTGATAGCGTCTAGTGTCCTCTTAATAGTATTAAACTATTGCACCTATACTATATCTGAGCATGGACGTATTGTATGATTAGTATAATGAGGTTAAATGGAAGTGTAGTAGGTTCGGGAAATAGAAAGAAAGAATAAGAAGGTGTGGGGTCAGTATCCTCACACCCTATTAGATTAGTATAGTTTTGCATTTAGAGTTAGGGCCAACAAACCTGAGCCAGTCAGGTACCATTAATCTATGTGGGTTTGTCTTAAGTAAGAGGAGCATGCATAAGTGGGTACATCATGTCAGAAACAAAGTCATTATGCGGTCCACAACAGTAACCTAAGCAATACAAGAAACTTACACTAACAACATAAATCTATATTTTCTTCAAACTTTTCTTAGTACAGATGGCCCTCGGTTTAAGCTGGTTCAATTTGCGCCGTTTCAGAATAACAACCTTTTTTTCAGTCATGTGACTGCTAATGAAATGCTTTGGAAAGCAGTGCACTAATTAAAATAGCCAGTAGGTGGAGCTGTCCGCTTGTTTTGCAGCAAAGTTATGCAACTTAACAGACTGAAATTGATCTGTGTACACAGAGCATACATTAGCTATCGAGCAAGAACTGCTTTGCAGAAAAATGCAAATAAAAAAACATTTTTGTTCATTAAACGTAGTTTGATGATGATGCAGTCTGTTGTGTGATTATTTAATTAGGTGCTGTTAGCAAATGTGTTTGTTCATTAAACTTAGTTTGATGATACAATCTAGATTATTAGGTTTATAATGCTGTTTAGCATTTAAAGTCTTCATTTCAAAACTTTAAAAATAATGTATTAGGTGTTACTTATTTTTGAGAGGGGCCTGGAACCTAACTCCCTCACTTCCCATTGACTTACATTATAAACTGGGTTTCAATTTACAACAGTTTCAATTTACAACCATTCCTCCTGGAACCTAACTCCGGCGTAAACTGAGGGCTACCTGTATTTTGCTATATATGAACATTCGCCTGAGAGTGATTTTTTTTAAAAGCAAAATAAAGGTGCTATAAAGTGAGTTTCTCTTTCTGGCATGGGGTGATTGTGCTTACAAACATCCTAGTTAGAAAACTGTACTATAAACATAAACCATCAACTTATACTATCATAAACAAATACTTCATAGGGACTACAACTGTAGCTTAATGTGAAGGTAAAGTTTTCACTATCTCTATACACTAATGCTTTATTGAGATTGTAAACTATCTAATCGCTAACTTATGTTTTGAAAAATATTTTATATTTACAGTATACAATAAAGATTTTTTTTATTTCCCTACCGTGCTGACACTTACTCCTCCCATTTCTATTTCCTGATTTCTGTCTGTCTGACGTATAGAGAGGTCCCACCCACTCTATACATGTCTCAAAAGCGCGTTCACGTAAACCAATGAACAGCGCATGCGCATATGTTAGTCAGCGTTCAACAATGCGCATGCGTTAATCCAATCATTTTTTTTCAAAGCACAGGCATCATCCGTCTCGACAAAGAGCCATATGTGATAATGATAAAATCATAACACTCGCAATAAGCATGCTTGAAACGTGTGCGCGTCTGTCATCATAGTACTTATTGGGAACACATGCTCAGATCATCGGATAGCACGATGACATAAAATGACGGCCACCTAGCGGCCAGAATTTCAATTGGATGAAGGCGGTGAGCTGGTGTAACCTGCTCGTGCACGATTTCCCCAAAGGAATCAACGGGGAGAGCCGGCTGAAAAAAAGTCTAACACCTGCAAAAAAGCAGTGTATAACTCACTAACGCAGCCCCATTGATTCCTATTGGGAAATAAAATTTATGTTTACATCTAACACCCTAACATAAACCCCGAGTCTAAACACCCCTAATCTTACATTTATTAACCCCTTATCTGCTGCCCCCAACATCGCCGCCACCTACATTATATTATTAACCCCTAATCTGCCTTCCCACATTGCAAACACTATAATAAAAATGTTAACCCCTAATCTGCCGCTCCGGACACCGCCGCCACTGCATTATATTTATGAACCCCTAATCTGCTGCCCCCAACATCGCTGACACCTACATTATATTTATTAACCCCTAATCTGCCTTCCCCAATGTCGCCACAACCTACCTACATTTATTAACCCCTAATCTGCCGCCCCCAACATTGCCGCCACTATATTAAAGTTATTAACCTCTAAACCTAAATCTAACCCTAAACCTAACACCCACTAACTTAAATATAATTTAAATAAATTTAAATAAATATTCCTATCATTAACTACATTATTCCTATTTAAAACTAAATACTTACCTATAAAATAAACCCTAAGATAGCTACAATATAACTAATAGTTACATTGTAGCTATCTTAGGGATTATTTTTATTTTACAGGCAAGTTTGTATTTATTTTAAAGGGACACTGAACCCAGATTTTTTCTTTCGTAATTCAGATAAAGGGCTCCATGTACTAAGCAGTCAGCGAGCTACCCGCAACAAATCTCGCGTCAAAACTCGCAAACTGATATGTACAAAGCCGTCAATTATGTTAAAACTCGCATCTTTAAAATTGCGAGCGTACTTATCCGCCAAACCTCGCTACCGCTCCATTTTTCACTGTAATTAGACACATTTGACCACCAACTCGCCAAAAAACGAATGTACTAAAAAATCTATTTGTCCGCTCGCTACAATTTCCGCTCCCACCTCGCTATTTTTGCCTCGCCACCTTTTAGGTGGCGGGCAAGGTACAAAACAATAGGAAAGTCAATCTAGACGCCATAAAAGGCAGTAATATCAGCATTGTACTTACAGCATAACTGGCGTCTAATTTGTCTCTCATTTCCATGTACATAAATTGCGCCCAATTTGTCGACTGTAATTAAAGAGTAATCTATTTAAATTTGTATTGTTAGTTGTCAATCTTTATAATTATTTTTATATTAATATTTATATATTATCAGATCCAGATGAAGCCATATCCAAATTGTAAATAAATATTACAAAAATAACGCTCTGTTATCACTCTTCAAAAATTTTTGAACAATAATAAAGTTGTTTAGATAAGTTGAACTTTTATAGGAGCAAAATATCCCGCGACTACTATGATGTTCGTGACACCTTGCATGTCACGTGTTAATAATTGGCCAGACAATTCAACTGAAAGTTAAGTACCATCAGCTTAGTCGCGGCGAGCGAGGCGTCAAATTTATCAACAATCCGCAACTGCTCGCGGCGGGCTAGACTTGTCTATTTATTGGGGGAATATTAGTACATAGCGACAGCGGACACCATTTCGCCCGCGGCGAGTAACGGCGAGTTTATCCGCGTCTACAATGACGGATGAATTGACGGCTTAGTACATGGAGCCCAGAGAATGCAATTGTAAGCAAATTTCTAATTTACTCCTACTATCACATTTTCTTCATTATTTTGGAATCTTTATTTGAAAAGCAAGAATGTAAGTTTAGATGCCGGCCCATTTTTAGTGAACAACCTGGGTTGTTCTTGCTGATTAGTGGATTAATTTAACCGACCAATAAACAAGTGCTGTCCAGAGTACGGAATAAAAAAATGCTTAGATGCCTTATTTTTCAAATAAAAATAGCAAGAGAATGAAGAAAATTTGATAATAGGAGCAAATTAGAAAGTTGCTTAAAATTGCTGCTCTATCTGAATCATGAAAGAAAAAAATTGGGTGCAGTGTCCCTTAAATAGTAATTAACTATTTAATAACTACCTAGCTAAAATAAATACAAAAGTACCCGTAAAATAAAAACTAACCTAAGTTACACTAACACCTAACACTACAATATAATTAAATAAATTAACTAAATTAAATGCAATTACCTAAATTAAATTAAATTAGCTAAAGTACCAAAAAAAAACAAACACTAAATTACAGAAAAAAATAAACAATTTACAGATATTTAAACTAATTACACCTAATCTAATAGCCCTAATAAAATAAAAAAGCCCCCCCAAAATAAATAAAAACCCTAGCCTAAACTACCAATAGCCAATAGAATGCAAGCTCAATCCTATTGGCTGATTGGATCAGCCAATAGAATTGAACTTCAATCCTGTTGGCTGATTTCTACCTTAATTCCGATTGGCTGATAGAATTGTATTAGAAAATCGGAATTTAAGGGACGCCATCTTGGATGACATCACTTAAAGGTACATCTTGGATGACATCACTTAAAGGTTTTTACAGGTAAAAGAGCTGATTACTTTGGGGCAATGCCCCGCAAAAGGCCCTTTTAAGGGCTATTGGTAGTTTAGTTTAGACTAGGGTCTTTTTTAATTTTGGGGGGCTTTTTTATATTAATAGGGCTATTAGATTAGGTGTAATTAGTTTAAATATCTGTAATTTGTTTATTTTCTGTAATTTAGTGTTTTTTAATTTTGTACTTTAGCTAATTTAATTTAATTTAGGTAATTGTATTTAATTTAGTTAATTTATTTAATTATATTCTTGTGTTAGTAACTTAGGTTAGGTTTTATTTTACAGGTACTTTTTTATTTATGTTAGCTAGGTAGTTATTAAATAGTTAATTAATATTTAGTAACTATTCTACCTAGTTAAAATAAATACAAAATTGCCTGTAAAATAAAACTAAACCCTAAGCTAGATACAATGTAACTATTAGTTATATTGTAGCTAGCTTAGGGTTTATTTTATAGGTAAGTATTTAGTTATAGTAAATAGGAATAATGTAGTTAATCATAGTAATTTTATTTAGATTTATTTAAATTATATTTAAGTTAGGGGGTGTTAGTTTTATGGTTAGACTTAGGTTTAGGGGTTAATACATTTAGTATAGTGGGGGCAACGTTGGGGGTGGCAGATTAGGGGTTAAAAAGTGTAGGTAGGTTGCGGCGACATTGGGGAAGGCAGATTAGGGGTTAATAAATATAATGTAGGTGTCAGCGATGTTGGGGGCAGCAGATTAGGGGTTCATAAATATAATGCAGTGGCGGCGGTGTCCGGAGCGGCAGATTAGGGGTTAACATTTTTATTATAGTGTTTGCAATGTGGGAGGGCCTCGGTTTAGGGGTTAATAGGTAGTTTATGGGTGTTAGTGTACTTTTTAGCACTTAAGTTATGAGTTTTATGTTTGTACCATAAAACTCTTAACTACTGACTTTTAAATGCGTTAGGAGTAGACTCTATCTATATTTTCTTCTATCTTTCCCTCATATGTAGCTATATGCGGGCAATAGTCATCAAAGATATATGATTATTCTTTTACCGAGACTATCTGAATATACTACATTATATGAGAGTGTATCTGTAATAGGCACTCTAGGCCATGATGAAGTTACTGTTATTTATGTTACTTTTTTTGACGGATACAAGTGTGTCTATGAACAATATCGACTAGATTACGAGTCTTGCATTAGCAGTAAAAAGCAGCGTTGAGAGGTCCCAATGCTGCTTTTTAACGCCCGCTGGTATTACGAGTCTGGCAGGAGAGGGTCTACCGCTCACTTTTCTTCCGCGACTCGAGTTTACCGCAAATCCCCTTACGTAAATTGCGTATCCTATCTTTTTAATGGGACTTGCCTAACGCCGGTATTACGAGTCTTGGAAGATGTGAGCGGTAGACCCTCTCCTGTCAAGACTCCTACTGCATTTAAAAGTCAGTAGTTAAGAGTTTTATGGGTAAAGTGCTACAAAGTACGCTAACAACCATAAACTACCTATTAACCCCTAAACCGAGCCCCCCCCCACATCGCAAAAACTTAAATAAAGTTTTTAACCCCTAATCTGCCGACTGAACATCGCCACCACTGTAATAAATATATTAACCCCTAAACCGCCGCACTCCCGCCTCGCAAATACTAGTTAAATTTTATTAACACCTAATCTGCCGTCCCTAACATCGCCGACACCTATCTACATTTATTAACCCCTAATCTGCCGCCCGCAACGTTGCTGCTACTATATTAAATTTATTAACCCCTAAACCTAAGTCTAACCCTAACACCCCCTAACTTAAATATAATTTTAATAAAACGAAATAAAATTACTACAATTAAATCAATTAATCCTATTTAAAACTAAATACTTACCTATAAAATAAACCATAAGATAGCTATAATGTAACTAATATTTACATTGTAGCTAGCTTAGGGTTTATATTTATTTTGCAGGCAACTTTGTATTTATTTTAACTAGGTACAATAGTTATTAAATAGTTATTAACTATTTAATAACTACCTAGTTAAAATAAGTACAAATTTTCCTATAAAATAAATCCTAACCTAAGTTATAATTACACCTAACACTACACTATCATTAAATTAATTTACTAATTTACCTACAATTAAATAAAATAAACTAAAGTATGAAAAACAACAAACACTGTATTACAGAAAATGCGGGGCATTGCCCCAAAGTAATCATCTCTTTTACCTGTAAAAAAAAATACAATACCCCCCACATTAAATCCCACCACCCACACACCCAACCCTACTCTAAAACCCACCCAATCCCCCTTAATAAAACCTAACACTACCCCCTTGAAGATCACCCTACCTTGAGCCGTCTTCACCCAGCTGGGCACAAGTGGTGTCCAGAGGGGCAGAAGTCTTCAGAATGAAGGTTCCTTTAAATGACGTCATCCAAGATGGCGTCCCTTGAATTCCGATTGGCTGATAGGATTCTATCAGACAATTGGAATTAAGGTAGGAAAAATCATATTGGCTGATCCAATCAGCCAATAGGATTGAGCTTGCATTCTATTCGCTGTTCCAATCAGCCAATAGAATGCAAGCTCAATTCTATTGGATGATCCTATCAGCCAATCGGAATTCAAGGGACCTCATCTTGGATGACGTCATTTAAAGGAACCTTCATTCTTCGCTTGGACTTCGTTTGAAGAGGATTCTCCGCATCGGCTGGATTGAAGATGGACCCGCTCCGCTCCGGATGGATAAAGATAGATGCTGCCTGGATGAAGCCTTCTGCCCATCTGGAGGTCCTCTTCTGGCCGGATCGGATGAAGACTTCTGCCCCTCTGGAGGACCACTTGTGCCCAGCTGGGTGAAGACGGCTCAAGGTAGGGTGATCTTCAAGGGGGTAGTGTTAGGTTTGATTAAGGGGGTGATTAACAATATATGTAACTCCTTCCTCACTCCAAAAAGTTGATCTACAAATATTTGCAATAATTAGCTTTAACCACTTGTTTGACTCGGAGAAAAGTAATGATGCAAGTAATAAATCTCAGTAACAATGCTGCATATAACAGCTTTATTTTATACTCATTTATTGGTGCCGGTCCGGGTTTTTTCT
Source organism: Bombina bombina (assembly GCF_027579735.1). Classification (NCBI taxonomy): domain Eukaryota; kingdom Metazoa; phylum Chordata; class Amphibia; order Anura; family Bombinatoridae; genus Bombina; species Bombina bombina. Next base: position 1,308,386,130 of record NC_069499.1, read on the forward strand.
CCACTTGGCATTACACGTTCATTAAGGTACCTACAGGGCAAATTATGAGTATATACGGGCACAGCTTGAAATCCACATGAGAGGCCAGGAAACTGGATACTTTTTTGACATTATCCGTGTTGCCCTGAGTCTGGGATAAGGTGCGGGACACGGAACGGGGATTGTTCATAAAGCAAGGAGCCAGCATTTGAAAATCAGCATGATTCGATCCATACCTTTCAAGTAAGTGAACTTTACTACAGCACATGTCAGTTGATTGTGAATGTGTTTAAACATGATCGAAGATTTGAAGGCGGCCATACGCTGTGTTATGCAGCATTGTTACTGAGATTTATTACTTGCATCATTACTTTTCTCTGAGTCAAACAAGTGGTTAAAGCTAATTATTGCAAATATTTGTAGATCAACTTTTTGGAGTGAGGAAGGAGTTACATATATTGTTAATCACCGCTTGCCTTGATGAGCGGATTTGGTTGATCACTGTATTACATGCCCACTGAGCAAAAGGTTATATGTATACCTGCTTACAATAGAGCAACCACATAGTAAAAAGCTGCAAGGATGCTTTTTTCTATTACTGTCAAATAAGATAAGTTTAGCACACCGTAGATCCGTATGTTATTCAGTTTTTAATATGTACGGATTTTTTTCAATAACATAGAACATATATATGATTGAGAAAATATTCTATGTATTGACGGCACTAACCAACAGCAATGAGGGAATATAGCCAACAGACTAATTTAAAGAGGAATACTCAAGATAAGCATTTGGTTCCATGTGGGAAAACTGAATTATTTTGAGAGACATTTAAATCAAACAGGATATTATGACAATAATGGGAGAATTTAAGTCAATGGACTAACCAAAAGAGAAACACATAAGTAAAGAAATACATAAATAAAGTTTGGTTTTCTAGCTGTCAATATTGCATTATCCTGAGAGATACCTGAAATAGGAAAACATCTAATATAAAATAAAGATTAAAAATGGAACAAAACATGGAAGTGCAGCAATATTATTCTTTGAATAAAGCGTTTGATACGGATCAAAACAGCACTGAATTTGAAACAATATTTTCAGCAAGCCGCACAAATTCGGCCTTGGGAGATCTGAATTAGAAAAACTACAAATTAAAGAGACACGTCTGAAATTGGATAAATGGACCCTGGAGAGGTACCATAATATGAAGATAGTCCCTCGGGGTCTGAGACTAAATAAATATCCGACCTTTGAGGTGAACGATATGGAATTCGTAAATGAGTGGAATGATGTCCTTCAGGAATGTTCCGTAAGGCTCCTGTTGCTAATCATTAAACATAAAACAAAAGAATTAGCAGTGACCAGAGACAAGATTGTGGAATTACAAGTGAGTCTGGATACATATACGAGGGATCCCACTTACATTGAATTGGATATGATCCTAAAGACCACAGTAGAGGATGTGAAATCGGAAATTATAAAAGTGAAACATAACAAATACATTAGAGACTCAGAGGACTATAAGAATAACCAGGCATATGTCTGTAACAGAAAAGAGCGGACTCAGAAATGAAGATCCTTTACCAGATCTAGAGGCAGAGGTAACAGAGGAAGGAGAAGGATGAGGTCAAGTGACTTTAGAGAGAGTGAAAGAGAAACAGACTATCAAGCTTCATTCTCAAATGAACATAAAAGAGTGACTTTCTCGGACACGGAGGCTGAGTCTGGGGAAGACGAAGCGGGAGAGCATCCTATGACACCTGTTAGTGAAAGTTCTCTACCTACTCCTAGAGAGAAGATGACCAGAGGGTCAATACTTAGAAATCAGAGAGGAAATTGGAGAGGTAGGGCCACACACTAAATCATGCTGAGGTGTCAATAAGAGCCACTCAGGAACTAGGAATAGGTACATATGAGCAAGCTTTTAGAGAAGATGTAGTAAGACCACCCCACAGGGGAAGAGGTAGAAGAAGGCACCAGCATCCAGCGAATAAGTATATGTTACCAAATAGAATAGTAACAAATAGACCAACACATGATGAAGAAGAATCTGATACAATGCAGCAGGTTTTTCAGTTAAGTCAAGAAAGAAACGAAGGGGGGGGGGCAAGAAACGAACAGAGAGACAAGATGGGGAGATCAAGATACCAACTAAGAACCCCAAAATAACATCTGAAATAATAACTACTTTTTCAGGCAAAATAGTCACCATAGTAGGTAATGTTATAAACCTTACAGATGTAAACCTCACGGAAGATGAATATAAAACTCTAAATCTAGGCCTTGGCTTTGTCCCAGAGAGAGATTTTAATGTTTTTGATACCTTAATCGATCTAAATAGGTTTGTTAGAGCATTGACTCTTAAAAGGCATTTCTCTACTGAGACAACACCAAATGACGCATGTAATGAAGAATTAACAAACATTGTTGATACTTATAAGGGGGACAATGATATCAAATTAAAATTTGACGAATTATGTAGTTTACAGGATTTATATGAATTAGAACAGCAAAGTGTTCCCTATATAAGTCAGTATGATTAATCTGATTTGGATCAAGAAAGTAATAAAAGAATAACGTGTACTTTTTCTGCAAAGTCGTCCTTTTATCCATTACAGAGCAGGGGTAAAGTCCTGGAGCTTTTTCATAGGACTATAGAAAGAGAGTTAAATGACCTAAACATTAAAACTATGTCAAAAAACAAGAATAACAATAGGCACTTGAATAAAAATAAAAATAAAAACAAAGCTATTGGAGCTGCTACCACTAGTCTTAAAAACAGGAATGAATTGGTGTACAAAAAATCTGACAAAGGAGGTAGCACAGTTGTGTTACACAGACAGGTATACGTATCTGAAGCCTTGAGACAACTTGAGGATGGAGATACATATCTTAAACTGAATAGAGATCCTACAAGGCTCTTTGTGCAAGAGATTGGGACAATGGTGGAGGAGGGGGTTGACAAAGGTTTTCTTGATCATAAAACAGCACAATTTTTATTAGTTGACCATCCTAAGACCCCCCTTTTCCACCATTTGCCTAAAATCCATAAGTCCTTAGATGACATTAAAGGAAGACCTATTGTCTCGGGCATCGGTTCCATCCTAGAACCGTTATCAGAATGGGTGGACTCCATAATACAACCAATGGTTAAAGGCTTGTGGAGCCACTTACGTGACACTAAACATCTGCTCAATATCTTGGAAGAGGTGGAATGGAAATCTGACTACAGCTGGCTTATAGTCGATGTGGTATCGCTATATTCGACGATACCACACGACTGGGGCATTGTTGCAGTTGAGAGTTTTTTAAGACAAACCAAATATACATCTGAACAAATAGAGTACATACTTATGGTTGTCCGTTACCTGTTGGAACACAATTTCTTCTTTTTTGAGGGGGTTTTTTACCTCCAGAGATGTGGTACGGCGATGGGGGCAAAATTTGCCCCGTCCTATGCCAACCTATTTTTAGGTTGGTGGGAAGCTGACCACATTTTTGGAGGTGGGAACCCCTTCAGGGAGAAGATTAAAATCTACAGGCGCTTTATTGACGACCTGATTTTTGTGTGGTCAGGCAGCAGAGAAGAAGCGCAGCTTTTTGTTGATTATTTGAATATCAACAATGTCAACTTGAAATTCACTATGGATTTTAATGAAAACAAAATTAATTATTTAGATGTCACCCTAGTGGGTACTGACAACAGCACGATCGAGAGTCAGCTGTACAAGAAGCCAATAACAAAAAACACACTCCTGCATGCGGCCAGTAATCACCCCTCCCATGTTCCCTTTGCTATAGCAAAGGGACAATTCCTCCGTATAAAGAGGAATTGTAGTAATTCAGAGAACTATAGATCAGAGAGTGAGAAACTGATAGAACAATTAAAAGAGAGGGGTTACTCTAACAGATTAATAAAAAGAGCAAAGAATCAAGCAGACCATTCTACCAGAAAGAGTCTTCTGATGGATAAAGTAAAAGTGGAAAATGATAAGGAAGTAAATAAGACCATTTTTGTGACAAATTACAGCAATCAGTATCAAAGTATCTGTAAGGTAGTGAGGAAACATCTACCCATCCTGCTTGCTGATGACAAGTTAAAACCATTTATTGAACAGGGATGTAGATTCTCATATAGACGAGGAGTCACGAATGGCAATATTTTGTCACCAACACAGCTGCCACCTGTGAGCACAGGGGAGGGCAGCTCTTGGTTGTCATGTAAGGGTACCTACAGATGTGGAAGTAGGAAATGCAAAGCCTGTGAACACATAACCATCGCTGACAAATTTGTGTCATGTGTGACAGGAAAGGTATATAACACGTCACAATGTATAAATTGTTCTATGAATTACGTGGTGTATTTGGTAACCTGTACACAATGTCAGAAACAGTATGTGGGGCTCACCACAAGAGAAGTCAGGTCAAGAATTAGGGAACACCTTAATAATATTGAAAAGGAAAAGGATTGTTCAGCTTTGGCTTCCCATTTTATTTTTGATCATAACAAAGTTGTAAGCAGCTTTAAATGGCAGGCAATTGAGAGAGTGTCACCACCTAAATGTGGAGGAGATAGAGATAAGATGCTCTATCGCCATGAGGCTTTCTGGATCTATACTTTAAAGAAACGGATCCCTATGGGATACAATTCAGTGTTTGATTGAATTAATCACTGGGAATAGTTGATACCTATTTATTCAAAGTCTTATATTTACGGTTAAACAGTTGATAAGTGGGGTAGAGTAGGATACATACCCTATTTCAACTGAACATGATATGATAATAATAATAACTATTAAAATAGGAATAGGGCTATGTTAACCACTTCTCCACTAGAGGGATTGAATATATGTTAAATAATGAATTGATTGTAGATAGGACCTATCAGATATAGTCTTTATGATGATTGAGATCATTTGTTTCAAAACTATAAGCCAAAGCTATGAGCTTAGTTCAAAAGCACTAATGTAAGCGGACCACAACATACAAATTACAGTCGATTCCAGCAATTTGTACCATTTCAATATTAAAATTTGATATGTATGTATACATACATTATAGTTCTTTGAAATAGTATTCCTCTAGTTAAAAGAGTTGTGTACTTTTTTTTATAAAAGTAAGCCATGAGTAGAATGGTATGTTGTAGATTATATGAACCTATTGAAAAATCAGGTCGTGTCAGTCCTTAAAATATGTAATAGAAATTTGATAAAATCTGAGAAGTTGATACGGAAATAAGAAAAGGTTATATTACAAACTAGAGTTAGTTTGTTTAAATTTAAAGATAAACATATATTATGAGCTAGAACTTCCAGAGTATTAATGTCTGTTGATGCAGTAACTATGACTACGGGTTAAAACCTGAAACACGTCAGTGACGTCATCGGGCCCAGGTTGCAGACGTTACATTTTACACAGAGCATTTTACTGTTTGGTAAGATTGCCGTCTATTTTCTTGGTGTGCTAACTATCTTTTAATTACATTGCGGACAATAAAGAAGCTTTATTTTATACTCATTTATTGGTGCCGGTCTGGGTTTTTTCTCAACTTGATTAAGGGGGGATTGGGTGGGTTTTAGAGTAGGGATGGGTGTGTGGGTGGTGGGTTTTAATGTGGGGGGGGTATTGTATTTTTTTTTACAGGTAAAAAAGCTGATTACTTTGGGGCAATGCCCCGCAAAAGGCCCTTTTAAGGGCTATTTGTAATTTAGTATAGGGTAGGGATTTTTTATTATTTTGAGAGGCTTTTTTATTTTATTAGGGGGATTAGAGTAGGTGTAATTAGTTTAAAAAACTTGTAATTTTTTTATTTTCTGTAATTTAGTGTTTGTTGTTTTTTGTACTTTAGTTTATTTAATTTAATTGTAATTAATTGTAGATAGTTTAGATAATTAATTTAATGATAGTATAGTGTTAGGTGTAATTGTAACTTAGGTTAGGATTTATTTTACAGGTAAATTTGTCTTTATTTTAACTAGGAAGTTATTAAATAGTTAATAACGATTTAATAACTATTCTACCTAGTTAAAATAAATACAAAGTTGCCTGTAAAATAAAAATAAACCCTAAGCAAGCTACAAATGTAACTATTAGTTATATTGTAGCTATTTTAGGGTTTATTTTATAGGTAAAGTATTTAGTTATACATAGGAATAATTTATTTAATTGTAGTTATTTTATTTAGATTTATTTAAATTATATTTAAGTTAGGGGGTGTAAGACTTAGGTTTAGGGGTTAATAAATTTAATATAGTAGCGGCGACGTTGGGGGTGACAGATTAGGGGTTAATAAGTGTAGTTAGGTTGTGGCGACGTTGGGGGGGCAGATTAGGTGTTAATAAATATAATGTAGGGTTTGGCGATGTTGGGGGCAGCAGATTATGGGTTCATTAGTATAATGTAGGTAGCGGCGGTGTCCGGGGCGGCAGATAAGGGGTTAATAATATTATGAAGGTGGCGACGATGTCGGGTGCGGCAGATTAGGGGTTAATAAGTGTAAGATTAGGGGTGTTTAGACTCGGGGTTCATGTTAGGGTGTTAGGTATAGACATAAAAGTATTTCTCCATAGGAATCAATGGGGCTGTGTTAGGAGCTGAACGCTGCTTTTTTGCACAAGCACGTTTAGCCAGCTTACCGCTACCGTAAGCAACGCTGGTATTGAGGTGAGATGTGGAGCTAAATTTTGCTCTACGCTCACCTTTTGGCTGCTAACGCCGGGTTTAAAAAAACCTGTAATACCAGCGTTGTCTTAAGGGAGTGTTAAAAAAAATGCTCGTTAGCAACGCACCCCTGTTACCGCAAAACTCGTAATCTTGGTGTATATTAGGAGTACGCAATAAAAACCCAATGTTAAAAACCATATATCAAAAACCAGCAATCTGATATATACCACATATTTAATATACAAAAAATAGAACAAATAAACACACCAGTACTTATACTATAATTAAAATTGAAATACTCAGATTAGCAAGTCCTAGAGGATAGTCCGTTGTTGTGGGTATATTCCCGGTTGTTTAGTTCTAGCCTCTAGTGATGTCTCAATCCTCTACTGGTGTCTCTGTTGTTGAATGGCAGCTGATCCTTCCCAAACAGAAGTCCAGACAGATCTAAGAAAATGCAGAAAACAGAAGGGTGCCTCCTATATATACCTGTGATTGACAGGTATTCACAAGTATGGCAGCACCCACTCGTGCTAAGTTACTCCTACTGGGATCTCTCAGTGTCCCAACTCACTGCTTCAGGGATCTCACACCATAGTTGCCAACATTTAAAAAAAAATTCCAGGGACACTTTGCAGCAGAGCAAGCAAGCGGGTTACTGGAGTATTGACGACCTTCTGTTCAACTGCTCCGCCCACTCAGTTCTGCAATCAAAACACACCCATTTAAAAGTAATAGTATAATTTAGACTTATCCATAGTTTATTATACAGTTACAGCACCAAGCTCTTACACCTACCCAGTCTCTGGAACACATTCTGGGCATATGGTTATTTTTACAACACAGCATCAAAATTAGAAAGACAAATAATATATGAACCCATTCAATAATAATAACAATATTCCATTAGGAATGAATTATATTTAAATAATACACTATATCTATTTATCATCTATCTATCTGTATATATATATATATATATATATATATATATATATATATATGGAAAAGAAGATGTGAAGAAGCGCACAAGAAAGGCACCCCTAGTGAAGCCTGTAGGTACAGATGCTCAAATAATAAGATGCAATTAAACCACTCACGTGATTCAACCTCAATTTGTATGAGGTATCAATCGGACCCAGGTTATAGCTGTTTCCTCCTTGAATGTTCCTTTTCTGTTTGCCACCGATGATCCCTGTATTCCTGGGCTGTGCAGAAGTCGTCTCTGAGATCTTTAAAACAGAGATGTGGATCTGCATCCACTGCAGCACTCAGGGGCAGGTGTAGGGGCAGAACAAAAGGGAAGTGCAAATATATGTATTTATATGTATTCAAACAATATATTTATTGGTGCAGAATATAGACATACCAAACATACAAAGTCACAAGTTATTTCCAGTGACTGATAAAATGCAGCACTAACCGGTATAGCATATATAACAGTCTAACAAGGAGATCTGTATAGCTACCGTTAATTCGCTGCTGTGTGATTCAATGAAATAACAAACCCTCTCTCAGCTCGATACCAGCTTGCCCCCGACCACACAACCAGGTGTGTGATACGGAGAGCTGGGGGTTATCGGCGTGTACGGAGAAGCGGGTGGTGAGTGTGGCGGGGGGCGGAGCCTTACGCGTTTCGCAACGCTATTGGTTGCTTCGTCAGAGGTAGGGGCCGCCCCCCTCCCATTCTGTCCTTTATAGCGTAGTGGGGCTCTATTGGTCCGTAGCAGGGAACAGCCGTCGCCATATTTCTTAAGGGCATCTTAGTGTATAAGATACATACATAGATGTTCTTGAAATACTATTCCCTTATTTAAAATCTGAATGTTTAAAAACTGTTAATTTCAAACCTAGAAAAGCGCCTTGTCTAAATAGAACAGGCAGAATAAAAAATATATATAATAGTCCAAGTTAGAACTAATTAAATGTTGAAATGTAAAAAAGTTTAAAATAGTAAAAAATAGTAAAACGGTCATTCATAAAAGTATGTAAAACTATGTGAAACATAATTTAGGCGACATGTAAATCTACATATGGCTAATACAAGATACATATGGCACACAACATAATGCCAATGGCTGAATATATAATGGATCTAACAATTCAATGCATTCTGCATTTCATATAATCTCATAAAACTTTCTGTATTGAGCCATGTCTCGCTATATATAGTGTTGTTGAAGCTTAATCACAGAAGACTCTAACATATAACAGGAGTGACCGAAATTTTCATTTATAGGCTATGTATTCTACCCCCAATAGTAACTGTATATCTGTGTGGAGGGGATAATATAGTAATCAAAGCCCTGATGCTTCATTTTTACAGAAGTAGGAAAACATAACAGTCTATTGCTACTGATGAGATACCTAGTGTGTACAAGGAGTGAAAGACAAATGCATCTATGTTATTCAAACCTATTTGTAGGGGTTACTATGAAACAGGGAAGGTGGAGGGATCAGGCCAATGGGACTGGCAGATCTTTGACTCTGTACTTAACTATTAAATATTAAATAAATGGATATTGGCTGTACTGAAACTTCTATATTTCGCCAGGCTGTATGTCAAAGAAATGCCGCTAGATCTATATCCCTATTTAGGGATACCTGTGATAAGCCCCTGAGGTACATTGGACGCACTAAAAGAAATCTTAAAACCAGATGTTTGGAACACATGAAAAATATTGAAGCGGGCACACTAAATACCCCTCTCATCCAACATTTTAGCCAAAAACACAATAAAAACAAAAATGACTTCTATATTAAAGCAATAGAGCAAATTAATACTAACAAGAGAGGTGACAAGAGAGGTGGCAGCAGACTACTCGAGCTGAGAAAAAGAGAAACTTTTTGGATCTTCTCATTAAATACTCTTGAGCCAAATGGGCTAAATAGGGATATAGATCTAGCGGCATTTCTTTGACATACAGCCTGGCGAAATATAGAAGTTTCAGTACAGCCAATATCCATTTATTTAATATTTAATAGTTAAGTACAGAGTCAAAGATCTGCCAGTCCCATTGGCCTGATCCCTCCACCTTCCCTGTTTCATAGTAACCCCTACAAATAGGTTTGAATAACATAGATGCATTTGTCTTTCACTCCTTGTACACACTAGGTATCTCATCAGTAGCAATAGACTGTTATGTTTTCCTACTTCTGTAAAAATGAAGCATCAGGGCTTTGATTACTATATTATCCCCTCCACACAGATATACAGTTACTATTGGGGGTAGAATACATAGCCTATAAATGAAAATTTCGGTCACTCCTGTTATATGTTAGAGTCTTCTGTGATTAAGCTTCAACAACACTATATATAGCGAGACATGGCTCAATACAGAAAGTTTTATGAGATTATATGAAATGCAGAATGCATTGAATTGTTAGATCCATTATATATTCAGCCATTGGCATTATGTTGTGTGCCATATGTATCTTGTATTAGCCATATGTAGATTTACATGTCGCCTAAATTATGTTTCACATAGTTTTACATACTTTTATGAATGACCGTTTTACTATTTTTTACTATTTTAAACTTTTTTACATTTCAACATTTAATTAGTTCTAACTTGGACTATTATATATATTTTTTATTCTGCCTGTTCTATTTAGACAAGGCGCTTTTCTAGGTTTGAAATTAACAGTTTTTAAACATTCAGATTTTAAATAAGGGAATAGTATTTCAAGAACATCTATGTATGTATCTTATACACTAAGATGCCCTTAAGAAATATGGCGACGGCTGTTCCCTGCTACGGACCAATAGAGCCCCACTACGCTATAAAGGACAGAATGGGAGGGGGGCGGCCCCTACCTCTGACGAAGCAACCAATAGCGTTGCGAAACGCGTAAGGCTCCGCCCCCCGCCACACTCACCACCCGCTTCTCCGTACACGCCGATAACCCCCAGCTCTCCGTATCACACACCTGGTTGTGTGGTCGGGGGCAAGCTGGTATCGAGCTGAGAGAGGGTTTGTTATTTCATTGAATCACACAGCAGCGAATTAACGGTAGCTATACAGATCTCCTTGTTAGACTGTTATATATGCTATACCGGTTAGTGCTGCATTTTATCAGTCACTGGAAATAACTTGTGACTTTGTATGTTTGGTATGTCTATATTCTGCACCAATAAATATATTGTTTGAATACATATAAATACATATATTTGCACTTCCCTTTTGTTCTGCCCCTACACCTGCCCCTGAGTGCTGCAGTGGATGCAGATCCACATCTCTGTTTTAAAGATCTCAGAGACGACTTCTGCACAGCCCAGGAATACAGGGATCATCGGTGGCAAACAGAAAAGGAACATTCAAGGAGGAAACAGCTATAACCTGGGTCCGATTGATACCTCATACAAATTGAGGTTGAATCACGTGAGTGGTTTAATTGCATCTTATTATTTGAGCATCTGTACCTACAGGCTTCACTAGGGGTGCCTTTCTTGTGCGCTTCTTCACATCTTCTTTTCCAGAAACCCACGAGAATCCGCTTGTTCAAGAGGATACTCCTAACCTCCAGACGAAGCAGCAAAGATTTACTGGCACAAGGGAACTGTTTATTTATAAGTCCATACAGACTATTTAATCTACAGCCAACGTATATTTATTTACAGGATAGCTGGACTTTACATGTGTCTTAGTGATACTATTGTGTGGATATATATATATATACATACTCATTACCTATGTGAGTAACTCATTACAGTGCTAGATTGATCGTCATTGTGTAATGTTCAGTGTATGATCTGAGAATTATTCATTGATATTACTGTATTTGATTACTCTCGCAGGGTCACACCATCACTAATCACTGATATCTTGGTATATTATCTAATATCCTGGTACATTGTTGAAAGTGCAGCTATAATATTCCTAAGCGCAGATTGTTCCCCCTCTTTTTGTTTTGATATATATATATATATATATATATATATATGCAAACAACAAATGTTGGGCAAAAGAGATTTTCAGGGACATTTCCAGGGACAAAAAAAATCCAGGGACATACAACAAAAAAAGGGACTGTTGGCAACTATGTCTCACACTCCTCCGTCCAGGGTGTTTGCTCCAAACAGATAAACTCAGGCTCTCAGTCAAGTGAAATATAACAATTCACTTTATTTAAATCCAATATAAAAGACACAGTGTACAAAAGTTTCACTATGTATTAAAATCGTGTAACTAGTTTCTCAGCTGACACGCTGTTTCATCAGGCATCTGAAACTCCACTGAGAGCACTAAGCTATAAACTAATCTTGACCAATCAAACTCTGAACATATTGTCACACCCCTAAAACCAGCTGTTAACAACATTGATTAGTTCTCAACTTAACCCCTCATTAACAAATCTTTATTGTTGCAAAATAAAAACAGACATGCAATCGTTCATATACAAGTTCCCCTGATGTGTGTAGCAGGATGGCCCCCATTATATGATTAATATAAATCCTTATATTAAATTTGTCTACATCGACACTATGTGTCGGTATTTTATATTCAATCTCTTTATGCGAGTGACAGATTTAAGTGTGACTACCTAAAAACACGTCAAAATAAGACAAATATAAGATTATATTTCTTATTTGCTATCCACCTTGCTGAGATCGTTCCACGATCCTTAAATCACCCACAATATTCAAAATATACCTTTCATAATGTGCATTGGTTGTATACATAGCAGCCGATCCCAACTCTCATACGTCATCCCTACAATACTTCTCTACTGACCACAATTGGCCCTGTTGTGATAAGTGGGAGTGATGTACTCAAAGCTGTACTTCTCATATAGTACCTCCCTTTCAGTCAGCAGCCCATATGTCAGAACATGCTCAATGCTAAACAATCCTATACAAAATGACACAGACCATATACCAGTACCTGAGCCCAATGCAATATATGTCCCCATACACTCTGAACGTGTATATATTCTTGTGAGGACCCATAGCCCATACTATATTAGTGAGCATTAAACTATACCATGATCAACATAGGACAGCCAGAAAAGAGAGAATCTTAGTAGACAGACTAACTGGATACATAGACCGAAAATGTCCCAAATGACATCTAAGTATACTAAATAAAATGCACATTTATATGTGTTAAAGTGATACATATAGATAATTAATTGTGTTAGATATGAATATGCCTATTATAATAGCCAAAATGTGTGCTGTGGTGCAACTAATGGTGTTCCCTATATTGTTATGTATGTATGTGAAATGTGTATGCTAATAAAGGTGAACAATTATAATCTTGTGATACAACTACTCTATTGGACTAATGACTACAATATATTAGTGATCATAAATATATCGATTGAATGGTGATATCAGAGGAAATACTGAGGTAATAGGAATTCAAGGAAATATACTGATATATTAATTGGCCAAATCTATTGGATAATAAAAACTAGATGTGTCCTATATCTAATAAATTGATTGACATTATCTACAATTGTCTTTAATGTGTGAGATATGTGAATCTAATAAGCATCTATCGTATGTATAAAATCTAATAGTGATCTATCTTGTGTATATAATTCTAATAGCAATCTATGGCCTAGATTTGGAGTTTGGCATTTTAACGCTGGTTTTAGGCTACCTCCAGTATTTGGAGTCACTCAAAATAGGGTCTAACGCTCACTTTTCAGCCGCGACTTTTCCATACCGCAGATCCCCTTACGTAAATTGCGTATCCTATCTTTTCAATGGGATTTTTCTAACTCCGGTCGTGTCTGAAGTGAGCGTTAGACATCTAACGACAAAACTCCAGCCGCAGGGAAAAAGTCAGTAGTTAAGAGCTTTCTGGGCTAACGCCGGTTTATAAAGCTCTTAACTACTGTGCTCTAAAGTACACTAACACCCATAAACTACCTATGTACCCCTAAACCGAGGTCCCCCCACATCGCCGCCACTCGATTAAATTTTTTAACCCCTAATCTGCCGACCGCCACCTACGTTATACTTATGTACCCCTAATCTGCTGCCCCTAACACCGCCGACCCCTATATTATATTTATTAACCACTAACCTGCCCCCACAACGTCGCAGCCAGCTACCTACAATAATTAACCCCTAATCTGCCGACCGCAAAGCGCCGCCACCTACGTTATCCTTATGTACCCCTAATCTGCTGCCCCTAACACCGCCGACCCTTATATTATATTTATTAACCCCTAATCTGCCCCCCTCAACGTCGCCTTCACCTGCCTACACTTATTAACCCCTAATCTGCCGACCGGACCGCACCGCTATTATTATAAAGTTATTAACCCCTAATCCGCCTCACTAACCCTATAATAAATAGTATTAACCCCTAATCTGCCCTCCCTAACATCGCCGACACCTAACTTCAAACATTAACCCCTAATCTGCCGACTGGAGCTCACCGCTATTCTAATAAATTTATTAACCCCTAAAACTAAGTCTAACCCTAACACTAACACCCACCTAACTTAAATATTATTTAAATCTAACGAAATTAATTAACTCTTAGTAAATAAATTATTCCTATTTAAAGCTAAATACTTACCTGTAAAATAAATCCTAATATAGCTACAATATAAATTATAATTATATTATAGCTATTTTAGGATTAATATTTATTTTACAGGTAACTTTGTATTTATTTTAACCAGGTACAATAGCTATTAAATAGTTAAGAACTATTTAATAGCTAAAATAGTTAAAATAATTACAAAATTACCTGTAAAATAAATCCTAACCTAAGTTACAATTAAACCTAACACTACACTATCAATAAATTAATTAAATAAACTACCTACAATTACCTACAATTAACCTAACACTACACTATCAATAAATTAATTAAATACAATTCCTACAAATAACTACAATGAAATAAACTAACTAAAGTACAAAAAATAAAAAAGAACTAAGTTACAAAAAATAAAAAAATATTTACAAACATAAGAAAAATATTACAACAATTTTAAACTAATTACACCTACTCTAAGCCCCCTAATAAAATATGATCGGAACAGCCAATAGAATGCAAGCTCAATCTGATTGGCTGATTGGATCAGCCAATCGGATTGAACTTGATTCGGATTGGCTGATTCCATCAGCCAATCAGAATATTCCTACCTTAATTCCGATTGGCTGATAGAATCCTATCAGCCAATCGGAATTTGAGGGACGCCATCTTGGATGACGTCCCTTAAAAGAACCGTCATTCGGCTAGTAGGCGTCGGGAGAAGAGGATGTTCCGCGTCGGAGGTCTGCAAGATGGATCCGGAAGAAAGAAGATTGAAGATGCCGTTGATAGAAGACTTCATCCGGATCATGGACCTCTTCAGCTCCCGCTTGGATGAAGACTTCATCCGGATCATGGACCTCTTCAGCTCCCCGCTTGGGCTTGGATCAGGACATCGGAGGAGCTCTTCAGGACGGATCGGTGAACCTGGTATGGTGAAGATAAGGTAGGAAGATCTTCAGGGGCTTAGTGTTAGGTTTATTTAAGGGGGGTTTGGGTTAGATTAGGGGTATGTGGGTGGTGGGTTGTAATGTTGGGGGGGGTATTGTATGTTTATTTTTTTACAGGCAAAAGAGCTGAATTCTTTGGGGCATGCCCCGCAAAGGGCCCTGTTCAGGGCTGGTAAGGTAAAAGAGCTTTGAACTGTAGTAATTTAGAATAGGGTAGGGCATTTTTTATTTTGGGGGTCTTTGTTATTTTATTAGGGGGCTAGAGTAGGTGTAATTAGTTTAAAATTGTTGTAATATTTTTCTTATGTTTGTAAATATTTTTTTATTTTTTGTAACTTATTTCTTTTTTATTTTTTGTACTTTAGTTTATTTCATTGTAGTTATTTGTAGGAATTGTATTTAATTTATTTATTGATAGTGTAGTGTTAGGTTTAATTGTAGGTAATTGTAGGTATTGTATTTAATTAATTTAATGATAGTATAGTGTTAGGTTTAATTGTAACTTAGGTTAGGATTTATTTTACAGGTAATTTTGTAATTATTTTAACTAGGTAGCTATTAAATAGTTCTTAACTATTTAATAGCTATTGTACCTGGTTAAAATAATTACAAAGTTGCCTGTAAAATAAATATTAATCCTAAAATAGCTACAATGTAATTATAATTTATATTGTAGCTATATTAGGATTTATTTTACAGGTAAGTATTTAGCTTTAAATAGGAATAATTTATTTAATAAGAGATAATTAATTTCGTTAGATGTAAATTATATTTAACTTAGGGGGGTGTTAGTGTTAGGGTTAGACTTAGCTTTAGGGGTTAATACATTTATTAGAATAGCGGTGAGCTCCAGTCGGCAGATTAGGGGTTAATAATTGAAGTTAGGTGTCGGCGATGTTAGGGAGGGCAGATTAGGGGTTAATACTATTTATTATAGGGTTAGTGAGGTGGATTAGGGGTTAATAACTTTATTATAGTAGCGCTCAGGTCCGGTCGGCAGATTAGGGGTTAATAAGTGTAGGCAGGTGGAGGCGACGTTGTGGGGGGCAGATTAGGGGTTAATAAATATAATATAGGGGTCGGCGATGTTAGGGCAGCAGATTAGGGGTACATAGGGATAACGTAAGTAGCGGCGGTTTACGGAGCGGCAGATTAGGGGTTAATAATAATATGCAGGGGTCAGCGATAGCGGGGGCGGCAGATTAGGGGTTAATAAGTGTAAGGTTAAGGGTGTTTAGACTCGGGGTACATGTTAGGGTGTTAGGTGCAGACGTAGGAAGTGTTTCCGCATAGCAAACAATGGGGCTGCGTTAGGAGCTGAACGCGGCTTTTTTACAGGTTTTTTTTCAGCTCAAACAGCCCCATTGTTTCCTATGGGAGAATCGTGCACAAGCACGTTTTTGAGGCTGGCCGCTTGCGTAAGCAACTCTGGTATCGAGAGTTGAAGCTGCGTTAAAAATGCTCTACGCTCCTTTTTTGGAGCCTAACGCAGCCTTTATGTGGACTCTCAATACCAGAGTAATTTTTATGGTGCGGCCAGAAAAAAGCCGGCGTTAGTTTTTTGGGTCATTACCGACAAAACTCCAAATCTAGCCGTATGTGACTTATTATATAAATGGGTTCCTTATATATTATGTGATGATGTGAATATCCCCTATCTAGGACCCCTCTTATAGACCCTAATCCTATCAATTTCCCATGAAGAACATCTAATACCTAAAAAATAGTATTTACCAATGTTTTTCCCAACTAAATGTACGATAACCTATAGATGATATTTTCCATATAGCCACTAATAAGGCATATTGTCTAATATATCTGTGAAAAAAAATGTATATAATTTTTATGAATGTAAAAAGGTCTCATTTTCTATGTGTATCTATGTATGTGTAATAAGGGACTCCCTGATACACACATCGAGAGATTACAAGAATAATATGTCATACTGGGTTCAGAAACTCAACCATTATATAATGATAAAATATAAACCTCTTATTAGAATGCTGCTATATCAAGATTTTCGATTAACCCTCCTGGAAATAGGCTCCTAAACTTATAAATCCAATAAGTCTCTCTTTTGTGTCAAGCAGGTCAAACGATTAGTGCCCTGCTTGTGAGGAACCCTTTCCAGAGGGGTTATGCGAAATGTACATACATTCTTGTCCCTTATGGCATTTGATAGCGTTTCTCAATACACTGTGTTTCTGACTGCCTTTCTAAATATTCCTAAAATGTTCCCCCCAAGTCTCCTAACCTTGCGGGTCGTGCGCCCCAAATATTGGACCCCACATTTGCATGTTAATAAATAAACTACAAAACTTGAACTGCAGTCCAGCCTCTCTTTAAGGTTATAAGTGTATCTAGTCACATTAGATGTTATACTTGTGACCCTGTGTGTAATATATTGATACATCTTACATCTCTTTATTTTACATTTAAACGACCCTTTCAAGGAATTGTTTGCTTTTGATGTGCAAGTCATTCTAACCCTTCTCTTATTCATAACTACTTTACTGGGGGCTAGTCTACTTTTAATTGTGGAGGCTCGCCTGAAGGTGATTGACGGTTGGTCCTCTTATAAGTGTTTTAGGATAGGATCTCTTTTTAGTAAGTGCCAATGTTTAGTCATAATCCTTTTTAATTCTTCTAAAATTCGAATTATAGTTAGTTATAAAAGCTGTTTTTTTCCTCTTATCCTCTATTGGTTGTAAATAAGGAGTAGAGGGATATAGAATGCTATTCCTATCCAAACTTCTAGCTCATTCATAACTACCTTCAATTAAATATTGGGGGTATCCCTTTTCCCTAAATCTATTTTTAAGTATCATGGATTGCTCTTCATATTTTTCTAGCGTGGTGCAATTGCGTCTAATTCGTCAAAACTGGCTGAAAGGTACATTCCTTTTCCAACTCTCAAGATGGTTGCTGCCATAGTCCAAAAAATTGTTGCTGTCAACCGTTTTGAAATAAGTATAAGTCTCAATATTGTGGGTAAGATCCCAAGTTAAAACTACATCTAAAAAATCAATCTTTTCTTTCTGAACATTATATGTGAAATTTAATCCATAGTCATTTTCATTAAGTTCTAATGCAAAGTTGGTAGCTGATTCTACTGTCCCATTCCAAATAATTCTAAGGTCATCTATGTACCTACTTCCCAAGATTCAAGCCGCTGCAGACGCGGAAGTGACTGCCAGGTCGGGGGAGGATAGAGCAAACCAAAATGTTCAGGCTGCAGGGGTGCAAGCTGCCGAATAAACGGCCGGTGTAGCTGCAAATAACCACAGTAAAAGAGAATAGGCAGCTGCTCAAAAAAAGAGTGAATTCAAGGGCTGGCAAAAACAAGATAAAAACTTGAAACCTTTATTGAATCATTAAAAATATATAGGCAGTACAGGGCACACAAACTCCCTGACTAGTTTCGTGCTCTGTTGAGCACTTAATCATAGGGTGAGTTTGTTCAGTGTTCATAGCCTATTTAAAGGCACAGAACACCTGAAAGTAGTTATACATTAAAAACAACAACAGTAATAAAACAGTAGCAGAATATACCTAATTACAAACACTATGTGTGGCGAATGGAAGAAAGAACTACCAGTTAAGCAAACTACTGTACACAAGGACCAAATTAGTTTACATTGTCCAAATTATGTTTACAGTACAGACATTATTCTCATATCTCTTATAGATTCAAAACATCTTTAGAATTACTTTAAACTGTATTAAAGATATACCTCATACTAAATCTGATTTGTAATACCCATATTTGGACAAAAAGCTAAATAGCTAACTATATAACAGAAAATGTGAGCTAGACCCATAGTGCTAAATCTGTCATTCAAAGTGCACAAATAAGAGATGTTATTTATGTGTATATATGAATATCAAATACAGGACATCCAATACAAAATATCCAATAAATAATACCCATACAACACAAACAAAAACAAAACTAAAAATGCCCATAAAGGGGATAGACACAAAAAACCCATATAGGGGATAGATAGAGTAACCATTCAGATAGACAGACATAATTGCCCATATAGGGGATAGACAGACATAATTGCCCATATAGGGGATAGATCAAATACTCAGTATAATAACATGGAAATAGAGAAATCAATTAATCCAACCAAATTCATTTTTCATTTTTCAACATAATAACTCATATCCCATTCTCTGTTTAAACCTAGGGGGGTTATAGTTCTCAATTTGTATATCCAATACAATTCTTGCTTCAGCAACAAACTACCCCTATCACCCCCCCCCTAGGTGGAAACATGACACGGTCTATTACCTGAACCCTCATATCAAAAATGTTAGTCATATGTACCAGATTAAAATGTCTAGCTATCGCTGATTCTTTAACATATTCTCTGGTGTCCCTCTGACTCTTGACCTGAGTTCCCTACTTGTTTGACCTGTGTATTGAAGGTTACAGTATTTACATTCTAGGAGATAGACCACAAAAGTGGTTCTACAGTTAGCGTAGAATTTATGTTTAAACTCTTCTCCTGTCTGGCTACTCCTGAAACCATCACCCACCTGTACAAAACCACAGGTTATGCATGAACCGTGTCCGCATTTATAAGTTCCTCTCCTCCTAATCCAATCACTCCTGTCTGGGTTGTTGGAACAAATTAAACTAGGGGACAACTTGGATGCCAGTGTAGGTGCCCTTCTCGGTACAAATTTGCATGAACCAATTATAGGTCTTAAAACATCATCATTCTCTAACAAATGAAGATTCTTCCTTAGTATAGAACATACCTGATAGTATTCTTTAGAATATTCATTTGAGAATTCTATAGTATCATGTTTTATGATGCTTTGTTTCCTGGTCCCTCTCATTAATTCTTGCTGTGATTTTAGTCTCACCTCATTGAGAACCTCATTCAAGAGGTTTTCAGCATAACCCCTTGCTTTGAGGCGTTCAATGAGGGTCTTGGCTTGTGCATCAAAAAGACTGTCTGAATTTGTGTTTCTTCGAAGTCTCATGAGTTGACCCCTGGGAATGGACCGTACCAAATGCGGTGGATGACATGATTCAGCATGTAGAATAGTATTCCCAGCTGTCAGCTTACGATAGGTGTCACTAATCACTATACCCGTTTCAAAGTCTCCATTTAGAGTAAGATCCAAGAAATTCACCACCTTCTCGTACAAATCTCCCACAAATTTTAGATTAAACTCATTTTGACACAAGTAACCTAGAAAATCTTCATACACAAAAGGTTCCTTGACTATGAAAATTAAATCGTCAATGAAACGCATATAGAAAACTATGTTTTCTTTAAATGGATTACTTTCTGTGTATAAATAAAGATCCTCCCATAATCCCACATACAGGTTCGCGAATGAGGGGGCAAATTTAGCCCCCATGGCAGTTCCGCAAACCTGTATGTGGAATTCTCCATTGAACATAAAAAAATTATGTTTCAATAGAAACTCAATTACTTCACATAGTACAAGTTTAACTTCCTCAGTGAATCTGGTGTGCTTGTCAAAAAAGTACCTAATTGCTCGTATCCCCATATGATGGGGTATACTTGAGTAAAGTGCAGTGGCGTCCACCACTATCCACTTGTACTCCTTTTCCCACTTGAGATTCTTAAGCATCTGTAGGAGATGTGTTGAATCTCTCAAGTAACTCTTGAGACCCCTCACCAGGGGCTGCAAAATAGAATCAATCCACTCTGAGGTGGGTTCGAGCAATGACCCAATCCCCGAGACAATAGGTCGCCCTGGGGGTTGGGTCAAACTTTTATGCGTTTTAGGTAAATAATGGAAAATCGGAATCCGTGGATTCTCAGGAATCAAAAATTCCAGCTGTTCCCTGGTGAGGAGTCCAACAGAAACAGTCTGTTCCAGTAATCTAACCAACTTGGCCTTAAATACAAACGTGGGATTAGAATCCAACTTTCTATATGTAGAGGGGTCATTCAATTGCCTAATACTTTCTTGCAAATAGTCCTTCTTGTTAAGAACGACTACGTTGCCGCCTTTATCCGAATTACGGATAACCAAATTTGTGTTATTTTCAAGTGATGCCAAGGCAGCTTTTTCTTTCCTAGTTAAATTAGATCTTACCATCTTTTTTTGTTGTTTCACGGTACCCTCTAAGGCCAAAATTTCCCTCTCTACCCTCTTCTGGTAAAGATTCAAAGCTGGACCCCTAAACTGAACTGGATAAAAACTTGAGGATTGTTTTACAGGGATAGGAATATCACAATTTTCAGGGCCATATTCACCTTCCATGTCCCTAAGTCCCTCTAACATGATGTTATCTATAAAATTCAATGTCTGATTAGCCTCTATGTCAAAACAATGTGCATTGTCACCCATATCAACACGTGAGGTAACCTCACTGGACTCTGAATTAGAACCTTGAACAACTACAGATTGAGTGTTGGTATCTCTAACCGAAAAAAACCTTCTCAGAGTCAACTTTCTTATAAATTTGTTGACATCCAACAATGTTTTAAACGCTGAGAAGGTATTAGTCGGTGCAAAACCCAATCCCCTAGACAACAAAGAAATTTGTTCAGTTGTTAATTCAATGTCCGAAAGATTAAGAACAGTTAGTCCTTCTTGTTCTGTTTGGCTTTCCTTCCTGATTTTCTTTGCTCTCTTCCCTGCTCTCCTTGTCTTTTTCCACCTAAAGGGATATCCATGCTATCACTTCCTTTTGGATGTATCTCCATTTCTTCATCTTCAGAACTCCCAACGGCACCACCACCCGGTACCTGCAATGACAAAGATGAACCAGAAGAGACAGAGGAGGAAGAGAGCAAAGAAGAGGAAGAAGAGGAAGAAGAAAGAGAAACAGAAATAAGTGCTGATGCTCCACTGTCATCAGACATGTTGGACTCCATTTCTGAGTTTTCTGTAGAAGAAAACACCACACGATGCTTGTTCTCTTTTTTCTTCTTCAATATGGACTTTGGCACCCAATTGGTCTTTTGATCTATTTCAGTATCTTGCTTGGCCTTATTTTGGTTGTTACCAGCTTGATTTTTCTGGCCCTTGCCAAAGCCCCTCTTAGAATGTTTGCCTTTGGGTCTTGCTGGAACTGGGACCAATTGTATACCCTATTGTTGGTATAATCTTCCAAGTCCCAACTGAACTTAGTGCCTTTCCTCTCAGCTAGCTCCTCGTCTGATTTTTTTATTTTAGATTTCAACACTGATTTGAATTCTTTATACTTTTCATCAGACCTCAGGGCCTTTAGATCTTTTTTGACCGTAGTGATCTGCTCATTGAGCTTGCTCCTTTTATGGTTCTTGCTCCTGTTAGCAATGTCCATTAATTTTAGGGAACATGTGGTGAGAGCTTCATTCCATTCCTCTAACAATTCTGGGACCTCCAAATCTAATGAGGGATATTTCTTGATACGCAATCCACGAGGGATTCTCTTGGCCTCAATATAATGCTCAAAAGATACCACATCCCACATGAGCCTCAAGTCATTTAATAGAAATTTTTCCAGTTTGAAAAATAGGCCCTTGAGAGAGCTAACAGTCCCTCCTGTGGCTTCATTCTTCATGAAAATTCTTTCAAAGAAACTTCTTCTATGTTCCATGTTAAAAATGGATTTATTAAAACTTGTTCCTTCCTCCTCCATAGTGTTTGTAAAAAAAGTGTGACTTTGCCCAAAATGTACTGCCAAAAAAGAAGATACTCTCACAGCCCTTTAAAATCTTTAACCTCACTTTATAATGGTATAGAATGCAATTGCTGATCATACAAACAATTATTTATCACTCTTTAACCCTGTAAAGCCTGTACAAAAAATAGTTCTAGCTCTATATATGTAATTGGATTTGAATAAACTTGGCTCAAACCACAGTGATATTTGTCAGATGTACGTATTTTTGCTCCACTCACGATAGCAGTAAAGACGTTGGTTAAGTCACACACTTGCTTATTGGTAACAGGAATACTCCATACCCCCATACAGCAACAGCATAAAAGGAATATTTCATGCCCCCATACCGCAATAGCAAAACACTGGCGTGTTAAACGGACTCAGCCGACTGCTCAAATTAGTCCATTTCCATTTCTATCATCTATGTACCTACCATAGAAGACCAGGTTCTCCCTCCAGCTCGAGTGGTATATGTAGCGATCTTCAAAGCTACCCATCACTAAATTTGCGAAACTGGGGGCAAACCTGGTCCCCATGGCGGTACATTTTACCTGTAAATAATATTTATCAAGATATTGAAAATAATTGTGTTAGAGTATAAATTCAATGGTTGACAGCAAGAATTCCTTTTGTGTGGCAGGCATATATATATCTTCCTCTAAGTATTGAGATATGGATTCTAATCCAACCTTATGTGATATATTAGAATATAACGCATTCACATCATAGGACAGCCACAGATAGTTATCAGTCCTTTTACTGAGAGATTCGCTAACAAATTGGGGACACTGTTAGAATATGGCCATGAAATCGTCTAAAGAAAAACAATACTTGACACCTAGGAATCCGGATACACCCTTCTATTATCATTTACCCAAGATCCATAAAAACACAACCACACCCCCTGGTAGGCCCATTATAGCAGGTATTAATAGTCTTACTAATAAATTATCTTCCTATATAGATTATTATCTCCAGAAATATGTAAAACTACTGCCATCTTTTATTAGGGATACTACTGATTTACTACATAAATTATCGAATGTTAAAAGGACTGATAACTATCTGTGACTGTCCTGTGATGTGAATGCGTTATATTCTAATATATCACATTAGGTTGGATTAGAATCCATATCTCAATACTTAGAGGAAGATATATATATGCCTGGCACACAAAAGGAATTATTGCTGTCAACCAATGAATTTATACTCCAACACAATTATTTTAAATATCTTGATAAATATTATTTACAGGTCAAAGGTACCGCCATGGGGACCTGGTTTGCCCCCAGTTTTCGCGGATTTATTGATGGGTAGCTTTGAAGATCGCTACATATACCACTCGAGCTGGAGGGAGAACCTGGTCTTCTATGGTAGGTACATAGATGACCTTATAATGATTTGGAATGGGACAGTAGAATCAGCTACCAACTTTGCATTAGAACTTTGGATTAAATTTCACATATAATGTTCAGAAAGAAAAGATTGATTTTTTAGATGTAGTTTTAACTTGGGATCTTACCCACAATATTGAGACTTATACTTATTTCAAAACGGTTGACAGCAACAATTTTTTGGACTATGGCAGCAACCATCTTGAGAGTTGGAAAAGGAATGTACCTTTCAGCCAGTTTTGACGAATTAGACGCAATTGCACCACGCTAGAAAAATATGAAGAGCAATCCATGATACTTAAAAATAGATTTAGGGAAAAGGGATACCCCCAATATTTAATTGAAGGTAGTTATGAATGAGCTAGAAGTTTGGATAGGAATAGCATTCTATATCCCTCTACTCCTTATTTACAACCAATAGAGGATAAAAGGAAAAAAACAGCTTTTATAACTAACTATAATTCAAATTTTAGAAGAATTAAAAAGATTATGACTAAACATTGGCACTTACTAAAAAGAGATCCTATCCTAAAACAGTTATTAGAGGACCAACAGTCAATTACCTTCAGGCGAGCCCCCACGATTAAAAGTAGACTAGCCCCCAGTAAAGTAGTTATGAAAAAGAGAAGGGTTAGAATGACTTGTACATCAAAAGCAAACAATTCCTTGAAAGGGTCGTTTAAATGTAAAATAAAGAGATGTAAGATGTATCAATATATTACACACGAGGCCACAAGTATAACATCTAATGTGACTGGATACACTTATAACCTTAAAGAGATACAAAAAAAGTAATGTCCTCCAGCACTGGTGATAGGAGTGCAAGCCTGGGGAGCTACTGCCAAAGCTCCAAATCAATCACTGTGTAGAAAAAATTCAAGCAGCACATCCACTTGTAAACAAATATCTGCTTTTATTGTACCAAGACACAAAAATCCATGACGTTTCGGGCTCAAATGCCCTTAATCATATGACTTTACCTACACACCTCTCCTAAATACCCTATACAACAGGTGTTACTAATCACATCATTAACTGGTATCAGCAGGGGTAGCAGCCCAGATTCTTCCCAGAAAATAAAACTCTGTTTCAGTTTCTTACTGCCAATGTCAGCCCTTACCAATCTATCCTTGATACTGCAGCCTTTCTTATAGACAGACATAGGGCCATTAGAAAATTGTTGTAGAGAGTTAATTTTAAAGAGAAGAGAATCTATGTGGATCTATAGATTGGATTGTATTTTTCCAAAGGGTATGAACCGTGAAATAGATTTTAATGTTTTTCTCTAAATTGTCTTTTAATTTTTTCTAGATTCCACTACATTATGAACATTGTGAAGAAGAAACCCAGTCCTCTAGATTTGTAACTATTCTGTGAAATGTGAAAAAATTCTTAACAAAAGTTTTTTTGTACTTCATCGCATATATGTAGCACTGTTAGACTTGATTAGGAATATTATATTGTGTGTAATTTTATATACTGACCACTAGGTGGCATTTATATTTAGATGTTACATTTTGATACCAGTTAATGATGTGATTAGTAACACCTGTGGTATAGGGTATTTAGGAGAAGTGTGTAGTAAGGTAAAGTCATATGACTTTTGAGCCCGAAACATCATGGATTTTTGTGTATTGGTACAATAAAAGCAGATATTAGTTTACAAGTGGATGTGCTGCTTGAATTTTTTCTACACAATAACCTTAAAGAGAGGCTGGAATGCAGTTCAAGTTTTGTAGTTTATTTATTAACATGCAAATGTGGGGTCCAATATTTGGGGCGCAGGACCCGCAAGGTTAGGAGACGTTGGGGGGAACATTTTAGGAATATTAAGAAAGGCAGTCAGAAACACAGTGTATCGAGACACTCTATCAAATGCCATAAGGGACAAGAATATACATTTCGCATAACCCTTCTGGAAAGGGTTCCCCACAAGCAGGGCACTAATCATTTGACCTGCTTGAGACAAAGAGAGACTTATTGGATTTATAAGTTTTGGGAGGGTTAAACGAAAATCTCAATATGGCAGAATTCTAATAAGAGGTTTATATTTCATCATTATATAATGGTTGAGTTTCTGTACCCAGTATGACGTATTATTCTTGTAATCTCTCGATGTGTGTATCAGGGAGTCCCTTATTACACATACATAGATACACATAGAAAATGAGACATTTTTACATTCATAAAAATGACATTAATTTTTTTCACAGATATATTAGACAATATGCCTTATTAGGGGCTATATGGAAGATATCATCTATAGGTTATTGTACATTTAGTTGGGAAAAACATTGGTAAATACTATTTTTTAGGTATTAGATGTTCTTCATGGGAAATTGATAGGATTAGGGTCTATAAGAGGGGTCCTAGTCCTAGATAGGGGATATTCACATCATCACATAATATATAAGGGATCCATCTATATAATACGTCACATAGATTGCTATTAGAATTATATACACAAGATAGATCACTATTAGATTTTATACATACGATAGATGCTTATTAGATTCACATATCTCACACAATAAAGACAATTGTAGATAATGTAATTCAATTTATTAGATATAGGACACATCTAGTTTTTATTATCCAATAGATTTTCCAATTAATATATCAGTATATTTCCTTGAATTCCTATTACCTCAGTATTTCCTCTGATATCACCATTCAATCGATATATTCATGATCACTAATATATTGTAGTCATTAGTCCAATAGAGTAGTTGCATCACAAGATTATAATTTTTCACCTTTATTAGCATACACATTTCACATACATACATAACAATACAGGTAGCCCTCAGTTTACGCCGGGGTTAGGTTCCAGAAGGAATGGTTGTAAATCGAAACCGTTGTAAATTTAAACCCAGTTTATAATGTAAGTCATTGGGAAGTGAGGGAGATAGGTTCCAGGCCCCTCTCAAAATTGTCATAAGTAACACCTAATACATTATTTTAAAAGCTTTGAAATGAAGACTTTAAATGCTAGACAGCATTATAAACCTAATAAAATAATCACAGAACACAGAATATATAATTAAACTAAGTTAAATTAACGAAAATATTTGCTAAATGGCATTACAAACCTAATAAAATAATCACACAACACAGACTTCACTTGCATTTTTCTGCAAACAGTTCTTTCTATACATTCCCATCTGGACTGAGTTATAGACAGAAATATCTTGTTCCTTTGAAATCTGCTCAATAGCTCAGGTCTGGTTAAACAGATTAATTTCAGCTTCCTTTGCTGCAACACAAGCGGACAGCTACACCTACTGGCTATTTTAATAAATGCACTGCTTTTCAATAGCAGTCACATGACTGGAAAAAAGGTTGTTATTCTGAAACGGTGTAAATTGAACCGTTGTAAAACGAGGGCCACCTGTATAGGGAACACCATTAGATGCACCACAGCACACATTTAGGCTATTATAATAGGCATATTCATATCTAACACAATTAATTATCTATATGTATCACTTTAACACATATAAATGTGCATTTTATTTAGTATACTTAGATGTCATTTGGGACATTTTCGGTCTATGTATCCAGTTAGTCTGTCTACTAAGATTCTCTCTTTTCTGGCTGTCCTATGTTGATCATGGTATAGTTTAATGCTCACTAATATAGTATGGGCTATGGGTCCTCACAAGAATATATACACGTTCAGAGCGTATGGGGACATATATTGCATTGGGCTCAGGTACTGGTATTTGGTCTGTGTCATTTTGCATAGGATTGTTTAGCATTGAGCATGTTCCGACATATGGACTGCTGACTGAAAGAGAGGTACTAGACGAGCCGTACGGCTTCGAGTACATCACGCCCACTTATCACAACAGGGCCAATGGTGGTCGGTAGAGAAGTATTGTAGGGCTGACGTATGAGAGGAGGGTTCGGCTGCTATGTATACAACCGGTGCACATTATGAAAAGTATATTTTGAATATTGTGGGTGATTTAAGGCATCGTGGAGCGATCTCAGCAAGGTGGGTAGCAAATAAGAAATATAATCTTATATTTGTCTTATTTTGACGTGTTTTTAGGTAGTCACGCAGTCACTCGCATAAAGAGATTGAATATAAAATACCGACACATAGTGTCGATGTAGACAAATTTAATATAAGGATTTATATTAATCATATAATGGGGGCCATCCTGCTACACACATCAGGGGAACTTGTATATGAACGATTGCATGTCTGTTTTTATTTTGCAACAAAAAGTTTTTTGTTAATGAGGGGTTAAGTTGAGAACTAATCAATGTTGTTAACAGCTGGTTTTAGGGGTGTGACAATATGTTCAGAGTTTGATTGGTCAAGATTAGTTTATCTCAGTGATCTCAGTGGAGTTTCAGATGCCTGATGAAACAGCGTGTCAGCTGAGAAACTAATTGCATGATTTTAATACATAGTGAAACTTTTGTACACTGTCTTTTATATTGGATTTTAATAAAGTGAATTGTTATATTTCACTTGACTGAGAGCCTGAGTTTATCTGTTTGGAGCAAACACCCTGGACGGAGGAGTGTGTGAGATCCCTGAAGCAGTGAGCTGGGACACTGAGAGATCCCAGTAGGTGTAACTTAGCACGAGTGGGGGCTGCTATACTTGTGAGTACCTGTCGATCACATTTGAGCATATGTATATAGTCTGTACTATATTACACTAGGAGGCGCCCTTCTGTCAAAACATCAATTAAGCATTGTATAGACAGTTAATGATGACAAACAAGTGTTAAAACTAGCATATGACAGAATACAAGCACAACTCCACAAAAGCAAACAATTTATACTTAACAGATTCCTCTCAATAAATTGTATGTCCAGTAAAACACTGAGGGGCATATTTATCAAGCTCCCTATGGAGCTTGATGCCCCGTGTTATGAAGTTATGAAGCAGCAGTTTAAAGACCGTTGCTCCATAACCTGTCCGCCTGCTGGTGCAATGATAAATGCTAACAGCGTATGCTGTCTGCATTTATCGATGTGCAGCGGACATGATCTGCTATATTGGATCATGTCCACTCGCACCATATTAAATAGGCCCCTGAGAGTCTCTCAGGTGTTGGATATTTGTCTAATGATATAATTTTCCTGTACATTGTGTTCTTGTTGAGAAACTGTCATCAGGTCGGGAGGTTGAATATCAATCTCCAGTGCTTTGCAACATCTGGGTAGATCTGCTGGTATTCTGTATACCGCTTGCATTCCGTTCCTGATTGCAATAATGCATACTGGAAAGCCCCATTTATATTGGATTTTGTGTGTTTGGATTTCTGTAGTAATGTATTTAAGATCTCTCCTATTCTCAAAAGTGATCTGACTTAGATCCGAAAAAAAATTGTAGGGGAATACCCACATGTCACATTTTTTATACTTATTTCAGTTAATACATTATTAATGTCCTCCTTAGAGGATATAGTATTAAGATCTTCTCTAGTTAGGTATTCCTGTTGCTGTAAGTCCGGCGTAGAAACGGAAGCAGTTGCCAATGGGGCAAGAAGAGGTGGTTATGTGCCCATTGTGTCTGTGCTTGGCACTGCCACTTTGAGGTAATTAGTGAGGTTTGCGTTTCTAGGTACCTTGTCCATCTTGTTATTTTTCCTATTGGACAGTATGAATAGAGGTTTTGCTTAATGATACATCTTATAGTGCAACACACTTATGTCCGATAGTTAGTACATCTTTCTATAGAAATGGGGTAGCTTTTTAAAGAATATCTTTCCCCTAAATCAAAATTAGTGAATAGTGATACCCGAGCCTATGCGCCTTCAGTATATGTCAGCACTTACTATGTCTTAGGCCTGACATGTGCATAGCATCCAATATGGTCGCTAGAGATAGAGGACTTTATTTTTTCTGAATATTGCGACACAGTTTAATGCTATTCACTTTATCCCTCTGTGATGGATTAAGTGTCTTGTTTAAGCTGTGTGACCTTTTGCTATTTGTTGGCAGTTTTTAGGTAATGTGCCTGTGCCTGGTGGATGAGTTACGTATTTACACTTTACTTACAGCACTCCGGCCACTGCTATGCAGTGTTGTGTTGTCGGATATGGTATTTTACCTCTCACTTGATGGCCCGTCAAGTCTGTCTGCTATTCAGAGCTGCAACAAGTGTCTAGAGCTCAATATTCTTCCAGGGCCCGTCTGCGTTGCCACTGTTCAATCCTCCAGGGTCGATTGCTGGGCGGGTCGTGTGAGGCCCGGTTAATATCTCTGCCAGCTGGTCACAGATATCTGTAGCGATCTTCTCACCGGTTCAGCAGTTAGGGGTATGTTGGTCCCAGGTGATCTTCTCCTCCGCTATTACTTGCTCTCTTGCCAGCCACGTGGTTGTTTAGTGGCGTTATGTGGTCAGTTCAGTCTAGGCCCCAAATTCTAATGAGAAGATAGAAAGTGGGAATCCGCCCAGACTCCGTAATGTTCCCTCTAATTGCTTGCAGTATAAGTTGATAAGTCTCGGCCCACGTTTTTAATCTGAATATTTAGTTATTTACCCTGTTATTCAATTATAAATCGGGTGTGAGGCTTAAGAGCCAGGAATTAAGCAGCCATCACCCTGCGTGGCCGGGGCTCCACCACCCATTTTGGACAGATTTTTATCCAGTTTTACCTCATTTATATTCTTGAGTATTTGCATATCTTGTTCAGTCATTTTTCTCATTGATTCCCAATATTTTTGTTCATGCATATTACAATTATATTAAGGTTATTTAAAAAAATATAAGGGTAATATTTTATTGTTTTTTTAACTAGTCTACCATACTTACGTGCATACTATTCTATAACATGTGAGGTCTCATTTAATTTAATTTACCAGTATAAAATGTATCCTACAATTTAAATATGTGAACCAGATACATAATTTGTATAGCAGTTTGCTTCAAATCACTTGTGATTATCATTAATTTCTCTAAATAGGAAATTAACCATCATTTGTGCATTGAAAATAATGATTGCCATTCATGTTTATTCTATGTTTGCACATTTGCTATTTTTTCTGTCTGTGTTTCAAGATAATTGTGTTTGTTCTGAATGTATCACCTCACACACAACATCAACACAATGCTCAAAACAGGATTTCCTATTAGAAATTTATCAATCAACTAATTTGATAAATTTGGACCTATTTTCTCCCGCCCACCACCCTGTACACTTCCCTGTTATGCAATCAATTCAAACAATATCATAAGAATAAAACATCAGCAATTAAACATGTTTAAACATTTTGGCATGAAAAATTATAAATAGGGCCATTACAGTCGAACAAATTACATGCTCTAATCCGCTATAGCATGTCATTTTCTGACTATCGACCCTGGTCTACTGTGTATTTAACTCCCCGCAAAGGAGTGAAACACAAAGTAGATTTTCCGCTCTGGACCCATGGTTCACTGATGTTAGGGTTAAATACACTAGAACAGGGTCGATAGTCAAAATACAACATGCTCTAAGCCTTGGATTAACCGTTAGAGCATATATTTTTTTTTTACTAAAATGGCCCTTTAATGAAACAAAGGAGAAATGTTTGGCTTTAAAAAACTAATACTGCTGTATTAATGCTCTCTGGTTGATAAAGAAAAATAACATAGACATTTAATTCCTTATGATGTTATTATCTTATTTCTATTCTATAAACTTTATGGTTTTTATTTTTCTACAAAGTGGCTACATAATTTTAAAGGGACATCAAGCTAAGAATGTAAATAGCAAAAACAGTAAAGATCACATGTCTTAAGGGGGAGCTGTAAATCATAAAATCTTGTTTGAAAATAAATCTGATGGGCTATTATACTAGACAGACCAATTACTTGGCCTATTACAGGACATAAAAAAAGTTTGACTTTTTTATATTTTGCAATTTTAGATTAATTTAATTTTAAAGGGACAGTCTACACCCGTATTAACCGTTGCGTATACTTTTTATTTAGTGCTGATAGTTGTAACTCACCCGCTCTACCCTTCATATTTTGAATCACACACTGACATCTCCTAAAATCAAAGTTTATTTGCACTCGTTATAAATGGCCGCCAAACTCCGCCCATTCACTTCTCCTTCTACCTTTTTCTCCCCTTCTCTATCAAATTCATACTCGTGCACGGTCAGTCACCTACGTCACATGTGTGTAAATATGCATGCTCCAATATACACAAGTGACGTGAATGCAGTCCGTCTGTGCTGCTCGTTTCAAATTCCCCACATTGGGCGCGATCCGATATGCAGCGTTTGCGGCACAAGCAGCGAGGGAACCCCCGCCACCCGCAGTTTCAGCTCGCAACTTGAGCTATCCTATATATGGCGCCATCAGATGCTAAAGTGCCGTAAGTCTGATAAACCAGCGATGTCCAGAAATCTGCATAAGTACAAATTTCTGGAGTCACCAGTGACTTACGGCACTTTAGAAACTGCCGGCGCCTACAAAACCTGCCTAAAGTATGAAATCACCCACACTGTCTAACACGCCTCCCAAACATAGCCTGACACGTCTAACCCTCTATCCGCTATCCCCCCTCACTATCCTAACAATAAAAAAAGTTATTAACCCCTAAACCGCCGCTCCCGGACCCCGCCTCCAGCTATATTAAATCTATAACCCCCTAATGTTAGCCCATACACCGCCGCCATCTATTTTAAAATTATTAACCCCTAATTTAATCCCCCTACACCGCCGCCACCTATATTAAATTATTTAACCCCTAATCTAATCCCCCTACCCCGCCGCCAGCTATATTAAATTATTTAACCCCTAAAATACTAAACTATCTCTACCACTAAACCTAAGTCTAACCCTACAAATAGCCCTGAAAAGGGCTTTTTGCGTGGCATTACCCCAAAGTAAACTGCTCTATTGCCAGCCCTTAAAAGGGCTTTTTGCGGGGCATGCCCCAAAGAATTGAGCTCTTTTACCAGCCCTTAAAAGGACTTTTGGCGGGGCTTTGTCACAAAGTAAACTGCTCTTTTGCATCTAATCTAAATCCCCTTACACCGGGGCCACCTATATTAAACACATTAACCCCTAATCTAAATCCCCCTACACCGCCGCCAGCTATATTAAACACATTAACACTGATTGGTTCAGCCAATCGGATTGAACTTGAATCGGATTGGCTGATTGAATCAGCCAATCAGATTTTTCTACCTTAATTCCGATTGGCTGATAGAATCCCATCAGCCAATCGGAATTCGACAGACGCCATCTTGGATGACGTCATTTAAAGGAACCTCATTCATCGGGAAGTCGTCGTGCCGGATGGATGCGCCATGGCGGAGGAGCGAAGAAGGAAGATTGAAGATGCCGCTTTGCTGGAAGACATCACCGGCTGGAAGAAGACTCTCTGCAGCTTGATTGAAGACATCGCCCGGATCGGATGAAGAGTTCTGCCCGGCTGGTTGAATACAAGGTAGGGAGATCTTCAGGGGGTAGTGTTAGGTTTATTTAAGGGGGGTTTGGGTTAGATTAGGGGTATGTGGGTGGTGGGTTGTAATGTTGGGGGGTGGTATTGTGTTTTTTTTTTTCAGGCAAAAGAGCAGTTTTCTTTGGGGCATGCCCCGCAAAAGGCCCTTTTAAGGGCTGGTAAGGTAAAAGAGCTTTGAACTTTTTTAATTTAGAATAGGGCAGGGAAAATTTTTTATTTTAGGGGCTTTATTATTTTATTAGGGGGCTTAGAATAGGTGTAATTAGCTTAAAAATCTTGTAATCTTTTTTTTATTTTTTGTAATTTAGTGTTTGTTTTTTTTTGTAATTTAGTTTAGTTTATTTAATTGTATTTTAGTTTAGATATTTGTAGTTTATTTAATTTATTGATAGTGTAGGTGTATTTGTAACTTAGGTTAGGATTTATTTTACAGGTAAATTGGTAATAATTTTAACTAGGTAGCTATTAAATAGTTATTAACTATTTCATAGCTATTGTACCTAGTTAAAATAAATACCAAGTTACCTGTAAAATAAATATAAACCCTAAAATAGCTACAATGTAATTATTAATTACATTGTAGCTATCTTAGGGTTTATTTTATAGGTAAGTATTTAGATTTAAATAGGAATATTTCAATTAATAATATTAATATTAGATTTATTTTAATAAGAGTTTAGTTAGGGATGTTAGAGTTAGATAGGGTTATTATACTTAATATATATATAATATAATAACGATATTAACTATATTAACCCTAATATAATTATGGTTAATATAGTTAATATATATAATATAATAACTATATTAACTATATTAACCCTAATATAATTAGGGTTAATTTAGTTAATATAGCTGGCGGCGGTTTAGGGGGATTAGATTAGGGGTTAATGTGTTTAATATAGGTGGCGGCGGTGTAGGGGATTAGATTAGGGGTTAATACATTTATTATAGGTGGCGGCGGTGTAGGGGGATCACATTAGGGGGTAGTTAATGTAGGTGGCGGCGGGGTCCGGGAGCGGTGGTTTAGGGGTTAAATATTTTATTAGGGATTGCGGCGGGGGATCGCGGTTGACAGGTAGATAGACATTGTGCATGCGTTAGGTGTTAGGTTTATTTTGTAGCTAGTTTAGGGAGTTACGGGGCTCCAATGCTCAGCGTAAGGCTTACTACGGCTGCTTTTTGTGGCGAGGTGAAAATGGAGTAAGATTTCTCCATTTTCGCCACGTAAGTCCTTACGCTGTATATTGGATACCAAACTGCGCTGGTTTGGTATACCTGCCTATTGCCCAAAAAACTATGGGCGACGGCAGAAATATACGAGCGTAACTTCTATGTTACGCCGTATATAGGATACCTACCAAACCAGTGCAAAATTCATCGTCGCCGGCATTTACACCCATAAACTACCTATTAACCCCTAAACTGAGGCCCTCACGCATCGCAAACAATAAAATTATTAACCCCTAATCTGCCTCTCCCGACATCGCTGCCACTATAATAAACATATTAACCCCTAAACTGCCGTACTCCCGCATCGCAAACACTAGTTAAATATTATTAACCCCTAATCTGCTGTCCCTAAAATCGCTGCAACCTACATTACTGTTATTAACCCCTAATCTGCTGCCCACAAAATCGCCGCCACTATACAAAAAATATTAACCCCTACACCTAACCCTAAATCTAACCCTAACACCCACTAACTTTAACATAATTTAAATTATTGCAAATAGAAATTACAATTACTACCTAAATAATTGCTATTTAAAACTAAATACTTACCTGTAAAATTAAACCTAAGCTAGCTACAATATAACTAATAGTTACATTGTAGCTATCTTAGGTTTTATTTTTATTTCACAGCTAAGTTTGTATTTATTTTAACTAGGTAGACTAGTTAGTAAATAGTTATTAACTATTTACTAGCTACCTAGATAAAATAAATACAAATTTACCTGTAAAATAAAACCTAACCTGTCTTACACTAACACCTAACCTTACACTACAATTAAATAAATTACATTAATTAAATACAATTAATTAAATTACAAAAAAACACTAAATTACATAAAATAAAAAAGAAATGATCAAATATTTAAACTAATTACACATAATCTAATAGCCCTATCAAAATAAAAAGCCCCCCGAAAACTAAAAATCCACTAGCATAAACTAAACTGTCAATAGCCCTTAAAGGGACATTAAACGATAAATACATGCTAGATAGAATGATGCATTCAAAGAAAATATTAGTCCATGACTAACATGTAGATGTATTTTTTAAAGTTTCATTAGTTGTTTAAAAAGTGACAAAATAAGTGTAAAGTTTTAGTGTCTATAAAACACTGGGAGCTGCCATGTTGTAACTTGTGTTACCTTCTCTGCTGTGGCCAATTAGGTTCAGTTATAAATAGGTCACTAGAGTGTGCAGCCAATGGTTGTGCTGGATTTAACAGTGTTCTGCACTTCCATTTCTAACAGGAACTGAAAAGCTCACAATTTCAGAATGGAATTACAGGCAAAGAGGACAAAATAATTAATGAAAGTATATTGCAGAGTTGTTTTATTATATACAATTTATCATTTTATGTTACCATCTCAAAGTGTTTAATGTCCCTTTAAAATGGCCTTTTAAAATTGGCCCAAAGAAATAAGCGGAGCATCCTCTTCTTTCGAATCCTCTTGAAGAATGAAGGTTCCTTTAAATGACGTCATCCAAGAGGCGTCCCTTGAATTCCGATTGGCTGATAGAATTCTATCAGACAATCGGAATTAAAGTTGAAAAAATCTATTGGCTGATGCAATCAGCCAATATGATTGAGCTTCAATCCTATTGGCTGATCCAATCAGCCAATAGGATTGAACTCACCTTCAATCGAAATTCAAGGGACACCATCTTGGATGATATCATTTAAAGGAACCTTTATTCTTCAAGAGGATTCAAAAGAAGAGGATGCTCCACACCGGATGTCTTGAAGATAGAGCCGCTCCACGTCGGAAGGATAGAAGATGCAGTCTGGATGAAGATTTCTGCCTGCCAGGAGGACCACAAACTTAGCTGTGAAATAAAAATAAAACCTACGATAGCTACAATGTAACTATTAGTTTATAGGTAAGTATTTAGTTTTAATTAGAAATTAGTTAGGTAATGATAGTAATTTTTATTTAGATTTATTTTAATTATATTAAAGTTAGTGGGTGTTAGGGTTAGGGTAAGATTTAGGGTTAGGTTTAGGGGTTAATAACTTTAGTAGAGTGGCGGCAACATTGGGGGCGGCAAATTAGGGGTTAATTAGTGTAATATAGGTGGCAACGATGTTAGGGGCGGCTTATTAGGGGTTAATAAGTGTAGATAGGTAGCGACAACATTGGGGGCGGCAGATTAGCGGTTAATAAGTGTAATGTAGGTGGCAGCAATGTCGGGGGCGGCAGATTAGGGATTAATAAGTGTAATGTAGGTGGCGGTGATGTCGGGGGCAGCAGATTAGGGGTGTTTAGACTCTGGGTTTATGTTAGGGTGTTAGGTGTAAACATAAATTTTCTTTCCCCATAGGAATCAATGGGGCTGCGTTACGGAGCTTTATGCTCCTTTATTGCAGGTGTTAGGCTTTTTCTTTAGCCGGCTCTCCCCATTGATGTCTACGGGGAAATCGTGCACAAGCACATAAAACCAGCTCAAAGTAGCGCTGGTATTTGAGTGCAGTATGGAGCTCAATTTTGCTCAACGCTCACATATTGCCTGCTAAGGCCGGGTTTTTGCAAACCTGAAATAGCAGCGTTGTAGGGAGGTGAGCGGTGGCAATAACTTGCAAGTTAGCACCAAGTTATCACTGAGCCGCTCATAACGCAAAACTTGTAATCTAGCCGTTATTTGCATTGTGGGGGGTTGGCGGTTTAGGGGGTTGGCGGTTTAGGGGTTAATAGGTTAATTAGGTTTAATGCAATGTAGGGGGTTGGTGGTTTAGGGGTTAATCGTGTTGATAGGTACTTTGCGTTGTGGGGGATTTGCGGATTAGGCGTTGACATGTCAGGTTTATTTTTGAAAGGCGGGTTAGACTTTTACCAGAGATTTAAAGGGACAGTCAACACCAGAATTGTTGTTGTTTAACCCCTTAACGACCAAGGACGTACGCCACACGTCCTCAAAAAAAATACACTTAATGACCGAGGACGTGTGGCGTACGTCCTTGGTCTGGAAAGCAGCTGGAAGCGATCCTGCTCGCTTCCAGCTGCTTTCCGGTTATTGCAGTGATGCCTCGATATGGAGGCATCCTGCAATAACCCCCCTTGGCCATCCGATGCAGAGAGAGCCACTCTGTGGCCCTCTCTGCACCGGACATCGATGGCCGGTATCATTGGTGGGTGGGAGCTTACGTGGGAGGCGGGTGGGCGGCCATCGATGTTGTGTACGGAGTGGAGGGGGGCGGGATCGGGGGCGGGACCCACGGGGGCGTGCACGGGAGCGCGCGCGTGCACGGGGGTTGGAGGGCGGGCGCGTGCACGGGGCGGGAGCGGGTGGGAACCGCTACACTACAGAAAAACATAGTAAAAAGTATCCAAAAAAAATAAAGTTTAAACTTTAAAAAATATAATCTAAGGGATCTGGAAGGGGTGGGGGGTTGGTCTTGGTGGGGGGGAAAGCTACACTACAGAAAATTGCTTTTTTTTTAATAAAATGGCAAATTTTTTGCAAAACTGGGTACTGGCAGACAGCTGCCAGTACCCAAGATGGCGCCCATTAAGGCAGAGGGGAAGGGTTAGAGAGCTGTTAGGTGGGGGATCAGTGAGGTTGGGGTCTAAGGGGGGATCATACACATCAGCATATGTAAATATGCTTTTTTTTTTTTTTTTTTTTAAATGGCCAAATACCTTTTATTTTAGTACTGGCAGAGTTTCTGCCAGTACTTAAGATGGCGGGGACAATTGTGGGGTGGGGGAGGGAAGAGAGCTGTTTGGGAGGGATCAGGGGGTCTGGTTTCAGGTGGGAGGCTGAGCTCTACACTAAAGATAAAATTAACCCTGCAAGCTCCCTACAAGCTACATAATTAACCCCTTCACTGCTAGCCATAATACACGTGTGATGCGCAGCGGCATTTAGAGGCCTTCTAATTACCAAAAAGCAATGCCAAAGCCATATATGTCTGCTATTTCTGAACAAAGGGGATCCCAGAGAAGCATTTACAACCATTTGCAACCATAATTGCACAAGCTGTTTGTAAATAATTTCAGTGAGAAACCTAAAATTGAGAAAAATTTAACTTTTTTTTTAATTTGATCGCATTTGGCGGTGAAATGGTGGCATAAAATATACCAAAAT
Organism: Bombina bombina; assembly: GCF_027579735.1. Classification (NCBI taxonomy): domain Eukaryota; kingdom Metazoa; phylum Chordata; class Amphibia; order Anura; family Bombinatoridae; genus Bombina; species Bombina bombina. The sequence goes on from NC_069499.1 coordinate 1,308,425,021, forward strand.
TGGCCTAGATCAATACTTGGGGTTGTCTACTACACTACACTAAAGCTAAAACTATCCCAAAAAGCTCCCTACATGCTCCCTAATTAACCCCTTCACTGCTGGGCATAATACACGTGTGGTGCGCAGTGGCATTTAGCGGCCTTCTAATTACCAAAAAGCAACGCCAAAGTCATATATGTCTGCTATTTCTGAACAAAGGGGATCCCAGATAAGAATTTACAACAATTTATGCCATAATTGCACAAGCTGTTTGTAAATAATTTAAGTTAGAAACCAAAAGTTTGTGAAAAAATTTGTGAAAAGTGAACGATTTTTTGTATTTGATTGCATTTGGCGGTGAAATGGTGGCATGAAATATACCAAAATGGGCCTAGATCAATACTTTGGGTTGTCTACTAAAAAAAAATATATACATGTCAATGGATATTCAGAGATTCCTGAAAGATATCAGTGTTCTAATGTAACTAGCGCTAATTTTGAAAAGAAATGGTTTGGAAATAGCAAAGTGCTACTTGTATTTATGGCCCTATAGTTTACAAAAAAAGCAAAGAACATGTAAACATTGGGTATTTCTAAATTCAGGACAAAATTTAGAAACTATTTAGCATGGGTGTTTTTTTGTGGTTGTAGATGTGTAACAGATTTTGGGGGTCAAAGTTAGAAAAAGTGTGTTTTTTTCCATTTTTTCCTCATATTTTATAATTTTTTTTATAGTAAATTATAAGATATGATGAAAATAATGGTATCTTTTGAAAGTCCATTTAATGGCGAGAAAAACGGTATATAATATGTGTGGGTACAGTAAATGAGTAAGAGGAAAATTACAGCTAAACACAAACACCTCAAAAATGTAAAAATAGCCTTGGTCCCAAACGGACAGAAAATGGAAAAGTGCTGTGGTCATTAAGGGGTTAAAAAGAAAGATAATCCCTTTATTACCCATTCCCCAGTTTTGCATAACCATCACTGTTATAGAAATACACTTTTTACTGCTGTGATTACCTTGTATCTAAGCCTCTACAAACTGCCCCCTTATTTCAGTTCTTTTGACAGACTTGCATTTTAGCCAATCAGTGCTCACTCCAGGGTAACTTCATGTGCATGAGCTCAATGTTATCTATATGAAACACATGAACTAATGCCCTCTAGTGGTCAAAATGCATTCAGATTAGAGGCAGTCTTCAAGGTCTAAGAAATTAGCATATGAACCTCCTTGAATTATCTTTCAAATAAGAATACCAAGAGAACAAAGCAAAATTGTTGATAAAAGTAAATTGGAAAGTTGTTTAAAATTACATTCCCTATTTAAATCATGAAAGTTTTTTTTGGACTTGACTGTGACTTTAACTTTTTTTTTTTCTTATGCGCCAACAGTTTCTAAACTGCCATAAGTCACTGGTGACTCCAGAAATGTATATTTCTGCACATTTCTGGACATTACTAGTTCATCAGACTTACAGCAGTTTATTGGATTCTCAGATGTGCAAGGTGAATTTTACGGGCGATGCGGGTTTCAGCAGTTACACTGAAGCCTGCGCCGTATATGTAATCTTGCCCCAGATTGATTTAGATTCATAAAGATTTCTTTTAACCCCTCCAACTAAGAGGAACCCAGACTGTCTGCCAAACACAAGCGGCCAGCCAGCCGTGCACGGAGAGGGATCCTGATTGCCTGTGAAGCCCAGGTGGCCAGTCAGCTGGAGGCTGTTGAGATCCAGCTTGCTCTACTAGCACTCATCCAAAATGCTGTATTCCTTGTGAGTACCCTTTTGGGAATTTTTATTCTCATTAATATATTCTTTGAAACTTTCTGCACCATGAGGTGCCCTTCTTCTCTCCATTCTAAATAGCAAAAACTGTGTGCACATAAGAAGCTAACAATTGGCTAGATTACGAGTTTTGCGGTAAGAGCGGTTCGGTGCTAATTTGCAAGTTATTGTCACCGCTCACCTCCCTATAGTGCTGCTATTACAGGTTTACAAAAACCCGGCGTTAGCAGGCAATTTTGCAGCGTAAAGCAAAATTGATCTCCATACCGCACTCCAATACCAGCGCTGCTTTGAGCTGGTTTTAGGTGCTCATGCACGATTTCCCCATAGACATCAATGGGGAGAGCTGGCTAAAAAAAAGCCTAACATCTGCAATAAAGGAGCGTAAAGCTCCGTAACGCAGCCCCATTGATTCCTATATACCCTAACATTAACCCTGAGTCTAAACACCCCTAATCTGGCATTGCCGACACCTACATTACACTTATTAACCCCTAATCTGCCGCCCCCAGTGTTGCCGCCACTTACCTTCCCCTCTTAACCTATAATCTGCCACCCCTGACACTGTCACTACCTACATTACAGTTATTAACCGCTAATCTTTCGCCCCCAATGTCACCGCCATCTACCTACAATTATTAACCCCTAATCTGCCGCCCCCAATGTCGCCGCCATCTACATTACAGTTATTAACCCCTAATCTGTCGCCCCCAAAGTTGCCGCCACCTACCTACACTTATTAACCACTAATCTGGTGCCACAATGTCGCCGCCACTAAACTGAAGTTATAAACCCCTAACCCTAACACCCAATAACTTTAATGTAATTAAAATACATCTCAATAAAACCTACTATTAATAACTAAATAATTCCTATTTAAAAATAAATACTTACCTTTAAAATAAACCCTAAGGCCTAGATTTAGAGTTTGGCGGTAGCCTTGAAAACCAGCGTTAGAGGCTCCTAACGCTGGTTTTAGGCTACCACCGGTATTTGGAGTCAGTCAAAAAAGGGTCTAACGCTCACTTTTCAGCCGTGACTTTTCCATACCGCAGATCCCCTTACGTAAATTGCGAATCCTATCTTTTCAATGGGATCTTTCTAACTCCGGTATTTAGAGTCGTGGCTGAAGTGAGCGTTAGAAATCTAACGACAAAACTCCAGCCGCAGAAAAAAGTCAGTAGTTAAGAGCTTTCTGGGCTAACGCCGGTTTATAAAGCTCTTAACTACTGTGCTCTAAAGCAGTGTTTTTCAACCAGTGTGCCGTGGCACACTAGTGTGCCGTGAGAGATCCTAAGGTGTGCCAATGCAGACTGACAACAGTGTGACATATTTTTTAAACTTTGCTTGTTTTTTACTCCCAGTGCAGGGGTAGTTTGTAGGAGGCATGGCATAACAGCACAATACATGCAGTATGTGTGTGTTTGTGTGTATGTGTATATATATATATGCTGTATTAGGCTACAATGTGTGATTTTTTTTAAAATTTTGGGATGGTGGTGTGCCACAGGATTTTTTAATGTAAAAAAGTGTGCCACGGCAAAAAAAAGGTTAAAAATCACTGCTCTAAAGTACACTAACACCCATAAACTACCTATGTACCCCTAAACCGAGGCCCCCCACATCGCCGACACTCAATTAATTTTTTTTAACCCCTAATCTGCCGACTGCCACCTACGTTATACTTATGTACCCCTAATCTGCTGCCCCTAACACCGCCGACCCCTATATTATATTTATTAACCCCTAACCTGCCCCCCACAACGTCGCAGCCAACTACCTACAATAATTAACCCCTAATCTGCCGACCGCAAAGAGCCGCCACCTACATTATAGCTATGTACCCCTAATCTGCTGCCCCTAACACCGCCGACCCCTATATTATATTTATTAACCCCTAATCTGCCCTCCCTAACATCGCCGACACCTAACTTTAATTATTAACCCCTAATCTGCCGACCGAATCTCGCCGCTATTCTAATAAATGTATTAACCCCTAAAGCTAAGTCTAACCCTAAAATTAACACCCCCCTAACTTAAATATAATTTTAATCTAACAAAATGAATTAACTCTTATTAAATAAATTATTCCTATTTAAAGCTAAATACTTACCTGTAAAATAAATCCTAATATAGCTACAATATAAATTATAATTATATTATAGCTATTTTAGGATTAATATTTATTTTACAGGTAACTTTGTATTTATTTTAACCAGGTACAATAGCTATTAAATAGTTAAGAACTATTTAATAGCTAAAATAGTTAAAATAATTACAAAATTACCTGTAAAATAAATCCTAACCTAAGTAACAATTAAACCTAACACTACACTATCAATAAATAAATTAAATAAAATACCTACAATTACCTACAATTAAACCTAACACTACACTATCAATAAATAAATTAAATACAATACCTACAATTACCTACAATTAAACCTAACACTACACTATCAATAAATTAATTAAATACAATACCTACAAATAACTACAATGAAATAAACTAACTAAAGTACAAAAAATAAAAAAGAACTAAGTTACAAAAAATAAAAAAATATTTACAAACATAAGAAAATATTACAACAATTTTAAACTAATTACACCTACTCTAAGCCCCCTAATAAAATAACAAAGCCCCCCAAAATAAAAAAAATGCCCTACCCTATTCTAAATTACTAAAGTTCAAAGCTCTTTTACCTTACCAGCTCTGAACAGGGCCCTTTGCGGGGCATGCCCCAAGAAATTCAGCTTTTTTTCCTGTAAAAAAACACATACAATACCCCCCCCCAACATTACAACCCACCACCCACATACCCCTAATCTAACCCAAACCCCCTTAAATAAACCTAACACTAAGCCCCTGAAGATCTTCCTACCTTATCTTCACCCCGTCCTGGCTCCGATATCTTCATCTAAGCCCAAGCGGGGGCTAGACATCCATCATCCGACGGCTGAAGAAGTCCAGAAGAGGCTCCAAAGTCTTCATCCTATCCGGGAAGAAGAGTAGATCCGGACCAGCAACCATCTTCTTCCAAGCGGCATCTTCTATCTTCATCCGATGAGGACCGGCTCCATCTTTAAGACCTCCACCGCGGACCCATCTTCTTCCGACGACAACTTCCCGACGAATGATGGTTCCTTTAAGGGACGTCATCCAAGATGGCGTCCCTCGAATTCCGATTGGCTGATAGGATTCTATCAGCCAATCGGAATTAAGGTAGGAAAATTCTGATTGGCTGATGGAATCAGCCAATCAGAATCAAATTCAATCCGATTGGCTGATTCAATCAGCCAATCAGATTGAGCTTGAATTCTATTGGCTGTTCCGATCAGCCAATAGAATGCAAGCTCAATCTGATTGGCTGATCGGATCAGCCAATCGGATTGAACTTGATTCTGATTGGCTGATTCCATCAGCCAATCAGAATTTTCCTACCTTAATTCCGATTGGCTGATAGAATCCTATCAGCCAATCGGAATTCGAGGGACGCCATCTTGGATGACGTCCCTTAAAGGAACCGTCATTCATCGGGAAGTCGTCGTCGGAAGAAGATGGGTCCGCGGTGGAGGTCTTCAAGATGGAGCCGGTCCTCATTGGATGAAGATAGAAGATGCCGCTTGGAAGAAGATGGTTGCTGGTCCGGATCTACTCTTCTTCCCGGATAGGATGAAGACTTTGGAGCCTCTTCTGGACTTCTTCAGCCGTCGGATGATGGATGTCTAGCCCCCGCTTGGGCTTAGATGAAGATATCGGAGCCAGGACGGATCGGTGATACCTGGTATGGTGAAGATAAGGTAGGAAGATCTTCAGGGGCTTAGTGTTAGGTTTATTTAAGGGGGGTTTGGGTTAGATTAGGGGTATGTGGGTGGTGGGTTGTAATGTTGGGGGGGGGGGTATTGTATGTGTTTTTTACAGGAAAAAGAGCTGAATTTCTTGGGGCATGCCCCGCAAAGGGCCCTGTTCAGGGCTGGTAAGGTAAAAGAGCTTTGAACTTTAGTAATTTAGAATAGGGTAGGGCATTTTTTTTATTTTGGGGGGCTTTGTTATTTTATTAGGGGGCTTAGAGTAGGTGTAATTAGTTTAAAATTGTTGTAATATTTTTCTTATGTTTGTAAATATTTTTTTATTTTTTGTAACTTAGTTCTTTTTTATTTTTTGTACTTTAGTTAGTTTATTTCATTGTAGTTATTTGTAGGTATTGTATTTAATTAATTTATTGATAGTGTAGTGTTAGGTTTAATTGTAGGTAATTGTAGGTATTTTATTTAATTTATTTATTGATAGTGTAGTGTTAGGTTTAATTGTAACTTAGGTTAGGATTTATTTTACAGGTAATTTTGTAATTATTTTAACTATTTTAGCTATTAAATAGTTCTTAACTATTTAATAGCTATTGTACCTGGTTAAAATAAATACAAAGTTACCTGTAAAATAAATATTAATCCTAAAATAGCTATAATATAATTATAATTTATATTGTAGCTATATTAGGATTTATTTTACAGGTAAGTATTTAGCTTTAAATAGGAATAATTTATTTAATTAATTAATTTAGTTAAAATTAGATTAAAATTATATTTAAGTTAGGGGGGTGTTAGTGTTAGGGTTAGACTTAGCTTTAGAGGTTAATACATTTATTAGAATAGCGGTGAGCTCCAGTCAGCAGATTAGGGGTCAATGTTTGAAGTTAGGTGTCGGCGATGTTAGGGAGGGCAGATTAGGGGTTAATACTATTTATTATAGGGTTAGTTAGGCGGATTAGGGGTTAATAACTTTATTATAATAGCGGTGCGGTCCGGTCGGCAGATTAGGGGTTAATAAGTGTAGGCAGGTGGAGGCGACGTTGTGGGGGGCAGATTAGGGGTTAATAAATATAATATAGGGGTCGGCGGTGTTAGGGGCAGCAGATTAGGGGTACATAGGGATAATGTAAGTAGCGGCGGTTTACGGAGCGGCAGATTAGGGGTTAAAAATAATATACAGGGGTCAGAGATAGCGGGGGCAGCAGAATAGGGGTTAATATGTGTAAGGTTAGGGGTGTTTAGACTCGGGGTACATGTTAGGGTGTTAGGTGCAGACGTAGGAAGTGTTTCCCCATAGACAACAATGGGGCTGCGTTAGGAGCTGAACGCGGCTTTTTTGCAGGTGTTAGGGTTTTTTTCAGCCCAAACTGCCCCATTGTTTCCTATGGGGATAACATGCATGAGCACGTTTTTCCAGCTTACCGCTACCGTAAACAATGCTGGTATTGAGGGTTGAAGTGGAGCTAAATTAGGCTCTACGCTCCTTTTTTGGAGCCTAACGCAGCCATTCTGTGGACTCTCAATACCAGAGTTATTTTAAAGGTGCGGCCAGAAAAAAGCCAGCGTTAGCTACGCGGGTCGTTACCAACAAAACTCTAAATCTAGCCGTAAGATAGCTACAATATAACTAATAGTTACATTGTAGCTAGATTAGGTTTAATTTTTATTTCACAGGCAAGTTTGTATTTATTTTAACTAGGTAGAATAGTTAGTAATTAGTTATTTACTATTTACTAGCTACTTAGCTAAATAACTACAAATTTACCAGTAAAATAAAACCTAACCTGAGTTACACTAACACCTAACTTTACATTACAATTAAATAAATTACATTAATTAAATACAATTAAATAAATTACAAAAAAAAAAACACTAAATTGCACAAAATAAAAAAGAAATTATCAAATATGTAAACTAATTACACCTAATCTAATAGCCCTATCAAAATAAAAAAAAGCCCCCCCCCCCCAAATAAAAAAAAAACCTAGCCTAAACTAAACTGCCAAAAGTCCTTAAAAGAGCCTTTTGTGGGGCATTGCCCCAAAGAAATCAGCTCTTTTACCTGTAAAAAAAAATACAAACAAACCCCCCAACAGTAAAACCCACCACCCACACAACCAACCCCCCAAATAAAAACCTATCTAAAAAACCTAATCTCCCCATTTCCCTGAAAAGGGCATTTGGATGGGCACTGCCCTTAAAAGGGCATTTAGTTCTTTTTCTGCCCAAACCCTAATCTAAAAATAAAACCCACCCAATAAACCCTTAATAAAACCTAACACTAACCCCCGAAGATCCACTTACAGTTTTTAAAGACCCGACATCCATCCCCAACAAAGCAGCAGAAGTCTTCATGCAAGCGGCAAGAAGTCCTCAACAAAGCCGGGAGAAGTCTTCATCCAAGCAGCAAGAAGTGGTCCTCCAGATTAGCAGAAGTCTTTATCCATATGGCATCTTCTAACTTCATCCTTCTGACGCGAAGCGGCTCCATCTTCAAGACATCTGGCGCAGAGCATCCTCTGTTCCAATCAGCCAATAGAATGAAAGCTCAATCCTATTGGCTGATTGGATCAGCCAATAGGATTGAAGCTCAATCCTATTGGCTGATTGCATCAGCCAATAGAATTTTTTCACCTTTAATTCCAATTGGCTGATAAATTTCTATCAGCCAATCGGAATTCAAGGGACGCCATCTTGGATGACGTCCCTTAAAGGAACCTTCATTCTTCAGTCACCATCGTAAGAAGAGGATGCTCCACGCCGGATGTCTTGAAGATGGAGCCCCGCCAGATGGATGAAGATAGAAGATGTCGTCTGGATGAAGACTTCTGCCCGTCTAGAGGACTACTTCTTGCCGCTTGGATGAAGACTTCTGACGCTTTTTTGAGGATGGATGTCGAGTCTTCAAAAACTGTAAGTGAATCTTCGGAGGTTAGTGTTAGGTTTTATTAAGGGTTTATTGGGTGGGTTTTATTTTTAGATTAGGGTTTAGGCGGAAAAAGAGCTAAATGCCCTTTTAAGGGCAATGCCAATCCAAATGACCTTTTCAGGGCAATGGGGAGCTTAGGTTTTTTAGATAGGTTTTCATTTATTTTGTGTGGGTGGTGAGTTTTACTGTTGGGGGGTTGTTTGTATTTTTTTTAATAGGTAAAAGAGCTGATTTCTTTAGGGGAAATGTCCTACAAAAGGCCCTTTTAAGGGTTATTGGCAGTTTAGTTTAGGCTAGGTTTTTTGGGGGGGGGGCTTTTTTATTTTGATAGGGCTATTAGATTAGGTGTAATTAGTTTAAATATTTGATTATTTCTTTTTTATTTTGTGTAATTTAGTGGTTTTTTTGTAATTTAGTTAATTGTATTTAATTAATGTAATTTATTTAATTGTAGTGTAAGGTTAGGTGTTAGTGTAACTCAGGTTATTAACTATTTAGCTAGGTAGCTAGTAAATAGTTAATAACTAATTACTAACTATTTTACCTAGTTAAAATAAATACAAACTTGCCTGTGAAACTATTAGTTATATTGTAGCTAGCTTAGGGTTTATTTTACAGGTAAGTATTTAGTTTTAAATAGGAATTATTTAGTTATTAATAGTAGGTTTTATTTAGATTTATTTTAATTTCATTAAAGTTAGTGGGTGTTAGGGTTAGGTTAATAACTTTAGTATAGTGGCAGCGATTTTGGGGACAGCAGATTAGGGGTTAATAATATTTAACTAGTGTTTACGATACAGGAGTGCAGCGGTTTAGGGGTTAATATGTTTATTCTAGTGGCAGCGATGTCCAGAGCGGCAGATTAGGGGCTAATAATTTTATTTTAGTGTTTGCGATGCGGGAGGGCCTCGGTTTAGGGGTTAATAGGTAGTTTATGGGAGTTAGTGTACTTTTTAGCACTTTAGTTATGAGTTTTATGTTACGGCGTTGTAGCATAAAACCCATAACTACCGACTTTCAGTTTAAGGTATGGATCTTGATGGTATTCGCTGTACCGCTCACCTTTTGGCCTCCTAGGCAAACTCATAATCCTGGCGCAAAGGAAGTCCCATTCAAAAATGACTTTTTGAAAGCTGCTGTAGTTACGTTGCATTACGGCCAAAAAAGTGTGCGGTGCTGCTAAACCTGCAAGACTCGTAATACCAGCGGTAGTGAAAAAGAGCCTTAAGGCTGCTTTTTTACTCATACCGCAAAACTCGTAATCTAGCCGAATGTAATCAAATGTAAAAAGGTTTAATTACAGAAAATAAAACATGTTTTTTGCTTGCTTTAAAGGGATAGTCTTAAACAACTTTCCAATTTACTTTTATCTTCAAATTTGCTTTATTATCTTGGTAATCTTTGTTGAAAACTACACCTAGGTAGGCTCATATGTTAATTTCTAAGCCCTTGAAGGTTGCTTCTGGTTTCAGTGCATTTTGACAGTTTTTCTCAGCTAGACAGGGCTAGTTCATGTGTGCCATATAGATAACATTGTGCTTACTTCCATGGAGTTATTTATGAGTTAGCACTGATTTGCTAACTGCAAGTCTGTCAAAAGATCTGAAATAAGGGGAGCAGTCTGCAGAGGCTTAGATACAAGGTAATCACAGGGGTAAAAAGTGTATTAATATATCAGTGTTGGTTATGCAAAAATGGAGAATGGGTAATATCTAATAATATCTAAGGGATTATCTATCTTTCTGAACAATAAACATTCTGAAGTACACTGTCCTTTAACTTACGGCTAGATTTAGAGTTTGGCGTTAGCCGTCAAAACCAGCGTTAGAGGCTCCTAACGCTGGTTTTGGGCTACCGCTGGTGTTTAGAGTCAGTCAGGAAAGGATCTAACGCTCACTTTGCAGCCGCGACTTTTCAATACCGCAGACCCCCCTACGCCATTTGCGTATCCTATCTTTTCAATGGGATCTTTCTAATGCCGGTATTTAGAGTCATGGCTGAAGTGAGCGTTAGAAATCTAACGACAAAACTCCAGCCGCAGAAAAAAAACAGGAGTTAAGAGCTTTCTGGGCTAACGCCGGTTCATACAGCTCTTAACTACTGTGCTCTAAAGTACACTAACACCCATAAACTACCTATGTACCCCTAAACCGAGGCCCCCCCACATCGCCGCCACTCTAGTAAAAATTTTAACCCCTAATCTGCCAACCGCACACCGCAGCAACCTAAGTTATCCCTATGTACCCCTAATCTGCTGCCCCTAACACCGCCGACCCCTATATTATATTTATTAACCCCTAATCTGCCGACCGTACCTCACCGCCACTATAATAAATGTATTAACCCCTAATCCGCCTGATGATTCCATCATCCAATCAGATTTTTCCTACCTTAATTCCGATTGGCTGATAGAATCCTATCAGCCAATCGGAATTCGAGGGACGCCATCTTGGATGACGTCATTTAAAGGAACCTTCATTAGGACTTAGGACGTCACAAGAAGAGGATGGATCCGCGCCGGAGGTCTTCAACATGGAGCCGCCTGTCACCGCTTGGAAGAAGATGGTTGCCGGTCCGGATCAACTCTTCTGCCCGGATAGCATGAAGACTTTAGAGCCTCTTCTGGACCTCTTCAGCCGTCGCTTGATAGAAGACTTCAGCCGGATGATGGATCTCCAGCTCCCGCTTGGGCTTGGATGAAGATTTCGGAGCCTGGAGCGATCGGTGATACCTGGCATGGTGAAGACAAGGTAGGAAGATCTTCAGGGGCTTAGTGTTAGGTTTATTTAAGGGGGGTTTGGGTTAGATTAGGGGTATGTGGGTGGTGGGTTGTAATGTTGGGGGGGGGTATTGTATGTGTTTATTTACAGGCAAAAGAGCTGAATTCTTTGGGGTATGCCCCGCAAAAGGCCCTTTTAAGGGCTGGTAAGGTAAAAGAGCTTTTCTATTTTAATTTTAGAATAGGGTAGGGCATTTTTTTATTTTGGGGGGCTTTGTTATTTTATTAGGGGGCTTAGAGTAGGTGTAATTAGCTTAAAATTGTTGTAATATTTTTATTATGTTTGTAATTAATTTTTTTATTTTTTGTAACTTAGCTTTTTTATTTTTTGTACTTTAGTAAGTTTATTTAATTGTATTTATTTGTAGGTATTTTATTTAATTTATTTATTGATAGTGTAGTGTTAGGTTTAATTGTAACTTAGGTTAGGATTTATTTTACAGGTAATTTTGTAATTATTTTAACTAGGTAGCTATTAAATAGTTCTTAACTATTTAATAGCTATTGTACCTGGTTAAAATAAATACAAAGTTACCCGTAAAATAAATATGAATCCTAAAATAGCTACAATATAATTATGATTTATATTGTAGCTACATTAGGATTTATTTTACAGGTAAGTATTTAGCTTTAATTAGGAATAATTTATTTAATAAGTGTTAATTTATTTTGTTAGATTTAAATTATATTTAACTTAGGGGGGTGTTAGGGTTAAGGTTAGACTTAGCTTTAGGGGTTAAAAAATTTATTAGAGTAGCGGTGAGGTACGGTCGGCAGATTAGGGGTTAATAATTGTAGGTAGGTGGAGGCGACATTTTGGGGGGCAGATTAGGGGTTAATAAATATAATATAGGGGTAGCAGATTAGGGGTACATAGGTATAATGTAGGTTGCGGCGGTGTACGGAGCGGCAGATTAGGGTTTAAAAAAAATATGCAGGTGTCAGCGATAGCGGGGGCGGCAGATTAGGGGTTAATAAGTGTAAGGTGAGTGGTGTTTAGACTCGGGGTACATGTTAGGGTGTTAGGTGCAGACTTAGGAAGTGTTTCCCCATAGGAAACAATGGGGCTGCGTTAGGAGCTGAACGCTATTTTTTTGCAGGTGTTAGGTCTTTTTTCAGCTCAAACAGCCCCATTGTTTCCTATGGGGGAATCATGCACGAGCACGTTTTTGAAGCTGGCCGCGTCCGTAAGCACCGCTGGTATCGAGAGTTGCAGTGGCAGTAAATATGTTCTACACTCCCTTTTTTGGAGCCTAACGCAGCCTTTCTGTGAACTCTAAATACCAGCGGTATTTAAAAGGTGCGGCGAAAAAAAAGCATGCGTAGCTAACGCACCCCTTTGGCCGCAGAACTCTAAATCTAGCCGTTAGTATTTCTGAAAACTGTTCAGACTGTGCATTTTCCAGTCACAACTCGCCAAAGACTTTGGGGTGCCTCTATCATTTTTGGCATGGTTAAATATTACTAACTCTGTAATGTTCTATGAAGTGATTGGTTAGATCAGAGCAGAAGTCCATTTAAATCTGTCTTTAATTGGCCATAGCAAATTAGAGTATGAACTTTGATTCCATCAGGGTTTTTAACTTAACATCTCATGATTAGAAAAATGTTGTAAATTGAGCTAACAAATGACAGTTTTCAAATGATTGTAGGTGATTTATTTTGCATACATTATTTTTGAAGTGTAGTAATTAATTGCCAATATATGTTATTCATACAAAAAAAAATCTCACAAGTCTTTTTAAGTTGAAGAGCATTATGTATGCATTTTTAATAAACATGTTTTGATTTTCTTTCATGTATTACCTATATCTTACCATTTTCAGACGCTGTGAACATCTCTGTGCTTGAAATCTCAACCCTGTAATAACATATTTGAAATATTTTTATCAGACATCCTTGGACACTTTGCATTTTAATGAACAAATAAACTAAGAATTATGTGTGATGTTTACATTATTTTGCTTTCAATTCATGACATCCAAAATGTGTTTAAATTATATGTTGTTTCTTGAGAGAGTTTAACACCAAATGATTTCATAATCATATCTGTGAAGTTACACTGCTGGTTTTATTCTAGACTAGAATGATTCTTAACACTTTCTATGGGAAAAAAACAGCTTATGCAATAAGCTTTTTAAATTACATAAATGTGTATTTTTTTTTTGTATTTTAAAAACAAACAAACCGCTTCATGGGGTAGATTTATTAAATGTCGGACGGACATGATCCGCGGTAGCAGATTATGTCCGACTGACATAGCTAAATACCGACAGCACACTCTGTCGGCATTTATCACTGCACAAGCATTTCTTGTGAAATGTTTGCGCAATGCCGCCCCCTGCATATTCACAGCCAATCGGGTGTCAATCGTATCTTACGACCGCTGCTTTTTAACTTTTGTTCAAGGCGAGCCTGAAGGCAGGTGCGGAAACAGCTGCATTTGCAGCTTAATTAATCTAGCCCAGTATGTTATTTGTATTAAATGATACAGAGTACTTAAAACTTGTGTCACTCTATTTGAGATACTGTATCTCTTTTTAAACAACATAGCAATATTATCCATTAGGTCAGATAAATTCTGATGTTTGTATTTATTTTCAGCATCTCAGGATTACACTCGTTTGCCAGCTATAAAAAGTGTTTTCATTTGCTCATATTACATACTATATAATACTTATAAAGACATATTTTTTCCCTCCTTTGTTGCATCCAAGAGAGGGTATTTTATTTATTTTACTCATATTAAAAGATTTTACATCAGATACATGTTCATATCACAGGAGCCATAACATGGTAACTTATTTAGAGCCAGATTATAAGTGGCGCGCTAATAGTTACGCACAAGCAATATCGGGTATATTGTCAGATGTAGCGCATATTATAAGTGAAAAGTAAACACAATTGCTTCAGTGCAATTGAATTTCGGGATAGTGTGACCTCAGAGCTCTGGTTAACTGTTACACTTGAATAAAAAGTGTCAAAAAACACAAAACATACATTGAAAAGTACAGTTACACTCATAATAACACTATCGAATAACAATTATTGTAAAAAATATTGCACAAAAAAGTTATAAGATTTCAAAGGTATGAGGTCTCAGGTGTTAGACCATAGCGATACATACACGTCTAAATATGTATATGTATGTGTATATATATATATATATATATATATATATATATATATACATACATTTCAGTAAGTAGAGCACACTCTCACCATCCGGGTCATCAACCAGGGTGTAGACAGGCATCCTCAATATTTCAAAAACATGCTTTTACTCACTGGATTTTTCAGTGTGCTTTATTGTGCACAAGTGTCGTTTCGGAAATCTCACCCCTATATCAGACTTAGGGGCATATTTTTCAAGCTCCGTATGGAGCTTAATGCCCCATGCCTGAAGGCTCACCGGAAACAGAAGTTATAAAGCAGCGGTCTAAAGATCGCTGCTCTATAACCTGTCCGCCTTCTCTGAGGCGGGGGACAGACATTGCCAGCAATCAACCCGATCGGATCCGATTGGGTTGAGGGACAGCCCCTGCTAGCTGCCGATTGGCCGCAAATATGCAGGGGGCGGCATTGCACCAGCAGTTCACAAGAACTGCTGGTGCAATGATAAATGCAGAGAGCTTATGCTGTCGGCATTTATCGATGTGCAGCGGACATAATCCTCAATATCGGATCATGTCTGCTCACACTATGATAATTAGGCCCCTTAGCCTGTTTTTGAAATATATATATATATATATATATATATATATATGTGTGTGTGTGTACATATGTTTTTATATATTTGTATGTGTATATATGTATTTACAGACAAATATACTCATATAAACACATAAATAGACATGTATAAATGTATACATATAAAGTCATATACAGTCATTTGAAAAGATACGTGTTTTTGTTCATCTGAGGTTGTATTTACCTAATTTTAAGACCTGCTAAGGACCAGATGATTGCTATTATGTCCTGATACGTAAATCCAGATAATGGGTTTACGTATCAGGACATAATAGCAATCATTTGGTCCTTAGCAGGTCTTAAAATTAGGTAAATACAACCTCAGATGAACAAAAACACATACAATTTTACACTGTGTCATGATTTATTTAACAAAAATAAAGCCAATTTGTAGAAAACTATGTACACCCTTACTTCTTCCATAGAAATCAAGAGTCTAACTAGCAGCACGGTGCTGCTAATCAAATGCCCTTGATTAATTAATCATCAGCAAATGTAACCACCTCTATGAAAGATCATGTTTTAGCAGTTTTCTGGTCTGGAGCATTCAGGTGTGTGTTAACATAATGCCAAGGAGGAAATACATCAGCAATGATCTTAGAGAAGCAATTGTTGCTGCTCATCAATCTGGGATAAAGTCCATCATTCTACGGTGAGAAAGATTATTTACAAGTGGAAAACATTCAAGACAGTGCATTGAACGTAGGTTCCTTGAATGTAATGGCAGCAGTGACAAAGATTTGTGGCTAATGGGTGTGGAATATATTATTATTATTATTATTATTATTATTATCGGTTATTTGTAGAGCGCCAACAGATTCCGCAGCGCTATAAACAAAGGGGGAGTACAACAAAACAATTATATGGTATATATAATTACAGCTGAACTAGGAAGTGATTCGGATAATGCCCATTTGAGAGCACAGTGTAAATGGATTTTAAATCTAGACACTGTACAACCGGGTGGCCTTAATGAAGACCTAACTTATGCTCCCTTCCTGGAATAACTTTCACGTAATAACCCATTTACATTATAGGTATTTCCAATGGGAAATAAAAGAGGTGTTTTGTTTGATATGGATACTGATAAATTAATAATTAATAATAAAATAATGGAGAAAATGGAAAATATAAGTAGCATTTTGCATTGTATATAAGTTTGTTGTAAACATACTTATGATTTACTTCCTGTAGGCATTCTTTGTAATGCTGCCATTTTGAATGGGAATTTGATAAGGAAGAAAATGTGTATGGTCTCTTTGATTGCTTATTTCATGCTTTATTTATTATTCATCTTTTTCCAAAAAAATAAAGAGAATTGCACTAATTATGAAATTGATAAAGCCAACCATTGCTGTGTATACAATTGTAGTGTTGCAAATGATGTAAAGTTACCTTATATGATATGGATACCAAAAAAATAATATTTTACCAATTGAGAATATACAGTATCCCACAAAAGTGAGTACACCCCTCACATTTTTGTAAATATTTTATTATATCTTTTCATGTGACAACACTGAAGAAATTACAATTTACTGTCCCCTCAAAATAACTGAACACACAGCCATTAATATCTAAACCGTTGGCAACAAAAGTGAGTACAGCCTTAAGTGGAAATGTCCAAATTGGGACCAAAGTGTCAATATTTTGTGTGGCCACCATTATTTTCCAGCACTGCCTTAACCCTCTTGGGCATGGAGTTCCCCAGAGCTTCACAGGTTGCCACTGGAGTCCTCTTCCACTCCTCCATGAAGACATCACGGAGCTGGTGGATGTTAGAGACCTTGCGCTCCCCAACCTTCCATTTGAGGATGCCCCACAGATGCTCAATAGGGTTTAGGTCTGGAGACATGCTTGGTCAGTCCATCACTTTTACCCTCAGCTTCTTTAGCAAGGCAGTGGTCATCTTGGAGGTGTGTTTGGGGTCGTTATCATGTTTGAATGCTGCCCTGTGGCCCAGTCTCCGAAGAGAGGGGATCATGCTCTGCTTCAGTATGTCACAGTACATGTTGGCATTCATGGTTCCCTCAATCAACTGTAGCTCTCCAGTACCCGCATCATTTATGCAGGCCCAGACCATGACACTCCCACCACCATGTTTGACTGTAAGCAAGACACACTTGTCTTTGTACTCTTCACACACGCTTGACACCATCTGAACCAAATAAGGTTAACTTGATCTCATCAGACCACAGGACATGGTTCTAGCCATCCGTGTCCTTAGTGTGCTTGTCTTCAGCAAACTGTTTGCAGGCTTTCTTGTGCATTATCTTTAGAAGAGGCTTCCTTCTGGGACTACAGCCATGCAGACCAATTTGAGGAAGTGTGAGGCATATGGTTTGACCCCCCTCACCCCTTCAACCTCTGCAGCAATGTTGGCAGCACTCATACGTCTATTTCCCAACCTCTGGATATAACACTGAGCATGTGCACTCAACTTCTTTGGTCGACCATGGCAAGGCCTGTTCTGAGGGAAACCTGTCTTGTGAAACCACTGTAATGTCTTGCCCACAGTGTTGCAGCTCAGTTTCAGGGTCTTGGCAATCTTCTTATAGCCTGGGCCAACTTTATGTAGGACAATAACTCTTTTTGTCAGATCCTCAGAGAGTTTTTTGCCATGAGGTGCCATGTTGCACTTCCAGTGATCAGTATGAGTGAGTGTAAGAGCGATAACGCCAAATTTGACACACCTGCTCCCCATTCACACCTTGTAACACTAACGAGTCATATGGCACCAGGGAGGGAAAATGGCTAATTGGGCCCAATTTGGACATTTCCACTTAGGGGTGTACTCACTTTTGTTACCAACAGTTTAGACATTAATGGCTGTGTGTTGAGCTATTTTGAGGGGACAGCAAATGTACACTGTTATACAGGCTGTACACTCACTACTTTACATTGTAGCAACGTGTCATTTCTTCAGTGTTGTTACATGAAAAGATATAATAAAATATTTACAAAAATGTGAGAGGTATACTCACTTTTGTGGGATACTCTAAATGTAATAGGATTGTACTGTTGGATAACATTCCTGAGGAAGCCCATTCCTGAGGAGCGGCTCCATCTTCAAAGCATCCGTCGCGGAGCACCCTCTTCTTACGATGTCTTCTTGAACAATGAAGGTTCCTTTAAATGACGTCATCCAAGATGGCGTCCCTTAGATTATCGGAATCTAAGGGACGCCATCTTGAATGACGTCAGTTAAAGGAACCTTCATTGTTCAAGAAGATGTCGTAAGAAGAGGATGCTCCGCGTCGGATGTCTTGAAGATGGAGCCGCTCCGTGCCGGATGAATGAAGATAGAAGATGCCGCCTGGGTGAAGACTTCTGCAGGCTTGGATGAAGACTTCGGCCACTTGGATGAAGACTTCTGCCGGCTTCGATGAGGACTTCTCCCAGCTTCTTTGAGGATGTATGTTGGATCTTCAAAACTGTAAGTGGATCTTTAGGGGTTAGTGTTAGGTTTTTAAGGGTTTATTGGGTGAATTTTAGTTTTAGAATAGGGTTTGGGCAGCAATAGAGCTATTTAGGGCAATGCCCATCCAATGCCCTTTTCAGGGCAATGGGGAGCTTATGTTTTTTAGTTAGGTTTTAATTTGGGGGTTTGGTTGTATGGGTGGTGGGTTTTACTGTTGGAGGGTATTTGTATTTTTTATTTACAGGTAAAAGAGCTGATTTCTTTGGGACAATGCCCCGCAAAAGGCCCTTTTAAGGGCTATTTGTAGTTTATTATAGGTTAGGTTTTTTTTTTATTTTTTTATTTTCATAGGGCTCTTAGATTAGGTGTAATTAGTTTAAATCTTTGATAATTAATTTTTTATTTTGTGTAACTTAGTGTTTATTTTTTTTGTAACTTAGTGTTTGTTATTTTTTGTAACTTAGTTGTTAGTTTTTTGTAACTTTGTAATTATGTATTGTAGATTTAAATTATTTGAGTAGGGTTAGGTGTTTAAAAATATAATATAGTTAATTTAATTTGTAGTTTAATATAATTTTAGTATAACAGTTAGGGTAGATTAATTATTAGTTTATGATAGTTTAATATAATTTTAGTATAATAGTTAGGGTAGGTTCATTAATAGTTTAATATAGTTTAATTTAAATCTAAAAGTAAGTTTAAATTTATTATAAGATAGGAATGAGTTAATATTTAATGTAAAGTTAGCGGGTTGTTAGGTTTAGGTGTTAATAATTTAATTTAGTTTATGGTGATGTGGAGGGCTGGCGGTTTAGGGGTTAATAGGTTTAGTAAGTGCTAGTGATGTGGGAGGCCAGGGGTTTAGGGGTTAATACCTTTAGTTAATTGGGGCGGGTTCCGGGAGCAGAGGCGGGATAGGGGTTAATAACTTTATTAGAGTTGCGGTGGGCTCCGGGAGCGGAGGTTTAGGGGTTAATACCTTTATTTAGTTAGGTCGGGGAGCGGCGGGATAGGGGTTAAACATTTTAGTATAGTGGCGATGTTTAGTGACAGTATACAATTAAAAATGTGAAAAAGCCGAAGAGCAGCGAGATCGATGACTGCTTAGTTAACAACAGTCCACTGCTCATCGCCCCGTACTTGGTAAGCGGCTTTTTGACAGCTTTTTATATAAGTATTGAGAGGGTATTCAGGTCCGCGGCAGCGAGGTTAGGCAATGTCAGGCGAGCGTATTGGTGCTGTCGAATACAAGTAAGTTGACGGCTTGATAAGTAGGCCTCAGTGTCTGAGTCTATTTTTCCACATGCTCTCAACCATAAAAAGCTGCACCTACTGCAATGTCCATGCAAAGACCTAATTAAGGATTATCACCCTTTGGCCTATATTATAGATGTACAATTGATTAAGGAAGTCAAACTTCCATTAGAATACTCTGAAAAATTGTGGCATATCAAAGTATTTTATTTGTCCACGTTATCTGTAAACCAGTCAGCAACATATTGTGCACACTATTAACTGGCAAACAACATTCATTCGTAACCAATTAAGTTATGAAGGCTATAAAAACGACATCCATTACTGGAACTTTACAAAAACAAGGGGCTTTTGAAAGAAATGATAAAACAAAATGAGTTTGCAAGTGTCCAGAACACTCAAGTTTTGAAGAGACAAGTGCCACCTAGTTTTCAAATCTCTCATTTAGTACCTGGTGATATAAACCTCTCTGCTCAGATGAGATTATAGTGAAATTCTAAAAAGGCAGATCTAACTATACTTCTTCAAGGTGCGTTCCCTGCATTTCTGTATGTGAAAGAGAGAAAACCCAGTGCATGTTTTTGCTACATTTACACTTTGTGCTTTTTATTTTTATATTACTCTACACATGTGAAGAAGTTAGGGTTCAGATACACTGAACAACAAAAGTCTTTTGAAAGCTTTACTGAAGGATAAGTTAAAGAACAGTTTGGTTTTAAATTGAAGATCACAGAAACATGAAGTTTAAACATAGGCCCAAGTAAGAACATTAAAGTCCTGTTCACGTTTCAGAAAAAAATAGTAGGTTGCTGTAACAAAGTCCATTGGATAATGATACTTGCAATACACCCAATGGTATAAAGGGTGAGACTGTTGTGGGATACCAGATAGGTACAGCAGGTACAGCTGGTCTGAAGGTAGCTGTCACTGGTAAAGTAGGCAGAAGATACCCAGCGGGTACTGTTGGTGAGACTGTCACTGTATACCAGGTAGGTACAGCAGGCATAGCTGATTTGAGGAAAGTTGTCACTGGTATAGTAGACACAGGATACTCAGCAGGAACAGGATACCCAGCAGGTACTGATGGTGAGACTGTATGGGGTACCAGGTAGGAACAGAAGGCACGGCTGGTTTGAGAAAATCTGTCACTGGTATAGTAGACACAGGAAACTCAGCAGGCACAGGATACACAGCGGGTACTGTTGGTGAGTCATGGGATACCAGATAGTTACAGATTCAGGAAGCTGATCATATGCAGGTACAAGGTAAGTATGCTTGGTCTCTGAAAGTAAGTGTGCATACACAGGTATCAGGTAAGTATGCTTGGCTTTCAGGAACCAGTAAAGCATATGCAGTTACAAGTTAGGTATGCTTGGTCTTTGGAACAAGGTGAGCATACACAGGTAACAAGTAAGCATGCTTTGCTTTCAGGAACTAAGAGAGAATATGCAGGTTCAAGGTAGTTATGCTTGGTCCCTGGAACAATGTGAGCATACCCAAGTATCAGGTAAGTATGCTTTGACTTTCAAGAACCAGGAGAGCATATACAGGAACAAGGTAGGTAAACCAGCTTCAGGACCCACATAAGCAACAATATCCTTTTATAGACACTCTCACCTTATTGGCTCCAGGTGGGCGTTCTGGTAATTAGGACTTGGCCCTTTTAAATTTAGGCAGCGTGCTTCCGCATGGACCTAGAGAGCAGCAGCAGCTGTTGAAGTTGAGTCTCTGCATCCCTCAATGTGGGATAACAAGACTGAAGTCTTAACTCTTAGAGGCCCATTTATCAAGCTCCGCATGGAGCTTGTGGGACTGTGTTTCTGGCGAGTCTTCAGACTCGCCAGAAACAGCAGTTATGAAGCAGCGGTCTAAAGACCGCTGCTTCATAACTCTGTCCATCTGCACTGAGCAGGCGGACAGGAATCACCACAATTCAACCCGATCGAGTATGATCGGGTTGACTGACACCTCCCTGCTGGTGGCCCATTGGCTGCGAATCTGCAGGGGGCGGTGTTGCACCCGCAGCTCACAAGAGCTGCTGGTGCAATGCTGAATACGAAGAGCGTATTGCTCTCCGCATTCAGCGAGGTCTTGCGGACCTGATCCATGCTGTCAGATCAGGTCTGCAAGACCTTTGATTTATAGGCCTCTCAATGTTAACTGAGACTGGAAGCAGGGGCGGCAAGAGCCGGTAAGTATCTGAGAGCACAAATTATATTTTATAACATTTAAACTTTGCACTTTCTACTATTTTGTATACAGCAGTGTATTTGAAATTGTGATTTTACAATTTCTGATAATACTTTCACAATTTCTGTGTAACTTTAACAAATTTCTTTGTATACTTTATATATTTATATGTATCTTTTACAAATTATGTTGCTGTTGTATTTCTTCTATTTAAAATAAAACAAAAAAATGTGAAAGCTTCAGTTTCCCAGAGCACTTCATTATTTTTTTAGGCACCTTAAGAAAAAAATATCTAGATTGGAGGAAAATTATAGTGCAGACTGAATTCTATAAGAAAACGTACGGAACCAGCTAGTCCTAGAGAAATGAGAAATGCCTTCCAAGTAATGAAGCTCTTTGGGATACAGAATTTCACAGGGGAGAGAGAAATTAACAAGAGAACACCTGGGGCTGATATAAATTTTCAGATTGCAGTAAATACAAATTAAACTGACATGTTTTCACTGCAATTTAACTTGCTTTTTCCTATAGTTTAGTATTTATGACTTTTCTGCCAGTTAAAGTGTATTGTGAATTGTTACCAAACTTCACCTGCATAGCTGGCAAGGTAATTCATTTAGACTAGCTTGTTTAAAATGATTACAGGATTTCACAAAATTTGTGAGAGAGCTTCAGACATAACCTGGGAACGCCCCTGTTCAGTCCAGGAAACTCCCTGTCCCTCCCATTTTCCGATACTCTTTTTTTATTTTGCAATAGAGAAAATACAAAGTGCAATTTAATATGTAAACATACACAGAAATATACAAAGTATGATCCTAACATAATCAGAATTTGTAAAAGCACTGATGGGTATAAATCTAAATTTATTCAAATAGAAAATAGAAAGTGCAAAGCTTAAATGTAATAACACTGATATGACTCATTTGGAAGGGTAAAGTAATATAAAATACAAAGCACAAAGTGTAAGAGTAATACAACTCTCATATCATGCAGTGCTATGCTACACTGTGCTTGTCTCTCCTTCACATACAGAAATGCAAAGAATACCCCTTAAACAAGTATAGCAACATTTGCTTGTCTAAAATCTTGTGAGAGATCTTGCAGTGCTAAAGAGTTCCACCCTTTTTCTTTGATCATTCAGTGAGCTCAGCCCCTGTAAAGTCTGCACTACAATTTCTCTCCAAGCAGGAGGACCTTGTATCATTAGGCCCAAAGTGAGAAGCAAAAACCCATCCTTACCATTGCCAATGAATTCTTATACCTGCTTGATGGTCTCACCTGAAATGGACTTTGATGACCTCAAATGTATTATTTCTGTTATAGATCCACCAGGCGATTCCTCTTCATACATCAATCAAGCAATTGCTTTTTCACAAAGGTAGCAGGTAGGGCGGAAAATCTCCAATGATACATTTGCATGAGAAAAGGCTCTGGCCAGTAAAAAACAAGGGTCCCTGTCACTTTGTGATTGAGTGCCTGATGATCATCAACTTGACAGCTTGTAGATCAATCCCACAAAATATTTATGGACTTTGTTTGAGCATTATATTGTAATGTATGTGTCTCTCCTTCCAATTCAGAACTATGTTTTGCTAGATAAACAGCTCTCAAGCTAAAATTTGCCTTTCTCAAAAAAAAATTAGGGACCTCACACTACTGACAAGATTTCTTATATAGGTTATTATAGTTTTTTATGAAAAAGTAGTATTTTTTTAAAATAAAAAACAACTGCACTAGGCAGTTTTGGAGCTTTAAAGTTTTTGGGAGTGGGGTGTTTGAAAAAAACGGCACTAAAAAGTGCCTTTACATAGCGATATATGGGAACTGTATGTGTACACATATTAACACATAAATGTATATGTATATAGTCATATACATATATATTTACAAATTGCTGCTTTACTTACCCCCTGC
The DNA here is from genome assembly GCF_027579735.1 of Bombina bombina. Lineage (NCBI taxonomy): Eukaryota > Metazoa > Chordata > Amphibia > Anura > Bombinatoridae > Bombina > Bombina bombina. Next base: position 1,308,448,840 of record NC_069499.1, read on the forward strand.
GCGAGTTCTCATGCCGTGTGTCACAGCGTGAGAACGAGGCTCCCATTTGAGTCTATGGAAGCGCGCTCTCGTGAGTGCAATGCTTCCCAGCAATGCGTGCTCTTGCGTTGCTTTCAATTTATAATACCAGCGCACATTAGCGTTCATTGGTATTACTAAGTGAAGCACTGATATCACTTTCAAGAAAGCAATATCAAGCGCTCCACTTGTAATTTGGCCCATAATCTCCCAAGAGTGAATACATTTAGATCATCTGGCCCTAATTGTCTAGCAAAATAAACTTTATAAAGCAAGGAAGCATTTGATTTGAGTCATAATTTCCACACAAGTAACAGCTAATAATAAATTAGTACTTGTGTAATACACATATATTAAAAGACATTTAATTGCAAAGCAGGGACGTAAAAACTAAATCAAATGCTAATACATACAGCACTTACAATTCTTTCTTATTATTAATACAATTTATGTATTTTCCTCATGCTCATACTGCTCTTTTTTTGCTTTGTTGTAAGCTGCTTTCCCACAGCACTTTGAGATCCTTTTTTGGAGAACAGATTTGTGTAAATAAATTGTTATTATTACACTGTGCATGGACCCAAGTGAACAGATGGGAGTTTCAGGAATTCTCATACAGTTTTGCTGGATTATTTAATTTGTCTAAGTACTGTAATCAATTTATTCAAAATATGTTCCCTTTAATGTTATGTGCCAAAGCTTACATTTTAGGCAGGATATAGGATTAATGGCACTGTGCTGACAACACAAGAGAGGACAGAGTCCTAGAATTATTGTTTGCAGCAGCACTGTTACCATGGAGATGGAAACACTTTTTAAGAGGACAATAAACTCAAATGTTTTGTATCAGCAGCAATTAAACATATTAAAATAATTTTGCTAAAAAATCCCTCAGCTCTGTGAATTAAATTATCCACAATAACATGAAAAGCTGCACAAAAAGTTTTTTTGAGGGATTAGTGTTAAGATAACACTTAAGTTATATTAACCCCTTAGTGACCAGACCGTTTTTCAATTTTCTTACCGTTAAGGACCAGGGCTGTAATTACATTTCTGTTGTGTTTGTATTTAGCTGTAATTTTCCTCTTACTCATTTACTGTACCTACACAAATTATATACCGTTTTTTTTCGCCATTTAAATGGACTTTCTAAAGATACCATTATTTTCATCAGATCATATAATTTACAATAAAAAAATATAAAATATGATGAAAGAATTAAACATTTTTTTTTCTAAATTTGACCCCCAAAATCTGTTACACATCTACAACCACCAAAAAACACCCATGCTAAATAGTTTCTAAATTTTGTCACGAGTTTAGAAATACCCAATGTTTACCCCCTTAACCCCTTAAAGGAGCAGAAATTTCAGACTTAAACTTCCCCAAAAGACCAGGGTATTGTTAGCATTTTTGCTATCACTCCATTTAAACAGAAATAGAGCCTTTTTATTTTTACCTATCAAAACTATATATATATATATATTTTTAGTAGACAACAAAAGTATTGATCTAGGCCCATTTTGGTATGTTTCATGCCACCATTTTACCACCAAATGCTGTCAAATAAAAGAACATTATTAATTTTTTACAAACTTTAGGTTTCTCACTGATATTATTTACCAATTGCATAAATTTAAGATGTCAGTGTCCACTGTGAGGAACATAGTGAGCAATGCATGGTGAGGATATGGAAAACCACAGGCACAGTTCTTGTTAAGGCCAGAAGTGGCAGGCCAAGTAAAATATCGGAAAGGCAAAGGATGGTGAGAACAGCCCACAGACCACCTCCAAAGACCTGTACTGGGAATCTTGTTGAGGGTCTCATGGATTCCACTCAATATCAGCAGATACTTGAGAATAATGTTGAGGAATCAGTCACAAACTTTAGTTGAAGTTACCCCAGGGGCTGGATATTTCAAGAACACGATGACCAAAAACACTGCTGATTCAAATGGGTGGAGCCATTTGAGGGGCGTGACTTTCTCAAAGTAGTGTGTCTTTTAAAAGGGGTGTGTCTTTTTAAAATGGGTGTGTCTTTTTAAAAGGGGTGTGTCTTTTTAAAAGGGGCGTTTTTTTTCAAAGGGGCGTGTCTTTCTCATAGGGGCGGGGTCTTGTGCACCACCATCCTAAAAATTCACCAGCCGCCACTGCCAATAGCTTGTGCAATCATGGCGCAAGTGGTTGTAAATACAGGGAGTGCAGAATTATTAGGCAAATGAGTATTTTGACCACATCGTCCTCTTTATGCATGTTGTCTTACTCCAAGCTGTATAGGCTCGAAAGCCTACTACCAATTAAGCATATTAGGTGATGTGCATCTCTGTAATGAGAAGGGGTGTGGTCTAATGACATCAACACCCTATATCAGGTGTGCATAATTATTAGGCAACTTCCTTTCCTTTGGCAAAATGGGTCAAAAGAAGGACTTGACAGGCTCAGAAAAGTCAAAAATAGTGAGATATCTTGCAGAGGGATGCAGCACTCTTAAAATTGCAAAGCTTCTGAAGCGTGAGCATCGAACAATCAAGCGTTTCATTCAAAATAGTCAACAGGGTCGCAAGAAGCGTGTGGAAAAACCAAGGCGCAATAACTGCCCATGAACTGAGAAAAGTCAAGCGTGCAGCTGCCAAGATGCCACCAGTTTGGCCATATTTCAGAGCTGCAACATCACTGGAGTGCCCAAAAGCACAAGGTGTGCAATACTCAGAGACATGGCCAAGGTAAGAAAGGCTGAAAGACGACCACCACTGAACAAGACACACAAGCTGAAACGTCAAGACTGGGCCAAGAAATATCTCAAGACTGATTTTTCTAAGGTTTTATGGACTGATGAAATGAGAGTGAGTCTTGATGGGCCAGATGGATGGGCCCCGTGGCTGGATTGGTAAAGGGCAGAGAGCTCCAGTCCGACTCAGACGCCAGCAAGGTGGAGGTGGAGTACTGGTTTGGGCTGGTATCATCAAAGATGAGCTTGTGGGGCCTTTTCGGGTTGAGGATGGAGTCAAGCTCAACTCCCAGTCCTACTGCCAGTTTCTGGAAGACACCTTCTTCAAGCAGTGGTACAGGAAGAAGTCTGCATCCTTCAAGAAAAACATGATTTTCATGCAGGACAATGCTCCATCAGACGCGTCCAAGTACTCCACAGCGTGGCTGGCAAGGAAGGGTATAAAAGAAGAAAATCTAATGACATGGCCTCCTTGTTCACCTGATCTGAACCCCATTGAGAACCTGTGGTCCATCATCAAATGTGAGATTTACAAGGAGGGAAAACAGTACACCTCTCTGAACAGTGTCTGGGAGGCTGTGGTTGCTGCTGCACGCAATGTTGATGGTGAACAGATCAAAACACTGACAGAATCCATGGATGGCAGGCTTTTGAGTGTCCTTGCAAAGAAAGGTGGCTATATTGGTCACTGATTTGTTTTTGAATGTCAGAAATTTATATTTGTGAATGTTAAGATGTTATATTGGTTTCACTGGTAAAAATAAATAATTGAAATGGGTATATATTTGTTTTTTGTTAAGTTGCCTAATAATTATGCACAGTAATAGTCACCTGCACACACAGATATCCCCCTAAAATAGCTATAACTAAAAACAAACTAAAAACTACTTCCAAAACTATTCAGCTTTGATATTAATGAGTTTTTTGGGTTCATTGAGAACATGGTTGTTGTTCAATAATAAAATTAATCCTCAAAAATACAACCCCCTTTGTTCAGAAATAGCAGACATTTATGGCTTTGGCATTGCTTTTTGGTAATTAGAAGGTCACTAAAGGCAGCTGCGCCCCACACTTGTATTATTCCCAGCAGTGAATGGGGTTAATTAGGTAGCTTGTAAGGTTGAAAATATATATTTTTTTTAAATAAGTTTTTAAAAATATATTATCTGCAGTGAAGGATCCCCCCTTAAACCCCAACCTCCCTAACCCCCCCAAATAGCTTTCTAACCCTCCCCATATACCTATTAGCCGCCATGTTAGGTACTAGCAGCTGTCTGCCAGTACCCAGTTTCCGATATTTTTTACTTTTTTTTTTTTTTAAATCAATAAAACATTACCCTCCCCCTCCAAGATCATTTTCCCACATCGGATCCCACATAGGATCCCCCTCTCCCTCCCTCCTTCCCACTCACTGATGCTTTTTTTTTTCTTTTCCATAGCGTAGCGGTAACCGCCTTCCTCCTAACCCTCCCACACTATTACAGATTGGCACCATTGCTGGCCGATGCAGAGAGAGTCGCAGAGTTACCGGAGAGTATTGCATGATGCCTCAATATCGAGGCATCACTGCAATACCCTGAGAGTGTCTGGAAGTGACCTCAATCACTTCCAGCACTCATTTTGACCATGGACGTGCTAGACATTTTTTGGAGGACGTGTCTAGCATATCCTTGGTGGTTAAGCTTCTAGAAAACCACATGGTAAATGGGTTTTCTAATGGTTTGGAAAGAAGAAAACATTAATAATTTCCTTATCCTTAATATTCCTTTTTCCTTAGTATCCATTTAGAACTGGATTTTCAGGACTACCTTGAATTAAAGCGATAATTAAACTCAGTTTGAAAGCAGCACATTCTGCTTCCTGTGTTGTAGTCCAGACACTTAGAAAATCTCACCTGTTAGTGTGCCGCTAAGGCCTGGAAATGAAGAAAATGTTGCTAAAGGTTTGGACTAGACCCTGTTATGAAATAATAAATAAATAATAATAAATAAATAAAAACCCATGTCATGTATCTAGTAGGAAACCAATTTATTAAAATAGAGTGTCATGTTCAGTCACAATTGGAAAAAGTGACATGTAACAAATGAAACTTTAATGCTTAGATAGAGCATGGCTTTTTAAGAGACTGCTTAATTTACTTCTCTTATCAATTTTAGGGCTAGATTATAAGCGGAGAGCAATCATTAGCACAAAGTTCACTATCTTGCACTTAGTCTCACTATAAGAATAAATCATAACGTATTACAAGTGGATTGTTAAATATTTTAACCAGATAATCTTAACATGACCAAACATTTCTTAGAATGTCTGGCACTTTTAATTGATTGCTCAGGGAGAGCTATTAACATGCTTATTGCATTTGTCTCTTTTGAGCGCAATCAAAACTACTGCTCCAAAATGTAGTGGTTTTTTTGAGGCCTGAAGTCCTACATAAATGACTTAAATTCTTGCATACCAAGAACACCCTAGGCTTAGTAAACCATCAGCTTAGAACCCATTTGAAATTAAACATGAATGATACAGTATAATAAATCTATAATGTAAGAGATGTAGCAAACTCATGTGATCCAACATGTAGATGTTAGCATGCTCCAAACTAATCCTTGGTTAATAAAAATAACTTTTGACTTGTACTGTGAGCACAAAAATGTAAGCACTATTGATTGCACTTGAGCGTTGCTAATTTTTGTGCTTCAGTTCTAATGTATGCCTTACTTTGTTCTTTTGGTATTCCTTTAAAAGCATACTTAGGTAGGCTCTTAAGCAGCCATGCACTACTGGGAGCTAGCTGACCCTTGATTTACATATATGCCTCTTGTCACTGGCTCACTAGATTTGTTCAGCTAGGTCCCAATAATACATTGCTGCTCTGGAGCTGACTTTTTATAAATACATCTTCAAACTGAAGCATATGTCAGTTGAATGCTCTATATTATCTCTATTACTTTATGTAAATCATAATAAAATCAATTACATATGATCAGAGCTGTCAAATTATTGGCAAGTTTACCTGTCTGTGTAAGCTAAAACCGATTTGCAGTGAATAGCACACACTTGCATTTGTATTGAATAGAAAGTTCTTAGAAAAGTACAGATCTTCTAGAAGGTACAGGGGCTCAATGTGTTGAAATATTTCACAAAACAGTGCTTGGTGGAGAAGACAGTAATGATTGTAGGATACAAGTGGAGATTAATACTACAGAGGCAGAGAGAAATTGTGTGAGTGGTGAAAAGAAGATATGGGGAGGCCGGAATAGAGGTCAGGGGTTCATTTACCAAAGAAGGAATGGTCAGTAATAAAGAAGGCAAACAAGGAGTGAGACTGTCAGGTCTTTCAGAAAAAAAAAAAAAAACTATAGATGGGCCTTCAGACACAGAATGATAAGAATATACCAGCTACTGATGATAGTTCCTTGTGGGTATTTGTAGATAAAGCCCTTGTCACATGGGAAACTGCGTATGTGATGATATAATTGCTAAAACTAAAGAAAAGTCCTGCAAGACTTTGTGTGCATGGAGATTGACACAGCTTTACATTTTCACGTCATTACCAATGCAAGCATGTTACATGGAGAAGGAGTAGATCTGAGTTATATTAAAGTATAAGCAATTTTTTTTAAGTGTATATATATTTTAGAATAAAATATTTATAATCATATTTGGTATCTTCAATTCCCTCCCCCTTCATTTCCTCTTTTGACTGGGATATGACAAAGAGAGCAGTACCACCCACTCTATACATAGGCTTCCTAAGGGCTTTCAAGGGGCTGGACTTCAAGAGTGTCATATGACACACACATTGATTGGATGTTCATTGGAATTGTCATAAAAAAAAGAGTTCATCCCAGTGGGCCGGCATAACATTATAATAGAAGTATTACCATATGCATGGATTTAACCCTTTTCATGGATAGATTATAAAAAGAAAAAGGTACACATACTTTTCTAACTGCAAATATTAAATATATGGCATTTAATAAGCTAAAGTTTAACCATCACTTTAACTAGCACTCAGTAATGTATTGTGGCTTCTTCAACAAATTACACCATGAGAACAAAATGAATTAGATAATAGAAGTTCATTGGAAAGTCTTTAGTGCCTACATAGGATTTACTTCTTTAAAACCCTGATGGAATTGACTAATTAAAAGAATGGGAAAAATCAATTTAACATCCCACACATTCACATGTGACCACCCCAAAAATGCCTATAAGAAACAAAAAAAATTCTGCCATCTAACTAGGGTTGCCAACTTTTTTTGTTTTTTGGAAGAAAATAAGGGAGACTATGGAATTGGCAGGTTTCACATATGAAATTGACAAGTTATAGTCAGCAGCTACTGAGAAAAACATTTAATTTTACAATTTGATACAGTTTGGGACAACAAAATTCCCCATAAAAATCTTCATTCATACAGTATAGAACAAAATTGGTCTTTTGTGAGCTCGATATTTTCGCTCCAATCAGTAATACCAGCACACGCAAATGTGTGGTCATGTTCGCATTGCAGGGAAGCTTTGTGCTTAAGAGAACGCACTTCCATAGGCACTAACGGGAGCTTCATTCTCATGCCATCAGACATAGCTGAGAACCTACCGCAGCAAAGGTGGTAAGTCATGCAGCGATGGGCAGCAAAGTATAAATATATATCTATAAATACACATATTAACAGATAAAAATATATGTATATAAGCAGGGGTCAAGTCCTACAAAAAAGTGTGGGAAAATGTCTACCCCCCCTCACAATTAATATTGTTTTACACACACACACTTACATACACACACTGTATTTATATGTATATAATCTATACACTCTGGTTAATGAAAGCAAATTAAAACCAATGAAGGGCTGAATGGTTGTCTTTGGGCCTGAAGATGGACACTCATGGTTACATTTTTACATGGCAGGGGTAACATTTTTATTTGTAATTAAAGGGACATTAAACCTAAAAAATTTATTTCATGATTCAGATAGAACATACAATTTTAAACGACTTTCTAATTTACTTATATTATCTAATTTATTTAATTCTCTTGATATTCTTTCCTGAAAAGCATATATAGATAGACTTAGTAGCTGCTGATTAGTGGCAGCACATATATGACTCGTGTGACTTGCTCACCCATGTGCATTGCTGTTTCTTTAACAAATGATATCTAAAGAAAGAAGCAAATTAGATAATAGAAGCAAAATGGAATGTTGTTTAAAATTATGTCTGAATCATGAAAGAAAATGTTTGGGTTTAATGTCCCTTTAAGGATTCAACGGATGTTACTCCCTGGCTCTCAGGATGTATAAGGCTCTGAAATGTAAACATCTGATATAATTATCTTGATAAGGTTTGTATGTGCACTCACTCTGCAGTAAGAAACAATGATAATGTGATTTAAATTAAAATTATAACAACAAAAATGTGATAAAGCACTTAATTAAGGATAAGTCCTTAAAAAAAGGGAAATAACAACAGATAGTGAAGTCCTGTATGGACAAACTTAAAATCATACAGGACTTCACTATCTGTTTTTATTTCAAGGACTTTAACATCAAGATTCCTGAAGATGACATATTCTTAATAAAGTGCTTTATCACATTTTTTGTTGTTATATATCATTCTTTTTGTGATTAATTACATCGTAGCACTTTATTTTATTTAAAGTAAAATTATGGTCACAAGGTGTCTGAGTGTAATTTTCTTTTACCATTAAGACGTATACCAAGTAAATATGAAGTAAGTAACACTTGCAGAGGAAGCAGTAGGCATAAGGGCACAGTAACATCAAAAGCAAAATAAGTTACCTTGTACTTTAAGATGAAACTGGTAAGGTTGAATCTGCAGCAAATACATTATCTTGCACAGGTCAGCATTCTGCAGAGAATCTAGTCTGCTGACCATAAATTGATAGACACACAGAAACCAACATAGATAAACAGACAACACATACTATTGGTGTAATTGAGCTTATCCTACTACCAGATGATTCACAAACACCTTTAATTGCAAGGACTATTTTCCTTTGTGTGTGCACATGTATTTTCCTTGCAAACCTCATCCCAACTATCTCTGGAAGAACTAAAGGGAATTCCAATCAGAGAGAAAGCAGAAAACTAGAAGTACAGTACATGGCTCTTCCCTGCGTGATAAGCACATTGTTTCTTTGGTGCAACACTAAACTTTTTCAAAACAACTTGAAAATAACTAAACTAGACACATATGAATACCTTTAGTTTCATGTCAAGATCCAGGTTGTCCATCATTTTTGTTTTTAACTTACATGGTGCATAGCCATCTTAGCTTCAGTTCCTCACACCCTCCTTCCTGCCCTATCCTTCCTTTCAAGGGTGGGCTTAGACCTCCATGTTTGACAGCAATTCCAAACTCCTCCACTGTCACAGAGTCTCACCCACTTAAGGTGCAATAGTCATATTTCTGCTTAGGGGAGGTAAATAACCCCAGAGCAAGCCACACAGAAATGTAAGCATAATGTGTTCAACACAGAGCAGAGTGTTCATACAGCAGGACATCTGACAAACTGGTATTTAGTGTATTGTAGGAAGTGTTACTGACCATTAGGACTCACTATCCCTCTACCTAGACTGTGCTCCAGGTCCTCCCAGCAGCAGCAGCAGTGTTTACAGAAGCGTTTCTATTCTCTGTCCAGGGGGAACTTATTTCCCCCTGCAAAAATAGTGCAGAAACTCCTTTCCCATGCATTCCCACTGGACTTGACCCCTGTAAATAAGCATATACATATATATTGACAAGGAAAACACAGTCCCCATAGACCGCAATGTAAAGGCACTTTTCAGGGGCATTTTTTTTTACACCCCACACCCGGAAAACTTTAACCCCATAAAACTACTTTGTGCAATTTTGTTTTTTAAATATGGGATTCAAATTTTTTACACAAAATAGAAAACAAACCATTTTGGGGGGGCAATTGGGGGATATTTTAAAAATGAACCAGAGGTCTGACTTCTGGTTCATTTTTGGAGGTGCTAATTGCTACTGCGAGCTTGCGGTAACATTAACCAGCCACTTGTAATGGTTGGGTATTTATCTTGCGCCTGTAAACGGCGAATTTGCCCATTTATGGGTACATGATAAATTAGCGCTCCACTTGTAATCTAGCCCTAAATAAATGCTGGGATGATGCATTCAAGGAAATATTATTATGAGTATAACATGTTGATGTATTTTTTTTTTTTTAAATAATTTTTTTAAATAATTTTTTTATTGAAGTTAAGCATAAATCCTCACAACAAGGACTTGCCCTAAGGCCAAAGTTACAACAAAGAGAATAATACATTGTCTATACAGAGATATTATTGCGAAAGTAGTATATACATACATTTCAAATCTGAATATGAAGATAGACAATATCTTAGGCGAGAGAAAATAGAACTTCATTTTATATTATCAGCGTATGAACTCCACATTCTAATAATATTTTACCTAGGGCCAAACCATCAGCCTGTGGAGATTTAGCATGAGTATCAGCCGCTCTTGGACTGAGATATATAGAGGGGAGGGGGATATTCAGCGGGTAAGCACCGCTATACGCATAGGGAACAGGGGTGGGGGGGCGGAGCCATATATAAAAGTAAGTAGCATAGGGTACCTGATTTGGACATTGAAATGCCCGCTCGTAGTAATCGTATATTATTGAAACTTATGGAACTAAGTGGGGGAATTAACAAAATCTCCTGCAGATACATATAGGCTGAGGAATAGATAGGTTGCAGAAGGGTTGATTTAAGTTGCAAAATTTATGCGACTATATGAAATAGAGCAGATGTATTATTGTTTAGACTAGTAGCTGTTGTCTTGGGTATAATTATCTAGTTATTGGTATATGCCAAGATTTATGCGGTGTCGTGCAGCAAACAATCAATCTATCTTAGTACATATGAGAGATATTTTAAGCATATCTAAGACTTAGATTACATGAGGAAACCATGAGAAAACAGATAGTATATAACATAACATAAGAATTGTATAACAATTAGCCAACATAGGTACCCGTAGGTCTAAGAATAAAATTGTGTCTATATATAATAGATGTAGTCAAGTTTTGATTACTGTTCTGTTTATGTATGAAACCGTTATAACACATGAGAGTTTGCAAAGTGGCAAGCTTATCCTCAATTTTACTTCTTAATGTAGTGACAGTGTATCATTGCAAATTATAATCACGCCCTAAGGCGAGTTGGTCACTTAGTAGATTAGTAGTTTAAAAAGGAGACCTTTAAGCAAGAAATGAAAGTTAGCCACCACTAAAATAAAACACATAACAGATATAAAATATATGGTATTAGCAACATTAGCACAATTACTAGCTTGTACAGGGAAAATAGGGAAGTATTCACATGTTTAAAGTAGTAATTTTTGCAATAATAAAATCTCAGACATATCTTAGTGGACAAGAAGACAGGTTGTACTACTATATTAGGTGCCTCTGGATAGGTTAAGTGTGGTCATAGGGAAACTAAGGATGGTAGCCACACATATACTCTGGCAAATAACTTTGAAGATGTACCTATATACCTCTGGTCCTAAGGATTTTCTGATTATAACAGGTTTAGTAGGGTATAGATAATCTAGTGCTATTTGATATTTTTATGAGAGACCTAAAATAGGCTATTGCAAAGCGACTAATATTTCACTACTCTCTAACAGCGCCATTTTTCCCATGATGGCAATTATACCCTGAAAGGTTAGGACAGTATAGCTAAGCAATGGCACCATTGCAATATTCATCATAACTTCTAAATGTTCGTAGTGTATATATTTAGCTTCGTAGGGAGAGACTTTATACAAATGAGGAGGGATAAGAACATGTTAAATCTAGATTAAACTAACTAAAATGAGAACCTATCTTATAAGTCTCGTGAAGTAGTGTAAGCAACCATATTTGGGATTTTAACTTAGGTAGTGGACAAGTGTTGATAATTCAGCCAATTCATACGGAACAGGGTGACATTATTTATATGAGCTGACCTACATTTTACATAGACAAACTTCATACTATTAAGTCTATGCAAACTTTGATTGTGATATATGAATATAAATGTGAGGAATGGCATGGCATCATTCTCACTGCAGATAAGTGCACAGCCATATATATAGTCAAACTACAAACAGCATATAGGCATGTCTAATATGTCAGATTGACTATCGTCGTAAAAAAAACGTAGAGATTAATCTGTAAGGGGGCACATGTTTTGTATACCCTCAGTGGCAAAACCATATTTTGTCATTAACAGTCAGGGTTAGTCTACATAGTTCTCCTGCCGTATGATTATGGAACAGTCGTCATGTAAAACCTCCCTGAACAGTATTACCTCTCTCTATACCATCAAGCTTTGTATATTTGGACATACATTTAGTTAAATCATACTGTTTGAAACAACATATCCTAGGCAAAATGAAAGGAGGTTTCAATCACATAAAGAGCTATTATTAATGTAACCTAAATAGAACATCCTTAACTCAGAGAAGATATGAGCAGACAGCCCCAGGGGCTTAAAAGGATAATTCAGAGTGCAGTCCACAGTTCATCACTCGCTGAAAAGCTGTCTCTTAGGGTGTTATCATACAGTTCTACTAAGGTTTGGCGAGAAATGTCTAAGATGTAGTGGCAGTGGGAAAATCACTGAGTCTGGTCGGGCAATAATCACTTTTCAGTGTATCATGTCAATTAGGGAAAGATTACCTCATTCAATACTTGTGGTCAGACATCCAGTTTATAGGGTATTACCGCTAGTAGGATGAGTTCCCCAATATCTAGCTAATTTATAAAGCTCTACCCTATGCCAGAACGAGTAAGAAGATTTCCATCAGAGGGATTAGTAATCTTTAGTTCCTGGGCTAAAGCGGAATCTGCGATAAGTGAACGCTTCAGCTTCAATGTGGCAGCCTGGGATGACATAACCGATGTCCGGTCTCCTCTCCCCCTTGCAGCGTATTTCTCATGAGGGGATGTCAGAGCACAAATCGCAAGCAAAGCATCAATGTGCCGCCCTGCTTCAGTCCAGAAATCTATGTCCATTAAAACGGATTCCAGCTTCGATATGCTTACAGGGCCTGGCTGAAGCGTAAGTGGTAAGACCGCTGTGTTACTTCTGGCGGTGAGTGTTATTGAAGACAGTAGCTCAATTGCTGGCTGTTGAGAGTTTGTTCCTTTCTGTGTAGCGGCAATAGGCTGCGGGAAAGTTGTTTGTGCGGTTAGCCCAGTTAACTCCATCATATAGGGTTGAGGATGTATTTCGCGGTGCACAAATTCTGATCGTTGAGGTGTATCGGAACACACCCGTGGCGTGTCCGGTATGTATCCTCCAGTTGGCTCTGAGGCCTCACTAGTTGTCAGCATATCTCGGCTTCCCATCCTAGCTGTTCTCAGCTCTGCTACTAGTTCACCCTGATAGGCATCCATAGTGTGCATCAAGTCACGTAACAGTAGAATAACTCGCTTCTCCATTGCATATAGTATGGTTAGATCTCCGGAGAAAGTGACTAAGCGCGGTTAGACTTTAAAATGGCGTACCACTGTACATAGATAGCACAACAGGTCTGAAAGATTCTTGCATGAATGTGGCATCCAAGATCACTTTTCCCAAACCAGAAAAAGTGCTTGTCTCACTCTTCAAAGTTCAATGGATGGTAGAGCTGAATATAGAGTTTCTTACTGTGTTTAAAATAACAAAATATTTAAACAGACACCCGGAGCTCTAAAGAGATGCGTCCTTCTTCCTCTGCAGTTGGCTCCGCCCCCCTGATGTATTTTTTTTAAAGTTTCATTAGTTGTTTAAATATTGACAAAATAAGTAAAACATTTTAGTTTTCTACACTTCCATTTCTAAAAGGAGCTGAAAAACTCACAATTTCAGAAGGGAATAACAGGAAACGGAACAAAGTAAATAATGAAAGTGTATTGCAGATTTTTTGTTTAGTTTTTAATGTCCCTTTTATGCATTCAACAGCTTTTTGCAAATCTGTGAATACTATTTATCTTTTAAGATACAGTGGGAGTACATTCAACTGTCAGATAAATAAAAATTAAAAACTAAATGAAAGTACAAAAGTACAGTGTTACATGTTTTATATTAAGATTGTTAATTTAAACAAATAAGGGAGAAAAATGTTGTAAGAGCAGATAAACAAGAGCCTGGGAAACTGTAAATAAGATTGGGCAAATACGTTATATCCATGGATATAAATAATAAACAAAAGTAATTTGACTTACATTAATTCCCATTTTATCATTATTAAATTGTCAACCTTGTTTGGTCGACTGCAATAATGTTTTATCCTCTTACAGTCATCTCAGTCTGAAGCTCATTCTGTCTCTTGTCAGTGGTCTCCTAAAATTGGTTACCCACTTTGGGGGATATTTATCAAAGCGTCAATCTCAGTGCATTCGCCGGCGTCAATACGCTTGCCAGACATCGCCAGATATCGCTGACGCGGATCTACATATGATCCCCTTATTAATAAAAAAAAACCAGTAAAAACATGAGTGTCAAGTATGGCGCGATGAGCATCAGACTTTTGTTAACTAACAGTCATTGATGACACGGTTATTCTGTTTTTTCCCAACTTTATTTATACAATTTCATTACTGTCCATGAACAAGCGCATTTCTCTAAAGCTAATCTTTTATTTTTCATCTGTTAAATGTCCAAGAAATAGATAGATTTATACCTCAACAAACAGTATCTCATAGAAAGTTATATTTATATTTATATTTATATTTATTTATATGTGCAAAGATATATGTATAAATTCTAGCATTAATAATCATTTATAAATATATATATATATATATATATATATATATATATATATATATATACTGTATATATGTGTGTGTGTGTATCTTATGTCAGAAATCTTTTGCAAACATATTTACATGTTCCTAAGTTCCTTTTTTGCTCTAAACAATGTTGTCTGTCATATCTCTGTTTTTATTTATACCACTATATGAATATAGTGTAAAATTATTATTATTCTGAGCAGGAATAATTGCTAATATAGCATGTAATCAGGGTATCATATGTATTTATTTGTAATCAATGGATATTTTAAGAGCTGGGACAGTTTTCTCTCTGTACCTGTGTAATCCTTTCTGATTGCAATCTAGTTTTAAAAAACACACCTACACAGGTGTTATAAAATGGGCTAGCATATAAGATGACATTTCTTACTGAAAAATAAATTCAAGAGAAGGAAGAAATACACTGAAAATAGCATGACAGTAAAGAGGTGAGTTTAATTTCTGCTGTATGTGAATCATGACAGTTTAATGTTATGTGGGCTATCCCTTTGAGCTATCAGATTAAGATTATATTGAATCAAACATCAATTTGAATTATAAAATCATTGTCTAAAATATTACACTGTGTGTCCTAATGTAAGCATCAATGTTTACCTTTAATACTAATTTCACATATACATACTTTCAAAGTATAATACACAATGTAAAAAATGGCACTTACAAGTTCTGATGAGTGATCAATGACACAAGAATCGAGCAATTTGATTAGTTAGTGTTAGTTTAAAATGTATATTTCAATCAGATTGGCTGATGTCATAAATCATGTTATTATGCATATTCCAATCAAAAGTGGTTGAACAATTAACTAGTGTGTGGGTTGTTTAGGAGTTTGTGTCATAATTGGTGCGAAAAATGTTGCGTCAAAATTGGTGTGAAGTGGAGAGTGTGACTTGTATTACATGGCTTAAACATGGTGCACATAGATTTCTTACAAAAAATAAAAAAAAGTTAGTTATATTATGTTGTGTATTTATTTCATTTTTATCTCTATATCTATTAGTGCGATAAGTTTGGGGCAAAACTTTTCAACAAATTTGGAGAAATAATATTGTCCCCTTACTTTGTAATGAGAGACAAATTTGTAACATAATCCATAAGTAGTAATGTATTTTTAATTTTTAACCCTATATCTAATAGTGCACCAAATGTGTAGCAATAATATTGTTTGATTTAGAAAGGGTATACAATTTTAATAAAGTTTCTAATTTACTTTTATTATGTAATATACTTCATTCTCTTGCAGCATCAAACATAAGCTTTCTGTGTTTTCAGACTACCATTGATTTCTATGGCATCCATGGCCTTAAGGGTGGCAGATTGAAAACTAGGTATGCTGGGTCGGAATAGATGTGAGCGTACCTGTTAAATGTTTGATACATTTGAAAAAGGGTCAATAGAGTTGAATCTGAATTCAAAACATCTGTAATGACGCAAGCATTGATCTGCGTCGGATTGAGATTGCAGGAGCGTATATTATGTCACAAATTTCAACATTTGCTGATCTTGACTCTTTGATAACTACGGCTGATCAATCTCATGACAAATACGACGTGGGATTCAACCATATTTTCTGTTGATGCATTGATAAATATGCTCCTTTGTCTTTAAGAGCATTTCTAAAGCTTTCAAATAATTTCACGGAATGTAGGTATATATAGGTATGTTTAAAAATATCTATAAGATGCTTTGTTCAGAAACACTTAAATAAGAATATAGAAAGTATTTACTGCCATACTAATTCACATGAAAATAATTTAAGAAAATATATTGGCTTCAAAGTACAGTACATTAAACTTTTTTCTAAAAAGCTTTGCACCTCATCTGTGAAGATTGCTTGTTTGGTCTACTAAAAGCAATAAACTATGGCAAAAAAACGGTAATTCTCCAAAATCAATTTGCAAATCAGTATGTAAACAATGTCAGTTTGATGACATTTCAATCATTGAAAACATGAAAAAGTATGAAAAGCACAAAGTATAACAATTTTAAGATTTTTGTTATTGGAATCACAAAAACTGGAATGGTTGTTGATTTTTTGTGTGATGTTGTTAAATTATATGATGGCTGAGCTCCATTTTACTGGATCATTCTCCGAATTGCAAATTACGGCCTAGATTTAGAGTTTGGCGGTAGCCGTGAAAACCAGCGTTAGAGGCTCCTAACGCTGGTTTTAGGCTACCGCCGGTATTTGGAGTCACTCAAAATAGGGTCTAACGCTCACTTTCCAGCCGCGACTTTTCCATACCACAGATCCCCTTACGTAAATTGCGTATCCTATCTTTTCAATGGGATTTTTATAACTCCGGTATTTAGAGTCGTGTCTGAAGTGAGCATTAGACATCTAACGACAAAACTCCAGCCGCAGGAAAAAAGTCAGTAGTTAAGAGCTTTCTGGGCTAACGCCGGTTTATAAAGCTCTTAACTACTGTACTCTAAAGTACACTAACACCCATAAACTACCTATGTACCCCTAAACTGAGGTCCCCCCACATCGCCGACACTCGAAAACATTTTTTAACCCCTAATCTGCCGACCGCCACCTACGTTATCCTTATGTACCCCTAATCTGCTGCCCCTAACACTGCCGACCCCTGTATTATATTTATTAACCCCTAATCTGCCCCCCTCAACATCGCCTCCACCTGCCTACACTTATTAACCCCTAATCTGCCGACCGCAAAGCGCCGCCACCTACGTTATCCTTATGTACCCCTAATCTGCTGCCCCTAACACCGCCGACCCCTATATTATATTTATTAACCCCTAATCTGCCCCCCACAACGTCGCCTCCACCTGCCTACACTTATTAACCCCTAATCTGCCGACCGGACCTGAGCGCTACTATAATAAAGTTATTAACCCCTAATCCGCCTCACTAACCCTATCATAAATAGTATTAACCCCTAATCTGCCCTCCCTAACATCGCCGACACCTAACTTCAATTATTAACCCCTAATCTGCCGACCGAATCTCGCCGCTATTCTAATAAATGTATTAACCCCTAAAGCTAAGTCTAACCCTAATACTAACACCCCCCTAAATTAAATATAATTTAAATCTAACGAAATTAATTAACTCTTATTAAATAAATTATTCCAATTTAAAGCTAAATACTTACCTGTAAAATAAATCCTAATATAGCTACAATATAAATTATAATTATATTATAGCTATTTTAGGATTTATATTTATTTTACAGGTAACTTTGTATTTATTTTAACCAGGTACAATAGCTATTAAATAGTTAAGAACTATTTAATAGCTAAAATAGTTAAAATAATTACAAATTTACCTGTAAAAGAAATCCTAACCTAAGTTACAAATAAACCTAACACTAGACTATCAATAAATTAATTAAATAAACTACCTACAATTACCTACAATTAACCTAACACTACACTATCAATAAATTAATTAAATACAATTGCTACAAATAAATACAATTAAATAAACTAGCTAAAGTACAAAAAATAAAAAAGAACTAAGTTACAAAAAAATAAAAAAATATTTACAAACATAAGAAAAATATTACAACAATTTTAAACTAATTACACCTACTCTAAGCCCCCTAATAAAATAACAAAGCCCCCCAAAATAAAAAAATCCCCTACCCTATTCTAAATTACTAAAGTTCAAAGCTCTTTTACCTTACCAGCCCTGAACAGGGCCCTTTGCGGGGCATGCCCCAAGAAATACAGCTCTTTTGCCTGTAAAAAAAAACATACAATACCCAAGCCCCCCAACATTACAACCCACCACCCACATACCCCTAATCTAACCCAAACCCCCCTTAAATAAACCTAACACTAAGCCCCTGAAGATCATCCTACCTTGTTTTCACCATACCAGGTTCACCGATCGGTCCAGAAGAGCTCCTCCGATGTCCTGATCCAAGCCCAAGCGGGGGGCTGAAGAGGTCCATGATCCGGCTGAAGTCTTCATCCAAGCGGGCCAGAAGAGGTCTTCCATCCGATTGAAGTCTTCATCCAAGTGGCATCCATCCGGAGCGAAGCGGCAGCATCCTGAAGACCTCCACCGCGGAACATCCATCCTGGCCGACGACTGAACGACGAATGACGGTTCCTTTAAATGACGTCATCCAAGATGGCGTCCCTCGAATTCCGATTGGCTGATAGGATTCTATCAGCCAATCGGAATTAAGGTAGGAATATTCTGATTGGCTGATGGAATCAGCCAATCAGAATCAAGTTCAATCCGATTGGCTGATCCGATCAGCCAATCAGATTGAGCTCGCATTCTATTGGCTGTTCCGATCAGCCAATAGAATGCAAGCTCAATCTGATTGGCTGATTGGTTTATTTGTAACTTAGGTTAGGATTTCTTTTACAGGTAAATTTGTAATTATTTTAACTATTTTAGCTATTAAATAGTTCTTAACTATTTAATAGCTATTCTACCTGGTTAAAATAAATACAAAGTTACCTGTAAAATAAATATAAATCCTAAAATAGCTATAATATAATTATAATTTATATTGTAGCTATATTAGGATTTATTTTACAGGTAAGTATTTAACTTTAAATAGGAATAATTTATTTAATAAGAATTAATTAATTTCGTTAGATTTAAATTATATTTAATTTAGGGGGGTGTTAGTATTAGGGTTAGACTTAGCTTTAGGGGTTAATACATTTATTAGAATAGCGGCGAGATTCGGTCGGCAGATTAGGGGTTAATAATTGAAGTTAGGTGTCGGCGATGTTAGGGAGGGCAGATTAGGGGTTAATACTATTTATGATAGGGTTAGTGAGGCGGATTATTATAGTAGCGCTCAGGTCCGGTCGGCAGATTAGGGGTTAATAAGTGTAGGCAGGTGGAGGCGATGTTCTGGGGGGCAGATTAGGGGTTAATAAATATAATATAGGGGTCGGCGATGTTAGGGCAGCAGATTAGGGGTACATAGGGATAATGTAAGTAGCGGCGGTTTACGGAGCGGCAGATTAGGGGTTAATAATAATATGCAGGGGTCAGCGATAGCGGGGGGTGGCAGATTAGGGGTTAATAAGTGTAAGGTTAGGGGTGTTTAGACTCGGGGTACATGTTAGAGTGTTAAGTGCAGACGTAGGAAGGGTTACCGCATAGCAAACAATGGGGCTGCGTTAGGAGCTGAACGCGGCTTTTTTGCAGGTGTTTGTTTTTTTTTCAGCTCAAACAGCCCCATTGTTTCCTATGGGGGAATCGTGCACGAGCACGTTTTTGACGCTGGCCGCGTCCGTAAGCAACTCTGGTATCGAGAGTTGAAGCTGCGTTAAAAATGCTCTACTCTCCTTTTTTGGGCCCTAACGCAGCCTTTATGTGGACTCTCGATACCAGAGTTATTTTTATGGTGCGGCCAGAAAAAAGCCAGCGTTAGTTTTTCGGGTCGTTACCGACAAAACTCCAAATCTAGGCCTACATGATTCTGATCCACAAACAATTAAACTATCCCACAAAAAATAATTAGAACTGCATTATAAATAACAAAAACTAAAATGCCGAATTCACTTTACATAACATCTCTATTGACTTCATAGCCAATTCCAAAACTCAACCAAAGTGCCAAAAGGCTACTTTGTTGCACACTACATAAAATTCCTTGCATAGCCTTTATTTTAGATGTGATCATGAGTGACAGAGAGGTAGAGCAGGTGAGGATTTTCAGATAAAACAAACAGTTATACGATGGATAGTGGAGAAAGGCTGGTGAGTCAAAGTGGGAGTAGAGGAGATAGTGGTAGCAAGGGTCAAAGGGGGAGGACCAGGTACACAGTGGGGGCAGGGAAGAGGCCAGGAAGCTCTACAAAAAGTTTTTTTTTTTTAAAATACAGCTAAATGTTGCGCGGTACGATGTGGTATGGCTATACCACTGAAAAATTGTCCATTGCGCATAGAATGGCAGGTAACGCATATTACAAGTCACAGTAATATAGCTATACCGCAAGCATTTTACACAATTCTCTATTCCGCACTCAAAAAATGACGTTTGAGTGCAGGATTTTCAATAGCGCTGTATTACAGGTTGTGGGGTCCAGCTAAAATACTTGTGTTATAGCCTATACCACGGTGAGCCATTTCGCGATCTGAGACCAGTAGCTATGGATTTTGCCAAACAAAAATGTTTCACAAAACTAATAACTAAAATATTACAAAGTACATTAACACCCATAAACTACCTATTAACCCCTTAACTGCCACCCTCCCGCATTGCAAATACTATATTACACCTATTAACTCCTAATCTGCCGCCCACATCACCGACACTAATAGAAACCTATTAACCCCTAATCCGCCGCCCACTCACATCGCTACTACGATAATAAACCTATTAACCCCTAAACCGCCTGCCCCCACATCGGAAAACACTAAATTAAACTATTAACTCCTAAATCTAACATCCCCCTAACACTAAATTAAAAGTTACAATATAACTATCTTAAAATAAATAAAAACTTACCTATGAAATAAAAAAAAAACTAAGATTAAACTATAAATTACAAAAGGGTTTATATCCCCTGCGCTGGTAGGTATGTGCTCTCTAGACCAGTGGAATTCCCCTCAAGGCTTCTGAATATATGGGGTATAAAACCCCCAGTAGATAGGAAAAGAGAGTGCTGGGTAGCTAATAGCAAATGGTAGAGTAGGTGTTCAAATGGTATATTATAGATGTGATAAGGAAGGAGTATGTACCCTAATATGTATACATAAGAATGGTAAAGGAAAATGCAAGTATTCTTGGAGCTCTATGTGCTCCCTAATGACTCTTAGGTGCTGATTTATCAAGCTCCGTATGCCCGAAGGCTCACCGGAAACAAAAGTTATGAAGCAACGGTCTAGCGGGCGGTTGCCCATGAATCTGCAGGGGGCGACATTGCACCAGCAGTTCACAAGAACTGCTGGTGCAATGATAAATGCTGACAGCGTATTTATCGATGTGCAGCGGACATGATACGCTATATTGTATCATGTATGCTTGCACTTTGTTAAATATACCCCTTAGTAGTGAGAAGTGTATTTTGAGGCATAAACTCTATACAATCAAATATGTGTACTTTGTGTAGAGACTGTAGCTAAGTGGATCAAGCAAAATGTAAAATGGCAATCACACTATTGTATCAAAAAATGACAAATAAAGGCAAAGTTCAGTATCTGCACTCTCACCAACTCTCCACAACTGCCAGGGTGCTCTTAGTAGTATGTAGCAGCAAATGATTCCAAGCACTCTCTGGACTTCTGACAGCAAATACAAATTTTATTATAGTTTATAAACTATAAAATTTGTATTTGCTGTCAGAAGTCCAGAGAGTGCTTGGAATCATTTGCTGCTATATATATATATATATTTATATATATATTCCATATAGCAGAGTTAAACAATTAATATAAATATAAAACAAACAGTTTGTAGTGACAAGCCAAATGGCTGGCCAACCTAAAAATCAGTAAGAGAGCTATTTATCCGATTAAGGTAAAAACAGATCTTGGTCTAGATCTCCAAAAAGGATCCTGTGTATAGCACTTATTATGGGAGACTGGTGTCCATAATACTCCCATATATCTTAGTCTATATATCCCAATTTGAATCCTATGGGGCCTATTTATCAAAACATCAACTATATTGCATTCGCTGGCGTCAATACACTCCACAGACATCGCCAAACATCGCTGCCATGGACCTGAATACAATCTCCTTATTTATAAAAAAAAGTTGTCAAAAACATGCACGTCAAGTACGGTGCGAAGAGCATCGGACTGGGGTTAACTGACAGTCATCGATGTTGTGGTTATTCAGGTTTTTCCCAACTTTATTTATACCATTTTATTACTGTCCATGAACAAGCACATTTCTCTAAAGCTATTTTTTTTATTTTTTATCTGTTAATGTACAAGTAATAGCTACATTTATACCTCAACAAACAATATCTCATAGAAAGTTATTTTTATATTTGTTATACAAAAAAATCTGTTATATGATACTTTCACATAAATTAATGTGTATTTGTATTTCTAGAAGTCATGATATGCTTTAATCTCATTTTTTTCATAAATGATTATTAATGCTAGAATTTGTACATATATATTTGCACATACTGTGTATTATGTCAGAAATGTTTTGTAAACATATTTCCAAATCCCTAAATTCCTTTTTTTGTTCTAAACAATGTTGTCTTTCATATCTCTGTGTTTATTTATACCACTATATGTATATAGTGTAAAATTATTATTATTCTGAGCAGGAATAATTGTGAATATAACATGTAATCAGGGTATCATATGTATTTAATTGCAATTAATGGATATTTTAAGAGCTTGGGCAGTTTTCTCTCTGTACCTGTGTAACCCCTTCTGATTGCAATCTAGTTTTCAAATCCACCCCTACACAGGTGTTATAAAATGGGCTGGCATATAAGATGACATTTCTTACTGAAAAAGAAATTCAAGAGAAGAAAGAAATACACTGAAAATAGCATGACAATAAAGAGGTGATTTTAATTTCTGCTATAAATATGAATGCAATAGTCAGCTAGTTAAACTAACATATCGCCCATAGTAAGGATTGTGTGGCTAAGTGTTGGACAACAAAAATAATGAGAATTAATGTTGTACTAAACAAAGCGTTACTGTGGCTTTAAATTTGTATCAGTTCTAATACAAATCTAAAGCACTGACTTATATGTCTAAGAATAATGTCTAATTGGAGTTGTAGTTGTATGACAGCTAGGTTTAACTCCTAGATTTTTTCAAATAGGCAGAAAATAAAGAAATAATACCCAGCTTGAAAATTAAAGGTACCTTTAGAAAAAGATAGAACAATCTCAAGAGAAAATATGCAAGCTAAATGCTAGTAATATTTGTTATAAGATTATCCAGCACGGTACCGGTTCCTGGAACAGTCAGACTGAGTAAGGAAACAAGGAGAGCTGACAGTCGTTTTGTGCCTGATTGAGTTCCACAGAGTAGCAGGGCACAACTGGTTAGATGCATGAGGAGGAGCTAAATGCTCCACAGAGGCGAAGGAAGCCGAATTGGATTGGGGAAGCAGATTCATGTAGTGAAGACTGACAGCTGAGGATTATGTACTTGAATAAAAATACAAGTAAGTGGCAGCAAACATTGCAATTAGAGTTTCTTTTGAATGTAGGTATCAGAGTTTAGAAACTGATCTTCCATACAGGCTTGATAGAAGTAGGTCTTACGCTTAGGCAACGAGCATTTAATCAAGCAAAGAAACAGTGGAATTGGTTATGTTAAATAGGTTTGAAAATGAGAGAGGTGGAGTCTAAGACATCCAAGATGGTTACCTTAAAGGAGAAGCCAGATACATACATCTCTGAGTATTCAATGCACAGGCTTCGAAGGATAACGGGTGTAAAAAGGCCTCATCAACTGAGGAACATGTAGATTAGTTGCAAGAATCCAGGAATCCTCATCAGGACCATAGCCCTTCCAACAAATGAGATACTGAATCCCACCAAATTTCCTGCGAGAATCCAGGATCTGTTCCACCTCATATTCCTCGTGCCCATCCAGATCGATAGGAGGTCCTCGGGATTGTTTTCTATTAGGGTCTTGATCTTTTATAAAAGGTTTTAAAAGAGAAAGATGAAATGTCGGATGTACAGGAAAATAGGCAGGTAACTTAAGAGTCACAGTCATGGAATTTACAATTCAGGAAATAGGGAATAGGGAAGCAAGTTTCTTAGATGTAACCTTTAGACCTAGATTTTTAATTGACAACCAAACTAAATCAGAGGTGTTATAAACCGACGGTTGACAATGTTTTTTATCATAATAGAATTTTTGTCTAGTTTTAGCTTCAGCTAAATGTTCCTTAAGTTGGGCCATATTTGTGCATATAGCTTCAGTGAAGTTGTGTACTGCGGGACAATTTGTTTACAGGAACGAGTTTAGGATATTTCATGGGTGGAATCCATATGAAGCAAAAAAAGGACTCATATTAGTAGAGGTATTCAAAGAATTATTATATGAGAATTCAGCTAATGGTAATAACTCAAACCAATCATCCTGCAAATGGCTTATGTAACATCGGATATCTTGTTCTAAAATCTGATTCACTCGTTCAGTGAGGCCATTTCTTTATGGGTGGTAAGCTGTTGATAACCTTGAGTCAATTTTTAATGACTTGCATAGTTGCCTCCAGAATCTTGAGGTAAATTAAGTGCCCCTGTCACTGATCATTATAATGGGCAACCCATGTAGCTTCATTATGTAACTTATCTAAATTTCTGCTGTCTGCGATGCAGTAGGCAACCCTTTAAGAGGTATAAAATGTACCAATTTAGTGAGTTGATCGACTACGACCATTATTGTGTTATGTGACTGAGAAATAGGCAATTCCACAATAAAATCGAGAGCAACAGTTGACCAGGGTTTGTCAGGTATTGGCAATGGTCTTAGCAAACCTGCTGGATTAAGATGTTCTGGTTTTGTTATAGCACAAGATTCAGATGAGCGTACATATTCGTAGATGATTGTTTTATAGTTAGACCACCAATATGATCTTGCTATCAACTCTATAGTCTTTTGGATACCAAGATGTCCCACTGTTTGTGCATCATGAGTTTGTCTCAGAATGGACATTCGTAGAGAAGGGTGTATATATAATTTACTGTTGTGGAAGTACAACACTGATGGTTCTTGAATGACTTGTGGTATAGTATGGTCGTTTTGTAAAGCTTTTAGGAAATGTACCTCAGGAGTACTGGTCAGAGCGATTATCTTTTTAGCAGGTATAATAGGTCTAAGGTTAGGTTCTTCAGTACGATATTCAGAGAGGCGTGATAAGGAATCAGCTTTGATGTTTCTATGTGCTGGCCTGTATGTGATTACAAAATCAAATCAGTCAAAAAAAAAGCGACCACCTAACTTGTCTTGCAGACAAGGTGTTATTTTTCTGAAGATATTCCAGGTTTTTATGGTCAGTGTAAATGGTGAAAGGTAGTTTTGTCCCTTTTAGCTGATGTCGCCAGGTCTCGAGGGCAGATTTTATGGCCAACAATTCCTTGTCCCCTACAGTATAATTGACTTCAGCAGGCATCAATGTCCTGGAGTAGAATGCTACAGGGTTTAAAATTGAGTTGGGGTTCTCTTGTTGAGACAGAATTGAGCCTAAGCCTATATCGGAGGCATCTACCTCAAGTACAAAATGTTTAGAATGATCGGGAAGTTGTAATATCTGTGCGGAGAAAAAAAAAATTTTTTATGACTTCTTGTAAGAGTGGTTAAAGGTTTTAGCAAGCTTAAATAATTGTATATAAACCTTCTATAAAAATGTGCAAATCCTAATAATCACTGCAGAGCCTTTGTGTGGTGGGTCGTGGCCAGTTAGGGATGGATGTGATCTTTTCGGGATCCATCATAATACCTTCAGGTGTTAAGATATAACCTAAGAATTTGATGGCGGTCTTGCGGAACTGAAATTTTTCTAATTTAGCAACTAAACGGTGATCCCTTAGTCTGGATAGGACCCATCTTACATGTTTGATATGTGTATGGATGTTAGGGGAATATATTAGGATGTCATCCAAATATACTATTACACATATATCCAAAAGATCACGAAACATGTTGTTTACAAATGCCTGGAATGTTGCTGGGGCATTACACAAGCCAAAAGGCATCACCAAATATTCGAACAATCCGTATCTGGTTCTAAATGCAGTTTTCCATTCATCACCTTCACAGATTCTTATCAGGTTATATGCCCCCTTCAAGTCACGTTTAGTGAAAATGTTAGCATTAGATAATCTTTCTAATATTTCAGTTAATAGTGGTAATGGGTACCTATTTTTGACAGTGATACTATTTAAAGCTCTGTAATCGATAATTGGCCACAAAGATTTTTCCTTATTTCTGACAAAAAACATGCCTGCGGCAGCTGGAGAGGTTGTTAGTCTTATAAAACCTTTATTGAGATTGTCATCCGGATATTCCCGCAGGTGTTGCAATTCACTTTGAGACAAAGGATACATTTTGGCGCATGGAACTGGTGCGCCAGGCAAGGTTTCAATCTGGCAATCATAAATTCTATGAGGAGGGAGGTTTTCAGCCTCCTTTAAGTCAAAAACTTCAAATAAGTCACTGTAAACTGAGGGATAAGTATCAGCAATAGAAATAGAAGTATGTGAAAAATGTGGTTAAACAGTAGTCTGATGGATAGGTTATTTGGTTCAATGTCCAGTCTATGTGAGGGTTATGTAGTGCTAGCCAAAGATAACCTAGAATAATAGTGTGTATAAATGAGGGAATCATATCAAAGGTTATATATTCCTTATGTCCTGAGTGAGTACATACAAGTATTGGAACTGTGTTATGTGTAATAGGACTCTTGTGAATAAAAGAACCATCAATAACTCTAATTGGCAATGGAGTCTGCTTTAACACACATGTTTTTTATTTACATTAGCAAAGTGTTCTTCCAGGAAATACCCAAAAGCCCCAGAATCAATCATCGCTTCTGTACTGATAAGTTGCTGGTCCCACTGTAAAAAAATATTAGAGGAACAATACGTTTTAGTGCAATTAGAGACACAAGCATGAGAAAAAAAACTTCCTTACCCTTCTTTTGGCATGCTAACTGGGGACATGAGGATACTGTGTGAACTGGGTTTGCACAATACAAACATAATTTTGATGTGCGTCTTCTCAATTTTTCTTTGGTGGTTAAAGGGCCTTTTATTGTTCCAATCTCCATTGGAATGTCAATGTTTGAACTTATTGTATAATTTGAGAGGAGTGTCTTTCTTTGATTATACTCTGAGGTGGTCTTTGCAGCTTTCATCTCACGGAAACTTCTATCAAGTGATTGGCTGATTTTAATTAGAGTTTCTAAGGTTTCTTGCATCTCTATTCAAGATAGTACATCTTTTAAGTTTTCTGATAAACCTATATGGAATTGATTTTGTTAGACTCAATGCGTTCCAGCCAGAATCTGTTTTCCAGGCTTGTAATTCAGAGATGTATTCATCCACTTTCCTTTTCCCTTGTCTGAGAGATCTGAGATTTGTGTCTGCTGTCAGCTGTTTATTTACATCATCATACAATGTTGCCATTGATTTGAAGAAGTCATCAACAGAGTTTAGAATAGCATGGTTGATCTCATAATGACTATTTGCCCATACTCTGGGCTTGCCTTTTAAGAAAGAGATAATTGTACAAACCTTTATTCTATCATTTATGTAGGTTCTGGGCTTCATGGCAAAATACATCATGCAAGAGGTTCTAAATTCCCTAAAATAGGATCTATTTCTGAAAAAATCATTGGAGGATTTACTAGAGGTTCAGGAGTTTCTGAATGTCGTGTTGAAACTAAATCATTCAATAACCCCTTTTCTTTCTGAAGCTCATTTAATCCTTGGGCCAGGATATCAACTTTTTGGTTCAGTGTAGTAATATGGTTTGTGACCTCAATTGGGTCCATGCTGTGCAAGTAGATCTTAGATTTCTAAAAAGGGAAAAAAAATTTTAACCCAAGTAAGAAAACCTCCTTTATTTATTTTATATATATATATATATATATATATATATATATATATATATATATATATATATATATATATATATATATATATATATATATATATAAATATACATTGTGGCTGCAATAAGGATTGAGTTTGCATTCTATTGGCTGATTGGAATAGCCAATAGAATGCAAGCTCAATCCTATTGGCTGATTGGATCAGCCAATAGGATGAAAGCTCAATCCTATTGGCTGATTGCAAAAGCCAATAGGATTTTTTCAACCTTAATTCCAATTGGCTGATAGAATTCTATCAGCCAATCGGAATCTAAGGGACGACATCTTGGATGACGTCATTTAAAGGAACCTTCATTCGGAAAGAAGACGTTGTAAGAAGAGGATGCTCCGCGTCGGATATCTGGAAGATGGAGCCGCGCCGGATGGATGAAGATAGAAGATGCCGTCTGGGTGAAGACTTCTGTGGGCTTGGATGAAGACTTTGTCCGCTTGGATGAAGACTTCTGCCGGCTTCTTGGAGGATGGATGTCGCATCTTCAAAAGTGTAATTGGATCTTCAGGGGTTATTGTTAGGATTTTTTAAGGGTTTATTGGGTGGGTTTTAATTTTAGATTAGGGTTTGGGCTGCAATAGAGCTAAATGACCTTTTAAGGGCAATGCCCATCCAAATGCCCTTTTCAGGGCAATGGGGAGCTTAGTTTTTTTAGTTAGGTTTTTATTTGGGGGGGTTGGTTGTGTGGGTGGTGGGTTTTACTGTTGGGGGTTATTTGTATTTTTTATTTACAGGCAATGCCCTGCAAAATACACTTTTAAGGGCTATTTGTAGTTTATTGTAGGTTAGGGTTTATTTTTATTTTGCGGGGCTTTTTTATTTTCATAGGGCTCTCAGATTAGGTGTAATTAATTTAAATCTTTGATAATCTCTTTTTTTTGCGTAACTTAGTGTTTATTTTTTTTGTAACTTAGTTGTTAGTTTTTTGTAACTTTGTAATGTTTAATTGTAGAATTAAATTATTTGAGTAGGTTTAGGTTTATAAATATATAATATATTTAATTTAATTTGTAGCTTATTGTAATTTTAGTATAACAGTTAAGGTAGGTTAATTATTAATTTAATATAGTTTAATGTAATTTTAGTTTAACAGTTAGGGTAGGTTAATTATTAATTTAATATAGTTTAATTTAATTTTAGTATAATAGTTAAGGGCAAGATTTATCAAAGTGAGAATAAGAATATTCTCACATTTGTCGTCAAAAAAAACCTCACAAATGATATCACCATATTTATGAAAGGTTATGCGCCAATAAAGTCGCAACTTTTCATATGTGCGAACAAATTGACTCATAACATTCGCAAGTCTTAAGTATATGCGAATAAGTTGTCTGGAAATGCCTAATTCTTGTATTAATCTCTATTGGCATTTTAAAATGCCCGTATATATTCGCAGTTCTCATATATTTATGAAAAGTGGTGCATGTAATATTCACTGCTTTTAATCTCGCCAATTTGTAGGTTGCGAGGAGTGAAAAATAAAGAGCAATATTGTTGTTTGTCTGGAGGGAAAATGGAAATATGTCTTTTACTTGCTTTATCTAGGGTTAGAAATTGCCCACAACAAGGCGCAGATCCTGAATAATAATAAATATATTATAAAAAAGTAAAATAATTTAAGTGCAATTGAAATGAGTGTATTAAAAAGAACGAAGATGAGCTCCAAAAAACGGGCAACCTTCCTTAATGAAAGAGAGCCAAAGAAGGGGCAAAATAAAACTAACTTTAATATATAAGAAATAGCATTCTTTTAAACAATCACTTGATTAAAACAATAAACCATTTATTGGTGTCTAAAATTAAGATTGATAAATAAAGTGAAAATTACATTTTCGCAAGAAAACTAGGATCAGCCATTCGCTTGACATCGCAAAAAAGTTTTGCCCCAAAAATGTCTCTAGAATTTTGATAAATACTGGCGACATTTTTGAATTCACACATTGCGAACTATTGCGAAAATAATCGCGACTTTTTAGGCGCATTTTTTCGGGGCTTGATAAATTTTGCCCTTAGGGTAGGTTAGTTCGTAGTTAAAAGGGACATTAAACACTAAATACATGCTAGATAGAATGATGCACTCAAAGAAAAGATTAGTCCATGACTAACATGTAGATGTATTTTTTAAAGTTTCATTAGTTGTTTAAAAAGTGACAAAATAAGTGTAAAGTTTTAGTGTCTATAAAACACTGGGAGCTGCCATGTTGTAACTTGTGTTACCTTCTCTGCTGTGGCCAATTAGGGACAGTTATACATAGGTCATTAGAGTGTGCAGCCAATGGCTGTGTGGAATATAACAGTGTTCTGCACTTCCATTTCTAACAGGAACTGAAAAGCTCACAATTTCAGAATGGAATTACAGGAAAAGGGGACAACATAAATAATGAAAGTATATTGCAGACTTCTTTTTATATATGTGATTTATCATTTTATATTATTATCTCAAAGTGTGTAATGTCCCTTTAATATAGTTTAATGTAATTTTAGTATAATAGTTAGGGTAGATTAATTAATAATTTAATATAGTTTAATTTAATTCTAAAGGTAAGTTTAAATGTATTATAAGATAGGGATGAGTTAATATTTAATATAAAGTTAGCAGGTTGTTAGGTTTAGGGGTTAATAGGTTAATTTAGTTTATGGCGATGTGGGGGGCTGGTGGTTTAGGGGTTATTAACTTTATTTAGTTGCGGTGGGCTCCGGGATAGGGGTAAACAGTTTAGTATAGTGGCAGTGTTTAGTGACAGTATACAAATAAAGCTGTGAAAAAGCTGAAGAGCAGCGAGATCGATGATTGTTAGTTAACTACAGTCTGCTGCTAATCGCCCCGTACTTGGTGTGCGGCTTTTTGATAGCTTGTTTTGTTAAACATGGAGAGCGTATTCAGGTCCACGGCGGCGATGTTAGGCGATCTTAGGCGAGCATATTGGTGCCGTCGAATGCAAGTAAGTTGACGGCTTGATAAGTAGGCCTCAAAGTTGTAACATTATCCATAAGTAGTAATGTATTTTTCATTTTTATCCCTATATCTACTAGTGCACCAAATGTGAAGCAATAATATTCTTTGATTTAGAAAGGGTATACAATTTAAATAAAGTTTCTAATTTACTTTTATTATGTAATATACTTCATTCACTTGCAGCATCGAACATAAGCTTTCTGTGTTTTCAGACTCCCATTGATTTCTATGGCATCTGCGGCCTTAAGGGTGGCGGAGTGAAAACTAAGTACGCTGCGTAGGAATAGACACGAGCATACCTGTTAAATGTTTGAAAAATTGGGAAAAGGGTCAAATAGAGTCAAATGTGAATTTGAAACATCTGTAATGACGCAAGCATTGATCTGCGTCGGATTCATATTGCGGGAGCGTATATATGTCGTCACACATTTCAACATTGACGATCTTGACTCGTTGTTAACTATGGCGGATCACTCTTGCGTCAAATACGAGGCAGGATTCTGCCGTATTATCAGTTGATGCTTTGATAAATATCCCCCCTTGCCTTCTATTGGGCATTCTAAAGAAATCTTTTTCCCTTTATCGCTCATGTGCTAATCCGAAACAGCAGTAGATCAACTGCACTAAAGCAAATACTCCACATAGCAAATTATTATTTTTATTATATATACAGTATATATATATATATATATATATATATATATATATATATATATATACTGTATATATATCTGTATTTAAAATATATCTTTATACCTATATTTTAGTTTTAAAGTAGACTTTTATAGAGCTTATACTGAACACTGGCATTGTACACCATAAAGTCTTATAATCACATTAAATCTACGGGAAAAAGATATTTTAATAAGCCATGGTTACTGCCATTTATCATGTCAGCCTATTGGTGATATTTTCCTTATGATATCCCTGCAAGATAAATGAGCAGAACCTAGGAACAATATGCAGGCATAGAATTTAAATTTATTAAACAAATATTATTGAGTAAAGAAGAGATGTTCAAAAGTAATAAAGATGATGTACTTAATGCTGTATTAAGTTATAAAAGTATTTCATTCAGAAGTTTCATAGCAGCAAGATATAGGGACATACATTTTAGTAAATAAAATGCCAAAAAATACAAATGATAATTCTGAGCCTGCTTACAACCTGGGGCAAGACTATATATGCGGCATTGCCAGCAAATGCCGGCGACGCAAGCTTCTACGCGGTTTTGGTATCACATATACGGCGCCCAATATAAATGCGGCGCGTATATATCAACCATCGCCCGCAATTTTTACTCCCCTAAGATAACATAGAATTAGTATCACATATTGAGAGCAAGGACTTACGCTGTGAAAATTGAGAAATTTTACTCCATTTTCACCTTGCCACACATACGTCTAGATTCCGAGTTTTGAGAGCTATAGGGAAATTAACGAACACAACAAAAGTTGTAATTAATGGCGGATTAGGGGTTAATAGTTTTAATAGGTACTTTGCATTGTGGGGGTTGGCGGATTAGGGGTTAATAGTTTTATTAAGTAGATTGCGATATGGGTGAATATGGCGGATTAGGGGTTAATACATTTATTAGGTAGATCGCAATGTGGGTGAATGGTGGATTAGGGGTTAATACATTTATTAGGTAGCTCGCAATGTGGGTGAATGTCGGATTAGGGATAATACATTTATTAGGTAGTTTGCGATGTTGGGGTTGGCAGATTTAGGGGTTAATACATATAAGGTAGATTGCAATGTGGTGGGTTGTTGGTTTAGGGGTTAATACATTTATTATTAGTTTTGATATGGGGGTGATAGCAGATATAAGTGTCGGGTTTATTTTTGGGAGGCATGTTAGACTTTTACAGGAGATTTAACTTTTTT
Organism: Bombina bombina; assembly: GCF_027579735.1. Taxonomy (NCBI): domain Eukaryota; kingdom Metazoa; phylum Chordata; class Amphibia; order Anura; family Bombinatoridae; genus Bombina; species Bombina bombina. The sequence continues at coordinate 1,308,481,816 of NC_069499.1, forward strand.
TTTTTCTTAGGCTACTGCAGTTTCTAACGTGCCGTAAGTAACTGGCAACCTCAGAAATTTTTATTTGAGCACATTTCTGGACATCGCTAGTTTATCCGACTTAAGGCAGTTTATGAACTGCCGGCGCTGTATATGTGATTTCCCGATATGCGAGGAGAAATTACGGGCGACGCGGGTTTCAGCAATTACGCTGAAGCCTGCGCCGTATATGTAATCTCGCCCCTGATGGAACAGCGTTTTTTTAAATATGAACTATATCAAATTGAATTTTTATGTCACTCATAATTTGTTATGACAGAGCAGTTATTATTATTACAACATAATAAACACTACTGTCGGTGTATTATAAATATACTGCACCACAAATTCACAAACCTGTTTGCAGTATAAAGTGGATAATGTTTGCAAGCTGTTATTGCCATAAACACAGAGGCCCATCCCCTGTCTCTTTCATGTCTTGGATGATGCACTTGTAATCCTCACTCACATCATTACCTCAGGAACAGCTTTGGGGCTCAGCCGGTACATGTCGCAAAAATAAATGTTTTTTGTTTTTTTTCTACTGCAAGACTCTCCTTAATAGGGTAACTACAATCAATTGTGCCTGCAAGCTTGCAAAGTTTTTTTTTTTTTAAATTACAAGGGCTTCTGAGCATTATATTCCTTGGAAACAACATTAATCAGTCAATTTTATCTGATTATCTGAATGCACCTAAAGCTATAACAACACGACTTGAAATAAACAAGATACAGAGTTCAGTATTTAAATCCCAGACTTGAAAGCTGTTTTACCTTTTTTTCAGCAGCTATAATATGTCTTGGCTTTTTGTGCAGATACATATAGGGCTAGATTACAAGTGGTGAGCTAACTGTTGTATGCAAATGATTTCGGCTTTTTTTTCGTGCAATGAAAATAGTGCACGTATTACAAGTTGAAACTAAACGCGGTCGCAAGAGCGCAATCGCATTTTACATTGGTTGAGTAAGCGTGACTAAAAACTTTGTGTAAAGGGCATATTATGGTCTAGGCAAGCAAGGCATTTGCCTAGGGTGACAGATTGGGGGGGCAGCTAGTGCATCATTCCCTCCTAAGCAGCAACGGTGTTACAGTTTTTTTTTGGGGGGGGGGCATTTTTCTCTTCACACGTCAGCAATGACTAAACCAGCTTCCTCCAATCACGGCTTTCCCCCCAGGGTAGTCATTGCCTGAGGCCATGCTGTGATTGGAGGAAGCTGGATTAGTCATTGCTGACGTGTGAAGAGAGGATTTCCAGGAGGGGGAAGCTGCCCTGGCTGTGAAAAGAAAAAAAAGGGTACATTTTTAATCGAAACGGCTGTTTTGTAAACTTTGATGAATGAAAAAGCCACTGTTTTTAATAGTATTTTTAAAAAATGGGCTTTCATTCACCAAAGTTTACCTTTACTTTAAGAAGGAACATAGAAGCGTCAACATATTGGCAGGGGGTGTGTTAGTTGGTTGGCTGGTGTGAAAAAAAAAGAGGGAGAGGCTGCTGGGGAAGCAGTGGTGGCAATCCTGACCCACAGGTAAGATATGCTCTCTTTAATAGCAGCTGGTGTAGTGCTGACAGTACAGGGAAATAAACTTTAAGGGTCCAGGCCGTGACAGATGCCATTTATTTAAAGTATTTTTCTTTTACTTTTGTTTGTGGATTAGATGCTTTGATTGCACGTGCACGGTGCACAGTCAACGGTTACAACCTGTGCGTGGGTGATTAAAGCATCTAATGCACAAAGAAAATACTCTTCAGGGGATTCCAAAATGTAGGAGATGATATTTCCAAGGGTTGGCCTAATGTGCATACTTCCATGTGAGGCAGCAGCAGATCTCCGGTCCACATGAGCAGATCCCATCCCAATAGTATCAAGGAGACAGATTGTAACGCAGCAGGTAGATCAAGTTCTTTCATCCCCTTTTAGTTTTTTTTATTGAGGTCACAGTTCCCTTGAAGCACATACTTTTTGACGTCCCCATCCTGGAAGTTGCAGCCAACAAAAAGTATAATGTGCATACAGAGCTGCAATAGGATTCCCCCAATGTATGGTTATGATTAATATAGGTAGATCTCTGTTTTAACATGTTCACTGTGTGCCCTATTCCTATTTTGTCAGCAGTTCTTTGTGTGTGTGTATCTATGTGTGTGTGGGTTTGTTTGTATGTATGTGTATGTACTTCTGTATGTTTGTATGTGTTTAGGTATCTGTGAATGGATGTGTGTGTACTATGTGCGTCTGTACCTGTGTATGAGTGTGTGTTTGCATGTGCCTATCTGTGTGTTCATCTGTGTATGTATTTATCTATCTGTGTATGTGTGTATTTGTCTGCATGTGTGCTTGTGTACCTGTGTATGGATGTCTGTGTATGCATATCTCTTTGTTTGTGTGGCTTAGTGCATTGTACCTTTTTTTTAAAGTATTTTTTATTCTGGGTAGGGGTTCCGCTCTGTCATACTGCCTAGGGCACGTACTTGCTTGGGATTTTGTATTTGAGCTGATGGTTCAGAGCCTGTCCTGATATTTCAATTTCACAAGGTTTCTGAGTACTGATTGTCTCATCAAAAAAGCTTTTTTAGAAGGATTTGACCGTCCATATTACTACAAAATAAGAACATTTAAATAATGAAGCAAAAAAGGCTGGGACAATGATCACCTGCAGTCTCTATTGGCTCAATAGTATTTATGTTTCTTCCTTACATAAACCTCATACTAGTTTTCATTCTGCATAGTGTATATATATATATATATATATATATATATATATATATATATATATATATATATATATATATATATATAAATGGAAAAAAACTTACATCAATGCCTAGAGTTCAAGTTCTTAATAAACATTAAAAACCAAGGAAATTGCCAACATTAACTGCTCATACCCAGGGCCATCAATTATATCACTACTGACATCACCTATCAATCATCAATGGCATTAGTAGTGACATAACCCATGGCATCATCCTACAGATCAGAGAAATTATATATTTCATTATCTATAACATTACAAGTGACATCACCTATGACATATTCAATGGCATCAGTAGTGACATAGGGGCCAATTTATCAATGCTTCAACTAATAATACACTGGAATCTCAAGTCAAATTAGACACAACTTTGATCCTCTGTAGTTAACAAAGCATCAACATCTTCAAATGTTGAAATTTGTGACATAATATATGCTCCAGTGAGATCAATCCAACGTAGATCGATGCTTGTCTTATTCAAGCGAAATACTGATCATTCACCATCATATTCGCCTCTATTTGAACCTCTTACTGAGGCCTCGCTTCCATTGAGTCGTTAAAAATGGAGCCGTAAGCTACCGAAGCGGCCGACAGCTAAAAGTAATTTACGGCTGCATTTTAGTACCAGGTTTCCATTGAAAAGATTAGCGTGTTGCGCGCAATCGCTCTTTTCGTGTAGCTGTAAGTTAACGTTGTGTTAACGCTTCCATCTGACGTCGGATTTCTTGAAAATCAATTAGTTGCTAAGGTAACCCGACCTTACGCTATAGAATTTACGTTTAACGTCCGTGCTTCTTACCTGTGATCGCCTCTCAAGAAAAATAAAAAAACACATCCATATTTTTAATAATCAAATACTATTTTCTAATATAATTATATTTAACACTTCATAAATATAAGTAATATTTATTGCTGCCCTAGGCATAGGTCTAGTTTGCATTCTGTAGATATGTTCTTGCATATATTATTATATTTAAATATATACTGATATTTCTATTAAAATATAAGTTCAACTATTTCTATACATGAGACAACAATAAATATTACTTATAACAATTTATTTCTACATTAAAACACTTGCATTATATGCAAGTTTTATCATTTCAATAGAAAATAGGTCTCAAAAAGCACAATTTTCCTCTTTTACACCTAGTTGAGCTGGGGGTAATATTTCTCAATGTATCGACAGCCTCCGACAGTGTATTAACGGTTAGCGCTTTCAATGGAAACCTGGTATAATTTATCGATTAACGGCTTCTATTATTTTCTATGGGACGCGAAAATCTTTTCGGCAGCCGAAGTCCGGCAGCCGATATTGAGGTATAATGCGCCATTGGAAACAGTCGTTAAACGCTATTGCTTTCGACAGCATATTTATCAGTTTGCGAGTGCACGCAAACTGAATTACGACTCAATGGAAGCGAGGCCTTAGTTAGCAAATTGATTCAGTTTATTCCGACGTAGCGTACCTATCGTTCAAACCACCACCTCAGAGGCCGCTAATGCCATAGAAATCAATGGGAGTCTGAAAACACAGAAAGGTTTGTGATTGTGACTTTTTAGATGCTGATACAAATAAAACCGATGCAAAGTTTTTAAATAGCATTCTCTTTCTAAGTCATGTTTGCCAATGTTAATACATCACATTATTCTTCAAAACACTCAGCAAATATTTTCCCACAAAGGATAGCAAGATAATCAGAACTATTCCATACAAAAATACATGCAAATGTGTTTAAAATTGAATTCAACTTCCCACAAAGGATAACAAGAGAATGAGAACTATTCCATACAAAAAAACATGCAAATGTGTTTAAAATTGTATTCTCCTTCCCACAAAGGATGGCAAGAGAATGAGAACTACTCTTTACAAAAATACATGCAAAAGTGTTTAAAATTGCATTCTCTTTCCCACAAAGGATAGCAAGAAAATTATAACTATACCGTATAAAAATACATGCAAATGTGTTTCAAATTGCATTCTCCTTCCCACAAAGGATAGCAAGAGGGATGAGAACTATTCCATATGAAAATACATTCAAATGTGTTTAAAATTGCATTCTCCTTCCCACAAAGGATAGCAAGAAAATGAGAACTACTCTTTACAAAAATACATGCAAAAGTGTTTAAAATGGCATTCTCTTGCCAAGTCCTGTTTGGCAATGTTAATACACCACATTATTTTTCAATACACTCAGCAAATATTTTCCCACAAAGGATAGAATAAAAACTATTCCATACAAAAATGCATGCAAATATGTTTAAAATTGCATTATCTTTACCACAAAGGATAACAAGAGAAAGAAAACTATTCCATACAAAAATACATGCAAATGTGTTTAATATTGCATTCTCTTTCCCACAAAGGATAGCAAGAGAATGAAAACTATAACATACAAAAATACATGCAAATGTGTTTAAAATTGCATTCTCCTTCCCACAAAGGATAGCAAGAGAATGAAAACTATTCCATAGAAAAATACATGCAAATGGCATTCTCTTTCTAAGTCATGTTTGGAAATGTTAATACACCACATTGTTCTTTAATATTGGAGTCTGAAAACACCATAATCACTGACTAACCTTTGAAGCCTCCACGATGCTGCCATCCAAAAACAGAAAACCAGAGTCATGAATTTCTCTATATTTAAATACTCATGTGTGGCGCATAAGTAATTAAGTTAATTGCACAATCAATATGAAGCACACACCTGCATTTACAGCTGGTGAACTTGTCATCTGGGAGGTGCTTCCATACATTTACAGCTTGTGAACTTGTCATCTGGGAGGTGCTTCCATACATATTACCTTTAAAACACCAACTTTGTGCTCGTATAATGACGCATCTATGAAAAAAACAGAAAACCCGTCATGTTATGTACTGTGTGTCGCAGAAGTAATTCAGTTAATTTCCTCAATCAATATCAAGCATCTACAGCTGGTTTTCAGCTGGTTAACTTGTCATCTGGGAGGTGCTTTCATACATTTTCAGCTGGTGAACTTGTCATCTGGGAGGTGATTCCATACATGTTAACTTTTTACAAACCACTTTGTGCTCGTATAATGACGCAAAAATACAGAAAACCCGTCATTAATTTGTCTATGTTATGTAATGTGTGGTGTAAAAGTTATTCAATCAACTACTGTAATCATTTACAGCTATAGAACTTGGCATTATAAAAAGGTGTTTCAATCAACACACAATACTTCAGTTCCATAATCATTTGCAATAGAGTTGATAAACATGATCGAGATTGTGCTATTATTATGGAGATGCAGAGCAAGATGGGTGATGATAGCTGCGGAGCATCAAAGAAGACGCCATCGGGTGTCGAGGGTTTTCCTGCCTAGGATTGGTTTCCATGCCCTCAATGATCAAGAGGTGATCTGTCGATTTTGACTCAATAGGGCTTCTATTGAGAGGCTCTATGTCGAAATCAAGGACTCTCTTGAACCACTGACTGCAAGGACTAGGGCAATCCCTGGGATGATAAAGTTACTATCGGTCCTTTATTTTTTGGCAACTGGATCGTTCCAGGCTGTGACAAGTCTAGGCATAGGCATGAGCCAGGCAACCTTCTCCCATCATCAGAAGGTTGTCCTTAATGCCTTGCACCAACGCCTAGTCCATCATGTCCACTTCCCCAAAACACCGGAGGAGTGGCATGATGTCAAGGTCCAGTTTTATAATCTAGCTGGGTTGCAAAGAGTATTGGGGGCCATAGATTGCACTCATATATTGGTTCAGCCTTCCAGGGGAAGAGAGGAGACTTACCAGGACAGGAAGCAGAACCACTCACTTAAAATCCAGGTCATTTTTGACACCAGGTTAAGAATCATGAGTGTCCGCTCTGGATTACCTGGTTCTAGTCAACGATTCCTTCATCCTCCGGAATTCATATATATATGATCGGTTCCAAGAGGGACAAATGCCAGAGGGATTCCTAATAGGTAAATATAAATATATAAAATATATAATATATATACATTTTCACATATGTATATTATAGACTTAATTCATTCAGTTTGCTAATATCAATGCTCTATTTCTTGTACGCCGGTGATTCTGGATATTCTTGACTTCTGTTGCTGTTCACACCCATCAAAAACCCCAACAGAGTGGAAGAGGTGAGCTATAACGAGGCGCACATCACTACCCGATCAGTGATTGAGCACACCTTTGGCGTATTGAATAGCCGTTTCCGATGTTTGGACACCTCCAGCGTGGTTCTTCAGTACGCCCCCTCCAAAGTCTCTATTATTTCCCTAATCTGCTGTATCTTACACAACATTGCCATTAACATGTCTGATATAGATCTGGAGAGCTTGGATGGCAATCATTTAGCTCCATTACAGCAAAATGATGCAAGGGGAGTCCAAGCTCGAGTGGACTATATTCAGGCGGTTTTTGGCCAATAATGGTGTCTTGATTGACTGTGTAACATACAGTAGTTTTATTTTTGTAATATTATTAAACACTTTGCTTTTTTTCCAAAAGATGTGAATTTTGGTTTTCTTGCAATTTTTTACTTTTAAAGTTTGTCAATAAATATCTTTAAAAAAACTTTAAATAAAGCTTATTTATTGTACACTTGACTCTGATTTTTATTCTAAATTGTTTCATGGATTGTCAATATAATTTTGCAGACCTAAATCTCCAAAATATATTTGTAACATGGTTTTAATCTCTTATGTTTGTGAATATTAAGGTGACAGCAAAGTCAAAATTACACCTTCATGAATCAGATAGGGCATGTAATTTTTACAAATCATTACTATTTGTTTTTTCATCTAATGTGCTTTGTTCTCTTTTTATTCTTATTTGAGTGATACACCGAGGTAGCCTCATATGATAATATCTAAGTACATGAAGGGTGTCTCTTATTACATGCTGTTTTATTTGCTTTTCACAACAGGGGACAACTATTTCATGTGAGGCTCATAGATAATATTGCAATCACGCACGTTGCTTTTTGCAGACAATGCACTTATTGGCTAATATGCAAGTCAATTGATACTTTATTAAATATCATGTAATCAGAGGGCTGTCATGAGATTCTTAGATAGAAAGTAATAAGAAATATAAAGTATAGTATAGTAAACGGACATGAAACACAAAGTTTTCTTTTAGGATTTCGGTAGAACATAAAATATTAAATAAATAACTTTCCAGTTTACTTCTACTACTTCTAGTGCAGCAATGCACTACTAGTTTATAACTGAACAGATGTGTAAGCCAATGACAATCGGTATATATATGCAGTCAACAATCAGCAGATAGAACATATAGATTACCTACATATCTTCTTCATCAAAGGTTAACAAGAGAAGGAAGCAAATAAAATAATAGAAGTAAATTAGAAAGTTCATTGCAATCGCATGCTGTTTATGAAGCCTGAACGAAAATATTAGTGATTCATGTCCATTAAATAGAAGTGTGTTGTTTATGCAAAACTGGCGAATGGCTAATAAAGTGATTATCTATTCTATTTAACAATAAAACCTCAGGTGTAGATTGACCCTTTAAAGGGACAGTCTACACCAGAATTTGTATTGTTTTTAAAGATATGTAAACCTTTTTTTCACCCATTCCCTAGTTTTGCATAACCCAAACAGTTATATAAATACACTTTTTACCTCTGTGATTATCTTGTATGTAGGCCTCTGCAAATTGACCCCTTATTTCATTTCTTTTGACAGACATCCATTTTACCCAATCAGTGCTGGCTCCTAGGAACTTCACGTGCTTGAGCACAGTGTTATCTATATGACACACATGAACTAACACCCTCTAGTGGTGAAAAACTGTCAAAATGCCCTGAGAGAAGAGGCAGCCTTCAAGGGCTTAGAAATTAGCATATAAACCTCCTAGGTTTAGCTTTCATCTAAGAATACCAAGAGAACAAAGAAAAATTGGTGATAAAAGTCAATTGGAAAATTGTTTAAAATGACAAGCCGTATCAGAATCATGAAAGTTTATTTGAACTAGACTGTCCCTTTACTTAACTGAGACAAGTATATCTTGTCCAAGTATTGAATTTTATCAACCAGTATTTTAAAAAAAAAAAAAGGATTATGTAAGCCAAATAAAAACAAATAACTAAATTCAGAAAATCATTTATTCAATGAAAATCTTAAAATAATAACAAAAAATAAATACAACCGTTTTTTAATGCATAATACAACATTATAGTAACAAATATAGAGTAAAGAAAAAATATATACAAAATAAATAAAATAAAATATTGCTCTCATGGTTTGGACTGCTTAGAGGCAGGGGGAGATTGTGGAGGTGATCTCTCCCATGCAGACCCATGGAGAAACACAAATACATTTCTATTAATATTCTAGTTGTCTTCGTCTGCCCTCTCCCTACACTCCAGCTCCCTCTGATCGATAGCTACCCTGGCCCTGTCTACTACTAACCTCTCCCTATAAAAATATAACCTCTCGGGGGCGGAGCAAGCAAGGCACCTGAGCGGTCGCATTCTCACACAGCTCCGGCTGTATCTCAACATTATATAAGCTTTTAGACCATTTTTGGTTGCCTAATTTTCCCAATAAAGAGACTTAACGTTAGAAACTCTAATTCTTGGACCTGAGAGTGAGACGAGGACTGTCATTGCTACAGCGGTGCCGTTATTCTCTTGTGGTGCACTTCAGAGAACACAGCTAACTGGCGGCCATCATTGAATACAGGATATGTAACTACAGGCCTGAATCTCTCCTATATCGGTAGGAACCTTAGCCATGAGACATAAAGTCTGTAGCAAGAATACTAACTCACAGCGTATCTATAAATTTTGCTAGAAGAGTGCAGCATCAGCATGGAGGCCTGGGAACAATCTACACAACGACTCATAGATGAGTTTTTCCAGAACCTTGAAGCGGATCTTACCTCATTGATTGCAGCTATGCTACTGCGGCCAGCGCCAACTGCAGAAACCTTGCAATTTCAGAAGCACGATGGTGCCAGCGCCTCAATTACCGCTGTATACATACCTCAGGAGGAGCCTGTGTCCGCCACAGGTGGTTTGTTATCAAAGTTCCTTAGCCCCGGTCCGGAGAAGATGATTGTAGCGGTGAGTCCCTCCATATGGGCTCAAAGTGTTGACGGAATGTTAATGCCGGGTAGGCCTCTGCTGCAGAGATCATTAATCTCATACGGACACACCGACATACAGTGTGTTTCTTTCTACGGATCTGACCGGATAGAGACCCCTGCCCAGGGTATAGGTTTGCCACTGTACAGGTTACCAGGACTGGCTGCTACTATAGAGACTACATGGAATATACACGTTTTTTTACATTTTATGGGACTGTGGCCCTGTATTGAAGAAGACAGGTTGGTTAAACCGAACCTGACTTACCGTGAAGCAGGCTAATTAACAATAGACATTAAATTTTGCTTCATGAGATAATGGACAGCGCATTAGATAAAGATAATTATCTCATCTCTATGCACTATACACGCAAGTTTGTTTATGGCCATTGTTCGCATTATATATGTTCACCTGAGTTTTATAGTGCAGGGTGCCTAAAGGTTCTTTAGACTCATGTTACTTAGGCGTTTTAAAACTTACTCTGTTTGTAACTATATATTTTTTTTTTTTTTAGAGATGCAGTCCTGTAGTGCTCTTACATAAGTTTAGATTTCATCCTGGCCCTCAATATAACTGTTTATTTAAACATATTAATATCCTGCTTAGTGAAACATCCATCACATCTTACTCAGTCAGGTTTGCTTGAGGGGATAGCTTGTTGTTTCATGATATACAATAGTTTAGACAGGATGGTATTTGTTAACACATATTGTGTTTTGCTTGCTGAACCTGCTATAGATGCACTTACAGGTTTTCCACTCCATATAGCCCAGCTTTTGCCATTATACCCTTCATTGACATGTGAAAAGCGCAATCTATTTGCTGACTAAAATTAGGACTAGGGTAGAGCAGAGGCTCTCTTTATTTACTTTATGTAACCCTCCACAGAGACAATTTATATTCTAAGGACTCTGTGGCGGTTAGCTGGTTCTCTCTAATATACTTATTTGTACAGTCACTAACCAATAGCACTTATCTGTACACATTCTGCTCTGGGGCATATGCATAGCCTTACATGCCAGTGCAGTATAATACATTGTGGAACATCTGCTATAACTAGAGCAAGTAATCTCCTGCTGCTGGATATAGGGCCCATGTCCAGTTAGCGGGGTTCAATTTAGGGAGCCACAAAGAGCTTTATTTTGTATAGTTATAGATTTAATTGTACTCTCTATATCATGCTAACGCAGGCTTAATGTATTTTGCTTGACAGAGGCTGACGTATTTTGTTTGGTTTCACCTTATAGCAGTAGCCTCAAATTTTGTTGGGAGGTTGCCTTTATTACCTTGTATTTTCTTTTAGTATTCAATTATAAACATTGTTTGAGGCCTATGGTACTCCTTTTACTAGTGGGTATTGTAAAGAGTATCACTATCCCTTTCTATTTTGTTGTATGGCTGGTCCAGTACTATAGATTAGCAGAATGTTTCCACTCTAGATATATGCTTATTATAAGAGTTAAATGTTAGCCCAGGTTAGATGCATGCAGGGAAAATATATGTTTTTTTTATTTACCTTGTAATAACAATTTTACCCTAATATCTCCTATTAGGGCAGCTTATCTACTGTTAGTACTTGTCTAGTATAATTACTGAATGCTAATTTATTGTGTATTTTTATCCAGGGCAATACACTGTATTTGTCTTCACTTGTGTAGATATGGCCCTTTGGGACCTCGCTGTGTGCGGCTGGCATGGCGAGGCCCTACAAACTTGGAGAAATCAGAAAATATGTTGGTTTTGCACCCTTGATAGAGATAACTGCCCTATCAATAACTTTAATATTGAGACTCCAGTGTGCCCCCAGGACAGGCGACAATATCTATGCTCCATACAACCTGATCACTCTTACTTCTAATTTGTTCCACTAGTTTAACCTTACATGGGAGCATTTATACAGAAGCTGTATATTCTAAAGCTTTAGCGCCCAACTACGAAAATACATGATTACTCTCCGTCCCCTCCCCCATATTTGTAGAACTCTGGCATTATGTGACTATGCCAGAGCATTCTTGCGCGGTTTCCCTTGAAACATACCGCACTTCAAATTAACATCTCCTTAACTACCCAGAATCTGGTGGCTCAGATACCTTCTAGCTTGACATTTTTGTTCTTATATATTGTAAGCCACAATTTGCTGTTCGTCCATTACATTATTCTGGGTTTCAAAAGTTTAAAAAGCTTAAAAAGTTTATATTCTTTATATCATATATATACTCTAAATTGCTTCATGCTTATTTCTTTTATGCTGTTATATAGAATAGTATCAAAGAAAATACAGAAAATATGAGGTTTATTTCTAACATATATTGCATAAATGTGATGTAACAGACATGACTATATATTGTGGCAATACGATGGATATGTTCTTTCTTTGTATATGTTTATGACATCCGTACAATACTTTCTCTGTTATACTGCATATTTAACCTCAATAAAAATTATTTAACCCCTTAATGACCGGACCATTTTTCAGTTTTCTTACCCTTAATGACAATGGCTATTTTTACATTTCTGCAGTGTTTCTGTTTAGCTGTAATTTTCCTCTTACTCATTTACTGTACCCACACATATTATATACCGTTTTTCTCGCCATTAAATGGACTTTCTAAAGATACCATTTTTTTCATCACATCTTATAATTTAATATAAAAAATATATAAAATATGAGGAAAAAATGGAAAAAAACACACTTTTTCTAACTTTGACCTCCAAAATCTGTTACACATCTACAACCACCAAAAAACACCCATGCTAAATAGTTTCTAAATTTTGTCCTGAGTTTAGAAATACCCAATGGTTACATGTTGTTTGCTTTTTTTGCAAGTTATAGGGCAATAAGTACAAGTAGAACTTTGCTATTTCTTAACCACTTTTTTTCAAAATTAGCGCTAGTTACATTGGAACACTGATATCTGTCCGGAATCCCTGAATATCCCTTGACATGTATATATTTTTTTTTAGAAGACAACCCAAAGTATTGATTTATGCCCATTTTGGTATATTTCATGCCACCATTTCACTGCCAAATGTGAGCAAATAAAAAAAATTGTTCACTTTTTCACAAATGTCACAAACTTTAGGTTTCTCACTGAAATTATTTACAAACAGTTTGTGCAATTATGGCACAAATGGTTGTAAATGCTTCTCTGGGATCCCCTTTGTTCAGAAATAGCAGACATATATGGCTTTGGCGTTGCTTTTTGGTAATTAGAAGGCCGCTAAATGCAGCTGCGCACCACACGTGTATTATGCCCAGCAGTGAAGGGGTTAATTAGGGAGCTTGTAGGGAGCTTGTAGTGTTAATTTTAGCTTTAGTGTAGTGTAGTAGACAACCCAAAGTATTGATATAGGCCCATTTTGGTATATTTCATGCCACCATTTCACCGCCAAATGCGAGCAAATAAAAAAAAAAAGTGAAATTTTTCACAATTTTAGGTTTCTCACTTAAATTATTTACAAACAGCTTGTGCAATTATGGCACAAATGGTTGTAAATGCTTCTCTGGGATCTCCTTTGTTCATAAATAGCAGACATATATGGCTTTGGCGTTGCTTTTTGGCAATTAGGAGGCCGCTAAATGCTGCTGCGCACCACACTTGTATTAAGCCCAGCAGTGAAGGGGTTAATTAGGTAGCTTGTAGAGAGCTTGCAGGGTTAATTTTAGCTTTAGTGTAGAGATTAGCCTCCCACCTGACACATCCCACCCCCTGATCCCTCCCAGACAGCTCTCTTCCCTCCCCCACCCCACAATTGTCCCCGCCATCTTAAGTAGTGGCAGAAAGTCTGCCAGTACTAAAATAAAAGGTGTTTTTTTTTTTTTTTTTTTTTTTTTTAAATTATTCAGCTGTGATGGACCCCTGCCTTAACCCCCAACCTCCCTGATCCCCCCCCCAAACACCTCTCTAACCCTCCCCACCTACCTAATTGCCACCATCTTGGGTACTGGCAGCTGTCTGCCAGTACCCAGTTTTCCCCAAAAAGTAAAGTGTTTTTGCATTTTTTATTTTTTCTGTAGTGTAGCTGCCCCAACACCCCCCCCCCCACCACCAGATCCAGATCCTGATCCTTTGATCCTTTATCTAAAAAATTCTGCCCCCCTCCCTCTTACCAAAATTCATTGGTGGCAGTGCCAGTGATTGCTGCGCGCGTGCGCGCGCAAACACGCACGCGCGCGCGTGCACGCAGCCCCCCGCACGCTCCCGGCATCCGGCGTGCACAATGCACTTAAAGGAACCGGATGCCGGGTAGCGATGGGCCGCCCACCCTCCTCCGTGTAAGCTCCCACCCACCAACGAACGGCCGCATCGCTACCGGTGCAGAGAGGGCCACAGAGTGGCTCTCTCTGCATCGGATGCTTTCTAAAGGGTATTGCAGGATGCCTCAATATCGAGGCATCACTGCAATACCCTGAGAGCTGCTGGAAGCGATTGCGATCGCTTCCAGCACTCTCTAAGACAACTGACGTACCAGGTACGTCCATTGTCACTAACTGCAAGTTTTTGCAGGACGTACCTGGTACGTCAGTTGTCATTAAGGGGTTAAACAAAAAAAAATATATATATATATAACCTCTGCGTTTCTATTACTACTCTTTCCCTTTCTAAATTTAATATATCCCTATATCTTAATTCTCTTTCTCTTTCTAAAACTAATCTTTCCCTATCTATTGACAATATTTCCACATCTAACTCTATTCTGTCCCTATCTAATTGAATGCCCCTCTCCAGTGTCTGCTCCTAATGTTCAACAGATAATCTTAATGCCCCATGCAGCTCCTGGTGATCAACCCTGTACTGCCTCCAGAGAATCAACATATCGCTAATGTTGAGTCTTCATTAAGAGTCAGCTGTTCTGAGGCAGGATCAGCACAGCCAGGAGCTGCTTGTGTGCGAGCAGCAGGGACAGCAGGGGCACTAGGGCTCAAAGCAGCCGGGGCAGGAGGGGCAGCAGGGCCAAGTGCAACTGGATGATATGTTCCCTGGGAGATTTCCTGCTCCTGTGATTCCTGAGACAGGATCTCTCCTAGGAACCCCTCCTGATCCTCATTCACAGTCGCTCCTTTCTTGTCTTAAGACAAAGAGATAGCTCCTCTTCAATATAACGTGCACAACTGATATCTAAAGAAAAGGTAAAATAAAAATATTATAATTACACTTAATTTCAAGTGAAACATTAATGGCATATGAAATTCAAAATGAAACTTTCATGATTCATATAGATATATTTAAATGTAAGACATTAGTTTAATATGCATGATTCAGATAGGTATTGTTATCTTAATACACTTTTGAATAAACATGTATTTTCTATAGTACTTTATTCTCTTTTGAAATATAAATATGCACATATCCTACACTAGTGCTAGCTATTTGCTGGTTATTGCGTGCACACATTTTTATCTTTGGATTGTGTAACTAAATGTGTACAGCTAGCTGCCAATATTGCAATGCTTTTCCTTTATCAAATGATAAAAACATAATTTATGCTTACCTGATAAATTTATTTCTCTTGTGGTGTATCCAGTCCACGGATCATCCATTACTTGTGGGATATTCTCCTTCCCAACAGGAAGTTGCAAGAGGATCACCCACAGCAGAGCTGCTATATAGCTCCTCCCCTAACTGCCATATCCAGTCATTCGACCGAAACTAGCCGAGAAAGGAGAAACCATAGGGTGCAGTGGTGACTGTAGTTTAAAATATAGACCTGCCTTAAAAGGACAGGGCGGGCCATGGACTGGATACACCACAAGAGAAATAAATTTATCAGGTAAACATAAATTATGTTTTCTCTTGTTAGGTGTATCCAGTCCACGGATCATCCATTACTTGTGGGATACCAATACCAAAGCTAAAGTACACGGATGAAGGGAGGGACAAGGCAGGTACTTAAACGGAAGGGACCACTGCCTGTAGAACCTTTCTCCCAAAAATAGCCTCAGAAGAAGCAAAAGTATCAAATTTGTAAAATTTTGAAAAGGTATGAAGCGAAGACCAAGTCGCCGCTTTGCAAATCTGTTCAACAGAAGCCTCATTTTTAAAGGCCCAGATGGAAGCAACAGCTCTAGTAGAATGAGCTCTAATCCTTTCAGGGGGCTGCTGTCCAGCAGTCTCATAGGCTAAGCGTATTACTCTCCGAAGCCAAAAAGAAAGAGAGGTTGCCAAAGCCTTTTGACCTCTCCTCTGTCCAGAGTAAACAACAAACAGGGAAGATGTTTGACGAAAATCTTTAGTCGCTTGTAAGTAAAACTTTAAAGCACGGACTACGTCCAAATTATGTAAAAGACGTTCCTTCTTGGAAGAAGGATTAGGACACAATGATGGAACAACAATCTCTTGATTGATATTCTTGTTGGAAACTACCTTAGGTAAAAACCCACGTTTTGTACGCAGAACTACTTTATCTGTATGGAAAATCAGATAAGGAGTATCACATTGTAAAGCTGATAACTCAGAGACTCTACGAGTCGAGGAAATAGCCATCAAAAATAGAACTTTCCAAGATAAAAGTTTGATATCAATGGAATGAAGGGGTTCAAACGGAACTCCTTGAAGAACCTTAAGAACCAAGTTTAAGCTCCATGGAGGAGCAACAGGTTTAAACACAGGCTTAATTCTAACCAAAGCCTGACAAAATACCTGGACGTCTGGAACCTCTGCCAGACGCTTGTGCAAAAGGATAGACAGAGCAGAAATCTGTCCCTTTAAAGAACTAGCTGATAATCCTTTATCCAAACCCTCTTGGAGAAAGGACAATATCCTAGGAATCCTAACCTTACTCCATGAGTAATTCTTGGATTCACACTAATGAAGATATTTGCGCCATATCTTATGGTAGATTTTCCTGGTTACAGGCTTTCGTGCCTGTATGAAGGTATCAATGACTGACTCGGAGAAGCCACGCCTTGATAAAATCAAGCGTTCAATCTCCAGGCAGTCAGTCTCAGAGAAATTAGATTTGGATGATTGAAAGGACCTTGTAGTAGAAGGTCTTGTCTCAGAGGCAGAGGCCAAGGTGGAAAGGATGACATGTCCACCAGGTCTGCATACTAGGTCCTGCGTGGCCACGCAGGCACGATCAAGATCACCAATGCTCTCTCCTGTTTGATTTTGGCAATCAGTCGAGGGAGCAGAGGAAACGGTGGAAACACATAAGCCAGGTTGAAGAACCACGGTGCTGCTAGAGCATCTATCAGCGTCGCTTCTGGGTCCCTGGACCTGGATCTGTAACAAGGAAGCTTGGCGTTCTGGTGAGACGCCATGAGATCCAATTCTGGTGTGCCCCAACGATGAACCAATGGAGCAAACACCTCTGGATGGAGTTCCCATTCCCCCGGATGAAAAGTCTGACGACTTAGAAAATCCGCCTCCCAGTTCTCTACACCTGGGATATGGATCGCTGATAGATGGCAAGAGTCTCTGCCCAGCGAATTATCTTGGAGACTTCTAACATCGCTAGGGAGCTCCTGGTCCCCCCTTGATGGTTGATGTAAGCCACAGTCGTGATGTTGTCCGACTGAAATCTGATGAACCTCAGGGTTGCTAACTGAGGCCAAGCTAGAAGAGCATTGAATATTGCTCTTAACTCCAGAATATTTATTGGGAGGAGTTTCTCCTCCTGAGTCCACGATCCCTGAGCCTTCAGGGAATTCCAGACTGCACCCCAACCTAGAAGGCTGGCATCTGTTGTTACAATTGTCCAATCTGGCCTGCAAAAGGTCATACCTTTGGACAGATGGACCCGAGATAGCCACCAGAGAAGAGAATCTCTGGTCTCTTGATCCAGATTTAGCAGAGGGGACAAATCTGTGTAATCCCCATTCCACTGACTGAGCATGCATAATTGCAGTGGTCTGAGATGTAGGCGCGCAAATGGCACTATGTCCATCACCGCTACCATTAAGCCGATCACTTCCATGCACTGAGCCATCAAAGGGCGCGGAATGTAGTGAAGAACACGGCAGGAATTTAGAAGCTTTGATAACCTGGACTCCGTCAGGTAAATTTTCATTTCTACAGAATCTATCAGAGTTCCTAGGAAGGAAACCCTTGTGAGGGGTGATAGAGAACTCTTTCCCTCGTTCACTTTCCACCCATGTGACCTCAGAAATGCCAACACTATGTCCGTATGAGATTTGGCAATTTGGAAGTTTGACGCCTGTATCAGGATGTCGTCTAGATAAGGGGCCACTGCTATGCCCCGTGGTCGTAGGACCGCCAGAAGAGACTCCAGAACCTTTGTAAAAATTCTTGGGGCTGTAGCTAACCCGAAGGGAAGAGCCACAAACTGGTAATGCCTGTCTAGAAAGGCAAACCTTAGGAACCGATTATGATCTTTGTGAATCGGTATGTGAAGGTAAGTATCCTTCAAATCCACTGTGGTCATGTACTGACCCTCCTGGATCATAGTTAGGATTGTCCGAATAGTTTCCATTTTGAACGATGGAACTCTGAGGAATTTGTTTAAGATCTTTAGATCCAAAATTGGTCTGAAGGTTCCCTCTTTTTTGGGAACCACAAACAGATTTGAATAAAATCCCTGTCCTTGTTCCATCTGTGGAACTGGATGGATCACTCCCATTATTAGGAGGTCTTGTACACAGCGTAAGAATGCCTCTTTCTTTATCTGGTTTACAGATAATCTCGAAAGGTGAAATCTCCCTTGTGGGGGGGAAGCATTGAAGTCCAGAAGATATCCCTGAGATATGATCTCCAATGCCCAGGGATCCTGAACATCTCTTGCCCACGCCTGGGCGAAGAGAGAAAGTCTGCCCCCTACTAGATCCGTTGCCGGATAGGGGGCTTTTCCTTCATGCTGTCTTAGAGGCAGCAGCAGGCTTTCTGGCCTGCTTGCCTTTGCTCCAGGCATGGTTAGATTTCCAGGCCGGCTTGGATTGCGCAAAAGTTCCCTCTTGTTTTGTAGCGGAGGAAGTTGATGCTGCACCTGCCTTGAAGTTTCGAAAGGCACGAAAATTAGACTGTTTGGCCCTTGATTTGGCCCTGTCCTGAGGAAGGGTATGACCCTTACGTCCAGTAATGTCAGCAATAATTTCCTTCAAACCAGGCCCGAATAGGGTCTGCCCCTTGAAGGGAATGTTAAGTAATTTAGACTTTGAAGTCACGTCAGCTGACCAAGATTTAAGCCATAGCGCCCTACGCACCTGGATGGCGAATCCAGAATTCTTAGCCGTTAGTTTAGACAAATGAACAATGGCATCAGAAACAAAAGAATTAGCTAGCTTAAGTGTTCTAAGCTTGTCAAGTATTTCAGTCAATGGAGTAGCTGTCTGAAAGGCCTCTTCCAGAGACTCAAACCAGAACGCCGCAGCAGCAGTGACAGGAGCAATGCATGCAAGGGGCTGCAGGATAAAACCTTGTTGAATAAACATTTTCTTAAGGTAACCTTCTAATTATTTTTTTTTATTTTTTTTTAATAATTTTTTATTGAGGTGAAAAGTTGGCATACAAACAGAAAATTGCAGCAGTATACAATAGGAATCGTAAAATAGCTTATAACAGGGTACAATGCATGAATTCTAGAATGATAGACAGTACATGTGGTCTCAATCACGCTGAGCAAGACGTACAACATCTTCAACTGCCACATGGATAAAAGACAAGTAATGCAGCAACTCATGGGAATGCCAAATCAAAAAAAAAAGTATAGAACCTTCATATTTACCTAAGGGGCTGCTCTTGAGCCACATAACAAACAATATTAAACAGTTATAACTGAAGGTAACTCCAAGAGAGAGAGGCCCCTTTTGGACCTCATCGTGGAAACCTCAAATTTTAATATAGTTGCGCTATAGGATTGGTACAATTAATTTAACAAGGTGGTATAATATTAGGAAACTGTAAGTAAGACTCTTCAAAAGATAGTACTAAACAATCCTGCACAGATTGGAGGGAAAAGTAGTATCGATAAAAGTTTGTAGTGCAAGATATAAATGTAGAAATAGGGAAATAAGGTGTGGTATTGACAAGAAAAACCACGTAAGTCACTCTCCTAGAAATAGGAGGTATATTGAGGGGGGGGGAGGTGGGAAGTTACATACGGTGGACAAATTGCTAAATAGGGGATAAATTATGTATACCGAAGTGGGATAGTCAATGTTATATAGCACTGTAAATTTTATGAGTAAGAAAGGAAGGTAAGATATGATATAGGCTAGATTGATCGCTCCATTTATCCTCCTACATAAGGAAGAATAGTATAAAAGAGAAAGAGGAGTGGGTGGGAGGGGGGGGGGGGGAAAGTTTAGTGGGTATGTTAGATGTGTAAGTGTATTTATAGCGCCTGAATTGGGACAATGTCTCGAATAATAAATGGGAATAACACTAATGCAGGATGAGCTAAATCAAGCCAAATTCACACGGTTAGGCTCACGAATATACCTATTAAGTAGTTGCACAATTCAATACGGTAGTTAGTAGTTTGTAACTAATATGCACCTTGTACTTTGTAAGCTTAGATGAAGCAGTGATAGAATAGATACCCATAGTTAGTAATTATATCATTGGAGCAGCTTAGAGCTTTTTAAATTAGAATTGTAATTGAACCAGCCCTCACAATAGTATAATCAGGAGCAATATACCTTCTTATATTTATATGGCACTAGGATCACGCCATCCCGGCCGCAGACAGCAAGACCCCACTGCACCATAACTGCAAGGGATGAATAGTTTGCTCTACTAAAAGTAGCTGGTAATATATAAAAAAAAAGAGTATCACTAAAGTAATATTCCTGCTACTGAGTGGGTAGGACTATACATGGGTATCATATGGGCAAATGGGAGTTAGGTGCTCATCTCTTATATAAAAATTAGTGGAAACCTAGGCTCCACCTGGTATGGAAAAGGTTCCCATACTAGTAAACATAATAAATCTAGAAAATAATTAGGCAAAGGGAACAGCGCTTATCTGAACAATACTGTCCAACATGTGAAACTATGCCAAACAATAACCCCACCGTGAACACAAAAGCAAAAAAGAGCTGAGTTAAGAACAGTTAAACCTTATAGACAGGATAGAGTATAACCTTGTTAGAATACATATGCAAACTCATAACAATACACCTGACTATGTCCACTACCCCACACCCTCGCACCAGCTTATATTGTTTATATTATCAGATGTGGGAAAGCTGATGTGAGTCTGAGAAATGAGCCCTTGTGCTGAGCTGAGGGGAAATGTTCAGACTGGAAATAGATGCCACATACGTTGCAGAGTAGAGGCTGCAAACAAGTTCACAAAGGGGCTCCAGGTTAGCCTATGCCTTTTCTTTGGTCACCAGGAACATACTGCATCGGCAACATGTGGCCCCGTGGTGTACACCAACTCACAGCTACCCGCCCTGAAGCTGTGGGGGCCCAGATTGGTACGTGTCCATGACACCATTCATCTCTCTGCGCTGTGTCAAGGAGGCTAAGGCAAAGATTTTTAGGTGATTGAACTGTCCAGGCCAATAGGGAAACCCCACGGAGTTCAGCCAGCTTATCTGAAACACCAAGATGGGGACCTGCATTAGAAGCCTCCACATGATCTAGCGTAGTAGCTCGAGAGTCCATTAATGCTGGATGTAAGGCAAGCTTGTTAAGCACCTTGAAGCTTCCCGTGGTAGGGCCGGGTCACAGTACAGGGCAAAGTGAGCTTCCAAATCCGATTCGCTAGTGCGCCAAGAGGTGTTATCAACAATATATATCGGGCTATTATGGGTAGCAGGATCGTCCCCACAATTAGAAATTACCTCGTGGTTAGTGCTGTCCAGCTTATAAGGAAACGGCTCAGCAGTTGTTCTTGCTGCGTTTGCATAGGATGCATGTATGTCGGTTTCTTCATGAGCCTTCCCAAATACCTCTAGCAGTGAGGTCTCCATCCTCAGGAAATGTGCCTTAAGCATCTGTGTAATCTCCACAGTCATCACTGTCAGTAACATGATGGCCGCCAGGAAGTGGAGTGATTCCGCGCCAGACTGGGTATGTCGCTATCAGTATACTGTGAGTCACAACTTCTCACGGAGACCACCGGGGTAAATCCTCCAGCTCCGGGTACATAAAGGCTCCGCCAGCTAAATCTGTGTCATATAAAAAGGCAAACATAAGGTTATGGCGGCAGTAGAATGCGCATTACTGTCCCCTCCAACAAGGCATGAAAGTCCCTTTAGATAGATCCGATGGTCATCAGTCAGTGTGTGCTGGACCTCCAATGGTTATTACCTCTTCTTTGTATATAACATAAACAAGTTTCAGGCTTCATTAGGGTGTTTTAAATAATTGGCATTACAGAGCTCCCAAGCGATGCGACCATCTTGGTCTCTAGTTGGCTCCGCCCCACCTTCTAATTTTTTATCCATTGGATCTGAAAAAGCACAACTGTCCTCGACAGGGATAGTGGTACACTTTGCTAAAGTAGAAACAGCTCCCTCCACCTTAGGGACAGTCTGCCATAAGTCCCGTGTGGTGGCATCTATTGGAAACATTTTTCTAAAAATAGGAGGGGGGGAAAACGGCACACCAGGTCTGTCCCACTCCTTAGTAATAATTTCTGTAAACCTTTTAGGTATTGGAAAAAGGTCAGTACACACCGGCACCGCGTAGTATTTATCCAGTCTACACAATTTCTCTGGCACTGCAATTGTGTCACAGTCATTCAGAGCAGCTAAAACCTCTCCAAGCAACACCCGGAGGTTCTCAAGCTTAAATTTAAAAGTAGACATATCTGAATCAGGTTTCCCCGAGTCAGAGACGTCACCCACAGACTGAAGCTCTTCCTCAGCTTCTGTATATTGTGACGCAGTATCAGACATGGGCCTTAAAACATCTGCGAGCTCTGTATTACGTCTAACCCCAGAGCTATTGCGCTTTCCTCTGAATTCAGGCAGTCTGGCTAATACCGCTGACAGGGTATTATCCATGATTGCCGCCATGTCCTGCAAAGTAATCGCTATGGGCGTCTTTGATGTACTTGGCGCCATTTTAGCGTGAGTCCCTTGAGCGGGAGTCAAAGGGTCCGACACGTGGGGAGAGTTAGTCGGCATAACAGTGGAAAGCCTCAGGAAACTGTTTCTAGGCAAAAATAAAGCCAGCCATGTGGAAAAAACTAGGCCCCAATAAGTTTTATCACCAAAGCATATATAAAAACAATTAAACATGCCAGCAAACGTTTTATATTGCACATTAATCAGAGTATATACCTCTGATAGCAAGCCTGATACTAGTCGCTATTAAATCACTGTATTTAGGCTTTAACTTACATTAATCCGGTATCAGCAGCATTTTCTAGCAAATTCCATCCCTAGAAAAACTTAACTGCACATACCTTATTGCAGGATACCCTGCACGTCATTCTCCCTCTGAAGTTACCTCACTCCTCAGACATATGTGAGAACGGCAGTGGATCTTAGTTACTTCTGCTAAGATCATAGAAAAACGCAGGCAGATTCTTCTTCTAAATGCTGCCTGAGATAAAGTAGTACACTCTGGTAACATTTAAAAACAATAAACTTTTGATTGAAGAAAAAACTAACTATATTTTATCACTTTCCTCTAACTACCTCCAGCTATGTTGAGAGCTTGCAAGAGAATGACTGGGTATAGCAGTTAGGGGAGGAGCTATATAGCAGCTCTGCTGTGGGTGATCCTCTTGCAACTTCCTGTTGGGAAGGAGAATATCCCACAAGTAATGGATGATCCGTGGACTGGATACACCTAACAAGAGAAAACATAATTAAAGCTACATGAAACCAAAATTATTTCTTTCATGATTTCGGTGGAACATACAATTTTTTTTAAAAATGTCAAGCTTACTTTTATAGTCAAATTTTTTTCATTCTCTTGGTATCATTTATAGAAGAATTATGACTTTACTGTCCCTTTAATCACAATTGATAATACAAGTCAGTTATAAATTTGTTTAAAGGAACAGTATAGTCCAAAATAAACTTTAAGAATTCAGATAGGGCATGCCATTTTAAACATTTTTCCAATTGACTTTTATCACCAATTTGTATTTGTTCTCTTGGTATTCTTAGTTGAAAGCTATAACTAGGAGGTTCATATGCTAATTTCTAACGGCTAGATTTAGAGTTTTGTCGGTAACGACCCGCGTAGCTAACCCTGGCTTTTTTCTGGCCGCACCTTTAAAATAACTCTGGTATTGAGAGTCCACCGAATGGCTGCGTTAGGCTCCAAAAAAGGAGCGTAGAACATATTTAACGCAACTTCAACTCTCGATACCAGAGTTGCTTACGGACGCGGCCAGCCTCAAAAACATGCTCGTGCATGATTCCCCCATAGGAAACAATGGGGCTGTTTGAGCTGAAAAAAAACCTAACACCTGCAAAAAAGCCGCGTTCAGCTCCTAACGCAGCCCCATTGTTGTCTATGGGGAAACACTTCCTATGTCTGCACCTAACACCCTAACATGTACCCCGAGTCTAAACACCCCTAACCTTACACTTATTAACCCCTATTCTGCCGCCCCCGCTATCGCTGACCCCTGCATATTATTTTTAACCCCTAATCTGCCGCTCCGTAAACCGCCGCTACTTACATTATCCCTATGTACCCCTAAACTGCTGTCCCTAACACCGCCGACCCCTATATTATATTTATTAACCCCTAATCTGCCCCCCACAACGTCGCCTCCACCTGCCTACACTTATTAACCCCTAATCTGCCGACCGGACCGCACCGCTATTATAATAAAGTTATTAACCCCTAATCCGCCTCAGTAACCCTATAATAAATAGTATTAACCCCTAATCTGCCCTCCCTAACATCGCCGACACCTAACTTCAAACATTAACCCCTAATCTGCCGACTGGAGCTCACCGCTATTCTAATAAATGTATTAACCCCTAAAGCTAAGTCTAACCCTAACACTAACACCCCCCTAACTTAAATATAATTTTAATCTAACGAAATTAATTAACTCTTATTAAATAAATTATTCCTATTTAAAGCTAAATACTTACCTGTAAAATAAATCCTAATATAGCTACAATATAAATTATAATTATATTATAGCTATTTTAGGATTAATATTTATTTTACAGGTAACTTTGTATTTATTTTAACCAGGTACAATAGCTAATTAATAAGTTACAATTAAACCTAACACTACACTATCAATAAATTAATTAAATAAAATACCTACAATTATCTACAATTAAACCTAACACTACACTATCAATAAATTAATTAAATACAATACCTACAAATAACTACAATGAAATAAACAAACTAAAGTACAAAAAATAAAAAAATATTTACAAACATAAGAAAAATATTACAACAATTTTAAACTAATTACACCTACTCTAAGCCCCCTAATAAAATAACAAAGCCCCCCAAAATAAAAAAATGCCCTACCCTATTCTAAATTACTAAAGTTCAAAGCTCTTTTACCTTACCAGCCCTGAACAGGGCCCTTTGCGGGGCATGCCCCAAGAAATTCAGCTCTATACAATACCCCCCCCCCCAACATTACAACCCACCACCCACATACCCCTAATCTAACCCAAACCCCCCTTAAATAAACCTAACACTAAGCCCCTGAAGATCTTCCTACCTTGTCTTCACCATACCAGGTATCACCGATCCGTCCTGGCTCCGATATCTTCATCTAAGCCCAAGCGGGGGCTAGACATCCATCATCCGACGGCTGAAGAAGTCCAGAAGAGGCTCCAAAGTCTTCATCCTATCCAGGAAGAAGAGTAGATCCGGACCAGCAATCATCTTCTTCCAAGTGGCATCTTCTATCTTCATCCAATGAGGACCAGCTCCATCTTGAAGACCTCCACCGCGGACCCATCTTCTTCCGACGACGACTTCCCGACGAATGACGATTCCTTTAAGGGACGTCATCCAAGATGGCATCCCTCGAATTACGATTGGCTGATAGGATTCTATCAGCCAATCGGAATTAAGGTAGGAAAATTCTGATTGGCTGATGGAATCAGCCACTCAGAATCAAGTTCAATCCGATTGGCTGATCCAACCAGCCAATCAGATTGAGCTTGCATTCTATTGGCTGATCGGAACAGAAGAGAAAAGGCTGATTTATATGGACAGTCTACACCAGAATGTTTATTGTTTAAAGAGATATGTAGTCCCTTTATTACCCATTTCCTAGTTTTGCATAACCCAAACAGTTATATAAATACACTTTTTACCTCTGTGATTATCTTGTATGTAGGCCTCTGCAAACTGCCCCCTTATTTCATTTCTTTTGACAAACATGCATTTTTGCCAATCGGTGCTAAACAGTTATCTATTTAATAGCTATTGTACCTGGTTAAAATAAATACAAAGTTACCTGTAAAATAAATATTAATACTAAAATAGCTACAATATAATTATAATTTATATTGTAGCTATATTAGGGTTTATATAAGTATTAGCTTTAAATAGGAATAATTTATTTAATAAGAGTTAATTTATTTCGTTAGATAAAAATTATATTTAACTTAGGGGGGTGTAAGTGTTAGGGTTAGACTTAGCTTTAGGGGTTAATACATTTATTAGAGTAGCGGTGAGGTCTAATCGGCAGATTAGGGGTTAATACTTGAAGTTATGTGTCAGCGATGTTAGGGAGGGCAGATTAGGGGTTAATACTATTTATTATAGGGTTATTGAGGCGGGAGTGAGGCCAATTAGGGGTTAATAACTTTATTATAGTAGCGGTGAGGTCCGGTCGGCAGATTAGTGGTTAATAATTGTAGGCAGGTGGCAGCGACGTTGGGGGCGGCAGATTAGGGGTTAATAAATATAATATAGGGGTCGGCGGTGTTAGGGGCAGCAGATTAGGGGTACATAGGGATAATGTTGATTGCGGCGGTGTGCGGTCGGCAGATTAGGGGTTAAAAAAAATTATTAGAGTGGCGGCGATGTGGGGGGACCTCGGTTTAGGGGTACATAGGTAGTTTATGGGTGTTAGTGTACTTTAGAGCACAGTAGTTAAGAGCTTTATGAACCGGCGTTAGCCCAGAAAGCTCTTAACTCCTGGCTTTTCTCTGCGGCTGGAGTTTTGTCGTTAGAGTTCTAACGCTCACTTCAGCCAAGACTCTAAATACTGGCGTTAGAAAGATCCCATTGAAAATATAGGATATGCAAATGGCGTAGGGGGATCTGCGGTATGGAAAAGTCGCGGCTGGAAAGTGAGCGTTAGACCCTTACCTACAAGTCTCTAAATACCAGCGGGCGGCCAAAACCAGCGTTAGGAGCCCCTAACGCTGGTTTTGACGGCTAACGCAGAACTCTAAATCTAGGCGAAAGTTACTAGTCAATCAAAGATTATATAACAGATTAATGTAATTTAACAGTCTTGTTTAATCCTGTGATATTATAGAGTAAGACTATATAAACATTATGGCATTGACTGTCCCTTTAAGTGAGCACACCTAGAACATTAATGTATTTTCATGTTTTTGTTACCTGTTGAGGATATAGACTAGATTGGAGCTGGTCCCAAAACCCTTCGTACCTCCATTCAAATAAAACAGGTGTATATATAGAGTTAAAAATCAAATTTAAATCATACGGAAAGAGCATTTTAATTAAACAAAATATAACATTAAAAAACATACTTGTTGTTTGGCAAGCACCTGCTGCCTCAGGGGTGCTGCACATTATGTCAGGCAGTGCTGAGGAGAAGCTGTGGCTGGATACTGATGGCCAATGGTACTGTGTTATCAGCATCAGCAGCAGTAGCAGCAGCAGCACTAGTAGATGCAAGAAAACATATAATTTTAAAATAAATAAAAATAAAGATTTGTGCATATAATAATGTAAATAAAATAAAAGGCCTAAATATTATTTTAAACAAAATCATTTGGGACATGGATAACGCATGTAAAAAAAGTGTAATTACCGGCTAACTCGTCAGTATCATGCCCGACCTCATCCAGACCTTGCACCATATTAGCCTCCAACTTCTCCATGAGCATATTCTCGTATGACGAGAGCTCTGCGACATATGCAGCAACACCTCCTGTAGTACGTGTAGACTTTTTTTTTCCCTGGCCAGCTTAGCCTTCAAGATCCTCTTGATGTCAGAGAATATTTTTTTTACAATGCTCCACCGATTTCGTATGAGCGCCTTCGGCAGAGACACTGTCAGCTATACCTCTCCAGATCTGATTTTTTTTAGAGAGAGAGGTCTGCTGGGATTTGGAACTATATATGAAATCATAGTGATCTAGAACCTTGGATAAAAGAACCCGGTTCTGATCAAAATTGAACAGTATATTGCACCCGGATTTGGTCAACCTAGACTCTGCAGACGCCATATACAGTTACTGAAACCAAAAATAAAATTGTCTCAAATACAAATACAATGGCTTTATGCTGCAGGGGAGGAGCATACAATATTGTGGATATTTTATACAACCTAAGTTCATTATAGTAACACTTAGAGTGAAGATACCATTGTATATTATATTATAGTACTGTGAATAGTTTGTTATAGGAGCCTACAGGTTTAGACATGCCTATTATGTTACCATGACGACCATGTATTGCGGGTTATATTCAGGACCTTATAATTTGTATACTTGGATTGTTGTTATGCGTTTAACATATTTGCTACTGTTATGATACTATGCCCAATGCTTTTGTCAATTATGCCAATGGATTTAAAGGGACACTAAACACCAGAATTTTGTTATTTAAAAAGGTAGATTTATTACCCATTCACCAATTTTCCATAACTAACACAGTTATAATAATATACTTTTACCTCTGTGATTACCTTGTATCTATGGCTCTGCAAACTGCCCCCTTATTTCAGTTCTTTTGACAGACTTGCATTTTTAGCCAATCAGTGCTTGCTCCTAGGAGCTTCACGTGCCATAGCTCAATGTTATCTATATGAAACACATGAACTAACGCCCTCTAGTGGTGAAAAACTGTTAAAATGCTTTCAGATTAGAGGTGGCCTTCAAGGTCTAAGAAATTAGCATATATACCTCCGATATTTAGCTTTCAACTAAGAATACCAAGAGAACAAAGCAAAATTAGTAATAAAAATAAATTGGAAAGTTGTTTAGAATTACATGCCCTATTTAAATCATGAAAGTTTTTTTTTACTTTACTGTCCCTTTAATATTGCTTTTTTCTAGTGGGCTGTACACACATTGCCCGGGGCAGTGATGTCAAGAGAGGGGTGGGTCAACCCGGGAGAGCGTGGTGGCAGCGTTTCTGCATTGTATTAATGGTGGAGGGTAAGTCTTGTTTGTTTCACATATTGGACTGAGGACGTTTTTTTGGTCCGAAAACTTTTACCATAAAGAGTATTTCTTAATTAAAAAGTCCTGTGGAGGGGGGCGGAGTTAACCGCCAAAGCTGCAGGATGCCTTGCTTGGGAGCTCCTGACCTCAATTTTAAAAAAATGTGGTATACCCCTGTTACAATCTAGTTTTTTCAGCTTGTGTCTAAGGGACATTGATTCGGGAAGAAGCCTGAGACATGGGGATGGAGAATCAGTTGGTGCAACTATATCGATGAGCTGAAAGACTGCTGTGGAGCTCTATGCCACATACACAGCACCATTTTGGGGGGAGATATACAACTGCCCGCCATGGAGACCCAGGAGTTCTGTACCGGCATCAGAGAATTACTTGAGGAGTATGGGAGGAAGATCTGTGAGAGATTTGATGCCCTTGATGTAACTATTCAAGAGGCGCGAACACGCAGCAACACAGCTGCTGAAAAGTATGCAGCAGCACTGGAGCCGCAGTGTCCCGCAGCAATTATGGACCCCCAGATGTGCTCTCAACCACTGCTGTCAGTGAGTGCGGACCCCAAGCTGGGGTTCCGTTCTCTCACTACCACCAAAAGCAGCTTACAACTATGGGAAGTAACGCAGTACAGAGGAGAAGGCTCCGTGGAGCCTGGCAGTTTACATGCATTGCTATGCGCACCTCTCTTGGACACTGATATTGCGGGCTTACCGCATGACTTAAATGGCTGCAGAGATCTCTTGATATCACTCCTGAAGCGGCCTGGTCTGGCAGAAATATTGACCTCTCAGCACGCCGCACGACAGACCCACGAGTACAGAACTGGCATAGGATAAAGCTATCTTCACCTTTGTGGCTTGTCTGGGAGTACTGTGGCCCCATAACACTCAATGACGGCTCTTTAGCCTGACAGCTCAGACCTATGGTACCTAACCTACAAAGACAAGCAGTGGGTAATTGTCGCAGTCAGTTTATTATGCCATTTCCTCCGGCACTCCAATGGGGTTCTCAGGTAGTGTGCTATGAAACTAGTTGACATTTAATATGAAGGTCCTGAGACCTGATACTTGAACTTCCACGCTAAAGTTGTTCATTTGCCCGGACTGCATTTCCATGCTGTATGATTATAATGTTCATTGCTACCATGTCCACTAATTTTTTTATGTGTATTGCTCCCAGTGGATTGCACAGACGGTTATCTTAATAACATAGTGACACAGATCCTTCTATCGTATAGTACCTATAGTAAAATCACTACAAAGCACCATCCAAGAGCACACACTGTCTTCTTAATGCTTATCTATGGCGGAATGTGCCACTTTGCTAAATCCCTTTGTGTAAATATATCTATACTGCCTGGTGATGGTTATGTTTTGTGTGAAAACCTTCTATGCATGTAAACTGAATAGATTGATTTTTATATTTGTAGTGTCACTACCTATGCTTTCCTCAGTCAGCTGATTATTTTAGACCACCAGCATGGAAGAAATTTTTATATAAAAATGTACACATTTGTATTGCCATTCTAGTTTAATGGTAGTAAGAGTTAATTATATTGTATTGCAGGAGGGGTTAGATTCAGGCTTTCTTGTTACTGTTATCTCTCTATTATACACTGACAATATTTTAGTACTGTGCTTCCGATTGTACAATTTGAAAACATGGCCCCCCCTGCTAAGGTAGTCTTAAATAATAGGTATGTGACTTAGCAATCACAAGATACACTCTTACTGACTTATCCTTGCCCCCCATCCATTTATCCACTTATTTACTTAGTGCGGTTAGGGAGGAATACTTTTTCTTTTATTTCCTCCCCTGCATTTCCTTTTGGCAGAGTTACGCAGCCTCTGCCCAACCCATAGAGCCTTGACTGAGTTTTCCCCCGCATTTAGATATAAAGGCTCTGGGGGACCTAATACAGAAAACTTAACTCCGGCTAGGATTTTCTGGTTCTCTGAAGAATTTTTTAGAATGATAGTTTTGCTAATGTTTATAGTTCTATGCCTGTTCAGTGTTAATTTATAATTAAGATAATAATAATTATTAAGGAATGGTCTGACACCTCACTTCTATCGATGGCCTATACAACTGAGTAATTGTGGTGCCTTCCTTATATTTCTTATGTTGATATTGTATGTTTATTCCACAGTCTGTCTATACTACATATGCACTGAAGCTACATTTTCTATTATTTTTACAAATTTCCATGTCCTCAATGGCTTTTTACAGTGTCTGGTCCCATGTCTGGACCTGTTGGTGGGGGACATTGCAAAACTATTATATATATAAGAAAATAAGGTGCCTGGATTGATATGTCATGTCAGTATACAGGGAGTGCAGAATTATTAGGCAAATTAGTATTTTGACCACATCATCCTCTTTATGCATGTTGTCTTACTCCAAGCTGTATAGGCTCGAAAGCCTACTACCAATTAAGCATATTAGGTGATGTGCATCTCTGTAATGAGAAGGGGTGTGGTCTAATGACATCAACACCCTATATCAGGTGTGCATAATTATTAGGCAACTTCCTTTCCTTTGACAAAATGGGTCAAAAGAAGGACTTGACAGGCTCAGAAAAGTCAAAAATAGTGAGATATCTTGCAGAGGGATGCAGCACTCTTAAAATTGCAAAGCTTCTGAAGCGTGATCATCGAACAATCAAGCGTTTCATTCAAAATAGTCAACAGGGTCGCAAGAAGCGTGTGGAAAAACCAAGGCGCAAATTAACTGCCCATGAACTGAGAAAAGTCAAGCGTGCAGCTGCCAAGATGCCACTTGCCACCAGTTTGGCCATATTTCAGAGCTGCAACATCACTGGAGTGCCCAAAAGCACAAGGTGTGCAATACTCAGAGACATGGCCAAGGTAAGAAAGGCTGAAAGACGACCACCACTGAACAAGACACACAAGCTGAAACGTGATTTTTTTAAGGTTTTATGGACTGATGAAATGAGAGTGAGTCTTGATGGGCCAGATGGATGGGCCCGTGGCTGGATTGGTAAAGGGCAGAGAGCTCCAGTCCGACTCAGATGCCAGCAAGGTGGAGTACTGGTTTGGGCTGGTATCATCAAAGATGAGCTTGTGGGGCCTTTTTGGGTTGAGGATGGAGTCAAGCTCAACTCCCAGTCCTACTGCCAGTTTCTGGAAGACACCTTCTTCAAGCAGTGGTACAGGAAGAAGTCTGCATCCTTCAAGAAAAACATGATTTTCATGCAGGACAATGCTCCATCACACGCGTCCAAGTACTCCACAGCGTGGCTGGCAAGAAAGGGTATAAAAGAAGATAATCTAATGACATGGCCTCCTTGTTCACCTGATCTGAACCCCATTGAGAACCTGTGGTCCATCATCAAATGTGAGATTTACAAGGAGGGAAAACAGTACACCTCTCTGAACAGTCTGGGAGGCTGTGGTTGCTGCTGCACGCAATGTTGATGGTGAACAGATCAAAACACTGACAGAATCCATGGATGGCAGGCTTTTGAGTGTCCTTGCAAAGAAAGGTGGCTATATTGGTCACTGATTTGTTTTTGTTTTGTTTTTGAATGTCAGAAATGTATATTTGTGAATGTTGAGATGTTATATTGGTTTCACTGGTAAAAATAAATAATTGAAATGGGTATATATTTGTTTTTTGTTAAGTTGCCTAATAATTATGCACAGTAATAGTCACCTGCACACACAGATATCCCCCTAAAATAGCTATAACTAAAAACAAACTAAAAACTACTTCCAAAATTATTCAGCTTTGATATTAATGAGTTTTTTGGGTTCATTGAGAACATGGTTGTTGTTCAATAATAAAATTAATCCTCAAAAATACAACTTGCCTAATAATTCTGCACTCCCTGTAATGTATAATATTACTTGTAACCTGGTTGAAGAGACTGTTGTACATAAGATATGTTAATCTCAATAAAAATTAAAAAAATAAAGTCCTGTGGAGTGCTCTTTCTTTCTTTCTTTCTTTCTTTCTTTCTTTCTTTCTTTCTTTCTTTCTTTCTTTCTTTCTTTCTTCTAATATATATATATATATATATATATATATATATATGTTATATTTTTTGGTATATTACTATGCTTAAATGCATGTATATATATATATATTAATTTAAGTAGGTTGTTATTTTCATCAGAAAAATAAAATCTCCATGCATAACAGCTGCAGATACATTGTACAGAAGAAAACATAGCATATGGATCTACTGTTGGCATACATCTTTATAGCTTCACAGATTTATCAAGGCCAAGAGGGAGGATTCCTAGCTATATGAGGCCTGTCTCTATGGCCACATTGTGGACCAATCGCTCCTCACCCCCACTGCTATTAAGTCTACTGGCCAATCCGATGGAGTAGGAGTCAGGGACTGAATCGGATGACCTTGATATCCAAGGTAATTCTAACTTAAAACACAATCACCTAGATTACAAGTTGTGCTTTCATGTTTTAACGCTAAAAAAATTGTAATTTCAGCGATAAAACAGCACCGCAGCCATTACAAGTCTTGTCGGTATAGCTGTACCGCAAGCCTTTTAGTCTGTAACGCAACGTCAGTCCTGCACTCATAAAAATTATTTTTTTTAATGGGACTTCCATAGCGCTGCCATTACTAGTTTTGCAGTGAGGCTAAAAAGATTGTGTTACAGCCTATACCGACAAGATCCATTTCACAATCTAAGAGCAGTAGTTAGTAGTTTTACGCTACAAAACTGTTGCATAAAACTCATAACTAAACTGTCACAAAGTGCACTAAACACCCATAAACTAACTATTAACCCCTAAATTAAGGCCCTCCCACATGACAAACACTAACGTTATTAACCCCTAATCTGCCGCTCCCGACATCACCACCACTAATAAAATGTATTAACCCCTATTCCTCCACTCCCTGACATCTTCACCACTATTATAATATTATTAACCCCTAATCTGCTGTCCGCCCACATCGCCCCCACTATACTAAAGTTATTAAGCCCTACACTGCCGTCACTATAATAGTCACCACTATAATAAACCTATTAACCCCTAAACTGCAAGCCCTCACATCGCAATAACTTAATTTAAACTAGTAACCACTAAACTTAACGCCCCCCTAACTTTATATTAAAATTACAATTTACATATCTTAAATTAAATTAAAACTTACCTGTCAAATTAAAAAACTAAGTTTAAACTAATCTAACTATTTAACTAATATTAAAGTAGCTACAAATTAAATAAAACTAAAATAGACATTAAAAAAATCCTAACTACTACAAAAATTACAAACAATCTAATTACAAAAATAAAAAAAACTAAGTTACAAAAAAAACAAACACTAAATTACGAAAAATAACAAACGAAATTATCAAAAATAAAAAAGAATTACACCTAATCTAATAGCCCTATAAAAATAAAAAGCCCATCCAAAATAGAAAAAAACCCTAGCCTACAATAAACTACCAATAGCCCTTCAAAGGTCATTTGTAGGGCATTGCCCTAAGTTAAACAGCTCTTTTACCTGTAAAAAAAATACAAAGACCCCCCCAACAGTAAAACCCACCACCCAACCAACCCCCCAAAATAAAAAACCTAACTCTAACAAAAACCTAAGCTACCCATTGCCCTGGAAAGGGCGTTTGTATGGGCATTGCAATTAAAAGGGCATTTAGCTCTTTTGCATTGCCCTGAAAAGGGCATTTATCTCTTTAAAGAAAGCCCAAACCCTAATCTAAAAAATAAAAACCACTAAAAAAAAAACCTTAAAAAACCCACTAACCCCCAAAGATCCACTTACAGTTTTTGAAGTCCCGCTTGAACGATCTTCCAGGTGGCGAGAAGTATTCATGCAGACAGCCTTTTCTATCTTCATTCAGGTGGAGAAGTTCTCATCCAGGTGGCGAGAAGTCTTCATTCAGGCAGTCTCTTCTATCTTCATCCAGAGGGCGAAGTCCTCATCCAAGCAGGGAGAAGTCTTCATCTAGGCAGCCTCTTCTATCTTCATCCAGACGGTATCTTCTAACTTCATCCAGGCGGTGCGGAGCAGGTCCATCCTGAAGACATCCGGCACGGAGCATCCTTTTCATACGGTCGCCGCCGTATACTGAATCTTCAATGCAAGGTACATGATTCAAAATGGCATCCCTTGCATTCCTATTGGCTGATTTGATTTTGGAAATTCAAATCAGCCAATAGGATGAGAGCTACTGAAATCCTATGGGCTGTTCAATTCAGCCAATAGGATGAGACTTACTGAAATTCTATAGGTTGATTTAAGCAGCCAATAGAATTTCAGAAGCTCTCATCCTATTGGCTGTTTTGAGTGGATCTTCGGTTAGTGATAGTTTTTTTTTAATGGGTTTTTCTTTTAGTTTAGGGTTTGGTCTTTTCATAAAAAAGCTTAATGCCCTTTTCAAGGCAATGCAAAAGAGCAAAATACCCTTTTAAGTGCAATGCCCATACAAATGCTAAGGGCAATGGTTAGCTTAGGTTATTTTAGATAGTTTTTTTTATTTTGTGGGTTTGGGGGGGTAGGGGTTTGTAATGTTAGTGGGACTTTGTATTTTTTTTTTCAGGTAAAAGGGCTGTTTAACTTAGGAAAATGCCCTACAAAAGGCCCTTTTAAGGACTATTGGTAGTTTATTCTATATTAGGTTTTTTTTATTTTGTGCTTTTTTTTTTTTAAAGGGTATTAGAATAGGAATATATTTTTATTTTTTTGATAATTTGTTTGTTATTTTGTGTAATGTATTTTTGTTTTTGTTTTGGGGTGGGTTTTTATTTTTAGATTAGGACTTGGGCATTTCATAAAAGAGTTGAATGCCCTTTTAAGGGCAGGGAAAAGAGCTAAACACCCTTTTAAGGGCAATGGGTAGATTAGGTTTTACTTTATCTTTATTTTGTGACTTTGGGGCATGGGAGATTGTAATACTGTTATGGGGTGTATGTTTTGTTTAGTAGCAAAAGAGCTGTTAACTTTAGGGCAATGCCCTTCAAAAGGTCCTTTTAAGGGCCCTTGGCAGTTTATTATAGATTAGGGTTTTTATTTTGGGTTGTTGTTTTTTTTCTAAAGGGTATTAGAATAGGAATAATTTTTATTGTTTTGGATATTTTCATTTGTAATTGTTTGTAATGGTAGGTATTTTTATCTTTTGTAATTTTAGTGTGTTTTATTTTTTGTAATTTTAGTGTTTTCTATTTTGTAATGTTAGGTTTTAGTGTAGGGCAGCTTTGGTTTTATTTCACAGGTAAGTATGTATTTAGTTTTAAATAGGTAGTTAGTTAATAATTGTAACTTTAATGTAGCTCTATTTTAATTATGTTAAAGTTAGGGGGTGTTAGGTTTAGGGTTATGTTAGGGTTACGGTTAGGTTTAGGGGTTAATATAGTTTAATTTAAGTTGTTGCAATGTGAAGGCTGGGGTTTAGGGGTTAATAGATGTATTTAGTGGAAGTGATGTGGGAGGCCAGAAGTTTAGGGGTTAATAGCTTTATTTAGTTGTGGCAATGTCGGGGAGCGGCGGAATAGGGAATAATATATTTATTATAGTGTGGGCGATGTTGGGGTGCAGGGGAATAGGGGTTAATAACTTTAATATAGTGGCGGCGATATCGGAGCGGGAGATTAGGGGTTAATAGATTTATTTAGGTGGTGTCGATATCGTGAGCGGCAGATTAGGGGTAAATAACATTATGTAGGTGGCGGCGATGTCGGGGGCGGCAGATTAGGGGTTTTTAGACTTAAGCTTTATGTTAGGGAGTTAGGTTTAAACGTTACTTTTTTCCCTCATAGACATCAATGGGCTGCATTACGGAGCTTTTCATTCCGCAATCGCAGGTGTGTTTTCTGACCCGCTCTCCCCATTGATGTCTATGGGGAAAGTGTGCACAAGCACGTCAAAGCAGCGCTTGTATTTTGTGCAGTATGGAGCTTAAAACTCCCATATCGCACGCACAAGCCGGCTGTTTCAAAACTTGTTATGGCTGCTCTATAGAGGGTTAAATAACACAACTTTTGTTGCCTTAGTTAATTTCCCTATAGTGCGCATAACTTGTAATCTAGGTGAATGTTTGCAGTCACTAACGTTAAAAAGTGAAATTTCAAAAAGTTATTTCATGATGCAGGTTAATGTAAGAAATTTTGTATTTTGGAATTTACATGTGTGTAAGATTTGTAACATCATGTGTGTCATGAGATGCAGGACACAGCATAAAAGGTACCACACTATTTTATTGCAGAGCATAGAAATAACCCGAAACCATGCCCCCATCTGGTGATGTCACTTCCCACCCTTATCACATCTTCCCCCTTTTTCAAAGGACAAAGCATACATTTTTTTTTCCTTGAATACCTCAAATAACAAGGTATACAAGAAGCATACAGAAAAAGTTTTGTTTAGTATTCAACAAATAACAAGTTAAAGAGAATATATATATATATATATATATATATATATATATATATATATACAACATGAAATACAATCCTGACTTGAACTTCAGGGTAGACTACTCTAGTCCACAGTGACCATGGGATTATTCTGCCCATACTTCCGGTCACTGCTCTAACTAGTGCTCATCCAGATATAGGGCTGGAAGTTTCACCACTCTTCCACTTGATGTCATTTTACATGAACGGTCCTCTGACACAGAAGAAGGTGATTGAGAGTCTGCTGAAAGCAAAGAAGTATCCCCGCTGTGATCTTGCTGAGGGGAAGGCACCCCTCTTAAAACAGAGGATCCCACCAGCAGTGGTACTGAGGAATCCAGTCCCAAACTCTCAGGTACTGGCTGAAGATGTTTTCAAATTCGACGTGTGATTGTCCCTCCATCAGTAAGGACTACATAAGACCTTGGTTCTGGAGAGCGTCCAATTACCGTAGCAGGCGTCTTCCATTTCTTCTCATCATCCAGTTTAACTCTGACACTTTGCCCCACATTTAGCTCCTGCAAGGGCCTCACAGAGTGTTTCTTGTCGTATAAGAATCTATAGCCCCTTTTAGCCTCTTCATCCCTCCTAAGGACCTCGTCCCAAGGAACAAAGCTAGTTGGCTGGAAGACAACCTCAGAGGGTAAAGTGGTGCGAATCTGATGACCTAGCATCAGCTGTGCTGGGCTAAAACCTGTGGCTTGAATGGGAGTTGCCCTATAGGACAAGAGTGCTAGGTACGTCTCAGATTGCTTCAAAATTAACTTTGTTGTTTGAACTGCCCTTTCAGCCATTCCGTTGGCCTGCGGGTAATGTGGACTTGATGTAGAATGGACAAAATCATATTCACTGCTGAAAGAACTGAACTCCGTAGAAGCAAACTGCATTCTGTTATCACTCACTAACTCCATTGGTATGCCCCACCGGGCGAACAAGTTCTTTAGACGAGTGATAACGGCTTGACTTGTGATCTCATTCAAGGGCGCAATCTCCAAATACCTGGAATAGTAGTCAGTCATGACTAGGTACTTTTTCCCGTGCAGTTCACACAAATCAGCAGCTATTTTCTGCCTCAGGCCTACAGGCAGCAGAGTAGAAATGAAAGGCTCCCTTTTCTGAGTAGGCCAGCGTTCCCGGCAAAAGGCACATTTTGACACATGACTTGCGATGTCGGAACTGATCTCAGGCCACCATACTGCTGTAGCTGCCCTTTCTCTGCACTTTGTAATGCCCAAGTGGCCATCATGAATCCTGCTTAACATCTCCTGCCGCATGCTAACAGGAATAACAATGCAGTCCTGGAACAGCACCAGCTCATCCAGCTCTGTGAGCTGCGACCTTTCTGACTGATAAGAACTTAAAGACATCCAGGATGCCCGGCTCTCAGACCAACCTTCTTTTATGTACTTAATAACTTCTTGAAGGTCAGTATCTAAACATGTCTCCTTTCTTATTTGCTCTAGCTTCCCATACGAAATGGATTTGGATGCCAGAACTGAATCTACATACACTTTAACATCTGATTTCGTTGAAGATTCTTCAGCAGCAGCCAGTGGGTGCCTGGAAAGTGTATCTGCCGTTGTTTCCCTGGCACATGCACTGCCTGAACATTGAACCTGAGCAGCCTCATCAGAAGTATCTGGCATCTTACGGGTGTTTTGTCAATATCATAGGAGTTGATTACAGGGACTAGCGGTTTAAAATTTCTCTAAACCCACTAGGTAACGCTGGAAGCACTCACAGGCCCAAACAGCAGCCAGGCACTCTTTCTCAATTTGGGCATACTTCGACTCAGCAGCCGTCAGTGTATGGGAACAGTAGGTGATTGGCTGTAGTTTGTTCTCATTCAACTGCAGGAGGGTGGCCCTCAACCCATAACTGCTTGCATCAGCACTAACCACAGTCTTTTTGGAAGGGTCATAGAACCCCAACAATGGGGCAGACCCCAGCAGGGACTTAACCTGCACAAAGGATTCTTTCTGTGAAGGTCTCCAGACCCAGGCAACATCTTTCTTTAGCAACTCTGTGATATGGTGTAGTATTGTGGATAAATCTGGAAGGAACCTGCCCACATAATTTACAAGGCCCAATATTTGTCTCAACTCATGTACATCAGAAGGACTTTTCACCTGTTCAATAGCACATATTTTATCAGGGTTCGGCTTGATGCCATCCCCATTGATGATATGCCCAAAGTAATATAACTCAGCTTTCCTAAAATGGCA
This sequence comes from Bombina bombina, assembly GCF_027579735.1. NCBI lineage: Eukaryota > Metazoa > Chordata > Amphibia > Anura > Bombinatoridae > Bombina > Bombina bombina. Next base: position 1,308,521,569 of record NC_069499.1, read on the forward strand.
TTTCTCCTTGTTTAATTTCAGCCCGGACTCTCTAATGGTCTGCAGCACACAGCTCAATCGCTGATCATGTTCTTCCAATGTAGACCCATACATCAAAATGTCGTCCATGACAACTGCCATGCCCTTGTGATCCCTTAGGAGAGAACTAATCTCTCTTTGAAAGAATTCAGGAGCAGAGGATATCCCGAAGGGGAGTCTGCAGAAGCAAAACCGACCTACCGGTGTAATGAAGGTAGTCAGTTTGCGGCACTTTGGATCTAGAGGTATCTGCCAGAAGCAGCTGGAAGCATCCAGTGTAGAGAAGAACTTCGCCCCAGCCAATTTCGAAGATATATCTTCAAGTGTCGGCAGCACATATCTCTCTCTCTTCACCGCCTCATTCAGCCTTTTCAAGTCTACGCAGATGCGTACCTTCCCGTTTTTCTTGGCAACAGGCACAATGGAGGCACACCAGTCAGTTGCTATAACAACCTCTTCAATGACTCCCATATTCTTCATACGCAGAAGTTCCTTCTCCACTTGAGGCATGAGCAGAAACAGAATTCTATGAGGAGTGGTAATGCTGTATGGGACTGCGTCACCTTTAAGTGATATTCGGACTGGGTTGCAATTCAGTAGGCCCAATTCACCAAACATGTCTTCTGAAATCTCATTCACTCTGGTGACCAGGCCCAAACCACAGGCTGCTTTTCTCCTCAATAGGTTGTTAACACACTGACCTCTAATCACATGTACCCACATGGTGAATTTCCTCTGCTTGTACTCGCAGCTGGCAAGAAATTTCTATGAACTTTTGTTGTAACTTTCGACAGCTGAGGCTGACGAGGCAGTCTTATGAATGCTGCAAGGGACATAACAGTGATGTCTGCTCCTGTGTCAATCTTAAAGGCAACTTTGGCTACCATTACAGTATGAGTAACCCTCCAATCTTCATCTGAACCAGACCGTTCAACTACAGACACTTCTTGACCCTCCTAGTCACTATCCACATGCATTTCTTTTATGTATACAGTTTTACACACCACTTCAAAATGGCCCATTCGGTTACATTTTCTACATCTTTTGTCTTTAGCAGGGCATATGACACTCTGATCATGGGTACTGTTACACCACGTACAGCGAGCATGCTGCGCCCATTGGCTTCTGGGCCTATCTGTTGCCCTTGGTCTACCGCTCACACTGTGCCTTTCACTAGCAGCACTCCTGAACTGCTGCACTTCATCCACAATACTCTCAGACCTCAGATCAGCACTTTGCTTTTTCACCAGTTCACTCTGGCGGGCCATCCTAATAGCCCCATCCAATGTTAAATCAGCCTCCAACTGTAGCTTCAGTGAGACTTCAGCATTTGCAATTCTTATGACTATTCTGTCTCTGATTTGCTCCTCTTTAGCAACACCAAACTCACAGAATTAAGCTAATTCATACAGGCTGTGCACAAATGACTCCACAGATTCTCCCACACGCTGAGCACATTTGTGAGCACAAGCCCTCTAATGATTCACATTTCTTTTGGGTATGAAATGGGCACTGAGTTTATTCATAATTATTTCAAAGTCAAATTCTTCCCCTTCTTGTAAAGTAAAAGCATTGAACACTGGCTCCACATCTTTCCCCATAGAGTATAAAAGAGCATTAACTTCACCACTCTCCTTGTCCAGCTTTGAAGCAATCCTGAAGCATTGAAACCGCTGACACCATGTTGGCCAAGCTGCAGGCTGAGAGAAATCAAAAGGCTCAGGTGGGGTAAACTTCGACATCGTGATTAATCAGGAAACAGAAGCACAGGCAAGTACTTCTGACACCATGTCTTGAGATGCAGGACACAGCATATAAGGTACAATGCTATTTTATTGCAGAGCATAGAAGTAAACAGCTTGTACAACACATCTAACTTGGTAACTGCGACATAGACAATAATAACCCTAAACCACGCCCCCATCCGGTGACGTCACTTCCCACTCTCATCACAATGTGGTCATAACAGTCTACAGCAATGAAGTGTATAATCTAGGACATATTCCTTATCCTAACAATGATTTTTGTTTGTGCTTCATCTCTGACAGCTGAAAGTGAGGAATCCATTTGCGAGGATGCTGCCACAGCACTATCGGCAACGATGGAGGATCAGGAGGTGGCTGCAACAGAATGTAAGAAGTTATCATATCATGTTTTAACACTTCTAGATTGATTGTGAATTAGTAGACCATAATTTATTTTGTGTTTTTTAACAATGTTGTGTAAAATATAGGCCACTTATAGGCCATTTTTATGATTTTTACGACACTCCCTCCCTCTGCATTCAGACCTCTGTAACACTTTGTCTTTTTAGCCTGTGTGTTAAGATAGAATCTGTAAATTCCATCAAATTGGTCAGTATTGCTTCAGACTTGAAAAAGGAAGACACTCTTCCGAAAGCTTGTCATCTTATAAATGTACAGTTAGTCCAATAAAAAAAAGGATCATTGCTCAATGCAATACTCATTATTTTGATATCTAAATTTCTGTACTAACATATACTGTATATATATATTTATCTATTTCTATATCTATATAAAAATATATGTACTATATTATAACACATTTTTTAATAAGAAAAATAAAATGTCTGAATTTGATAGACATTTAGGGAAGATAATTTTGATACATAAGGATATTCACGACAGAAATTACTCTTATTTATCAAAAGTTTGATGCTCATCGCGCCGTACTTGACGCACATATTTTTGACAGAGTTTTTAATAAATAAGGCTGTCATATGTAGATTTGCGGCAGAGATGTCTGGCGAGTGTATTGATGCCAGCGAATGCACAGATATTGACGCTTTGATAAATCAGCCCCTATATCTTTTAACATTATCTTTTAATGAAACACATCCCTGAATACGCAATATTTATTTTCTCACCCTGCATATGCATTTAGGCTTAATTCAACCCACCTGAGTTTATGCAAATGTTTTTCAAGCCCTGGTGAACATTTACTTTGAAAAAAAGCCATTGTTATATTTTACAAAATAAAAAAAAAAATAGTTTATATATATATATATATATATATATATATATATATATATATAATGTGTAGAGAGCACTCTCACTAACAAAGTTCTTTCGTGCCAGGATGCCAGCAGGTAAATATGCAAGGTAAAGGAAGGCACTCACTGGTCTTTTCATCAAGTTTTTATTATCAAGCGTGACGTTTCGGGGTCACGCTTGATAATAAACACTTGATGAAAAGACCAGTGAGTGCCTTCCTTTACCTTGTATATATATATATATATATATATATATATATATATATATATTCTTCTTTGTGAATAACATTGGAATGTAAAATACTCATAACTACCTTTGGGTTTAGTGCTGTAGGTCTAACACAGTGTCAGGTTAGCGCACAAGCGGTAGGTGTTCACTCGCACTCATACTTTTATACTTTTTACATTTAACTTGTAATATGCATGCTTACTGGCCCATGATAAAAGCTTACTTCTATTGAAGTTGTTCATAAGAAAAAAAACAAAAAACATTAGCTTGCCACTTGTAATCTGGCCCTTTTTTGTAAAAGAAATTTGAGGTGCTCTGCTCACAGTGATACAGTAGAAAAGCCTTAACTGGCAATAACAAACACTTTTGCTCTGTATTTTTACATAATTAAAACAACTAGATGCCCTTGATGTCCTTGCTTTAAAGGCCTGTTAAAACCTTCAAATATAGATCAGGCAAACATCTTAAATTAAAGTGGGAGATTTCTAGTTTGATTAAATATATTGGGGTCGTAAGACCACTGCTCCTAAACTTGTCCTCCTCCCCTGCTAGTGGCCGTGAATGTGCATGGGGTGGCATTGCACACGCATTTCATTGGAAATGCTTGTGCAATGATAAATGCCGACAGCATATGCTGTCAGCATTTATCAATGTGCAGCGGACATTATCGCTATATTGGATCATGTCCACCCGCACATTAGTAAATCAGCCCCATTGAGTTTGAAATGATACCCAGAGGTTTAAGATTCAGAAAAGGGCCTGGTAATATTGTAAAAGATCCTTTACTTGCTGGGTTTAATACATTTTGAGATGACTATTTATCTGAATGCTCATTCAATATTATGTGCCTAATGGTCAAGGAGAAAAATCTCAGAGTGGAAAAAGCTAATAAAGAAGTTTAAGAAAGTAAAAAAAGTGATAGATAAGTGGATAGGAACTCCTGAATATGATAGACTGATAAATGATGTAAAATTGGAGTTACGTAAAGTTCAAGATGAAACTAAATTTCGCAAAAAACAAAAATTCCAAAGAGATTTTCAAGATTATCAGACCAAAAGGGTATACAAATTTGCAAGAGAGTCAAGTATAGATTCTACATCAGTTGCAGATAGAGCTGTGTCTAGTGATGAGGAGCGCAACAGGAAGAAAGGCTATAGGATAAATCAAATAGTTTTTTAGACAAAACAAAGACAATAATATCAAAAAAGTACAGCAGGCAGAAAACACAGAGGAGGCAGATTTGGACAAATGTCCATACAATCTGAGGAGTCAGCAATAGGACATATATTTTAAAAAAGTGATAACGGCAAATATTCAAAGATTGTAAACCTGTCGAATAAAACCTTAACAGATAAACAAAAACAATTGCTTAAAAAAGGATTATCCTTTTCTTCCAGTAATAAATTAGATAGCTTTACTTTAAGGAAAGATGTAAGTATATTTCCTAGAAAAATCATTCTTAGAAAACAACATTTGAATAATAACAAACCAATGATATTGAACCAACAAGATAGGCTAGTATTAAAAGAGTTCTGTGACCTACAACAAGAGTCGGATATGGAGATTAGGGAAGAATCAATGCCCAGTCAACTGGGTCATACCCCATTTGAAAATAAATCAAGATGTATGCCCACTCTGTCAACTGTACCATCTGTCTTTAACTTTGTAAAGTTGGTAGAAAAAGATATCATGAATTTGGAAACAACAACAGGTCTGTTAGATTATCTAACCTTTAAACAATGCAAAGCCCTACATAAATTGATGATGGATGATGAAATAACAATAAAATCATCTGACAAGGGAGGCAATATTCTGGTATTAAATACCACAAAATATGTCAAAGCGTGTCTAAAACAGTTTCAAGATAATACACATTGCGAAGTCGTAAATGGGGATCCTACAATAGAATATCAATTTAATTAGAATTTATTTTGAGAGCAGCACTTAATGAAGGTAGACTTTACCATCCTATATCAAAGACACGATTGATGAATTGAAAAAAGTGGATGGTCTGGTAGAAGAATATAACACAGTATTAGTAGCAATAGATGTAGAGGCTCTGTATTCCTCTATACCCCATGATTTTGGCATAGAGGCTTGCAGATACTATTTATGTCAAAGAGAAGAAGAGTACAGTTTACACACAAATTATGTTCTAAACCTATTGGAATTTGTCCTTTATAACAATTTCTTTATTTTTACAAATGCTTTTATCGCCAAATTGTAGGCACTGTAATGGGGGCCAGCTGTGCCCCCTCATATGCTTGCCTATATTTAGGTAAATGGGAAGCTGAAAATGTGTCAGATATAATGTCACACTATGAAAAATATATGAAACTGTGTATTTGTTTCATAGATGACGTGCTAGTAATATGAAATGTCCCCATTGAAGAGTTACATAATTTTATGGAGATGCTTGCTAAATAATAACTCTTTGAATTTGAAATTTACTTACTCATATAGCAGGAGTGAAATTACATTTTTGAACTTATTAATCACTAACCATGAGGGATCCCTATACACTCAAATGTACAGAAAGGATATGTCAGCAAATACAATATTAAGGGCCGAAAGTCATCATGTAATAAAAGGAATCCCATATGGACAGTACTTGCAATGAAAAAAGGAACTGTTCAAGAAATTAAATGTATAAAAAAACAGTCAAATGAGCTAACAGATAGATTTTTAGATAGAGGATATTCCCATAAAATGCAAAAATAGCCTTTAAAAAAGCGAGTAAAGAAGATAAAACAATCTAAAGTATTAACAGCGCAACTAGGAAGGTAGTGGATATAGGCCTATTAGGTCTAGGTAAAAAATTAAACATGTTAAAAAATGTAATATGTATAAAAACAGGAGAAATTAATAATATGAATATAAATACCAATATATATATATATACCTAAAATCACATAATAAAAATGCTCAGTTCATAAAAGACAGAATAAATATTACCCCATAAAGGGAAAAGTCCTTAGGAGCTTTCAACTTTAAAGGTAGCTGTTGTAATGAACTGTGAAATCAGCTCCAAACAAAGTCCTTAAAATGTGAGGTGCAGCTGCCCTCAGAGGTGTGTTCCTGAACGCTCTCTCATCTGTAGATTCTGTAGCGAAAGAAGAAAAAAGCGCAACCCCACATCAAGGTAGACGATTCAAGTATTTATTTGTCACACAGTTAATATTGCACTTACAAACTGAACTTTAAAAACAAGACTTTATCCCATTTAGGGGAAGGAGAAAATGAGTCCCAATTAGCTGTCAATCACTTCAGGAATCAACTTTATCGCCGTTCGTTAACTCCTTATAAGCAATCCTTGTGTTTAGGAGCCATCCGTAGCTCCGCCCCAACGCGTTTCGTCTGCGCTCTGCAGACTTTCTTAAGAGGATGTGACGATGTAGTGCATGCTCCAGGATGTGGCTATAAACACCCAATAACCAATTTTCATTGGTTGACAGCCGGCCAATCCGGTAACAAGATGCGGACGTGCCTCTTTTCTTTACGATGTACACTATTTTCGTAACAGCTTTAACTTTATGTTTGCTTGAACATTAAGAAATTCATACTAGTAAAATTCATCAAAAACTTACTTTGTATATACATTTAAAATCGGTGAGCTGATTAGCATCCACTGCCTTATAATACCGGACAGCTAAATAACATTTATATTATTATATTATTTATATTTGTATTTATATACACGCAGAGTCTATTAATACAAGATGCATATTTTTACCTGCAGCACTATCTACTGATATATCAATTGGGAATTCATTTCATCTGTAATAAAAAACATAATTATGCTCATTTACAACTTCATAAAAACATTATTAGAACAATATTAATATTATTTGCCTAAAAAACTAATAAATAAGTAATGAAACTGTTTTTAAATATTCTGTGTGCACTATGAGCCACTAATAATTCATGAAAGGAATATGGAGAGGTATAATTCATCTTTGGGGTAAAAAATCCACTATACTCATGTCATGAAAGCCTAAGCCAGCAAATCTATATCAACATTTAACCCCTTAGGAGCCATACAATCAAGCAGGTGAATCCATTTTGTTTCACACTGTCTGAGATGCATTAATCTTTGCTTTTCATTACCCATTGATTGTGGTATGGTTTGTAACACCTTCACAGTGAGATTGTTTGGATTTTTATTATGCACTCTCCTAAAGTGTTCAGATACACTATGATTTTCATACCCTTTTGTTATGTTCTCTATTTGTTCATATATGCAGCGTTTAACTTTTCTCTTAGTCCTGCACACATAGATTTTATTACATTCACACATGAGGCAGTACACAGCATACATGGACACACATGAGGCCTTATCCTTGATTTTAAACTCCTTAGAGCGATCCCAATTATAAATACTATCACCTTTACTTATAAGGTGACACATACAGCATTTTAATCTCCCACATTTAAAAGTCCCTCCTTTATTTACACACCAGTCAGAGAGATTCCCTTTCCCTGTGTTTTTAATGGTCCTTAATTTAGACGGAGCTAATATGTTTTTTATGCTCTTATTTTTCTTAAAGATAGTTACAGGGGTAGGTTCTAGATGTGGCCCTAAAATGGGGTCAGAAAGGAGGATATTCCAGTGCTTTTTAAGTGTAGATTTAATGAAATTTGCACCTAAATTGTAAGTTGTTATAAATTTATCTCCCCATTTCTTTTCTTCATTATGGGTTCTAAATGTATTTTTATTTTTATTAGTACTCTGCAACAAGTCCCCTCTATCTCTATTTCTACTGTCAACTCTAGCTTTCTGAACTAGGCTAATGTCATACCATTTCTTTCTAAATTTCTCTTCTAATGAGCTGGCCTCTACCTCAAAATCTTCTATGTTCATACAATTCCTATGAATCCTTAGGAATTGATGGAAGGGTATGTTCTTTTTCCACTGAGGTAGATGCCCACTCCCTGCATCCAGAAAACCATTGCTATCTACATCTTTTTTAAAATTCTTCACTGCCGTTTTCTTGGTCATATGATCTATAAACAAAACTACATCTAGGAATTCAATTTCACTCTTGTGAATATTACTGTTAAATTCTAAATTGTAGGTGTTGTTGTACAAATATTTAATACACTCCAAAGCCTCTAAATCACTTCCTTTCCACACCATGAGAATATCATCGATGTACCGCCGGTACATCAATACATTCTTTTTGTAAGGGTTATTATTCCACACGTATCTCTCTTCGAAAGCAGCCATATAAATATTAGCATAGGAAGGGGCCATGTGCGTACTCATGGCCATTCCTTGCGTTTGCTGATAAAATTTATTTTCAATAGAGATTAAATTGTGGAATAAAATAAATTCAATCCCTTTCGCTAGAAATTTTACTTGCACAGATGGTAAATCTCTACATTTTTCAAAAAATTTCTCAAAGGCTTTCACTCCCTGTATATGCGGTATACTTGTGTACAGTGAAGCGACATCGCAGGATATCCATAAAAGATCATCATTCCACGCTAAACCTTCAAATAGCTCTATAGTCTGAGTGGTATCCTTCAGATACAATTTGGTTCCTCTAACTATCGGTTGTAGAAACCAATCCAAATAGCATGAGAGGTTGCTGGTCAAAGAACCCACCCCGGAGACAATAGGTCTCCCAGGTGGGTTCAATTTGTCCTTGTGCAACTTTGGTAGATGGTAAAACAAAGGCACAGAGGGACAAGAAATAAGGATAAAATTAGCTTCCTCAGTAGTCAATATACCATCCTCTCTTCCTTTCAATACAAAGGCATGTAATTCTAAACTATATTGTGGGGAGGGGTCTTTATCCAATTTTTTATATGTATTTTGGCAACTCAATAGTCTATATGCTTCTTTTAAATAAACATCTCAATCCTGGATTACAATACCCCCTCCCTTATCCGCTTGTCTTATAGTAATGGATAGATCCGTTTTAAGGTCATCCAGAGCCTTTCTTTCTTGATGAGTTAAATTATCCCTATATTTGAAATTTCCTTTTCTCTTTTGATTTTCAAAATAACTCCTAAATTCTTCCTTTACAATTGTATTGAAAACTGGGATATAATTACCCTGTGCAAATATAGGATTAAAACTGGTGGGTCTTTTAAAATTACTGTGTTTAATAGGAATCTCATCCTTATATACACTAATGTTAAGTAACTCTTCATTTTCTTGATATACCACTACACTCTGCGTGCTAGAAAAACCTTCTTCATTTAACCCCTTAACGACTGAGGACGTGCAGGGTACGTCCTCAGAAAAAAGGCAGTTAATGCCTGAGAACGTACCCTGCACGTCCTCAGTGTGGAAAGCAGCTGGAAGCGATCCTGCTCGCTTCCAGCTGCTTTCCGGTTATTGCAGTGATGCCTCGATATGGAGGCATCCTGCAATAACGTTTTTAAGTAATCCGGTGCAGAGAGAGCCACTCTGTGGCCCTCTCTGCACCGGAGATCGGTGGCTACCTGCGTTGGTGGGTGGGAGCCGGACCGGGAGGCGGGTGGCGGCCATCGATGGCCATGTGGATGTGAAGGGGGGCGGGATCGTGGGCGGGGGTGGCTGGGGGCGCGCACGGGCGCGCGCGCGTGCACGGGAGGGTGGGGGCGGGCGCGTGCACGGGGAGGGAGCGGGTGGGAACCGCTACACTACAGAAAATGGGAAATAAAAAATATATCAAAAATAAAATGTCAAACAATAAGCAAGGTGGTGGGGGTTAGTCTGTGGGGGGTGGGGGGGGGGAAGCTACACTACAGAAAAAAAACAAAAAAAAGCATTTTTTAATTGTAAACTGGGTACTGGCAGACAGCTGCCAGTACCCAAGATGGCCCCCAATAAGGCAGAGGGGAGGGTTAGAGAGCGGTTTTGGGGGGGATCAGGGAGGTTGGGGGCTAAGGGGGGGATCCTACACAGTAGCATATGTAAATATGCTAAAAAAAAATTCATTTTTTTTTAAAAACCCTTTTATTTTAGTACTGGCAGACTTTCTGCCAGTACTTAAGATGGCGGGGACAATTGTGGGGTGGGGGAGGGAAGGGAGCTGTTTGGGAGGGATCAGGGGGTGGGATGTGTCAGATGGGAGGCTGATCTCTACACTAAAGCTAAAATTAACCCTGCAAGCTCACTACAAACTCCCTAATTAACCCTTTCACTGCTAGCCATAATACACGTGTGAGGCGCAACAGGATTTAGTGGCCTTCTAATTACCAGAAAGCAACGCCAAAGTCATATATGTCTGCTATTTCTGAACAAAGGGGATCCCAGACAAGCATTTACAACCATTTGTGCCATAATTGCACAAGCTGTTTGTAAATGATTTCAGTGAGAAACCTAAAATTGTGAAAAATTTTACGTTTTTTTTAATTTGATCGCATTTGGCGGTGAAATGGTGGCATGAAATATACCAAAATGTGCCTAGATCAATACTTGGGGTTGTCTACTACACTACACTAAAGCTAAAATTAACCCTACAAGCTCCCTAAAAGCTCCCTAATTAACCCCTTAACTGCTGGGCATGATACACTTGTGGTGCGCAGTGGCATTTAGCGGCCTTCTAATTACCAAAAAGCAACGCCAAAGCCATATATGTGTGCTATTTCTGAACAAAGGGGATCCCAGAGAAGAATTTACAACCATGTATGCCATAATTGCACAAGCTGTTTGTAAATGATTTCAGTGAGAAACCTAAAGTTTGTGAAAAAATTTGTGAAAAAGTGAACAATTTTTTGTATTTGATCGCATTTGGCGGTGAAATGGTGGTATGAAATATACCAAAATTGGCCTAGATCAATACTTTGGGATGTCTACAAAAAAAAAATATATACATGTCAAGGGATATTCAGGGATTCCTGAAAGATATCAGTGTTCTAATGTAACTAGCGCTAATTTTGGAAAAAAATGGTTTGGAAATAGCAAAGTGCTACTTATATTTATGGCCCTATAACTTGCAAAAAAAGCAAAGAACATGTAAACATTGGGTATTTCTAAACTCAGGACAAAATTTAGAAACTATTTAGCATAGGTGTTTTTTGGTGGTTTTAGATATGTAACAGATTTTGGGGGTCAAAGTTAGAAAAAGTGTGTTTTTTTCCATTTTTCCTCATATTTTATCATTTTTTTTATAGTAAATTATAAGATATGATGAAAATAATGGTATCTTTAGAAAGTCCATTTAATGGCGAGAAAAACGGTATATAATATGTGTGGGTACAGTAAATGAGTAAGAAGAAAATTACAGCTAAACACAAACACCGCAAAAATGTAAAAATAGCCTTGGTCCCAAACAGACAGAAAATGGAAAAGTGCTCTGGTCACTAAGGGGTTAAACTAACCAATGTATTTAAAGCTTTAAGATCACTTTCTCCTGACAATAATTGAGTATTACCCTTTACTCCTTCCTTTGGATCATTTTTCAAGAAATAGCGTTGTAATGTTAGTTTTCGGATGTACTTTTGTAAGTCTATAAACATTTCAAAGCTATTGGGAAGACTATGTGGGGCAAATTTGAGCCCTTCCCCTAATGACAATTTTTGTGTTTTATGAACTACTAGTTCTTTCTCTAATGTTTCCATTCTAGTCATAATATCACTATTGATCTTTTTCCATTTTTCAATTTTCTTAAAATGACAAATTTTTGGAGTTAATTCTTTTATCTCATTTTTAATTTTTTCCAACTTGAATTCTCTATATTTTACTAATATTTTAATCAGGGTCATAGAACAAGAGTGTAGTGCACTATCCCACTCTGTAGTGAATTCTATTTCATCCAAATTAAAAGCAGGGTATTTATTTATTCTCAACCCTCTTGGGATAATGTCATGTAAAATATAGTTGTCTAATAGAATCAAGTCTTGCCACTCTTTGGTATCCTGAGTTAATAATTTCTCTAGTTGTCTAAAGAGATTATGGGGATCTTCACCTTCATTAATATTAGTATTGAGCAAATTCACTCTTCTTTGTCTATGTCTAATATAGTCCCCTCCATATTGTCTCTGGGGTGGGTTCTTTGACCAGCAACCTCTCATGCTATTTGGATTGGTTTCTACAACCGATAGTTAGAGGAACCAAATCGTATCTGAAGGATACCACTCAGACTATAGAGCTATTTGAAGTTTTAGTGTGGAATGATGATCTTTTATGGATATCCTGCGATGTCACTTCACTGTACACAAGTATACCACATATACAGGGAGTGAAAGCCTTTGAGGAATTTTTTGAAAAATTTAGCGATTTACCATCTGTGCAAGTAAAATTTCTAGTGAAAGGGATTGAATTTATTTTATTCCACAATTTCTTCTCTTTTGAAAATAAATTTTATCAGCAAACGCAAGGAACGGCCATGGGTATGCCCATGGGTATACCCATATGCCCATGGCCCCTTAATATGCTAATATTTATATGGCTGCTTTCGAAGAGAGATACATGTGGAATAATAACCCTTACAAAGAGAATGTATTGATGTACCGGCGGTACATCAATGATATTCTCATGGTGTGGAAAGGAAGTGATTTAGAAGCTTTGGAGTTTATTAAATATTTGAACAACAACACCTACAATTTAGAATTTACCTGTAAGATTCACAAGAGTGAAATTGAATTCCTGGATGTAGTTTTGTTTATAGATCATATGACCAAGAAAACGGCAGTTAAGAATTTTAAAAAAGATGTAGATAGCAATGGTTTTCTGGATGCAGGGAGTGGGCATCTACCTCAGTGGAAAAAGAACATAACCTTCGGTCAACTCCTAAGGATTCGTAGGCTTTCATGACATGAGTATAGTGGATTTTTTACCCCAAAGATGAATTATTCCTCTCCATATTCCTTTCAAGAATTATTAGTGGCTCATAGTGCACACAGAATATTTAAAAAAGTTTCATTATTTATTAGTTTTTTAGGCAAATAATATTAAGATTGTTTTAATAATGTTTTTATGAAGTTGTAAATGAGTATAATTATGTTTTTTATTACAGATGAAATGAATTCCCAATTGATATATAAGTATATAGTGTTGCAGATGAAATGAATTCCCAATTGAAATCAACAGAAATCAACCCGATCAAACACGATCGGGTTGATTGACACCTCCTTCTAGCGGCCGATTGTCCGCGAATCTGCAGGGGATGGTATTGCACAAGCAGTTCTGGTGAACTGCTTGTGCAATGATAAATGCCAACAACGTTTGCTGTCGGCATTTATCGATGTGCAGCGGACTTGATACTCTACATCGTATCATGTCCTCACGTACTTTGATAAATATGTCCCTATGTATTTATTATTTGTGTTTATCTATCTATCTATCTTTCTATCTCTCTCTCTCTCTCTCTCTCTTTATATATATATACTGTGTATATATATATATATATATATATATATATATATACTGAATATAAATACAATTTTCTTCTATGTGAAGAACATTTGAATGTAAAATATTCATAACTACCTTTTGGGTTTAGCGCTGTAGGTCTAACACAGTGTCAGGTTAGTGCACGAGTGGTAGGTGTTCGCTCGCACTCATACTTTTTACATTCAACTTGTAATACACATGCTTACTCGCACACGTTAAAAGATTACTTCTATTGAAGTATGTATACAAGAAAAAAAAACATTAGCGTGCCACTTGTAATCTGGCCCTTTTTTGTAAAAGAAATTTGAGATGCTCTGCTCACAGTGATCCAGTAGAAAAGCCTTACCTGGCAAAAGCAAATACTTTCGCTCTGTATTTTGACATAATTAAAAAAGTAGATACCCTAGATGTCCTTGCTTTAAAGGGCTATGAATAGAAAGGGGGATATCTATCAAGCCATCAACTGTGTTGCATTTGCCGGCATCAATACACTCGCCTAACATCACCTAACATCACGACGTGTATCTCAATACGCTCTCTTTAGTTATTAAAAAAGCTGGCAAAAAGACGCGCACCAAGTACGGGGCAATGAGCATCGGACTGTGGTTAACTAGCAGTCATCGATCTTGAGTCTATTCGGCTTTTTCCAAACTTTATTTATACCCTGTCACTAAACGCTGCCACTATACTAAAATGTTTAACCCCTTTCCCACCACTCCCCGCTGCAACCTAAATAAAGTTATTGTCCCCTATTCCGCCGCTCCCCGACCCCACCGCAAACCTAAATAAACGTATTAACCCCTATCCCACCACTCCATGACTCAGCCGCAACCTAAATAAAGTTATTAACCCCTATCCCGCTGCTCCCTGACCCCACCGCAACCTAAATAAACGTATTAACCCCTAAACCTCTGGCCTCCCACATCACTACCACTAACTAAACCTATTAACCCCTAAACCATCAGCCCCCCATATCGCCAAAAAATAAATTAAGCTATTAACCCCTAAACCTAACAACCCACTAACTTTAAATTAAAATTACAACATACCTATCTTCAAATAAATTATTTAACGATATTCAACTATTAATTAACCTACCCTAACTATTATCCTATTAATTTAAACTACCTATTAAATAAAATAAATTACATATTAAAAAACCTAACCCTACTCAAATTAATTAAATATACAATTAAAATTATTAAAAGTACTAAATTACAGAAAAAAACACTAAGCTACAAAAACTCCCACTAAATTACGAAAAAAAATGTTATTATCAAAAATATAAGAGAATTACACCTGTTCTAATAGCCCTATCAAAATATAAAAGCTCCCCCCCAAAAAAACATAGCCTACAATAAACTACCATTGGCCCTTAAAAGGGCCTTTTGTGGGGCGTTGCCCCAAAGAAATCAGCTCTTTTAACTGTAAAAAAAAATACAAACACCCCCCAACAGTAAAACTCACACCCAACCAACCCCCCAATAAAAAGCCTATCTAAAAAAAAACTAAGCTCCCCATTGCCCTGAAAAGGGCATTTGTATGGGCATCGCCCTTAAAAGGGCATTTATGCCCATACTCACTAAAAATAAAACCCACCCAAAAAACCCTTAAAAAAAATAAAACTAACCCCCAACGATCCACTTACAGTTCTTGAAGTCTCGCTTGAATGATCCATCCGGGGCCGGAGAAGTCATCATCCAGGCGTCAAGAAGTATTCCTCCAGGCAGCCTCTTCCATCTTCATCCATCCGGAGAAGTCCTCATCCAGTCGGCAAGAAGTCTTCATCCAGACGGCATCTTCTATCTTCATGCATCCGGAGTGGAGCGGGTCCATCCTGAAGATATCCGGCACGGAGCATCCTCTTCATATGGTCGCCGCCGTAAACTGGAACTTCAATGCAAGTGACGCCATCCAAGATGGTGTCCCTTGCATTCTTATTAGCTGAAAGATTTCAAACAGCCAATAGGATTAGAGCTGCTAAAATCCTATTGGCTGTTCCAATCAGCCAATAGGAGTTGAGCAGAACAGCCAATAGGATTTGATCAGCTCTAATACTATTGGCTGTTCCAATCAGACAATAGGATTGAGCTCTCATCCTATTGGCTGATTAGATCAGCCAATAGAATGAGAGCAGTAGGATTGAACTCTCATCGTATTGGCTGATTTGAACAGCCAATAGAATGAGAGCTGTTTTTTTTCTGTAGTTTAGTACTTTTAATAATGTTTAATTATATATTTAATTAATTTGAGTACGGTTAGGTTTTTTAATATGCCATTTATTTAATTTAATTAGTAGTTTAATTTAATTGTAGGATAATAGCTAGGGTAGGTTAATTAATAGTTTAATATAATTTTTTTTAACTCCACAGGTAAGTTTAAATTTATTTGAAGATAGGGATGTTGTAATTTAAATTTAAAGTTAGCGAATTGTTAGGTTTAGGTGTTAATAGCTTAATTTATTTTTTGGCGATATGGGGGGCTGATGTATTAGGGGTTAATAGGTTTAGTTAGCGGTAGTGATGTGGGAGGCCAGATGTTCAGGGGTTAATAACTTTATTTAGGTTGCGGCGGGGTCGGAGAGCGTCGGGATAGGGGTTAATAACTTTATTTAGGTTGCGGCGGGGTCGGGTTGTTTAGACCCAGGGTTTATGTTAGGGTGTTAGGTGTAAACGTAACTTGTTTTCAACCATAGAAATCAATGGGATATCTGGCAGCATCGAACATAAGCTTTCGGTGCTTTCAGACTACCATTGATTTTTATGGCATCTGTGGCCTCCAGTTTGGCGGATTGAAAACCAGGTACGCTGGGTCGGAATAGAGCTGAATGTGTATTTAGAACATCTGTAATGACGTAAGCATCGATCTGCGTCGGATTGAGACCGGCGGATCGTATGTTACATCACAAATTTCAACTTTTACCAGTCTGTAGGCTTTGGTAACTAGGTCAGATCAAGCTCACAAACAATTACGCTAGGAAATTCCGGCATATTTGCGGTTGACAGCTTGATAGATAGGCCCCAATGTTTTTAGTTATGCATAAAAATATATATTTGTAACTGCTTGTGCAGTGATAAATGCCGAAAGCATATGCTGTCGGCATTCAGCGATGTCTGTCTGACATGATCCGCTATAGCGTATAATGTCGTACAGACATTGGTAAATCTACCCCTTAGAGTAATATATTCAATGCAGTACATAAAGCATGCAAACAAACCAGCTCCCTCTCCCTAGAGTACAACCTAATGAGGACTAAACCTCGCCTAAGAGACCCCACGAGGAACTGAACACAGGATTGATCTCACCAATGGTAGTTATTTGTCTGCAGTTCAAGTCAAGGTGGTCACTTAAGCGTGTTGGAGTCGCTTCACTTTTATATTTGTAATACATATCAACATCACCAGTCTCGCTGTAATTATTCTCATTGCTTGGTGGTTGCAAACTTGCCTGCTGCCTCTGAAGCTGCGGTCTTCAATCCGCCCGATCCTATACGATTGGGCTGATTGACACCCCCTGCTAGCGGCCCCTGCAGGGGGCAGCATTGCACAAGCGATGTCTGTTGGACATGATACACTACAGTGTATCATGTCAGACAGATATTTATAAATTGGCCCCCATGGGCTAGATTATGAGTGGAGCCTTATTTAATGTTCCAGTTCGAGTGTTAACTGCGCTAGAAGTAAGCTTTTTGCATGAGTCGGGTTGCACTCGTATTATTAGTTGAAAGTAAATTGTTTTCCCTTGCACACTAACCTAAAAAGTGCAAAGAAAAGCTTAAAATATAGTGCGCACAATAACCTATTCCCTAATTGAAGTAAATATTTTATTATATCTTTTCATGTGACAACACTGAAGAAATGTAAAGTAGTGAGTGTACAGCCTGTATAAAAGTGTAAATTTGCTCTCCCCTCAAAATAACTCACACAGCCATTATGTCTAAACAGTTGGCAACAAAAGTAAGTACACCCCTAAGTGGAAATGTCAAAATTGGGCCCAATTAGCCATTTTCCCACCCCGGTGTCATGTGACTCATTAGTGTTACAAGGTCTCAGGTGTGAATGGGGAGCAGGTGTGTTAAATCTGGTGTTATCGCTCTCACACTCTCTCATATTGGTCACTGGAAGTTCAAAATGGCCCCTCATGGCAAAGAACTCTCTGAGTATCTGAAAAAAAAAGAATTGTTGCTCTACATAAAGATGGCCTAGGCTATAAGAAGATTGCCAAGACCCTGAAACTGAGCAGCAGCATGGTGGGCAAGACCATAGAGTGGTTTCACAGGACAGGTTCTACTCAGAACAGGCTTCACCAGAGGTTGTCTTTGGGAAATAGACGTATGAGTGCTGCCAACATTGCTGCAGAGGTTGAAGAGGTGGGGGATCAGCCTGTCAGTGCTCAGATCATACGCTGCACACTGAATCAAATTGGTCTGCATGGTTGTCGTCCCAGAAGGAAGCCAAGATAAACCTTTTTGGTTCAGAGGGTGTCAAGCGTGTGTGGCGACAACCAGGTGAGAAGTACAAAGACAAATGTATCTTGCCTACAGTCAAGCATGGTGGTAGCAGTGTCATGGTCTGGGCCTGCACGTGTGCTTCCAGCACTGGGGAGCTACAGTTCATTGAGGGAACCATGAATGCCAACATGTACTGTGACATACTGAAGCAGAGCATGATCCCCTACCTTCGGAGACTGTGCAGCAGGGCAGTATTCCAACATGATAATGACCCCAAACCCACCCCTAACTTCCGAGAATGTGCAGCAGGGCAGTATTCCAACATGATAATGACCACAAACACACCTCCATTGCCTTGCTAAAGAAGCTCAGGGTAAAGGTGATGGACGGGCCAAGCATGTCTCCAGACCTAAACCATATTGAACATTTGTGGGGCATCCTCAAATGGAAGGTGGGGGAGCGCATAGTCATAGAGGAGTGCAAGAGGTTTGTGATGTGTTTGCGATGTGGGAGGGCCTTGGTTTAGGGGTTAATAGGTAGTTTATGGGTGTACTTTTTAGCACTTTAGTTATGAGTTTTATGTTATGGCGTTGTAGCGTAAAACCCATAACTACTGACTTTCAGTTTACAGTATGGATCTTGGCAGTATAGGCTGTACCGCTCACTTTTTGGCCTCCCAGGCAGACTCGTAATACCGGCGCTATGGAAGTCCCATTGAAAAAGGAATTTTGGAAAGCTGCGGTAGTTACATTGCATTATGGCCAAAAAAGTGTGCGGTGCACCTAAACCTGCAAGACTCGTAATACCAGCGGTAGTGAAAAAGAGCCATAACGCTGCTTTATCACTCTTACCGCAAAATAGTAATCTAGCAAAAAGTTTGTAATTTTTAGAGTAGTGTTAGGATTTTTTTAATGTGTATTTTAGTTTAATTTAATTGGTAGTTTAATTTTAGTTTAATACATGTATTATTTTAATTGTTAGTTTAAACTTATTTTTTTTTAAATTTGACAAGTAAGTTTTAATTTAATTTAAGATAGGGAAATTGCAATTTTAATATAAAGTTAGGGGGCGTTAGGTTTAGGGGTTACTAGTTTAAATTATTTTATTGCAATGTGGGGGGCTTTTGGTTTAGGGGTTAATAGTTTAATTTAGTATATTTCGTTGTGGGGGGCTTCTGGCTTAGGGGTTAATAGGTTTATTATAGTGGTGGTGGTATAAGGCTTAATAACTTTAGTATAGTGGGGGCAAAGTGGGCGGACAGCAGATTAGGGGTTAATAATATTTAAATAGTGTTTGCAATGCGGGAGGGTGAAAGTTTAGGGGTTAATAACTGTGTTATAGTGGGGGCGATGTAGGCGGATGGCAGATTAGGGGTTAATAATATTTAAATAGTGTTTGCGATATAGGAGGGCGGCGGTTTAGGGGTTAATAACTTTATTATAGTGGTGACGATGTCGGGGAGTGGAGGAATAGGGGTTAATACATTTTATTAGTGGTGACGATGTCGGGAGCGGCAGATTAGGGGTTAATAACTTTAATATAGTATTTGCAATGCGGGAGGGGTTAATAGGTAGTTTATGGGTGTTTAATGTACTTTTTAACACTTTAGTTATGAGTTTTATGTAACAGTTTGGTAGCGTAAAACTCATAACTACTGCTCTCAGATGGCGGTACGGATCTTGTCGATATAGGCTGGAACACAAGCTTTTTAGCCTGAACCCAAAACTCGTAATGGCAGCGCTATGGAAGTCCCATGAAAAAACGTAATTTTTACGTGTGCGGGACTGAGGTTGCGTTACAGGCTAAAAGGCTTGTGGTACAGCTATACCGGCAAGACTTATAATGGCTGCGGTGCTGTTTTAACGCTGAAATGACCATTTTTTTCAGTGTTAAAACACAAACGCCCAACTCGTAATCTAGGTGTAAATTAGGTAAACCCATTCCCCCATACTGTTTGGTTAAATATAGTTTTTTGATCGCTATCCTTGGCCTTTTATTTGCAGGTGGAGACTACTTTAAAAGGAATAATCAGACTGGAAACTTGATTTTTAGAGATCCACAAAAAACCTTGTATCCTGAGAAGGAACTATATATGGCAATAATCTTGAGGATACGTGGAATATTCTTATCTGTGTTTCTTATAAACAGAAGGAGCTCCTCTGCATGTAATGCAAGTTGAATTTGCTTTTCTCCTATGTGTATACCTTCAATTTCTTGTCTTATCATAATGGCCAGAGGTTCTATTGCTATATAAAAAAGCAAAGGTGATAGTGGACAGCTTTGTTTAGTTCATCTGCCAAGTATAATTCTCCTAGACAATGTACCATTTACTAAGATATATGAATAAGGTGCATTATATATTTTTCTTATTATTTCTAAGCAATTACCTAAAATGCCAAATGTTTCTAATGACAGAAAAAGGTGATCCCAGGAAATCAAATCAAAGACTTTCTCCGCATCCACAGAGATTATTGCCATATCAGGAGTTGGTACATTTTCCTCTAGCTTCTCTTGATTATTAAATAATCTAGGACCAGAGCCACCTTCCTCATATTAGTAGTAGAATTTCTCCCTTTCACAAATCCTGTTTCATCTGGATGGATCACTTCTTTTAAAGGGACAGTCAACACCAGAATTTTTGTTGTTTAAAAAGAAAGATAATCCCTTTATTACCAATTCCCCAGTTTTGCATACACTTTTTATCTCTGTGTTTACCTTGTATCTAAGCCTCTGCAGACTACCCCCTTATATCAGTTCTTTTGACAGACATGCATTTTAGCCAATCAGTGCTGGATCCAGGGTAACTTCACGTGCATGAGCTCAATGTTATCTATATGAAACACATGAACTAATGCCCTCTAGTGGTCAAAATGCATTCAGATTAGAGGCAGTCTTCAATGTCCAAGAAATTAGCATATGAACCACCTAGAATTAGCTTTCAACTAAGAATTCAAAGAAAACAAAGCAACATTGGTGACTAAAGTAAATTGCAAAGTTGTTTAAAATTGCATTCCCTATTTAAATCATGAAAGTTTTTTTTTGGACTTGACTGTCCCTTTAATGGAAATTGTAAATGAGCAATAATTATATTTGTCAGTATTTTATAATCTGTATTTAATAATGAGATTGGTCTGTAAGATTCTTTGAGATCTGGATCTTTATTTTGTTTCAATATCAATGTCATCCGGGAGGCAGTAACATTTTAGACATTTAATTTCCTTGTATATAGTAATAACTTAACATTTTTTTAAAATGAGGGGTTACATCTGTGGACAGTAATTTATAAAATGAATTTGGGAGTAGATCTGGACCTGGAGTTTTTAACCCTGCCAGTTTAATAATGGCCTTGGATATTTCCTCTTCAACAAATTGTTAATATATACAGTATGTTGCACAGCGTTGGCAGGTAATTGTAAATATATATGGCTTGAGAAAGGGCAAAGCCCGAAACGTCGCCTATGTCTTTGTGCTTGAAATAAAATCACAAAAAAGAAACCTGGAGTGCTGCAGCTTTTTCTTCATTTCTATATTTTATCTGTCTTGGTGGGACAGAAGCAGCTTGCACCCGTTAACTGTGGAGAAATTGTTGCTGGACTTTATCTTCAAATATATATATAAATATATACTGTATATTTACAGGTAACACATAGTTCCCATAGACTGCAATGTAATGCAATGTAAAGGCACTTTTCAGTGCCATTTTTTTTTCTTACAGCTGCTAACTTTAGCCCCAAAACTTTTAATAAAGTATATTGCACTTAATTTGGGAGCATTTGGTGGACATTTATAAAACTAACCAGAGATCTGATCTCTAGTTAACTTTATAAATTATTATGGTAGCAATAAACAGCCACTTGTAATGGCTGGTTATTTAAAGCACCCCCACAAATGGGCAAATTTGCTCATTTGAGGGCATGCAAAAAAATAGCGCTCCCCATGTAATCTAGGCCAAAATGTATTAAGTATTTAATGTCCTTCATTTAAAGCTAACCCTGCAAGATATATGTTCCTAATTGGGATTAAAAGACAACTTTAAAACAATGAACTTTATTCTAACGTAATGACCATGACAAGCCACCTTGTTTTCTGCAGACTAAAGAACTGATTGGCTCCTCCAAATAAAGCTAGTTGTGGGTGGAGTTAAAAAAAAAAAAACAAGATCTTTCTTTGTTTTAACAAATCTTTAGACTTGGTTGATCTGCTATTCTTTGACATGACAACAAAAAATGCACCAAAACTTTAGCAAACAATGCCCCAATCCTCTTTTATTCTTTCAACATTCACTTGGCCTGATTTGTTTTCCCCTTTAGACCTTATCTTGTGATATCTGAGCATCGAGCTTCAGATCATGAGACCCTTAGAGTTCTATAAAAATGAGCAAGGATGGGTTATCCTCCTTTATGCACTAAGGAAACATATATTACACAAACAAGTTGCATATAAGAATAGTATTTATTATTGCATAAAATGACTGGCAACATACACTCCCATCATATTTGGGCCTTGAGTGAATTATCTGAGTAAAAAACTAAAAAAATCTACCCCTTGGTGTGTGTGTGTGTAGTATATGTGAGTGTCTTTGTGTGTTCAGTTTGTGTGTCTCTATATGTGCCATGTGTGTGTCTCTATATATGCAGTGTTTGTGCGTGTGTGTATGTATGTTGTGTGTGCATGTTTTGTACATATGTGTGTCCATGTGTACAGTGTATGTGTGGTGTTTGTCTCTATATGGGCAGTGTCTATATATGTGTGCCTCTGTATGTGAAGTGTGTGAGATAAGTGAGGTGTGTGTGTCTGTGCCCATAAATGTATATATTTTGTTCAGCACAATATTAGGTAGAAATATGTTAAACATTATAGTGAGAACTAAGAACAACATTATCTCCAATAATTCTCAGTCAATATACTTATTTAGCATTTTTTCTCAAGTGTATCACAGAATCTTCAAATACCTCAGTTTCTCAGCTTTCTCAATTCTACATTTTATCTTGAAGCTTGAACTTGAACAGCTTAAATCAAATGTACCTGACACTACCCTTCATTGGATCTACTCCACCGCCTCAGCACCTTTGCATCAGTTTCCACTTACTAAGCTATCAAAAACAGTTCAGAGACACTGTGCCCTTTATGTCCCTGTAAGCAGCTACAGGGCTTACCCCTTAACGATATTCCACAAGCTTTATTATTGCTATGATAGATCAAACATCCTTGTGTGCTCTGGCTGAGAACCTTACTGCTTATACTTTGCTTTGTCTAACCTGTTTGTGCATAAATGTCATAAAAATGACAAGATTATTCAGGACATAGTGACAGTAGCTTGTAAGATAGGATCTGTGGACAAGGAAAAAGTCAGACGTGATTTGACTTAGTTTCTAATCTGCTACCCAATGAAATAAATCAGGAATGGTTGTCGAGTGCTTAAGACGTTTTCTGTCTAACTAGGAGGTGATCAACAATTTTTATGGACAGCAAAGAGAATTTGGCTTTGCTTATTATAGATAAAAATGTTTGACAAACAAATGAGATCATTTCAAGCTCTGGGCGGAAGTCCCATTATGATAATAATGGCTAAAGAAAACAAACAAATTGGCTTTTTGTTGCCTTTGTCTGAGTCACACAAAATATATCATCACCATAAAGTAAAATGTTTTGTGATTTTTTTTTCCTAGAAATACATTTCTAGAAGAAATGACTGTCAATTAATTCTAGATTACTTGGTATGGGTATTAATAATATAGAAATGGCAGCATATATACCAAGAAACATGTTTCCATAATTGTTTCCATAATTGCTACATCTTGTAGGTACACATGTGCTTTGTTAGATAATTCTGTCTTTCACATACAAATCCTTAGAATAAATGAAAGAAACACAGTTATAAATTTTAGCTTCTTGTGCTTTCATAAAAGAACATTGGATGTTTAAATATTCTGTGTAAGGATTGCATTATAGGTGGATATTTTTTAATGTGAATTGCATATTAATACATAGGTGTTTGTGAAAGCTTATTACAAAGAAATGTACATTAATGTTAAAATGTTATGATTCCTTTAGAGTATGAAATAAAAAATAAAAACTCCACCAGCACCAACTCCAAAGCATGTGCAAGAGTTCACATTATATATGTATATGAGTGTGATTGGCTGAATACTGTTACATGATATAGGGGACAAGGAAATAAAATGAAGCTTTGAAATGAAATAGAAGAAACATTTGATTGCTCATTAGAAATTCTAAGTAGCTGTTATTATTTCATTGGGCTCCATTTACCAAACAGCGGTAACAATGGCAACGTTATCATTGTTACGGGTTTGGACTGAATTTAGAGATTATAGTTCGGGGTTAGGGAGACAGCTAGAGGGTTACCTGCTCAGTGACACATAGGTGTGAAATACAATGCAAAGCAACATTTCGTAGCTGTCCCTGGTACTTCTTCAGTCCATTTAAATCTTGCCCAGTGGTCTTAACCAATAATTGCAATTGTTGTGCTAGTTCTCTGAGAGCCATAGTAGTATGAGACATGTAATTTGAAAAGTTACATTATTCTCTTCAATATGAAGAGATAGATTATGCTTTATTGAAATGTTATTGTCGTGTAACTGCATGTTTACATTAATCACCTAATGGCATAGATTCAGCAAAATCAAATTGTGAAACAAATAGCTTGCAAAAAAAAAAAAAAGCAACAAAAAAATTACAATAACATTGCAACTCAAAAATGGTTAAAGGGAATGTAAATTTTGATGCTAAAGTGCCCGGTTTTTAAAACTTTGATTAAAAACAGGGGCACTTTAATTCATCAAAATTTACATTTCACTCCTGTTGTGAGAAAAAACTTACCTTTTAATCTTCACAGCAGCTCCAGCTTGCTCCGGTCTCACAAGCCATTTCTGATGTCAGAAATGATTGATAGGTCATCCTCCAATCACAGCTTCCCCCCCGGGGGATTCAGTGTCTGATTCACTGCTGTGATTGGAGGAAGCCGATGCCTCATTTTAGACCCAGGAAGAGGCTTTGAAACGGGAGGAGGAAGCTGGAGCTGCTGTGAAGATTAAAAGGTAAGTTTTTTTTCACAGCAGGAGTAAAATGAAAATTTTGATGAATTAAAGTGCCCCTGTTTTTAATCGAAGTTTTAAAAACCGGGCACTTTAGCATCAAAATTTACATTCACTTTAAATTCATAAATATTTGTGTCTGCTCCTTCTCACAGCTGCAACATGGGAGTCACTCTTCATTATAGTTAAAGAAGAAGAATCAATTTAAAAGCAGATCTCGAGTTCCGCTGTGAAAACTAAAAAATGAAAACTCTGTTTAGAAAACAGTTAATTCTGAAACATGCACAAAAGAAAACTTGAAAACAAATAAAGAGAAATAAAATAAAACATAAAATTGCAACAACTTTATCAGCTTTATAATAGCGAGATGCAAACAAAACAGAAGACACTTCACATGGGCAATATAGAGAATGTATGAATTCTGAATTCTGAGTGTTTTATGAAGAATCCTTATGCCCACAGACAGTTACTTGAGATATTTTTTGTTCTATCCAGTGAGAATACGTTACTGTCACAAAAAACACATTCAATATTTTCAGTTACAAACATTTACATGAACAACTTTTCCAGAATATTTCCTAAATGTAGTGTTTGTTAAAAAATTGTTATTATTGTTTGTCTGTGTTTCTAGCTGTTCTTGTCTGATGTGTGAGATGTCATGTTCTGGGTACCTCATGCAGATATAGGCCCCTATTTAACAAAGGTCTGTCGAACCTAATCCGGCAGTGTGGATCAGGTCCGACAGACCTTGCTGAATGCTGAAAGTAATACGCTCTCCACATTCAGCATTGCACCAGCAGCTCTTGTGAACTGCTGATGCAATGCCGCCCCCTGCAGATTTGCGGCCAATCGGCCGCTAGCAGGGGGTGTCAATCAACCCGATTGTACTCGATCTGGTTGAATTGTGGCAAAGTCTGTCCGCCTGCTCAGAGCAGGCGGACAGGTTAAGAAGCAGCGGTCTTTAGACCGCTGCTTCATAACTGGTGTTTCTGGCGAGCCTGCAGGCCCCATAGATGGAATGGTAGGACAGCCACTAACTACGCTCAATGAATTTCAAAAACAATCTAACTTTATGAGTGCTTAAGAATCTAGGCCAATGATTTTAGGGTCACATTACCTAGCAACAAAAACACAAAAAAACTTATTCAAATACGTGTGTATATTTGCTTTTAAATGGGAAAAAACATAGGTTCAGCTGCACATCCTATTTGAAAGAACATATCCAAGAGACAAGAACCATTTCAGCATTTTAATACTAAATTTGTGGCAACGTGTGACCATTTGTTTAAAAGAGGACATTTTCATATTTCCTTTATCTCTATAGGCTGTGAGAAGGTTGAAGTAAATGCTTGTCCATAATACCCTGGATTAGATTCCCCTTTTGTACCTCTTTGCAGCTGACAATACATACAAGGCAAAATAATGCTCCTAGAGCAGCACAGCTTTTAGCAACTAAATGTCCCTGGAAGTTCCATCAATACTTATATATTTTTTACTTTCTATCTAGCGATGTTATTTCTCATAAGAGTGAGCAGCAGATACATAAGTATATCAGCATAGATATGTTACTTATCTGTAACGGCTTCATCTCTATTTAGTCTATTCTTATTCCCACATTACACAAATTATGTCTGCTTCTAATAACGTATCAAAAATAGACTCATTTTGCAAAGCTCTTTAGAACAAAGCTTCATTGTCAATGGACCTATTGTATAAGTTTGTAACTGTCAGAAGAGGTCCATTCAAATAACAGACCATGTATTCTTAGTTTAGATTTGTAATTAAAAATCATAATGGTTCTCCAAATCACTTAATGCCATCAACGGCTCCCTGCAGTATTCTCTTCTGTATAATACATGATCATTTTTATCATAATCTGAAATCTGTTATATGCATTATTTCTATTCTTATAAGAATTATTATATAACATTTCTACTGGGACTGAGCATTGCAGAAGTAGAAATGTACTAACTTAATCTTATTAATATAGTTAATCTGATTATATTAACACCACTTTAGACAGAAATGCTGAAATTCTCTTCTAGTGACATGGGAAACAATGAATAAGAAATATTAGGCACATTTGTATTGAATTTTAGACAATAAAGTGAAGTGCACTGCCCTAGTTTCCCATAATGAGAGCTGTTAAGTGACTTGTTCGTGGTAAACTCTTAATATACAATTAACTACAATTAGAGTGTATGAGGATCTAATGAAAAAGAATATGTTAAAAAATATGACAACAGACTGAGAGATCACTTCTGCTGCCCCATTGCAACATTTGTCCAGGGTTTGAGCCTATTACTGGAAACTGACAGACGTCACTTCAGATACTTTTTTGTTGTAGGAAACCATAGTTTGACCAGGACTTGGCTGCTGTTGTCACAGGGGAGTCACATGTAAGTACAGGAATTGCATGCTCTTTTAAAATTTCAGTTGCACCTCTATTATTATTATTATTATCATTTATTTGTATAGCGCCGTACTTAAAGGGACATAATACCTAAATGTTGAAGCACATGAAAGTGATACAGCCTAGCTGTAAAAACCGGACTAGAAAATATCAACTGGACATCTAAAAAGGAAGATATTTTAAGCAAGTATTCACACCCCACTGTAAAGAGACATTAAGTAGCCTGTTAGAATGCTTGTTCTAGGACAAGCTATGGGCCTCTATTTATCAAGCTGTCAACCGCAAATACGCTGGAATTCCGCAGCGTATTTGTGGCGAGGCTGATTCGCCATAGTTATCAAGCCCTACAGACCGGCAAAAAGAGAATCTAGTGATGTAACATACGATCCGCCGGACTCAGTCTGACACAGTCAGTCTAAACACCCCTAATCTGTCCCCTATACTGCCGCCACCTACTTTATACTTATTAACTCCTAAACCGCCGCCCCGACACCTACATTATACATATTAACCCCTAAACAGCCGCTCCCGGACCCCACCGCAACTATAATAAATTTATTAACCCCTAAACCGCCGCTCCACCGACCCCACCACCACCTACATTATACCCATTAACCCCTAATCTGCCGCCCCCCTATACCGCCGCCACCTACATAAAGTTATTAACCCCTATCCTGCTGATCCCGGACCCAGCCGCAAATAAAATAATTGTTTAACCCCTAAACCGCTGCTCCCGGAGCCCACCGCCACCTACATTACATTTATTAACCAATATTCTGCCCCCCCTACACCGCTGCCACTATATTAAATGAAATAACCCCTAAACCAAAGTCTAACCCTAACCCTAACACCCCCTAACTTAAATATTATTTAAATTAATCTAAATAAATATTCCTATAATTAAATAAATTAATCCTATTTGAAACTAAATACTTACCTATAAAATAAACCCTAAGATAGCTACAATATAACTAATAGTTACATTGTAGCTATTTAGGGTTTATTTTTATTTTACAGGCAACTTTGTATTTATTTTAACTAGGTAGAATAGTTATTAAATAGTTATTAACTATTCAATAGCTACCTAGCTAAAATAAACACAAAATTACCTGTAAAATAAATCCTAACCTAAGTTACAATTACACCTAACACTACACAATCATTAAATAAATTAATTAAATACAATTACCTACAATTAAATAAAAATAACTAAAATTACAAAAGTACAAAAAAACAACAACTCTAAATTACAGAAAATAAAAAAAATTACAAGAAGTTTAAACTAATTACAACTAATCTAAGCCCCCTAATAAAATAAAAAAGCCCCCAAAATAATAAAATTCCCTACCCTAAACTAAATTACAAATAGCCCTTAAAAGGGCCTTTTGCGGGGCATTGCCCCAAAGTAATCAGCTCTTTTACCTGTAAAAAAATAGAAATACCCCCCCAACATTAAAACCCACCATCCACACCCTACCTTACTCTAAAATCCACCCAAACCCCCCTTAAAAAAACCTAACAATACCCCATTGAAGATCACCCTACCTTGAGCCGTCTTCACCAACTAAATGAAGAATGACGATTCCTTTAAATGACGTCATCCAAGATGGTGTCCCTTGAATTCCGATTGGCTGATAGGATTCTATCAGCCAATCGGAATTAAGGTAGGAAAAATCAGATTGGCTGATAAAATCAGCCAATCGGATTGAAGTTCATCTTCTATCTTCGCCGGATGGAAGAAGATAGAAGATGCCGCTTGGATGAAGACTTCTGCCCATCTGGAGGACCTCTTCTGACTGGATTGGATGAAGACTTCTGCCCATCTGGAGGACCACTTAGGCCCGGCTGGGTGAAGACGGCTCAAGGTAGGGTGACCTTCAATGGGGTAGTATTAGGTTTTTTTAAGGGGGCTTTGGGTGATTTTTAGAGTAATGTTGGGTGTGGGTGGTGGGTTTTAATGTTGGGGGGGTGTATTTCTTTTTTACAGGTAAAAGAGCTGATTACTTTGGGGCAATGCCCCGCAAAAAGCCCTTTTAAGGGCTATTTGTAATTTAGTATAGGGTAGGGAATTTTATTATTTTGGGGGGAATTTTTATTTTATTAGGGGGCTTAGATTAGGTGTAATTAGTTTAAAATTCTTGTAATTTTTTTATTTTCTGTAATTTAGAGGTTTTTTTTGTACTTTAGTTAATTTTAGTTATTTTTATTTAATTGTAGGTAATTGTATTTAATTAATTTAATTTATTTAATGGTAATATAGTGTTAGGTGGGGTGTTAGGCTTAGGTTTGGGGGTTAATATATATAATTTAGGTGGCGGCGGTGTAGGGGGGGCAGATTAGGGGTTAATAAATGTAATGTAGGTGGCGGTGGGCTCCGGGAGCGAGGGCTTAGGGGTTAAACATTTTATTTAGTTGTGGCGGGGTCCGGGATTGGCAGGATAGGGGTTAATAACTTTATGTAGGTGGCAGCGGTATAGGGGGCGGAAGATTAGGGGTTAATAGGTATAATGTATTTGGCGGCGGGTCCGGAAGCGGCGGTTTAGAGGTTAATTTATTTATTATAGTTGCGGCAGGGTCCGGGAGCGGCTGTTTAGGGGTTAATATATTTATTATAGTTGTGGCAAGGTCCAGGAGTGGTGGTTTAGGGGTTCATACATTAATTATAGTTGTGGTGGGGTCAGGGAGCGGCGGTTTAGGGGTTAATATATTTATTATAGTTGCGGCAAGGTCCAGGAGCAGCAGTTTAGGGGTTAATAAGTTTATCAGGTGCGGGGGCTCCGGGAGCGGCGGTATAGGGGGTAAACAGTATAGTATAGTGTGGGTGCTTAGTGACAGGCTAGCAAGAAAGCTGCGAATAAGCCGATGAGCAGCGAGATTGATGACTGTCAGTTAACAACAGTCCGCTGCTCAGCGCACCGTACTTGGTGCGCAGCTTTTTGACAGCTTTCTTGATAAATTTAGCGAACGTATTCAGGTCCGCGGCGGCGATGTTAGGCGAGCTTAGGTGAGCGTATAGGGGCCGGCGAATGCAGGTAAGTAGACAGCTTGATAACTAGAGGCCATGGAGTGTGCATCGGTTATGTGCAGGCACAGTCATGTTATTTTTCTATTCAGTTTAAAGGGACAGTCTAGTCAAAATTAAATTTTCATAAAACCAATAGGGCATGCAATTTTAAACAACTTTTTGATTTGCTCTCTTGGTATTCTTCGTGGAAAGCTAAACATAGGTAGGTTCATATGCTAATTTCTAAACAGTTGAACTGCCTCTTATCGCCATGAATTGTGATAGTTTTTGACAGTTAGACACTGCTAGTTCATGTGTGTTATATAGATAGCATTGTGCTCACTCTTGTGGAGTTATTTAAGAGTCAGCACTGATTGGCTAAAATTCATATCTGTCAAAAGAACTCACATAAGGGGGCAGTCTGCAGAGGCTAAGAAACAAGGTAATCACAGAGGTTAAAAGTATATTAATATAACAGTGTTGGTTATGCAAAACTGGGGAATGGGTATTAAAAGGATTATCTATCTTTTTAAATAATTCAAATTCTGGAGTTGACTGTATCTTTAAGTAAGTTATATTAAATCACATGAGATTTCAGTGAAATCTCATGAGATCACAGCAAAGACAAAGCTTTATCTAAGCACTGCTAAAGCTGATTGGCTATTTTTTTTTTTTTGTTTTGTTTTGTTTTGTTTTTTTCAACTTGCAACTTTACAGCAGCTGAAGAATAACTGTTTACACAGCACTTACTCTGATGAGCAGAAGAGATTTTGAGGTAAAATATCTTCCTTTTTGACAAAGAGATGCTCAGGGGATATTTTACAGTTATGCTGCATCTATTTAAAGAGATTAAGCATATGAATATTATGACCCTTTAAGCATTTAGTTTCCCTGCTGCACATGCACTCCCTGGAGGTTTCTCTTTAATGTACAGGTAAGTGTTCTGGCTGGCATTTGGTGGTTGGTTTGAACTGTTCCTGAGTTATCTTCTGATCTGATTGATTCCTTGTTGGCCTTTGTTTGACCCTGAAACTTCCTGCTACTTTACCTTGGTTTGATTGCTCTTCTTATTTATGTACACTTGCTGGTTAATTTGACTTTTGTTTGGTTGCTGCCTTTGTACTTCAACAAGTGCTAACTGTCCTGGCTTCTGGGCTTTGGCCTGTCTGCAAGTCACCCCAATGCCTTGATTGACTCCAGACATCATGTTCCCACTCCAGGGCATCATTGGCTTTAATGGCCACAGGGATATCACTAATTGTGGTAATTGTAAGTGTATCGCTGGCAGTGGCCTTTTATAGGCTGTCATTGGCAGTGGTATTCACAAGATCTTGATAAAGCTCCCTGGTGAGTGAAACACGTCAATCTAAGTGACTGTGCTACTTCTACAGATGATGACATCTGAATTATAAGTAATCCTAACTATTTTTGAACCCGGGTTATTCCGCAATTTGGACATTTTATTTGTGCCTGAGCGCATTCTATCCCTGCGTGCATTAGCACTAGGTGCAGGGAACTACATCAGTTTCAGAAGTAATAACTTGCCCTCTAACCGCATTTGGATATTACATCCGTTTAAGCCGCAAGTTTGTTTTGACAACAGGGAAGTATACCGATGACGTCAGATGCCAAGACACATGCGGCGTACTGATTCAGCCTGGAGGTAACTCTTGTAACACTGTCTCCGGAGGATCGTCTAAGATTAAAAGGTAAAGCGACTAAAACACACAAGCAAATAAGGTAAACTGACTGTGTCAAACTAAGAGGAAGTTTTTAATCACTTTATTCTAAGGCATAAATACTGTCTGAAAAAATTAGTATCTATGGCACTTTGCGCAGCCATTAAAATTGTATCAATTGCTTGGATAGCAGATGTACAAAAGACTTTAAGATTGTATCAATTGCTTGGATTGCATCTGTGTAAGAGACTTTATTCTGGTCTACAAGTCTGTCTCAAGAACAAAGTGAACGATCAGAGCTCTTAACAAAGTAACACATTTTTCTTGTATACAGTCCCTGGTGACTTGTTGCTTACACACAGAGATCGCTTCATTCAGTATTTTATTTTTTATTTTTTTTTAAAAGAGCTTTATTGAAAAAGTAAGCAAACATAATACAATAAGATCACCTGAAATGACAGACACCGTTGCTACCAAAAACAATTCTGATGATAACAATGTACAGCAGTCTAAGAGACCCTTTTTTCCAATAACTAATGACATGTCTTTTAAGGTCAAGACATGATGCTTAGTTAACAAATACAAACATGAACTATTCAGGCCTAAAGAAGATATATAGATAAATTAAATATGTCCCAGTTTGCTGCCAAGCTCAGTGGTTCCAGCACCA
This sequence comes from Bombina bombina, assembly GCF_027579735.1. Taxonomy (NCBI): domain Eukaryota; kingdom Metazoa; phylum Chordata; class Amphibia; order Anura; family Bombinatoridae; genus Bombina; species Bombina bombina. The sequence continues at coordinate 1,308,554,430 of NC_069499.1, forward strand.
ACAGCCCTCCGTTATTTACACAGTCAGGAGGGCAAGAAGGAACCGGGTATAGTTAAATAGTAGAATGAGGAGCAAGGAAAAAAAGAGAAGGGGAAAAATGTCAGGAGGGGTGAGGGAGAGAGAAGAGAAAAGAAAAAAAAAATACGGCACAGACTGAATACCAATCTGAAATTACCTTCTTACCCAGATCTCTAGTTCCGCCTTTCACCCCTTTGGCCCAGCTCCCTCCCACATCAGCAGTATTTCCGCATATGCATCTAGTGTCGTGGTCTTAACGTAATGATATTTCTCCAGGAGGAGAATATTTTGCACATTTTGTCTCCAGTCCGCAAGGGTGGGTATCTGGGGAAACTTCCAGCGTTGAAGTATTAGGTTCTTAGCTCCCGCCAACATCAACATTAGGAGGCTCCTCTTCAACTTATTCTCTATTTTGTTAGGGAAATGGAATAGCAAAATTTCTCGGATTTTTGGAATTTCAAGATCAAGTAATCTCTGAATCTCCTGCCAAACAGAGGACCAAAAGCCCAGCAGGAGCGGGCAGTTCCAACAGATATGTATAATCGTACCAGTGCCACCACATCCCCTCCAGCACTTCTCTGAAACTCTAGGGTAGATTGTCTTGAGTCTAGATGGCGTGAGATACCATTGGCTCAGGAATTTGTAATGCGATTCCTGCATGTGAGCAGAGACCGACAATGTCTTTACGGCTCGGAAAATCCGCTGCCACTCCTCTCTGGAAAACTCAGAGTCCAATTCTTTGTGCCAAGTTCTAGTGTAATTTGAGAGGGGGCCATCTCTAGGTTGTAAAAGTAAAGTATAGATGAGAGAGACCAAGTGCCCAGTTGCAGTACGTTGCTTACATAAAGACTCAAAGGGGGAAGAGTCTCTCATCAGCTGTGGCTTATGTTTGTGAGTGTTAATAAAGTGCCCTATTTGCAGATAGGTAAACCATGTCAGAAAGAGGTCTGGGAAATCTGTCAATATTTCTTCTTTCGTCTTTAGTCGCCCCATAAGAACAAAGCTGGCTACCCGGTTGTCAAAGGGTTTATGCTGCTCTGAGGGTGTTCTGGTTTGCAAAGGCAAGTCCGGGTTACCAAAAATAGGCGTTAAAGGTGAGAATGAGGTAGAAATATGGGAGTCAGTCGGTAGTGGAGTATCCCAAGTCGCAAAAAGCTCCTCTAAGAGGGGAAACCCTGCAACCTGTGAGGGTCTATATTTGCTATTTATCCACAATAAGGGCATCAAATCATTGACCTGAAGAATCTCTCTATCTGTTGAAATCCAATCTTTTTGTGAATTTCCCTGACACCACTCAACTACTCTCTGTAAAATTACTGCTTTCCTATATAGCCTTATGTCTGGAAGGGCTAAACCACCCTCCTCCCTTGGCTGGTACATCGTCTGTCTGCTAATCCTTGGTCTAGTCCCCTGCCAGATGTATTCCTCAACTAGGTTTTGGAACTGCGGAAGGAAGGCATGGGGGAGCGGAATGGGCAATGTCTGGAACAGATAAAGCAGTCTGGGAAGAACGTTCATCTTTACGACTCCAATCCGTCCCAGCCATGTGATATTTTTATGTTTCCACGCAGAAAGGTCGGCTGCGACCTCGCGTCGAAGTGTTGCATAGTTTGTCTCAAATAAGTCCTCCATGGAGACAGCGAGATAGACTCCCAGGTACTTCAGATGCTTGTCTTTTATCTGAAATGGGCTATAATCACGCAACCAGTCTTTAACAGGTGGTTCTAGGTTAACCCCCAAAACCTCCGACTTGGTGGCATTCAACAGAAAGCCAGACACCTCTCCATACCTAGCAAACTCCAGCAGAAGAGCGGGGACAGATGTCCTCTGGTCTCTCAAGGTGAAAAGCAGGTCATCTGCGTACATACTTATTTTATATTCTCGTTCTCCTATTGAGTACCCCGCTATTCTACAATTGTCTCGGATATTACACGCCAAAGCTTCAACTGAGATGGCGAACAGCAGGGGGGACAGAGGACACCCCTGTCTGGTCCCATTAGAAATAGAAAATGGCTCAGATAGGAGGCCATTGACCCTAACCTTTGCATTGGGCTCAGAATAAAGGCAAAATACCATCTTTATAAACCGATCTCCAAAACCCATCTTCTTCAAGGTACCTCTAAGGAACTGCCAGTTCACCCTGTCGAAAGCTTTTTCTGCATCTGTAGAAAACAGGGCGAACGGCAGCCCCCCCTTGACAGAATGTGAGATCAGCTGCATAACCTTGAGGGTGTTGTCCCTGGCCTCTTGGCCCGGGACAAACCCGACCTGATCTAGGGCAATCAGACCAGGCAGAAAATTATTAACTCTGTTTGCCAACACCTTTGCCAAAATCTTGACATCAGTGTTTAGCAGGGAGATTGGTCTGTTGCTTTGCGGTTTGTCAGTTGACTTACCCGGCTTCGGGATCACCGTTATGTATGCCGACAGCATAGAAGAAGGCAAAGCCTCTACATCAGGCAAAGAGTTAAACATGGTCTGCAGGTGTGGTAACAATACAGACAGAAAGGTCTTATAGTTATTCACACCTAGCCCGTCCGGGCCAGGGCATTTCCCACACGGGAGGCTTTTTAGTGCGTACTCTATCTCCTCCTGAGTCAGAGAGGAGTCAAGAAAATCGGCTGCTTCTGAGTCCAGTACTTGTAACCTTGTGTCTTTAAGATATTCTTGGACCAGAAGGCTCTGGGAAGGGCCCGTAGTCACCCGAGACTCCCCTGCAGATTTTAAGTTGTAAAGACCACTATAATAGAGCCGGAATATATCTGCTATGCCAGGGCTATCCCTATGGACCTTGTCCTTATGATCCCTCATGGAATAAACATACGCTTTGAGCTGGGATATCCTAAGTGTCCTCGCTAAGAGTTTCCCGGCTTTGTCTCTGCCCTCATAATACCTCTGGTTAAGCCAGGTCGCAATTTTATGATTCTCCTCCTGAAGGAGTTGGTTAAAGTCTTTTCTGGCCTGTGTCAGCTTAGTCTCTTTGTCACTGTTGAAGGGGTCTTTTTTATGCAACTCCTCCAATGACTTAATTTCCGACAGTAGCAAGTCATTATTGTCTCTCTTCTGTCTCTGCAGTCAGGCTCTATGTTTGATGAGATGACCCCTGATAACACTCTTATGGGCCTCCCAAATTGTTGTCAAGGGTAGTTCGTCTGTTGTATTCAGTTCAAAGTATTCTAACATCCGGGTCGAGATATCCGCAACAATGTCAGGGCTACTCAAGAGAGCGTTGTCCAGTCTCCAGGTAACTGAGGTAGGGGGCGTATCAGGCCACAGCATCTGAAATGAGACCGGCGCATGGTCTGACCACGTAATTGGGGCTATTTCACTACTTTGCACATATTCAATACCTTGTGAGTCTACAAAGAAATAGTCAATGCGTGAGTACTTCTTGTGTGGGCTAGAATAAAATGTAAATTCTGTCTCAGTAGGATGTAGTGTGCGCCAGATGTCATGCAGTAAGTGACTTCTAAGTGTCGCATTTATATGTTTAAGTACATGGTGTGGCACACTTGAGAGACCATTAGATGTGTCTTGTTTGGGGATAAGAGGTACATTAAAATCTCCGCCCATAATGATAACCCCCTTGGCATGGTCAAGCAATCTACCCGACAAAGTCTTAAGAAAAATGTGCTGTGCAACATTAGGGGCATAAACATTGACCATTGTTACCTGGATGCCATGTAGTAAGCCTACCAGAATAAGGAACCGGCCTTCCTTATCCCTAAGGGTTTCTTGTATTTGAAACGGAACACCCTGACGTATCAGAATTCCTACTCCATTTTGCTTACGGGGGCCAGAAGAAAAAAGAGCTGTTGGGTATTTATGATTATGCCATTTCGGTTCTCTCTGCCTAGCAAAATGAGGCTCTTGTATAAAAATCACATCACCACCCATTTTGTGTAACTCCCTCATGACTATTGAGCGTTTGCCCGGACTGTTTAAACCCTTCACATTTATTGTCAGAAATCTCAAAGGGTGAACCTGTGGCTTCTGGCGCCTGGTGTCCATATATTTCAAAAAAAAAAAAAAAAAAGAGGAAAAAAGAGCAAAAGAGAACAAAGAAGAGGGGTCAAAGGAAGAGGGGTCAAAGGAAGAGGAGGGCACAGATCTGGTCAGGGAAGCAGAATATCTAAAATGTGAGAATGTGTTTACTAACAACCAAGATCTCAGGCCCCAAGATCTCAGGGGTAGATGCAAAGTGAAATACAGTTAATGTGTAATCCACTATAACAGCTGTAACAGCAAAACCGGGTCTCAGTAAGACCAACTAGCCTCTGTAAAGGCTTTTCTAGAGGGAATATGCCGGTGGTTAGCCTATTGACATATAATGGAACGTACGAAACTTAATGCTAAGTAACTCAAAATTCATAAGACATCAAACATTTAAATACATATAAAAGTTAAGTTAAGAAATAACAGAATGAACCAACATTTTAGAACCAAGGGGGTTATATGTGCGCCAAGGTGGGACAGCCGCCAAGAGAAACCACGCCATCCATCCCTAATGCACATAGACCCAATGGGTAGCAACAATGTAGGAAACATCAGGGCATGGTACATAACAGTAGCGATTGATCCCAAGCAAATCTCAGGAATCAGTAGTCTAACATATAAATGTAATCTCTGACAGGGTAAATTAGACAGTTCAACGTGTGAAATAATAACGATCAAAATTCTTGTTAAATACAGTTCAGTCCAGAAAAAGTCCTATTACCTCAGGCAAAGTCTTTGATCCTGGCACACACTGCTGAAGAGACAAGTTTATTTTCTTACCTCTCCCATCAGGTCAGGCAGGAGGCTCCTGTAGGATCCAGTGGCGGATTGACCATGCTGTCCGGGTGTGGCACTGTGATGCCCAATGTAGAGCAGAACATGTCCAAATCCGAGAAGGAGCGGAAGACTGCCGACTTATCTCCATTGGAAGCCACTAAACAGGTGGGGAATCCCCACCTGTAGGGAATCTTGTTTTCTTGCAGGACAGATGTTAGGAAGCGGAGATCCCTACGCTTCTGTAGGGTAGCAGGGCATAGATCCGAAAAAATTTGCAAGGTGATCCCTGCATGCTGGACTGGGTGCTTGTTCCTACTGCATCGAAGTATCTCCTCCTTATCCTTGTAATTCAACATTCTGAGTATGACATCTCTCGGGGGAGCCTTTGGCGATGGTTTAGGGTGCAATGCCCTATGTGCCCTTTCTATAATGACCTCAGCTGCTAGCGGAGTACCTTTCACTGTTCTGAAGAGGTCTTGTAGATAACCATGCAGGGCGGTAGGGTTTATAGCTTCCGGGATTCCTCTCACTCTTAAGTTAGCCTGCTGCGGTTATCTAAATCCTCCACTCTCTCTAATAAACTCTGGATAAGATTGGTGTTTTGTTGTGTCTGGGAGTTGGTATCTTTTAATTGCTGCTGTAATGTGCTTTGCGAGTCCTCCACAACCATTACCCTCTGCGAGAGCTCAGATTAGTCCCTTTTCAGTTCACTGAATAAATTCTTAATGTCTGCTGCAATACCTTTTATATCCTCTTTTGATGAAAGAGATTTGAGATCCTCTTTAGTAACATACTGCGAAAGGTCAGGGGACATGCATGCAGGATCCTCCTCTCTGGGGTGTACATGTGTCTGGCTGTCCTCACTTGCTAGTGCCTCTGGTCTTTGTGCCTTTTTCAGCGCCCACTTGCTTTTTCTGGGCCATAGTAGTGCTCTCTAGGAGAGTCAAGCACTGCACCTGAGGAGCAGCTAATTCACAGGTGTAGGTTTTGGGTAACCCCCTCAGGGTGATATTGCTAATACCAGGAACTGGCCTCAATAATTTAATAACTTGCTAAGTTAAAAGATACAAACGTCCCTCTCCCTCAAGGGGATAATAGGCACCCTGAGCAGTATGTTGCAGTTTATGACTGGGATACTACTGGAAGTGTACACATTCATGCCATACAGAGCAGGATAAGCAGCTCTATTTTCAAACTGCGTCACAACTCTTAAGGCCCAAATCACAGCCTCTTCACGCAGTCTCATTACAGTAGGCCTGAATTAAATGAGCGTTTATTTTAGGCCACAATATAAGCCCAAGTGTGCCTCTGTGTGTCCCTGTGCTTTGTCAAAGACCCCGGTATTATCTTTAGGAGCTGTGATATAATGTCCGCTTACCTCCGCCACAGCTTACAGATAGTATGGGGCACAGCGGCACCGGGTGCCCTAACGTTCGGCACTGATGGACACGCAGCCCGGCAGGGCACCGCACTGCGCGTAGTATCCTGAGGTCCTATTTCGGGATGAGCCGGATTTTTCAGGTATAAGTTCCGGTTATCGGATCCCCTGCGCTCTTCTTTATATGCGGCCTTAGCGGACACACTTAAGTCCAGTGATATTCCAGGGCCGTTGCGTGCCGCATAGCTGAGCCACAGCATTGCTCACAGTGTATAAGGTCCCTCTGCTCTGTGTGACCGTGTACCGTTCGCTTGTGCTCTGTCCTTCTGACACCCAGCGCGTCTTTGTCAGGGCCACGGCTCAGAGCCCAGTACTAAAGTTCCTAAAGGCACGTACTGTATTTTTTTGGGGACTAATATGAACATCCTCCAGTCCCCTTGGTTCTTAGGTTCATTTATATGTCTGTATAAAGGTTCTTTATGGGCTTTGGAAGCATTTGGCAGTATTTTTATCTCTTATTACTGTTGCATTTTGGGGAGACGTCTCCTTGTAATATTTGAACTAATTTTAAAAATTTTTAGTCGATAATAAATAGATTTTGTATTATGCACATTTGTCCATATTTTTTAGTGGGTTTTTGGCCTTGCCAACTATTGTAATTTTTGTTAAACCACGTAGTACACTTCTTTTAGGATATTCCCTCTCTGGTGCCAAAACTATCACATAATATTCATATAATTACATTTTATTTATATTATTATTTGCATTGTATTCACACTTAGTAGACATTAAGAATTTTATTTGTATTATCATTTTTTCACCAGTTTTCAGTTTGATTTTCACCAGTCTTTATTTTACACTAGTCTATTCACTCTAGATAGAGACACCTCTATGATATCTCCTAGTAGGATTTTTTCCTAGGTTTAGATCACTCTAATTAGTAATAATTAGTATTAAATTATCACTGATATTCAGCATTTCTATATTGGCTCATACTAAAACTATTTCTCACCTTTTTTAGTTAGAGGTATTGTCCCCCACGGTGCAGCTTAAAAATATAAATATAAGGCACAGGCATATATTTTAAGACGGTCAATATACTTCTAAAAAATTTTTTATAAAATTTTAATATAAGTACTACCCAAAAGGATCTAGATTATATTTGATACCTTCAGCTCTTTAGCGCACTTACTCTAATCCCTTCTATGCTATTATTTCACAGTCAAATTTCTATTTTTTTTTTTTTTTAATGTACACTTCTGTTACACCAGATATGAGTTGCACTGGTGTGACACTGTGCCCTGGCAGGCCTTGAAACGCACAAGTGTGAAGGAAACTGACTGCTATTATTTCACAGTCAAATTTCTAGTTTTTTTTTAACCCCTTAATGACCGAGGATGTCCGCCATACGTCCTCAGAAAAAATACAGTTAACGCCTGAGGACATATGGCGAACGTCCTCGGTTTGGAAAGCAGCTGGAAGTGATCGCTTCCAGCTGCTTTCCGGTTATTGCAGGATGCCTCGATATCGAGGCATCCTGCAATAACAAATTTTACCATCCTGCAATTTTACCATCCTGCAATAACAAATTTTACCCCTCCGGTGCAGAGGCACCAGGCATCGATGGCCTCATTCCTTGGTGGGTGGGAGCTGAAGTGGGAGGTGGGTGGGCGGCCATTGATGCGGTCCTTGTCAGAGAGGGGGGCGGGATCGCTGGGGGTGCGAGCGCGTGCACAGGAGGAGGCGAGCGGGCGCGCGCACGGGGAGGGAGCAGGTGGGAACCGTTACACTACAGTAAAAAAAAAATTATAAGTGGGAGAAATAAAAATAAAAAACCCCCATTTTATTTGCAAACTGGGTACTGGCAGACAGCTGCCAGTACCCAATATGGCTCCCAATAAGGCAGAGGGGGAGGGTTAGGAAGCTGTTTTGGGGGGGATCAGGGAGGTTGGGGGCTAAGGGGGGATCCTACACAACAGCATATGTAAATATGCTAAAAAAATATATTTAAAAAAAGATACCTTTTATTTTAGTACTGGCAGACTTTCTGCCAGTACTTAAGATGGCGGGGACAATTGTGGGGTGGGGGAGGGAAGAGAGCTCTTTGGGAGGGATCAGGGGGTCTGATGTGTTAGGTGGGAAGCTGATCTCTACACTAAAGCTAAAATTAACCCTGCAAGCTCCCTACAAGCTACCTAATTAACCCCTTCACTGCTGGGCATAATTCATGTGTTGTGCGCAGTTGCATTTAGTGGCCTTCTAACTACCAAAAAGCAACGCCAAAGCCATATATGTCTGCTATTTCTTAACAAAGGGGATCCCAGAGAAGCATTTACAACCATTTGTGCCATAATTGCACAAGCTGTTTTTAAATAATTTCAGTAAGAAACCTAAAGTTTGTGAAAAAGTTGACAATTTTTTTTAATTTGATCGCATTTGGCAGTGAAATGGTGGCATGAAATATACCAAAATGGGCCTAGATCAATACTTGGGGTTGTCTACTACACTACACTAAAGCTAAAATTAACCCTACAAGCTCCCTAATTAACCCCTGCACTGCTGAGCATAATACACGTGTGGTGCGCAGCGGCATTTAGCGGCCTTCTAATTATCAAAAAGCAATGCCAAAGCCATATATGTCTGCTATTTCTGAAAAAGGGGATCCCAGAGAAGAATTTACAACCATTTGTGCCATAATTGCACAAAATGTTTGTAAATGATTTCAGTGAGAAACCAAAAATTTGGAAAAATGTAACGTTTTTTTTTATTTGATCGCATTTGGCGGTGAAATGGTGGCATGAAATATACCAAGATGGGCCTAGATCAATACTTTGGGTTGTCTACTACACTACACTAAAGCTAAAATTACCCCAAAAAGCTCCCTACATGCTCCCTAATTAACCCCTTCACTGCTGTACATAATACACGTGTGGTGCGCAGTAGCATTTAGCGGCCTTCTAATCATCAAAAAGCAACGTCAAAGCCATATATGTCTGCTATTTCTGAACAAAGGGGATCCCAGAGAAAAATGTACAACCATTTATGCCATAATTGCACAAGCTATTTATAAATAATTTCAGTGAGAAACCTAAAGTTTGTGAAACAATTTGTGAAAAAGTAAAAAAAAAATTTATTTGATCGCATTTGGTGGTGAAATGGTGGCATGAAATATACCAAAATGGGCCTAGATCAATACTTTGGGATGTCTTCTAAAAAAAATATATATACATGTCAATGGCTATTCAGGGATTCCTGACAGATATCAGTGTTCCAATGTAACTAGCGCTAATTTTGAACAAAAAAAAAAATGGTTTGGAAATAGCAAAGTGCTACTTGTATTTATGGCCCTATAACTTGCAAAAAAAGCAAAGAACATCTAAACATTGGGTATTTCTAAACTCAGGACAAAATTTAGAAACTATTTAGCATGGGTGTTTTTTGGTGGTTGTAGATGAGTAACAGATTTTGGGGGTCAAAGTTAGAAAAAGTGTGTTTTTTTCAATTTTTTCCTCATATTTTATAATTTTTTTTATAGTAAATTATAGGATATGATGAAAATAATGGTATCTTTAGAAAGTCCATTTAATGGTGAGAAAAATGGTATATAATATGTGTGGGTACAGAAAACGAGTAAGAGGAAAATTACAGCTAAATACAAACACCGCAGAAATGTAAAAATAGCCCTGGTCCCAAACGGACAGAAAATTGAAAAGTGCTGTGGTCATTAAGGGGTTAATATACACTACTGTTACACCAGATATGAGTTGCAGTGGTGTGACACTGGAGAAAACTGACCGCTATTATTTCACAGTCAAAAAAGTGTTGTTTTTTTTTAAATGTACATTACTGTTACACCAGATATGAGTGGTGGCACTGGGCAAGTGGGCACAGTATACACTGTGAGCCTGACACACACGCTGGCAGGCAGGCAACTGCAATTAGATTATACAGGAAAAAAAAAAAGTAGACAGATGTTCTAGCCCTAAAAAGGGCTTTTTGGGGTGCTGTCCTTACAGCAGAGATCAGATGAGTCCTTCAGGACTGTAGTGGACACTGAATACACTAGCCTAGCTATTGATTTCCCTATTAAATCAGCAGCAGCTACACTGTCCCTCCTCTCACTAAGAATGCAGCTTCCGAATGAATCTAAAATGGATGCTGTCCAGGAGGTGGGAGGATCTGGGAGGGAGGGTCTGCTGCTGATTGGCTGGAATGTGTCTGCTGACTGTGAGGTACAGGGTCAAAGTTTTACTCAATGATGACAAATAGGGGGCGGACCGAACATCGCATATGTTTGCCCGCAGCGAATGCAAACAAGCTGTGTTCGCCGGGATCTATTCACCGGCGAACTATTCGCAACATCACTATGAATATGATTGACACAGTAGTTCCACAATGTAACAATGTACAAGGGTAAGTGGAAGGTGACAGTCGTGCACTTGGTTACTTCTACTTTCCTAAATAATCCCACTATAAGAACATATAGATGTTAATAAAAAAAAATTCCACTATGTTTCTGGAACAAATGTGGTGTATATATAGGTGTAATTCACCTGCTACAGAATTGGAGTAACAATATGATTGTAATAATAAGGTTTTCTATCAAATGATGTTCATTGAAAATAAGGCAGTATCTCTGCTACATAATTAAATGTTAGATTACAAAGTAGCAACGTTATAGCACTGTATTGTGGATGTTTGTCTTCAAATGAACATAAATCAATACTAGTTGTTCTAAGCTCTATATGTGGCATATAACCTGATGTACAAAAAGATACATCAATATTACCATTCTAATAATTCCTTTGATAGCAAATGATAGAGCAATGTTGTTGAACTGCAACAATGTATTAGTTATGATAGGCAGTCTAATAATAACCGCAAGCTAATTTCAAAGCTGTCTGTTTACCAAATATGTGATGGTTGTAGTTAGAAATATATAGTAGTGGTTTGTTTGACTCATATAATAGCATGACCAAAAGGTAGGTATAATCTTAAAGTACTATTCACCAAAGGGTCAGTAGGGACACTCACTTTAAAAGGCAACAATGTATATATAGTGTACATATACTGTGTAGATAGATAGATAGATAGATAGATATAGATAGATAGATATTGATAGATAGATAGATATCATCATATTAGTTGTAACACCTTCTAGATAAATCACTGATAAGTTAATATACAGTGGCCCCTAGTTATCAAGCCGTCAACCTCAAATACGCTGGAATTCCGCAGCGTATTTGTGGCGAGGCTGATTCGCCTTAGTTATCAAAGGCTCGAGACCGGCAAAAGTAGAATTTTGTGACGTAAACTTCGATCCGCCGGACTCAGTCCGACACAGATCGATTCTTACGTCACTCCAGATGTTCCGCACACAAGTGCGGCACAATCTCACTACTTTTGCTAGTTATCAAATGACTAGCAGGTACGCTCGGCACTTTTACGGCCCAGCGTACCTGGTTTTCAAACCGCCACCCCTGGAGGTGGCGGATCCCATAGGAATCAATGGGAGTCTGACCATAGCGAAAGTACAAGTTCGCTGCTGACAGACATCCCATTGATTCCTATGGGAGCTGTCTACACCTAACACCCTAACATGTACCCCGAGTCTAAACACCGCTAATCTGACCCCCCCTACACCGCCGCAACTAAATAAAGTTATTACCCCCTAAACCGCCGCTCCCGGAGCCCACCGCAAGCTACTCTATACATATTAACCCCTAAACCGCCGCTCCCGGAGCCCACCGCAACTATAATAAATGTATTAACCCCTAAACCGCCGCTCCCTGAACCCGCCGCAGCCTATATTAAATGTATTAACCCCTATCCTGCCCCCCCTACACCGTCGCCACCTATAATAAATTTATTAACCCCTAATCTGCCCCCCCTACACCGTCGCCACCTATAATAAATTTATTAACCCCTATCCTGCCCCCCACTACGCCGCCGCCACTGTAATAAAATGATTAACCCCTAAACCTAAGTCTAACCCTAACCCTAACGCCCCCCTAACTTAAATATTAATTAAATAAATCTAAATAAATTAACTCTTATTAACTAAATGAATCCTATTTAAAACTAAATACTTACCTTTAAAATAAACCCTAAGATAGCTACAATGTAATTAATAATTATATTATAGCTATCTTAGGATTTATATTTATTTTACAGGTAACTTTGTATTTATTTTAGCTAGTTAGAATAGTTATTAAATAGTTATTAACTATTTAATAACTACCTAGCTAAAAGAAATACAAAATTACCTTTAAAATAAATCCTAACTTAAGTTACAATTAAACCTAATACTACACTATCATTAAATTAATTAAATAAACTACCTACAAATAACTACAATTAAATACAATTACATAAACTAACTAAAGTACAAAAAATAAAAAAAGCTAAGTTACAAAAAATAAAAAAGTAAGTTACAAACATGTTAAAAATATTACAACAATTTTAAGCTACTTACACCTAATCTAAGCCCCCTAATAAAATAACAAACCCCCCAAAATAAAAAAAATCCCTACCCTATTCTAAATTAAATAAATTTCAAAGCTCTTTTACCTTACCAGCCCTTAAAAGGGCCATTTGTGGGGGCATGCCCCAAAAAGTTCAGCTCTTTTGCCTGTAAAAGAAAAATACAACCCCCCCCAACATTAAAACCCACCACCCACATACCCCTAATCTAACCCAAACCCCCCTTACAAAAACCTAACACTAATCCCCTGAAGATCATCCTACCTTGAGTCGTCTTCACTCATCCGAGCCACCGATGCAACTGAAGAGGACATCCGGAGCGGAAGAAGTTAATCCTCCAAGCGGCGCTGAAGAAATCTTCCATCCGATGAAGTCATCATCCAGGCGGCACTGAAGAAGTCTTCGATCCGGCCGATGTCATCTTCAAAGAGGCGCTGAAGAGGTCTTCTATCCGGGCAAAGTCATCTTCCAAGCCGGGTCTTGAATCTTCCTTCCGCCGACGCGGAACCACCTTCTTCACCGACGGACTACGACGAATGACGGCTCCTTTAAGGGACGTCATCCAAGATGGCGTCCCCTCAATTCCGATTGGCTGATAGGATTCTATCAGCCAATCGGAATTAAGGTAGGAAAAATCTGATTGGCTGATGGAATCAGCCAATAGAATGCGAGCTCAATCTGATTGGCTGATTGGATCAGCCAATCGGATTGAACTTGAATCTGATTGGCTGATTCCATCAGCCAATCAGATTTTCCTACCTTAATTCCGATTGGCTGATAGAATCCTATCAGCCAATCGGAATTGAGGGGACGCCATCTTGGATGACGTCCCTTAAAGGAGCCATCATTCGTCGTAGTCCGTCGGTGAAGAAGGTGGTTCCGCGTCGGCGGAAGGAAGATTCAAGACCCGGCTTGGAAGATGACTTCGCCCGGATAGAAGACCTCTTCAGCGCCTCTTTGAAGATGACATCGGCCGGATCGAAGACTTCTTCAGCGCCGCCTGGATGATGACTTCATCGGATGGAAGATTTCTTCAGCGCCGCTTGGAGGATTAACTTCTTCCGCTCCGGATGTCCTCTTCAGTTCCATCGGTGGCTCGGATGAGTGAAGACGACTCAAGGTAGGATGATCTTCAGGGGATTAGTGTTAGGTTTTTGTAAGGGGGGTTTGGGTTAGATTAGGGGTATGTGGGTGTTGGGTTTTAATGTTGGGGGGGGTTGTATTTTTCGTTTACAGGCAAAAGAGCTGAACTTTTTGGGGCATGCCCCCACAAATGGCCCTTTTAAGGGCTGGTAAGGTAAAAGAGCTTTGAAATTTATTTAATTTAGAATAGGGTAGGGATTTTTTTTATTTTGGGGGGGTTTGTTATTTTATTAGGGGGCTTAGATTAGGTGTAAGTAGCTTAAAATTGTTGTAATATTTTTAACATGTTTGTAACTTACTTTTTTATTTTTTGTAACTTAGCTTTTTTATTTTTTGTACTTTAGTTAGTTTATGTAATTGTATTTAATTGTAGTTATTTGTAGGTAGTTTATTTAGTTAATTTAATGATAGTGTAGTATTAGGTTTAATTATAACTTAAGTTAGGATTTATTTTACAGGTAATTTTGTATTTCTTTTAGCTAGGTAGTTATTAAATAGTTAATAACTATTTAATAACTATTCTAACTAGCTAAAATAAATACAAAGTTACCTGTAAAATAAATATAAATCCTAAGATAGCTATAATATAATTATTAATTACAATGTAGCTATCTTAGGGTTTATTTTACAGGTAAGTATTTATTTTTAAATAGGAATAATTTATTAAAGTATAGTGTAGTGTTAGGTGTAATTGTAACTTAGGTTAGGATTTATTTCACAGGTTCATTTCTCTTTATTTTAGCTAGGTAAGCTATTAAATAGTTAATAACTATTTAATAGTTATTGTACATGGTTAAAATAAATTGAAAGTTACCTGTAAAATAAATATAAATCCTAAGATAGCTATAATATATGTATTATTTATATTGTAGCTATATTAGGGTTTATTTTAAAGGTAAGTATTTAGTTTTAAATAGGATTCATTTAGTTAATAAGAGTTAATTTATTTAGATTTATTTAATTAATATTTAAGTTAGGGGGGCGTTAGGGTTAGGGTTAGACTTAGGTTTAGGGGTTAATCATTTTATTACAGTGGCGGCGGCGTAGTGGGGGGCAGGATAGGGGTTAATAAATTTATTATAGGTGGCGACGGTGTAGGGGGGGCAGGATATGGGTTAATAGGTTTAATATAGGTTGCGGCGGGTTCATGGAGCAGCGGTTTAGGGGTTAAACTATTTATTTAGTTGCGGAGAGGTGCGGGATCAGCAGGATAGGGGTTAATAACTTTATTATAGAGGGCGACGGTATAGGGGGGGCAGGATAGGGGTTACTAGGTATAATGTAGGTGGCAGCGGTGTCCGGGAGCGGCGGTTTAGGGGTTAATACATTTATCAGAGTTGCGGCAGGGTCTAGGAGCGGCGGTTTAGGGGTTAATACATTTATAAGAGTTGCGGCAGGGTCTAGGAGCGGCGGTTTAGGGGTTAATACATTTATAAGAGTTGCGGCAGGGTCTAGGAGTTTCGGTTTAGGGGTTAGTAACTTTATTTAGTTGCGGGGGGCTCCGGGGGCGCCGGTATAGGGATAGAACAGTGCAGTTTAGTGTGAGTGCTTAGTGACAGGCTAGCAATAAAGCTGGGAAAAAGCCGAAGGGCAGCGAGATCGGATGAGTGATAACTGTCACAGTCCGCTGCTCATCGCCCCGCGGCTTTTTGACAGCTTTATTTGATAACTTAGGTGTATTTTTTCAGGTCCGCGGCGGCGAAGGTAGGCGAGCTTAGGCGGGTGTATTGGGCCGGCGAAGCCAGAAAAGTAGACGGCTTGATAACTACCCCCCACTGAGCGTGCAACTCAATTCGGCACTAATGGCACTGGCAGGTATGCACAAGCTGGGATATTTAAAGTATTATAAGTATGTCAGCAGACTACCAATCTAAGGTATCCCTATGTTGATCAGGGTAAGTAAACAGTCTCAGTTAACTACTTGTGCAATATCAATTTTGATTGTTCCTATAATTGTTTAAAAAGAGGATCCCATTTGTTCTCAACTAGCTCCCTAACATACGGCGAGATTACGAGTTTTGCGGTAACAAGGGTGCGGGGCTAACGTGCAGTTTATTGTCACCGCTCACTTACATACAGCGCTGGTATTACGGGTTCTTACAAACCCAGCGTTAACAGGCAAGAAGTGAGCATAGAGCAAAATATTGCTCCACACTTCACTCCAATACCAGCGCTGCTTAAGTCAGCGGTGAGGTGGTCGTACGTGTAAAGCTCAGTAATGCAGCCCCATTGATTCCTATGGGGAAAAAAAAAATATGTTTACACCTAACACCCTAACATGAACCCCAAAACACCCCTAATCTTACACTTATTAACCCCTAATCTGCCGCCCCCGACATCGCTGACACCTACATTATACTTATTAACCCCTAATCTGCCACCCCCGACATCATCGCCACCTACATTGTACTTATTAACCCCTAATCTGCTGCCCCAAATTTAGCCGAAACCTACATTATATTTATTAACGCCTAATCTACCGCTCTAGACATCGCCACCACTATAATAAACATATTAACCCCTAAACCGCTGCACTCCTGCCTCGCAAACATTAGTTAAATATTATTAACCCCTAATCTGCCGTCCCTAACATCGCCGCCACCTACCTACATTTATTAACCCCTAATCTGCCGCCCCCAACGTCGCCACCACTATACTAAATGTATTAACCCCTAAACCTAAGTCTAACCCTAACCCTAACCCTAACACCTAACACATCTTATACTTAAATATTATTACAATAAATCTAAATAAAAAATTATATTATTACCTAAATAATTCCTATTTAAAACTAAATACTTACCTATAAAATAAACCCTAAGCTAGCTACAATATAACTATTAGTTACATTGTAGCTAGCTTAGGGTTTATTTTTATTTTACAGGCAAGTTTGTATTCATTTTAACTAGGTAGAATAGTTACTAAATAGTTATTAACTATTTACTAACTACCTAGCTAAAATAAATACAAATTTACCTGTAAAATAAAACCTAACCTATGTTACACTAACACCTAACACTACACTACAATTAAATAAATTAAAGGGACAATGAACCCAATTTTTTTCTTTTCTGATTAAGATAGAGCATGCAATTTTAAGTAACTTTCTAATTTACTCTTATTATCAATTTTACTTCGTTCTCTTGCTATCTTTTTTTGAAAAAGTAGGTATCTAAGCTTTTTTTGGGGTTCAGATCTCTGGATAGCACTTTTTTATTGGTGGATGAATTTATCCACCAATCAGCAAGCACAACCTAGGTTGTTCACCAAAAATGGGCCGGCATCTTAAAGGGACAGTATACACTCATTTTTATATACCTGCATGTAATAGACACTACTATAAAGAATAAGATGCACAGATACTGATATCAAAATCCAGTATAAAACTGTTTAAAAAATTACTTAGAAGTTCTTAGTTTAGCTCTGTTGAAAAGGTTGTTGGAAAGCCCACTGCAAGTGGAAAATAAAACACTCCCCCCTCTCCCTTCTTTTGCATATGAAAAGACCCTTTACACAAACAGGAGCAAGCTGGAGAAGGTAGCTGACGGTATTCACATAAAACTTTGGGGCTTGGTTAGGAGTCTGAAAATCAGAGCAATGTTATTTAAAAATAAGCAAAACTTATACATTTATGCAAAGAAAAAATGAGTGTATAATGTCCCTTTAACTTACATTCTTTCATTTAAAATAAAGATACCAAGAGAATGAAGACATTTTGATAATAGGAGTAAATTAGAAAGTTTCTTAAAATTCCATCCATTTGGGTTCAGTGTCCCTTTAACTAAATTAAATACAATTAATAAATTAAATTAAATTAGCTAAATCACAAAAAAAAAAAAAAAAACAATAAATTACAGAAAATAAAAAACAAATTACAGATCTTTAAACTAATTACACCTAATCTAATAGCCCTATCAAAATAAAAAAAGTCCCCCCCCAACAAAAAAAACCTAGCCTAAACTAAACTATTAATAGCCCTTAAAAGCGCCTTTTGTGGGGCATTGCCCCAAATAAATCAGCTCTTTTACCTGTAAAAAAATACAAACAACCCCCCAACAGTAAAAACCACCACCCACACAACCAAACCCCCCAAATAAAATACTAACTAAAAAAACCTAAGCTCCCCATTGCCCTGAAAAGGGCATTTGGATGGGCATTGTTGCGTCTCAAAGCCCTAACCTAAAAATAAAACCCACCCAATACACCCTTAAAAAACCTAATGCACTATAGGACATTTTCTACCTTAAATCTAAGGGATGCCATCCTGGATGACGTCATTTAAAGGAACCTTCATTCAGTAAAAAGACTTCAGATGAAGAGGATGCTCCGCATCGGATGTCTTGAAGATGGAGCTGCTCCGCGTCAGATGGATGAAGATAGAAGATGCCGTCTGGATGAAGACTTCTGCCTGTCTGGAGGACCACTTCACCCGGCTTGGATGAAGACTTCTCCCTGCTTCGTTGAGGACTTTGGCCTGGTTGGATGAAGACTTCTGCCACTTCCTTGAGGATAGATGTCCGGTCTTCAGAACAGTAAGTTGATCTTCAGGGGGTTAGTGTTAGGTTTTTTAAGGGTGTATTGGGTGGGTTTTATTTTTAGGTTATGGGTTTTATTTTTAGGTTAGGGCTTTGGGCCGCAAAAGAGCTAACTACCTTTCTAAGGGCAATGCCCATCCAAATGCCCTTTTCAGGGCAATGGGGAGCTTAGGTTTTTTTAGTTAGTATTTTATTTGGGAGGTTTGGTTGTGTGGGCGGTGGGTTTTACTGTTGGGGGGGTTGTTTGTATTTTTTTTTTACAGGTGAAAGAGCTGAATTCTTTGGGGCAATGCCCCGCAAAAGGCCTTTTTAAGGGCTATTGATAGTTTAGTTTAGGCTAGGGTTTTTTTATTTTGGGGGGGGGTCTTTTTTATTTTGATAGGGCGATTAGATTAGGTGTAATTAGTTTAAAGATCTGTAATTTGTTTTTTAATTTCTGTAATTTAGTGTTTTTTGCGTGATTTAGCTAATTTAATTTAATTTATTTAATTGTATTTTATTTAGTTAATTTATTTAATTTTAGTGTAGTGTTAGGGGTTAGTGTAACATAGGTTAGGTCTTATTTTACAGGTAAATTTGTATTTATTTTAGCTAGGTAGTTATTAAATAGTTAATAACTATTTAATAACTATTCTACCTAGTTAAAATAAGTACAAACTTGCCTGTAAAATAAAAATAAACCCTGAGCTAGCTACAATGTAACTATTAGTTATATTGTAGCTAGCTTAGGGTTTATTTTATAGGTAAGTATTTAGTTTTAAATAGGAATAATTTAGTTAATGATATGAATATTTATTTAGATTTATTTAAATTAGATTTGTTAGGGGGTATTAGGGTTAGGGTTAGACTTAGGTTTAGGGGTTAATAAATTTAATATTGTGGCGGGACGTTGGGGATGGCAGATTAAGGGTTAATAAATGTAGGTAGGTGGCGGCGATGTTGGGGGCAGCAGATTAGGGGTTAATAAATATAATGTCGGTTGCGGCGATGTCCAGAGCAGAAGATTAGGGGTTAATAAGTATAATGTAGGTGGCGGCGATGTTAGGGGCGGCAGATGAGGGGTTAATATTTTTATTATAGTGTTTGCGATGCGGGAGGGCCTCTGTTTAGGGTTTAATAGGTAGTTAATGTGTGTTAGTGTACTTTTTAGCACTTTAGTTATGAGTTTTATGCTACGGCGTTGTAGTGTAAAACTCATAACTACTGACTTTAGAATGCGTTAGGAATCTTGACGGGGTAGGGTGTACCGCTCCCATAGAAAAAAGACTTTACAAAGTTTACGTAAGTCGGTTTGCAGTAAGGCCAAAAAAATGTGCAGTGCCTCTATACCTGCAAGACTCGTAATACCAGCGGTAGTGAAAAAGCAGCGTTAGGACCTGTTAAAGCTGCTTTTTCAGCTTACCGCAAAACTCGTAATCTAGCCGATAGTATATATCCCGTAACGTCACATCAATAGACGAATTTTTTTTCACAGTCGACTCAAGACCAATGAGTGCTTAATATGGACTTAATGTGTTGAATACTGGCAAAGCACCCTGGCGGGTTGGTGAAACTACAGTATACTTAATATAAATATATATATATATATATATATACATATATAAATATATATAAATATATATATATATATATATATATATATTATATTTACAAATTGAAGAGAAAAACTATACCTTCAGCTGTTAGAAAAAACTTTAGTAACCTTTTTAAAGGTAATGGTGCAGGCGCTTTGAATAACTTATTTAGAGAGATTTTTTTGAAAAGAGGGAAATTACCCCTCTTTTCTATAGAAAGGGAATACAGCACTCTTGGTTTATTAATCTCAAAACTGTCACCGAGTGACTTTACCAGATTCATTGTGACAAAATAAAACGAAACAAATAAAACAAAGTACCACTTACTCAGATATATATAACTTAACGTGAGCCTTATTGATGAAAACACATAATCGAATATGCTCTAACATCAATCATGCAAACTACATGCCTAATGTCCTGTCTTGGAAAATAACATAGTATCAGCATTATATATACAAATAAAAGTGTCAAATTAAACAGAGACACTTAAACCATGAAACAATGATATGGCATCTTCCAAGTATCTCGGCTTGAACCGCTCAAAACAGAACCCTGTGTAAACTTGTAATCCAACTATTGCAGAGTTCCTCCAAGATAAAGGCAAAACCAGCCAAACAACTGCAGTATTCCAACTACACTTTAGGTTAAGCCGTAGTGTCCCAGGAAAGGGTTAGTAAAGCAACAGAGGGGAGTACTTTTCCTTCATGCACCTCCAGGGCCTCTCATTATCAAAAGCTTGTGTTCCAAACAAGTGTGATGCATTCAGCTCGCTGTGATCCTTCCTCCTCTGACGTAGCATACTTTGCAGGAGATTGTTGCCCCAATCTCTTTGTCTGTTGTAAGGTTCCGCTGTATTCTCTGTACTCCAAAAAGGTTGCAATACATTGACCAACAAAGCCACCTTGTACAAGTGGGTTGCAACTGCAGGTTCACCTCAGGGTTTCACACAGGTGGCTCGTTCAAAGCCATAGATCAATAGTTTATGCTATATACTTTGTAGTATTATATCACAAGTCAAAGTAGATAAAAACAAGGAATCAACAAAGTTTATGCTTGCCAACGACAAATGCATTTCACCCCTTCACACATCTCCTGCTGGGGCTTCATACAAGAAAAGAGTTCTGTATTCCCTTTCTATAGAAAAGAGGGGTAATTTCCCTCTTTTCAAAAAAATCTCTCTAAATTTACTTGTTTTAAATATATATATATATATATATATATATATATATATACATATATACATACATAACCGCTCTTAAGGTCATGCTACTCTCATTCAGCCTTCTCCTCTTACCGGATCTGTTGAACTTGCTCGCAGTTTGGAACCGTCAGTATTTTAGCACTCGGAACACTAACTGCTCTCATAGCAGGATTTACCTTGCCTCTCTCACAAGCAGGTTGTTTCAGCGTATCCTCGGATTAAACCGTCTGTCTGACGTCACTGCCTCTGTCACTGTGCTCAGCCTCAGATGAAGTGAGCTGATACGCTCATGAAACGCGTAAGGCACGTGACACATGTTCGTGACGTCAATTCCGGATATCCGACTGCACTGTTGGGCACTACATGCCAGCAGACCCACTCATTAGCAATTAATCTCTGCTACCCCTACACCACATTCATATGGTATTATCACTCGTTTGCTCAATGCTTTCTATTCACTTAACGTCCACATCATAGCTCCATCTCAGCTATAAACAACACGTCATTTTTATTTTACATATATGCATTGCAGATTTGTTGATACTTGTTTTTAAAATTACGTTCACTAATTATATATATTTTATATTTAAATTATATTAATTACATATATTTTATAAATTATATATTTTATTTATTATTATTTTTTATTTAACGTATCTATTGGCATTTTTTACCCACATTTCTATAAATTAGGATTAAAGATTTGTTTTTATATATTTTTGAATATATTTTTGATTATTTATACGTATATCAGCTCATAATAAAGCGGAATACCCAGTCTATCCACCCTCTGTCCAATCATACGTAGTGGAATCAGAGGGGGAGTCCTATAATACCAATTCAGTCTTTATCCAGACTGTCTGGTTACTTTATTTTAATTGGAATAAAAGATATTCCTGGATAGAAATATCCAGAAAGTAAGTTCTACAACGTTGATCACCGGACCCTGTGATCTAAGCAAATATAGGCACCGTTTGTTACTGTTTAAATCACAGTTTTACCCACTTTGGATATATATTTTTTGTATCTATATCTACTTATGCACATGAGGGACGTCTCATGCAAGCGCTGTTAGAAACACCTCTTCTACATATATATATATATATATATATATATATATATAAGCCCTACCAGGCCTAGCACTCATGGTAAACAAATGTTTCCGGGGCGCGCTACAAGTACTTTATAAATCCCAAATTAAGTAAGGCACTCTCCGGATTTGACAAAGGGTAATTTTAATCCCAAGTGATGATTCAGGGTAAAAAAACGTTCCTACTATTGGTGAAAATAATCCTCTGTTTTGTGAGAAATGGTGCAGCATCTTAGATAAGTGTACACTAGACCTTATACAGCTGGTTATTCAAGAAGTGGGGATGCTACTGGCTCTTAGCAAAACAGAGATAGAAGGTTACAAAGAGCATTACCAACATTAAAGAGAGGGGGAGACAGAAATAAATTGCTTTTACAGAGCCAGATGAACATTCAACTTGGAGACGCTTGCCCCAAAGGAATCAATACTAAGTTAGAATGGCATAGTTTTCTTTAAGTCTGTTCTTGTTTTCCATGCTTACTAGTGGTTAGCAGAGAACCAGTTTGACTTTCGAGTTTGAGTATGATGTTGCCTCTTTTTGGTTTAGTTGTTCATTTTTCTTTTTTCTTCTTTTTTCTATTTTCTTTTTATTATTTTTATATTTATATTTATTTTTATTTGTATTATTTTTATTTATTTATTATTGTTTTATTGTTTAATTTATTATTATTTAGTATTTTGTTGTTTGTTGCTTATGTTGGTTCATATTTTCTTCTTTTTAGTTATTTATTTGTTGCTTGTTTTGTGATTTATTATTTTTTGTATTTACCTTTATTTTTGAATTTTATTTTAGCTGCTCCTTCCAAAGGAGCATACTATGCTAAGTGTATGTTCTATGATAAGGTTTTGTAGCTTATATCACCAGTTCAAAGCGCATGAGTAAGGTAAGGACAGTTATTGTCTAATGAATGAACATTGTTTGTTTCAGAGTGATATTTAGAATAGGTCTTGTTCCTTCAATATTGTTGTTTAATGTTGTTGCTTGATGTTGATAGGGGATTAATTATCCCAGTATCTTACCCTGTGAAGTATATAGCCTCTTGCATTTGAATTTGTTTTAATATTATGCACTTTGAGCTTGTTAACACATTTTAGTATGAATAGTTTAGCCATAATAGTAAACACGGCTGGGTGCTAAGCAACGGGCGCTGCCTGATAACTGGCGCACAGGGCCGCATTCCGGCCGAGTCTCACTTGTGAATGGGGTGTATAGGAGGTGAGTAGGATAAACATTTGTTCTAATGTTTGGTATTTTTGTTGGTCTGAAGACCACAAAACATCATTTGGTGCCTTCCTTCATATATATGTGTGCATTGGAGCCCTTTGCTGTTACGTATATATATATGTATATTGAAGCCCTTGCCAGTTAGTTGTGAACATGTACAAGCATATTTATGTGTTATTTATATTTAATAAAGTGTAATACTGTGCCTGTATTGTAAATATTTCACATTCCGAAGTTCTGCATATATATATATATATATAGATATATATTGTAACAAAATGTCATCAGATATATACAGTATATATATATATATATATATATATATATATATATATAAATCTAAAAGTACTTAGAAGCGGACAATATATTGCGATCAACCCACAGGTTACTAACGTTGAATCCATGCTTTTTTATGTTTTGTGCCAGTACTTTTGAAGTTTTCCAATTTTGCAATAAACTGCTATGAAAATTAGATTTGTATGGTTCCATGCACAGGAGAAAAAATAAATAAATTCTTTATGATCTTGTGCCAGTGTTTGGTCACATAAATTAAAACAATTAAGTAAAATATTAGTCAACACTTCGATGAGTGGACCTATTTTGCCTTGAGATACCAAATCCCCATTTTTAATGTCAAGTATCATTCAGAATTCTCTTTTCAGCCGTTAAAAATATTCTTACTTCATTAAATCATAAAAATGAACACATGACAATGAAAAGTGTTCAATATCATCTAGATTATGTTAATATTTAAACCATTTGATCATCTCTCACAGATTTCTTCATGAGCTGACTACAGTACTAATTCTCTGTGACACCTTCAGACGGCTGCTGTGATGCACTAATGTATCCTGACAATCCTGGTCGAATCAGTGTCTGTAAGTATCTAGTTTCAATTACTATGCCAGGGGTTTTCAAACCTGTCCTTAGGCCTCCCTAACAAGTCCAATTTTCAGGATATCTGAACTGGAGAACAGGTGCTATAATCAGTTAATTAGTAAACATGCGGCTAGATTACGAGTCTTGCGTTAGGGCTAAAAAGCAGCGTTGAGAGGTCCCAACGCTGCTTTTTAATGCTCGCTGGTATTATGAGTCTTGCAGGTACAGGTGTACCGCTCACTTTTTTGGCACGACTCGAAGATACCGCAAATCCACTTACGTCAATTGCGTATCCTATATTTTCAATGGGATTTTCCTAACGCCGGTATTACGAGTCTTCCTCAAAGTGAGCGGTACACCCTCTACCTCCAAGATCCCTAACACATTTGAAAGTCAGTAGTTAAGAGTTTTATGGGCTAACGCCATAGTATAAAACTCTTAACTAAAGTGCTAAAAAGTACACTAACACCCATAAACTACCTATTAACCCCTAAACCGAGCCCCCCCCCCCCACATCGCAAACACTAAAATACAATTTTTAACCCCTAATCTGCTGAACCGGACATCGCCGTCACTATAATAAATATAGTAACCCCTAAACCGCCGCACTCCTGCCTTGCAAATACTATTTAAATATTATTAACCCCTAATCTGCCGTCCCTAACATCGCCGACACCTACCAACATTTATTAACCCCTAATCTACCCACACCAACGTCACCGCCACTATATTAAATGTATGAACCCCTAAACCTAAGTCTAACCCTAATCCTAACACCTCCCTAACTTAAATATAATTTAAATAAATCTAAATAAAATTACTATAATTAACTACATTATTCCCATTTAAAACTATATACTTACCTATAAAATAAACCCTAAGATAGCTACAATATAACTAATAGTTACATTGTAGCTATCTCAGGGTTTATTTTTATATTACAGGCAACTTTGTATTTATTTTAACTAGGTAGAATAGATATTAAATAGATATTAACTATTTAATAACTACCTAGCTAAAATAAGTACAAATTTACCTGTAAAATAAAACCTAACCTAAGTTACACCTAACACTACACTATAATTAAATTAATTACCTAAATTAACTACAATTAAATAAAATTAAATAATATTATCTAAAGTATGGAAAAAAACAAACACTAAATTACAGAAAATAATAAAATAATTAAAAGTTTTTTAAACTAATTACACCTAATCTAATCCCCCTAATAAAATAAAAAAGCCCCCAAAAATAATAAATATCACTACCCTATACTAAATTACAAATAGCCCTTAAAAGGGCTTTTTGCGGGGCATTGAAGGGTTTATAGACTTGCCCTCCAATGGGTAATTTTCCCTATGGGAGAAAGCTGAATTTCCCCTACACTGTGCATAGTTACTATTTGAGGGACGGGTGGAGCGGTATAAAGTGGAACAGTTCTTATCTTTATTTTGCACTGTTTTTAGGAACGCTTCGCTTGTACTTTATAGCGGTCATGGAGACTTGCTTGTGCACTAGCTCTGAGCGCCTATGTCACTGCTCAACGGGGGACTCAGATTCTCGCAGTTGAACTGAGTGACACGCGCTTCGACTCCTTTCCTCCTGTGATCTGTCTGTGTTTCAGTGTGCCTCAACATTGCATCGCTTGGCACAGCAGCTACCAGCCGATCCTAGAGGCAGTGAGATCTCTAATCAGAGCACTTTAGAGCAGGCTGTCTTAGCGTTTGACCTTTCCCTGGCCAGGATCAGGGTGTTAAAATAAAGATTTATTCTTTAATTGGGACTTCAAGAGTTATATTCGGGTGATATGGAACAACTGGAATCTAACATAATGTCTGAGGGATAGTTTTCTGAGACCCTCCCTGACAAAAATAATTGCCTATTATGTAAATATAATTGTAAGAATAAATAACCACTCTGCCTCCATCTTGTCACTTTTGCATTTTGTAACTTGTCAACATTTCTAAGCTAAGACTGAACTATTGTGTTTCTCAATATATTTGCATTTTTGTTATTCTCAACCTTAGTCTACTGACATTTGTTTTGTGGAATAACTATGCACTTGTTAGAATCAACATGTTTTTGTTATCTTATACCAACTCCAAATGTCTGAGTTCTCTTTCCTTTTGCATACAAATTTATTTATAGTGGTTATTTTCCACTGAGTATGGTATGATAAGGTGGCGTGTATGAAGACACTCTGTGTCAATTTATAATGTATGTGATGTAAAATATGTAACTGCATTGTGGGTGGGCAATAAACAGAACAATTGTTACACTACATTTGTGTGGGCTGACAGTTTTTTTCCAAGATCTTGTGCGGGTCTACAGTTCTGCTCCAGCTGAGGGTAGAGTATTTGTTGGTGATTAGGAGTATCCAGCCAGATAAACTTCCCCTATCAATAATATTGTGTGCCCTCCAGCCAAGCTCTACAGCCCCTGTTTATCCTCTATCCTGAGGTCTATTTCTAACTCTCAGGACTCTATAGGCACTATAGGCTTGACCTCTCAGTCTTTGGTGGTGTGTCCTAGGGTTTTTGACTCATCTAAACCCTCTCAATACCTAGTACCTGATCTAAATTTTGAATTCAGACCAGTTAGTGCTTCTAACCCGTTACCCATGGGTGGGTTGCTCTCATTGCCTCCAAATTTTACTGCTCAGTTTCAATCTGTGATATCTGTAGCTTTGCCACCTGTGGGTAAGCACAAAAGGAAGGATAAACACTGTTCTTTAGAATCTAAGGCCATTGATCCTGCTGGCAGAGCTCCTGGACAATATGTACTACAGTCTGATAATAAATCCTTGTCTAGTGAGGGTGAACTGTCCTCAGATTCTACTGGTAAGTCTGTCAAGAAGGAAGAGGTCATTAGCTTTAGGTTTAAAATGGAGCACTTCAGATACCTACTCTAGGAGGTATTGAGGACCTTGGGTGTCGCTGAATCCAAGACGCCTGAAGATAAGTTTGAAAATAATATAAATTGTCTGTACAGACTTAAGACCAGGGCTCCAAAAGTATTTCTAGTCCCTTACTTACGTTCTGACATAAATACTAATGGGATAAACCTGGAGTTCCCTTTTCTCCTTCTCCTTTTTTCAAACAATTATTCCCTTTTCTGGAGGCTCACTTGGAACTGTGGAAAATTTCCTCTAAAATAAATATTGCAATATCTTCCCTTGCTAAGAGGACCACTATTCCTCTAGAGGATAGTACCTCCTTCAAAGATCCGATGGAAAGGAAATTGAAAGGCTATCTGAGGGAGTCCTTTCTACAGGGAGATCTTCTTTTTCATCCAGCGGTCAGCATTGCGGCAGTAGCAGGAGCTGCTGCAATTCCTTAGCCAAATTGATATCTGTTAAATCTGCTCTGGAGGAAATTCAGGATAGTATCCAAGCCCTGAAACCTATAAACTTTTTTGTTTCCGATGTAAAAATGTTAGTCTCGTTGTTTTAGCCAGGAGAGGACTTTGGTTAAAATCCTGGTCAGCAGATATGGTTTCCATAGCTAGACTATTCTCCTTGTCTTCAAGAGAAAGACCTTGTTTGGAAGTGTGGCATCCGTACCAAGTGAGGAACCGCAGTAAGACGGCAAACCTAGCCCAGTCCAGAAGGCATTTTTTTTGTAAGTACTATACAATTCACGCACAAGGAGAGATCAGGGGAAGTTAAAGAATAACCAGTGAACAATGGACTGACCGTGCAACTGCTCCCTAGAAGGTATTAAACTGTTACCCCACCTCTTACAGTGACACGTGTCAAATTACACACTGGGGAACCAAATTTTCAGAGCACCTACTTAATCTATGCATTTATGTTGTCACAAACTATCAAGCTTTAAATAATTTTGGACGAGCGTACGGTTTTAATGCTGTGGAGCCTTACTTTATATATATATATATATATATATATATATATATATATATATATGAAAAAAGGGGGATAGCTGTACACCAGCTCAGACCCAATCTAATAATTAGTAATGGTTAATGCGGGATAACTATAAGTGGTATATGCAGGGGTGAACGGGAGCATATATGATCAAATTGAATCAATTAAGTAAATTAGAAAGAATATAGAAAGAAAGTGCACAGAGATGAAAAAGAACGTATGCCCTATGCCAGCACTAACCATGTATCTAAATTAATATCAAAGAAAGGCTCGCTGAAAACCACAGTTATGTAGACTGCTGCTCCATAACTTATCCACTGCCTCTGAGGCTGCGGCCTTCAATCCGCCGAATCCTATACGATCTGGCTGATTGACACCCCCTGCTAGCGGCCAATTGGCAACAAATCTGCAGGGGGCAGTATTGCACAAGCTATTCTGGTGAACTGCTTGTGCAATAATAAATGCCAACAGCGGATGCTGACATTGGTAAATCTACCCCTTAGAGTAATATATTCAGTGCAGTACATCAAGCAAGTAAATAAACCAGCGACCTCTCCCTGGGGTACAACCTGCTGAGTACTAACCCTCGCCTAAGGGACCCCACCGAGAGACTGCACACAGGATTGTTCTCACCAATAGAAGTTATTTGTCCACAGTTCTAGTCAAGGCAGTCACTAAAGCTTGTTGGAGCCGCTTCACCTATATATTTGTAATCCACATAAACATCGCCAGTCTCGCTGTAATTATTCTCATCGCTTGGTTGGTGTAAACAGGGGATCCTCCTATTACATATATATATATATATATATATATATATATATATGTGTATATACAAAATAGTACATTATTCATGTAACATATTTACAATCAAATGCATTATTCTAATATTATTCATCCCATTATTTCTTATATTTTGACTGCAGTCAAACACCTTACTCAATGGCATTTTACAGTTGGATTCAACATTTCTCATAGTTGGGCAATACAATTTCATAGTTTTATTTCCATTCTAATTTTATGAGTTCAAGTTTGCTCAGATGTGGTACGTTAAAGAGGGAACAGAGTTTAGCTTCTCATTTAAATTCTTTGAATGTTAGGGTAAATCCTCAATAGGTTGTACCCCGGGGAGCGGGATCTGGTTCGTTTGCTTGCTTGATGTACTGCATTGAATATATTACTCTAAGGCTGGTCTGTGCTGCATGTGCCACTAAAATCGAAAGAGAGAGAACAGCACTCCATGAGATAGAACAGAAGCTGGAATAACTTCCATGCATGTTCATTTTTATTGAATTCCTCAGGGTGCCAGTTCTTTTTGCACACTACGCCCCTTCACAGAGAAAAAATATCCTGAAGCATATCAGTCTGACCCTGCCCAATGACAGTCCAGCGCCAAAATACCAGGCAATTCTTCTCTGAAGAAGGGAAGCAACAACCCCAGACGATCGTTTCGGCCTCCTATGGGCCTCGTCAGTGAGGTGCAGTTGTATCTCTCTAAGGGCAAGTGTGCATGGAGTCCACGTCTGGTTTCCCCATTACTCTTAGGGTGACCCAAGAATAATTTGCATAAAAATCGAAAGAGAGAGAACAGCATTCCATGAGATAGAACAGAAGCTGGAATAACTTCCATGCATGTTCATTTTTATTGAATTCCTCAGGGTGCCAGTTCTTTTTGCACACTATGCCCCTTCACAGAGAAAAAATCTTCTGTTCTATCTCATGGAGTGCTGTTCTCTCTCTTTCGATTTTGCTGCATGTGCCACTACCCTGCTACTTATACAGACTCAATCACTTATGCTAATCGCACTACGTCTATGCCCTTTTTCCTTGGTGGATGCTGTGACTACATATTTCAATAGAGACTCTATGCCGAAACGTATCTATTATTTATTGTACATCTGATTGCTGAATGATATACATAGCTTATGCTTCTACTCTGGCACCTTGATACATGTATCGCTATCTGCATAAACTTAACTTATAATCATTTTTTAAACTCTTTTGAATATAGGTTTTTATTCCCAATGGTCATTGGTATTTAGGTGATTTTTTAGTGGCACTATTTATTATTAATTAACAGCTATATTACAAGTTTTGCGTTGCGGCTTGTAACGCTGAAAGTATGGCATTTTCAGAGTTAAAACAGCACCGTAGCCATTACAAGTGTTGTCGATAAAGCTGTACCACACACCTTTTAGCCTGTACCGCAACGTCAGTCCCGCACACATAAAAACTATGTTTTTTCATGGGATTCCCAAAGCGCCAGTATTACGAGTTTTGCAGTATGGCTAAAAAGTGAGCATTACAGCCTAAAAAGACAAGATCCGTAACGCCACCTAAAGTCAGCTGTAACATAAAACTCATAACTAAACTGCTACAAAGTACATTAACACCCATGAAATACCTATTAGCCCCTATACAGAGGCCCTCCCGCATCGCAAACACTATATTAAACTTATTAACCCCTAATATGCCGCTCCCGACATCCACTAAATTTTTTTTATTAACCCCTATTGTGTCACTCCCTGACATTGTCGTCACTATAATAAACTTTTTAACCCCTAAACCGCCACCCTCCCGCATCGCTAACACTATTTAAATATTATTAACCCCTAATCTGCCCTCCGCCCACACCGCCGCTATAATAAACCTAATAAACTCTAAACCGCAAGCCCCTGCAACAAAATATACTAAAATAAACTATTAACCCATAAACCGAAAGCCCCCATAACAAAATAAACTCATTTAAACTAGTAACCCCTAAACCTAATGACCCCCTAACTTTATATTAAAATTAAAATTTCCATAGCTTAAATTCAATTAAAACTTAATTTTAAACTAACACTTTTCTATTGGCTAATTCGAATTAACCAATAGAATGAGAGCTGCTTAAATCCTATTGACTGATTTGAATTGCCAATATAATTTTAGCAGCCCTAATTCCTATTGGCTGATTCAAATTTTTCAGCCAATAGGAATGCAAGAGATGCCATCTGTGCTTATGAAGTTCTTTTTCACAGACCAACGCAATACCAAAGGGCCGAATTATCAAGGGCCGAATGGCCCTGAATCACCTGGAGTTAAGAAGCAACGGTCTTAAGACTACTGCTCCTTAACTTGTTCACCGTCTCTGAGGTGGCAGACAGCTATCAGCCCGATCGAATACGATCGGGTTGATTGATACACCATGCTAGCTTTCGATTGGCTGCGAATCTGCAATCTTCAATAGAACTGCTTGTGCAATGTTTAATGCCAACAGTGTATGCTCTCAGCATTCAGCGATGTCTGGCGGATGTGATACGCTACATTGATAAATCGGCCCCCAAGTTTCAGTCAGCTTGTCAACTTCTTTGGTCTACCCCCTGTCCTTTGGTGGCCCAGTGGATGGAGGTAGTGGGGCTTACGGTGATAGCTTCGGATGCAATTACATTTGCTTGTTTTCACTTGCGTCCTCTGCAACTGTGCATGTCCATCAATAAAACAGGGATTATTCAGACTTGACTCAGGTCGTTCATTTAGACCAGGTTACCAGGAACTCCTTGATCTGGTAGTTATTTTCTGAGCCTCCTCTTCAGGGTATGAGTTTTCTTCAGCTTTCCTGGGAAATCATAATGACTGATGTGAGTTTCTCCAGTTGGGGAGCAGTGTGGGGTCCTCATAGAGCTCAGGGATTATGGTCCTACCAAGAAGGGTTCCTCCTCATAAATATTATATACCTCAGAGCGATATTCAATGCTCTTCAAACATGGCTTCACTTGAGTTCTATCCATTCTATTGGATTTATTTCCGACAGTTGCATACATGAATCATCGTGGGGGGGGGGGGCACACAGTCCTCTGGCAATAAGAGAACTGTCTCACATTCTTTCTTGGGCATAGAGTCACCAGTGTCTAGTTTCAGCAATTCACATTCTGGGAGTGGAAAATTGATAAGCGGATTATGTGAGTTGCTAGTCTTTTCACTCCAGGGAATGATCCCTCAACCAGGAGGTGTTCAACCAAAATATCCTACAATGGGGGACTCCAGAAATATATCTCATGGCATTGTGTCTAAACTTCAAACTTCAGAGATTTGGTTCTCATGCAAGGGATCGAGGTGGTGGATGCCTTGGCAGTCCCTTGAGACAATGGATTGGTTTATCTGTTCCATCCTACTCCTTCTGCCACGAGTAGTGACGAGAATCAAATAGGAACTTTTGTTCAAGATTCTAATTGCTCCTGCATGGCAACACAGGACTTGATTTGCAAATCTGTCATGATGTCATCTGCTCCTCCGTGGCATTTTCCTCAGACTGAGGACCTGCCAACTTTTCAAGATTGTGATAAAAGAAAGGACCCTGAGACTGACTGCATGGAAATTGAACACAGGATTCTAGAGTTGCATCCTCTTCATGCAGTCATAACTGCATAAAGAGGATGCCAGTGACTAAAGAGAAGAAGATTGATAAAGATAGAAGACCACAACCGGGATGAAAATAGAAGACCACCGCTGAGATGAAGCTCCACCACCTGGTTTCAACTTTGTTGAGTACCATCTTTGGGGTTTAGTGTTTTGGGGTAGTTTTTTTTTAGGGGGGTAGAAAAAAAGCTAAATGCTCTTCTAAGGGCAATGCAAAGCCAAATGACTGTTAACGCGGTCACAATATTCTAACTTCTGCTCTTTGTGTGCGTCAGGTTAGCACACAAGTGAAAATCAGATCTCATGGGTCAGTTACATGTCTGCAAATCATCCACAATATTAACTATGTAGTTACCTCAATTTGCAGCTAAGTGATTGTTTTTAATGATTCCAAGACATTTTGCCTGTATAGTGTGCTAAGTAACTAAAGGTTAATACTTACTAAGGGCTAGATTACCTGTCGAGGTCACGCTTCCATTCGCTCACATTTTGGCAAAAATTGTGAGTTTATGGGTGCACCTGTAATTTTACTCATATTACAAGTTGTTAGTAAATGTGATTGTGCTGTTGGGATCATAGTTTGTGCTTTGGTTAACATCGCTTCTGAAAAGCTAGTGTTAACCAATGTGTAAACCTAAAAAGTTGCACATAGCACAAAATACATTGGACTTTACAGTAACACTCATATTAACACTCAGCCAGATTACGAGTTTTGAGCGCTATAGGGAAATTAACGACTGCAGCATTTTCGGTGGTATTTCACTCCCTATAGCGCTGGTATTACGAGTATAGAAAAAGCCGGCGTTTGCGGGCGATATGGCAGCATTGAGCCCCATTCCGCACACAAATACCAGCGCTGCTTTGAGCTGCTGTTACGTGCTCGTGCACGATTTCCCCATAGACAACAATGGGGAGAGCCAGCTAAAAAAGCCTAACACCTGCAATCACGGAGCGTAAACCTCCGTAATGCATCCCCATTGATGTCTATGGGGAATTTTTTTTTATGTTTAAACCTAACACCCTTAAATAAACCCGAGTCTAAACACCCCAAATCTGCTGCCTCCAACATCACTGACACCTACATTACACTTATTAACCCCTAATCTGCTGCCCCCAATGTTGCTGCCACCTACATACATTTATTAACCCCTAATCTGCCGCCCCCAATGTCGCCTCCACCTACCTACATTTATTAACCCCTAACATCGTTGCAACCTACATTACTGTTTTACGAAAGAAAGGGGGTATCAACGGCACTACTGTACAAGTTTGAATATTAACACTCTATATATCCTTATAACCCCTCTTGAATATTATTTTCTGTGAGGGAAATATACCCTTCAAATCAATATTAAATAGAGTAGGTGCTATGTAGTATTTAACTTATGCAAAGACTACAGTAGAGAGGAGCTCTAACTGAAAAGACTACATCCTTAGCACTCAAGGGGTTAATATAGAGTGAATTAATGAGCTGTACAAAAGACTCTATTATATGAGGCAAATCAGAGTGAACTGATTGGTCAAGTGAGCTTGCTAACTCTACATTAAAACTTAACGTTATGTTTTAACGTAGAGTTAGCAAGCTCACTTGACCAATCAGTTCACTCTGATTTGCCTCATATAATAGAGTCTTTTGTACAGCTCATTAATTCACTCTATATGAACCCCTTTAGTGCTAAGGATGTAGTCTTTTCAGTTAGAGCTCCTCTCTACTGTAGTCTTTGCACTACATTACTGTTATTAAACCTTTATCTGCTGCCCCCAAAATCGCTGCAACCTAGCTACACTTATTAAGTGAATTAGTGGGAATTCGTAGATTTCTTAATACTCTTAATACTCTAAATAATCTTACCTTAGCAAACTAATACCCATGGGTCTGAGGTACACTAGCTATCGAAATAATTGATCCATATTATATGCATAGTTATAACACAAGAAATATAACTATCCACATAAGTGTAGACTCTATAACATCAATTTCAATATCCACATCAATAGGAGATGGATAGATATATATACTTCCTCCTTTGATATCCTTACTTTGATTTCAGTCTAGAAGACCCTGTAGACAATTTTGTCAAAGTTTTTATACACCTTCCCTTCCCCCGTATCTATATCTATTTCTATATAGATACCTCTCAAGTTTTATTAGTTTTTGCCTTATTTAAAATATTTTATTTGTTTTCAGCTCTGTCGTCCTGGTTCACCTCCTATCTTGCCAGAATTATGCCTTATTGAGACATTCTTGGGACTAAGTATATCATATTCACATCTATGTTATTCTAGGACGAATAGCAAACCATATGACACAGTTACATTTATTTCCCATTCATTACTTTTAATTTTTACTTTTAATCATTGATTCCTAGTACATAAATTTTATTTTATTTTATTTCATTTTATAATCTCATTTATAGGTATTGTTTCCGTCCGGTTCCTAAGGGAATATTGTTTATTTACATGTTTTATATATTTTGAAGAGTTGTTAACAGTGAATTCTGTATTTTGATGTGCCCTTTCCAAACAGCAACTATCTGTAATATACCTTAATTACATATTATATGTTAACACACTGCAGCTTGGATATGTAGCACCCATTGGCCATCCCCAACAGCTACCCTAGGATTGGTGGTTGTATTGTTTAAATAGTTGTATTGGCCATTAACTAATTAGCCTCTGAAGAAGCGCATCTACGCATGCGCGAAACGCATCAGGCGTCCCTCACTGTGACCTGTTTGTACTTTACTTTGTTTACTTTTGCTTACTTCAACTTGTTTTGGACTTTCGCAATAAAACAAGTTTTTTCCAGCAAAACATCATTGAGTCAACAGACTTTTATTCCTTTCTTGATCATTACACTTATTAACCCCTAATTTGCTGCCCCCACTATAATAAAGTTATTAACCCCTAAACCTAACCCTAAGTCTAACCCTAACCCTAACACCCACTAACTTTATTATATATCTTTATTTACAAACCATAAGTGTAAATGGGTTAGACAATTTGTGTCCCATTTCCATTTCACCACGCAGGGTGACTTTACCAAACAAGACAAAACGAAATAAGGAAACAGCAGTATATAGTATTATTATATATCTAGCTGGTCCACCTTGGACCGGTATTCAATAACTCGAATACCTCCTTATTACACTGATGGGTTCTTAAATTAAATAAAACTAACAAACCAAACAAACAGCATAAAATAAAAAACGAACACAAAAAAAACCCCCAAAAAACCGGATTCTTCCTCCATCCATCTCCTTCTCCACTCCCCCCACCCGATAGTCCCTAAGATATATTATGCGCTATAACAAGCTCAAAGTACATAGTACCCTGAAAGGGTGCAACAAGCTGTAATTGATTCTCCTTGGGGTAACTTAGTATAACATTCTTTCATTTAAAGAAAAAAAGCTGAATTTGTATTTCTGCGGTCATTGAGGTATCCATTTGTTCCATAATTACTAGATTTTTAAGTTTAGCTAAGAATTCTGTCAAATGTGGTGCCTTGTTTGATTTCCAGTATTTTAGAATTAACATTCTGCCTACCATAATTATAGCATTAAATTGACGGGGATTTAAGCATTGGCGTTCTTTTTGTCCATCTAGTAAAAAAAAGATATGGTTGGCCATTATTTGTACATTATTGTTTAGTCATTGGTTAATTGTGTATCAGAATTTCTTTATTTTAGGGCAGCCCCAAAAGCAATGAAAAATGTCTGCTTCTACTGCCTTACACTTATGGCAGAAAGCTCCTGTTTTATCCCAACAAGCTTTAACTTTTGGGGTAACATAAGCTTTATTTATAAGTTTAGTATGAGATTCTCTCCAGGAAGTGGAGAGAATTGCAGAGTCTAATGAACTAAAGCTCCTCTATATGACCTCTGTTGTAACCTGCCATGTCTGTGCAATTTTTTGGACCTTTGCTTGCCCTAAGAAATTCATAATTGTTTTGTATAGTAGAGATATTAAATATTTGTCTGCTCTAAAGAGGTTGAGTACTGGCGTCAAACTTTGCCAGGTATCCTCCTCTTTATCCTCAAGGTCAAATGTCTGAATGTCGCGCCTGTAAAAAGGCAAAAAAATTCTCTGTTTGCTATCCCAAATTCCTGTTTTACCTCCATAAACGACTTGTATCTAACTTTAAAATAATTAAAATAATTCCAAATTAAAATTACATTTAATACCTAAATTATTCCTATTTAAAACAAAATACTTACCTGTAAAATAAAAGCTAAGCTAGCTACAATATAACTAATAGTTACATTTTAGCTTTAATATGTTTTATTTTTATTTCACAGATAAGTTTGTTAAAAATGTATTTTAACTAGGTAGATTAGTTATTAAATAGTTATAAACTGGGGGGCGTGTCCGAGCTGTGTTCTGGATAGGACGCATTTTCTGTGGGCTCCAGAGGAATCATTAATAATCCGCCGATTATTAACCTTAAACAGCAGAATTGGAACAAATCATCTAAACATTCCACAGTACTGGCCATTGTGGCATCATATTTTTTCCATTTTCAGCTGTTTTCATGACACTGGAGGCCCAGATCGGTGTCTTTGGGCCTATGGCGGCGGCCTTTCTTTTCTAGGCAAACACCTCCCCCCCGGGTAGAGCCGGGTGATCAGTGCTGTCAGAGCAATCAGACTTACTGAGTCTCTACAATCTATAATACTGGACTGAACATTGACATACTATTAAGCATTCTTCTACTCTGTCAGGGCCTCAAGAAGGGTCAAGAAATAACACATGTCGGGGGAAGGCAATCTAGAGCTTGCATGCCTCATACACCGGCTTATGGAATCTGCACCCTACGACTACTTAGCACGCAGAATACAAGAGATAGAGGAGGACACAGGATATCAAACTGGAGTGCCTGACACTACACCAGAGGAGCTGAACATAAAACAACGTTCTGGTATAGTCGCTGTACATAATGTTGAAAGCCTGCAACATGCCTACTATAAAGGAAAGGACAGTGATATGTTTGGTGGGGAACATCGCTTTCTACAGACATCCCTAAATGAGGAGGCCCCTTGCACACATACCCCCCCCCCGACTAAGCCTATTGATAATGAGCCCCTCCTTAAAGATGAAAGCACTACGCGCAAACCTCAGCCTGTTCTACTGAACCGGCACCCGGCGGACTCAGTTCCTATGCTCACAATCCTGTCTCATGGGATGAATTCACTGCCGCTCCAGGCGGCCCTACTGTCTATCCTGGGAGGAAAACAGAAGCACCCTCTCATTGTGGACTGTTGCTGGTACAAGATCACGTTCCGCAACTCAACCAAATGACGGAGACATAAAACCACTTGCTGAGAGACTGTTAGCTACCGGACTTTCTATTTGTTTACCCGGGAGACTGAGTCCCAGCCACAAAAAAAAACACGGCATGATTTTTGTTACGAGACAGTGCTGGACTGGAAACGCTTATGTTTTGACACTGGATGAGGGGCCTGCTGCTTGACATGGGCCGGTTTGGTGTACTGTATAACGTAATAATACCGCACATAAGCACTGTTCTAAAGTACTGTTGATTGTTTCTTGTTTGTTGTTTAGGCATTGCCACATAGGGGGGCGGGTGGGTTGGGGGCTGTTACTGCTGGGGCACATATGTATTATGTGAGTGACGCCAGGAGGGGTCTTTTACAGTTCTACAAGGGATCACAGTTTAACTACAGCGACGCCATATTCTGACCATCCACTAATCCGTAGCCTAGGTGTCACATGCCCCAGCATTTAATCATTTAATCATTGGCTATATTCAGAGCCTGGCCCTCCCTCTGTCATTAAACGGCTTTGATTTTAGGTTGCCGATTGTTATAGTGAGTACCCACTGTGAGTACAAAAGTGTGCAGCCATAGGATATATTTCTTTCTACCCAGGCCCCAGATTATAAAGTCGCTCCCTATTGAAGTCACAAACTCCCTACAGTCTCCCTTAATAATTTTTCCCCATAAGGCCCTGACAGGCACATCTCCAGTTAAGTTAACATATAGCTGGAAGCTAATTATCTTCTATCGCAGGCTTATCTCTCTTTTTTTTTTTTTTATATATATAGTTTAGTATATGTTTTGTTTATTCTTAATTATCCCTGCATGTTTTCTATATGTTGAATGTACGGATCCAAGAGTGGTCCATAATATTTCTAAATGGGACTAAAAGGAGGAGAATCAGCCAAGAACCACCAAAATGTTTCTCATACTGCTTTATGAATAATCTTTGTTGTTATCTACTTCTATCCTCATATAAGTATTCTCTCCATAACGTGGTGCCTCAACAAATTGTATTGTACAACTCCTCAATAAAAATGTTTGACAAAAAAAAAAAATAGTTATAAACTATTTACTAACTACCTAGTTAAAATAAATACAAACTTACCTGTGAAATAAATCCTAACCTGTTTTACAGTAAAAACTAACATTACACTAAAATTAAATAAATTAATTTAATCACATACAATTAACTAAATTGCAAAGAAAAATAAACACTAAATTATCAAAATAAAAAAAGATTTTTTTCAAATATTTAAACTAATTATTTAAACTAATTACTCCTAATCTAATAGCCCTATCAAAATAAAAAAAACCTCAAAATAATAAAACCCCTAGCCTAAATTAAACTGCCAATAGCCCTTAAAAGGGACTTTTGCTGGGCATTGCCCCAAAGATATCAGCTCTTTTACCTGGCAAATAAAAATAAAAACATTCCCCCCAACAGTAAAACCCACCACCCACACAACCAACCCCCCAAATAAAAATCCTTCTAAAAAAACTAAGCTACCCATTGCCCTGAAAAGGGCATTTGGATGGGCATTGCCCTTAAAAGGGCATTCAGCTCTTTTACATTGCCCAAACCCAAAGCTAAAAATAAAACCCACCCAATAAACCCTTAACAAAACCTAACACTAACCCCTGAAGATCCACTTACAGTTTTGGAAGACCGGACATCCATCCTCATCCAGCCAACGAAGTCGTCATCCACACGGCAAGAAGTCCTCAATGAAGCCGGGAGAAGTCTTCACACAAGCGGCAAGAAGTCATTATACAAGCGGGTAGAAGTCTTTATCCAGACGGCATCCTCTATCTTCATCCTTCCGGCACGGAGCGGCTCCATCTTCAAGACATCTGGCGCGGAGCATCCTCTTCATACGGTCCCAGCCGTACACTGAAGGTTCCCTTTAAGGGACGTCATCCAAGATGTTGTCCCTTGAATTACAATTGGCTTATAGAATTCTATCAGCCAATAGGAATTAAAGGTGAAAATATCCTATTGTCTGATGCAATCAACCAATAGGATTGAGCTTTAATCCTATTGGCTGATCAAATCAGCCAATAGGATTGAGCTTGCCTTCTATTGGCTGATTGGAACAGCCAATGGAATGAGAGCTCAATCCCATTGGCTGATTGGGTCAGCCAATAGGACTGAAGTTCAATCATATTGGCTGATTGCATCATAGGATTTACTGTAAGACAGGTTAGGTTTTATTTTACAGGTACATTTGTATTTATTGTAACTAGGTAGTTAGTGAATAATTAATAACTATTTAATAACTAATCTACCTAGTTAAAATAAATACAAACTTACCTGTGAAATAAAAATAAAACATAAGCTAGATACAATGTAGCTATTAGTTATATTGTAGCTAGCTTAGGTTTTATTTTACAGGTAAGTATTTATTTAGTTTTAAATAGGAATAATTTAGGTATTAATTGTAATTTTTATTTTGAATTATTTTAATTATGTTAAAGTTAGTGGGTGTTAGGGTTGCGTTAGGGTTAGACTTAGGGTTAGGTTTAGGGGTTAATAACTTTAGTATAGAGGCGGCGACATTGGGGGCAGCAGATTAGTGGTTCATAAGTTTAGTTAGGTTGCAGAGATTTTGGGGGCAGCAGATTAGGGGTTAATAACAGTAATGTAGGTTGCGACGATGTTATGGATAGCAGATTTGGGGTTAATAAGTGTATGTAGGTGGCGACGACATTGGGGGCAAGAGATTAGGGGTTAATAATATTTAACTAGTGTTTGCAATGCGGGAGTGCGGGGTTTATGGGTTATTATGTTTATTATAGTGGCGGTGATGTCCGGAGCGGCAGATTAGGGGTTAATAATTTTATTTTAGTATTTGCGATGCGGGAGGGCCTCAATTTAGGGGTTAATAGGTAGTTTATGGGTGTTAGTGTACTTTGTAACACTTTAGTTATGAGTTTTATTGTACAGCTTTGTAACGTAAAACTCATAACTACTGACTTTAGATGGCAATACGGATCTTGTAGTTATTGGTGTATCGCTCACTTTTTGGCCTCCCAGGCAAAACTCGTAATACCGGCACTGTGGAAGTCCCATTGAAAGGTGCGTTACTTACGTTGCGTGACGCCAAAAAGGTGTGAAAAAGGGGTGTAGTGAAAAAAAGCCATAACGATGCTTTTTCATTTATAATGCACAACTCGTAATCTAGCTGACTGTCTGATAAAAATGATTTTATAAATACATTTTATTGCATTAAAAAGTTGTAAGAGGTAAACGTAATGACATGTCAGGTGTTAGAAAAAATGAAAGTGCTTTTACATAGGGATCCATTGGGACGCATTTATTTTTATATTTCTACCTTTTAAAATATATATATGTATATGAATGTATACACATATATTTATGCATTTATATGTGTATAGCTGTATGAGTTTATATATATATATACACACACACATATATAAATACATATGTATAAACCCGTATACATATACATTTATGTAGTGTTGGGATCTGGGTAACGCAAGCTGTTGTGTGGCTGTTGTCATGAAAGACTCCATTGAACTCTATGGGGGAGCATTCACGATTACGCTTTGGGTGTGCCAATGCGATCGCAAAGTCGTTAGTCATTTCATAATCTTGGCTCAGAACCGCTCACAAAAATAAACTGAGCACAGATTACAGGTTCGAAGAAATGTAAAGTTCGGCTCCATATGTATTCTAGCCCTAAATGTGCATGAGCCATGACCTAAATTCTAGAAAAATACTTCTATTTTACCTGTTTTTAGTTGGTAGAGATTAGTCATCATCAAGTCATGTATGTCTTTGAAGCATGACGTGATGGCATAAACATGTTGCTTTTATCTTTTAAATCTCCTGATTATGCTTGCATACTATCATCATATAGGTTAAATTGCAAACCATCTGCTCTTGTTTGATTGGTCAAAGGTCTGACAATAAAGTTTATCAAAAGGTGAGCTTGTAATAATCCTTGAAGGGCTCTGCATGTTTTTTTCATGTCATCTTCTATGATACCCATGCTGGTTTGGTGACTTGGGGTAAAAAAGCACCACTTCGTTTGTAGTTTATTATAGTTGTACATACTGTGGGCGAGACTACAAGTGGCATGGTAAAATAAAATGTTAACTCACTTGCAAACACCGTAAACCTTTAACGTGGCCTGGTTAGCACTTGTCATACAAGCTGATAGTATATAGTTTTCTTGCAAGGGAAAGTCTATGCGCTCTAACTTCAGGACTTCAGATATCCCAACACATACAGGGAGTGCAGAATTATTAGGCAAGTTGTATTTTTGAGGATTAATTTTATTATTGAACAACAACCATGTTCTCAATGAACCCAAAAAACTAATTAATATCAAAGCTGAATATTTTTGGAAGTAGTTTTTAGTTTGTTTTTAGTTATAGCTATTTTAGGGGGATATCTGTGTGTGCAGGTGACTATTACTGTGCATAATTATTAGGCAACTTAACAAAAAACAAATATATACCCATTTCAATGATTTATTTTTACCAGTGAAACCAATATAACATCTCAACATTCACAAATATACATTTCTGACATTCAAAAACAAAACAAAAACAAATCAGTGACCAATATAGCCACCTTTCTTTGCAAGGACACTCAAAAGCCTGCCATCCATGGATTCTGTCGGTGTTTTGATCTGTTCACCATCAACATTGCGTGCAGCAGCAACCACAGCCTCCCAGACACTGTTCAGAGAGGTGTACTGTTTTCCCTCCTTGTAAATCTCACATTTGATGATGGACCACAGGTTCTCAATGGGGTTCAGATCAGGTGAACAAGGAGGCCATGTCATTAGATTTTCTTCTTTTATACCCTTTCTTGCCAGCCACGCTGTGGAGTACTTGGACGCATGTGATGGAGCATTGTCCTGCATGAAAATCATGTTTTTCTTGAAGGATGCAGACTTCTTCCTGTACCACTGCTTGAAGAAGGTGTCTTCCAGAAACTGGCAGTAGAACTGGGAGTTGAGCTTGACTCCATCCTCAACCCGAAAAGGCCCCACAAGCTCATCTTTGATGATACCAGCCCAAACCAGTACTCCACCTCCACCTTGCTGGTGTCTGAGTCGGACTGGAGCTCTCTGCCCTTTACCAATCCAGCCACGGGCCCATCCATCTGGCCCATCAAGACTCACTCTCATTTAATCAGTCCATAAAACCTTAGAAAAATCAGTCTTGAGATATTTCTTGGCCCAGTCTTGACGTTTCAGCTTGTGTGTCTTGTTCAGTGGTGGTCGTCTTTCAGCCTTTCTTACCTTGGCCATGTCTCTGAGTATTGCACACCTTGTGCTTTTGGGCACTCCAGTGATGTTGCAGCTCTGAAATATGGCCAAACTGGTGGCAAGTGGCATCTTGGCAGCTGCACGCTTGACTTTTCTCAGTTCATGGGCACTTATTTTGCGCCTTGGTTTTTCCACACGCTTCTTGCGACCCTGTCGACTATTTTGAATGAAACGCTTGATTGTTCGATGATCACGCTACAGAAGCTTTGCAATTTTAAGAGTGCTGCATCCCTCTGCAAGATATCTCACTATTTTTTACTTTTCTGAGCCTGTCAAGTCCTTCTTTTGACCCATTTTGCCAAAGGAAAGGAAGTTGCCTAATAATTATGCACACCTGATATAGGGTGTTGATGTCATTAGACCACACCCCTTCTCATTACAGAGATGCACATCACCTAATATGCTTAATTGGTAGTAGGCTTTCGAGCCTATACAGCTTGGATTAAGACAACATGCATAAAGAGGATGATGTGGTCAAAATACTAATTTGCCTAATAATTCTGCACTCCCTGTAATATATTAAAATTGATTCAA
This sequence comes from Bombina bombina, assembly GCF_027579735.1. Taxonomy (NCBI): domain Eukaryota; kingdom Metazoa; phylum Chordata; class Amphibia; order Anura; family Bombinatoridae; genus Bombina; species Bombina bombina. Next base: position 1,308,598,129 of record NC_069499.1, read on the forward strand.
AATTATTTTTCAAGTTTTACCTGACTCATGAAAAAAGCCAAACATTGAAAATTGCGAACACATTACCCTATTCCCCAGAGACTTCAAAGGAACACAAAATGTGGAGGAAAAAATGAACACCATTACTCACACGTAAACCCTATAGTTTTTACACAAGTGTGCTAATCCAAGATAAATATTTCACATTCCAATGTTCTTTACATAGCAGAATATGTTGTATGTATGCATACATAAATAAATAAATAAAAAAAATAATATATATATATATGTAAATATATATATATATATAATCATTTATTTGTATAGTGCCACAAAATTTTATAGCGCTGGATACATATATATATATATATATATATATATATATATATATATAGGTATATCTATTTAAAAATATATAGAACATATTCCCCTATGTGAAGCACATATGAATGGGAAATATTTACAGTGCATACATAGTTATACATATATGTAGGTATAGATAAATATTTTACCAAAAGTGTTTGAATATGTATAGGTATAGATATACAGATATACAGTGTATAGCAATATATATTTATAAATACATAGAACATATTCCATCCTCTATATAAAGAACATTTGGAATGTGAAATATTTACATTAAATACACAGATAAAACTTTTATTAATTATGAAGATTGCATAAATGTGATTTTTCATATTTTCAGCTACTTGATTGCAAAGGGCTCCAATGCATTTATGTCTATATATGTGTACATATGTATTTATGTGTCTATATGTGTAAATATGTCTGTAAATAAATATATACACATAAATACAAATGTACACATGTATAAATATATCTACACACACACACACATATACAGGGAGTGCAGAATTATTAGGCAAATGAGTATTTTGACCACATCATCCTCTTTATGCATGTTGTCTTACTCCAAGCTGTATAGGCTCAAAAAGCCTACTACCAATTAAGCATATTAGGTGATGCGCATCTCTGTAATGAGAAGGGGTGTGGTCTAATGACATCAACACCCTATATCAGGTGTGCATAATTATTAGGCAACTTCCTTTCCTTTGGCAAAATGGGTCAAAAGAAGGACTTGACAGGCTCAGAAAAGTAAAAAATAGTGAGATATCTTGCAGAGGGATGCAGCACTCTTAAAATTGCAAAGCTTCTGAAGCGTGATCATCGAACAATCAAGCGTTTAATTCAAAATAGTCAACAGGGTCGCAAGAAGCGTGTGGAAAAACCAAGGCGCAAAATAACTGCCCATGAACTGAGAAAAGTCAAGCGTGCAGCTGCCAAGATGCCACTTGCCACCAGTTTGGCCATATTTCAGAGCTGCAACATCACTGGAGTGCCCAAAAGCACAAGGTGTGCAATACTCAGAGACATGGCCAAGGTAAGAAAGGCTGAAAGACGACCACCACTGAACAAGACACACAAGCTGAAACGTCAAGACTGGGCCAAGAAATATCTCAAGACTGATTTTTCTAAGGTTTTATGGACTGATGAAATGAGAGTGAGTCTTGATGGGCCAGATGGATGGGCCCGTGGCTGGATTGGTAAAGGGCAGAGAGCTCCAGTCCGACTCAGACGCCAGCAAGGTGGAGGTGGAGTACTGGTTTGGGCTGGTATCATCAAAGATGAGCTTGTGGGGCCTTTTCGGGTTGAGGATGGAGTCAAGCTCAACTCCCAGTCCTACCGCCAGTTTCTGGAAGACACCTTCTTCAAGCAGTGGTACAGGAAGAAGTCTGCATCCTTCAAGAAAAACATGATTTTCATGCAGGACAATGCTCCATCACACGCGTCCAAGTACCCCACAGCGTGGCTGGCAAGAAAGGGTATAAAAGAAGAAAATCTAATGACATGGCCTCCTTGTTCACCTGATCTGAACCCCATTGAGAACCTGTGGTCCATCATCAAATGTGAGATTTACAAGGAGGGAAAACAGTACACCTCTCTGAACAGTGTCTGGGAGGCTGTGGTTGCTGCTGCACGCAATGTTGATGGTGAACAGATCAAAACACTGACAGAATCCATGGATGGCAGGCTTTTGAGTGTCCTTGCAAAGAAAGGTGGCTATATTGGTCACTGATTTGTTTTTGTTTTGTTTTTGAATGTCAGAAATGTATATTTGTGAATGTTGAGATGTTATATTGGTTTCACTGGTAAAAATAAATCATTGAAATGGGTATATATTTGTTTTTTGTTAAGTTGCCTAATAATTATGCACAGTGATAGTCACCTGCACACACAGATATCCCCCTAAAATAGCTATAACTAAAAACAAACTAAAAACTACTTCCAAAAATATTCAGCTTTGATATTAATGAGTTGTTTGGGTTCATTGAGAACATGGTTGTTGTTCAATAATAAAATTAATCCTCAAAAATACAACTTGCCTAATAATTCTGCACTCCCTGTATATAACTATATATATATATATATATATATATATATATATAGATATATATAGATATATATATATATATATATATATATATATATATATATTGTGTGTGTATATATATATATATATATATTTCATGTAATTGGCAAGAGTCCATGAGCTAGTGACATATGGGATATACAATCCTACCAGGAGGGGCAAAGTTTCCCAAACGTCAAAATGCCTATAAATACACCCTCCACCACACCCACATTTCAGTTTTACAAACTTTGCCTCCTATGGAGGTGGTGAAGTAAGTTTGTGCTAAGATTTCTACGTTGATATGCGCTTCTCAGCATTTTGAAGCCTGATTCCTCTCAGAGTACAGTGAATGTCAGAGGGATGTGAAGGGAGTATCACCTATTGAATGCAATGTTTTTCCTCAAGGGAGATCTATTTCATAGGTTTTCTGTTATCGGTCGTAAAGATTCATCTCCTACCTCCTTTTTCAGATCGACGATATAATCTCATATTCCATTACTTCTACTAATAACCATTTCAGTACTGGTTTGGCTATCTGCTATATGTGGACGGGTGTATTTTGGTAAGTATGTTTTCATTACTTAAAGGGACACTGTACCCAATTTTATTCTTTCGTGATTCAGATAGAGCATGATATTTTAAGCAACTTTCTAATTCACTCCTATTATCAAATTTTCTTCATTCTCTTGGAATCTTTATTTAAAATGCAAGAATGTAAGTTTAGATGCCGGCCTATTTTTGGTGAACAACCTAGGTTGTCCTTGCTGATAAGTGGATAAATTCATACACCAATCAAAACTACTGTCCAGAGTTCTGAACCAAGAAAAAAGCTTAGTTGCCTTCTTTTTTTATATAAAGATAGCAAGAGAATGAAGAAAATTGATAATATGAGTAAATTAGAAAGTTGCTTAAAATTGCATGCTCTATCTGAATCACAAAAGAAACATTTTTGGTTCAGTGTGCCTTTAAGACACTCTCAGCTATGGTTTGGCACTTTATGTATTTATATAAATTTCTAAATATATGTTTTGTACTTATATTTGCCATGATTCTGATTTCAGTATATTTCCTTTTGCAGACTGTCAGTTTCATATCTGGGAAATGCATTTTTTAGGAAAATGTATTTCTTACCTGGGGTATAGTCTTTTTTTCAATTGACTGTCATTTTAAATTTGCAGGCAGAATTGGGCTCGAAAGGGTGCAAAATGCCAAAGTATATTGCATAATTTTTGGTGCGAGATTTTTTTGGTGCGAAGTTACGTTCGATGACGCAAATTTATCATTTGCGGCGTCTTTGTCGACGCCGAGTTCTTTCACAAGGTTGCATCTTTAATGACGCGAGTGTGTCAATTATGGATGTTGTTAGCACCAAAAAAGTCTCTGTTTGTTTGTGCGCTATACTTGGCGCCAAATACTTTCATTATTTTAAACCCCATTCCTATATGCCTCGTGCCTTTTTTCTTTATCAGAGGGCTAGCCTGTTTGCATTTTTTTCCCTTTCCTGAAACTGCCATATAAGGAAATTGATAATTTTGCTTTATATGTTGTTTTTTCTCTTATATTTGCAAGATGTCTCAATCTGATCCTGTCTCAGAAATCACTGTTGGAACCCTGCTGACTGATAACAGTTCTACCAAAGCTAAGTACATTTGTTGTAATCTTGTGGAGATTATATCTCCAGCTGTGGTTTGTATTAAGTTGTCATGATAAATTTTTACATGCAGAGAATGTGTCCATCAGTAATAGTACATTGCCTGTTGCTGTTCCTTTATCATCTAATGTACAAGATATACCTGTGAATTTATAAGTATTTATTGCTGATTCTATTCAGAAGGCTTTGTCTGCCATCCCGCCTTCTAATAAATGTAAGGTCTTTTAAAACTTCTCATAAAGTTGATGAAATTTCAAATGACCAAAAACATACTGAATTATTTTCCTCTGATGAGGATCTATCTGATTCAGAAGATCCTTCTTCAGATATTGACACTGACAAATCTACTTTTTTATTTAAAATGGAGTACATTCATTCTTTGTTAAAGAAGTGTTGCTTATAATGGATATTGAGGAGACTAGTCCTCTTGATATTAAAACTAGTAAACGTTTACATTTTGTTTATAAACCTCCTGTGGTTTTTCCAGAGGTTTTTCCAGTTCCTGATGCTATTTCTGATATGATTTCTAAGAAATGGCATAGGCCTGGTACTTCTTTTATTCCTTCTTCAAGGTTTAAAAAATGGTATCCTTTGTCAGCAGTTACTTTAGAGTTTTGGGAAAAGATCCCCAAACTTGATGGGGCTATCTCTACTCTTGCTAAATGTACTACTATTCCTATGGAAGATAGTACTTCTTTTTAAGATCCTTTAGATAGGAAATTTGAAGCTTATCTAAAGAAAGTCTATTTATATTCATCTTTGGTTGATGTTGCAGCTGCTTCAACCTTTTGGTTGGAAACTTTAGCGCAACGAGTATTGGATCATGATTTGTCTAGCATTGTTAACTTGATTCAACATGCTAATAATTTTATTTGTGATGCCATTTTTTATGTTAAATCTATGTCTTTAGCTATTTTAGCTAGAAGAGCTTTGTGGCTTAAATCTTGGAATGCTGAAATGACTTCTAAGTCCAGATTGCTATCTCTTTCTTTCCATAATAATAAGTTATTTGGTTCTCAGTTGGATTCAATCATTTCAACTGTCACTGGGGGGAAGGGAGTTTTTTTGCCTCAGGATTAAAGACCTAAGGGTAAATCTAAAGCTTCTAACAGTTTTCGTTCCTTTCGACAAAATAAGGAACAGAAACCTAATCCCTCCCCCAAGGAATCTGTTTCCAATTGGAAGCCTTCCTCGAATTAGAATAAATCCAAGCCATTTAAGAGATCAAAGCCAGCCCCAAGTCCGCATGAAGGTGCGGCCCTCATTCCAGCTCAGCTGGTAGGGGGTAAATTAAGATTTTTCAAAGATATTTGGACCAATTCAGTCCGAAATCAATAGATTCAGAGTATTGTCTCTTAGGGGTACAGAATAGGATGTGACCGCCTGTGAGAAGATTTTTTTCTCTCACGCATCCCTGCAAACCCAGTAAAGGCTCAGGCTTTCCTGAAGTGTGTTTTAAACCTGGAGTTATCAGGGGTAATCATGCCAGTTCCGTTTCAGGAACAGAGTCTGGGGTTTTATTCAAATCTATTCATTGTCCCAAAGAAGAAAATTCATTCAGACCAGTTTTGGATCTAAAACTTTTGAATCGATATGTAAGAGTACCAGCTTTCAAAATGGTGACTAAAAAGACTATTCTGCCTTTTGTTCAGCAAGGAAATTTATATGTCCAATATAGAGTTACAGGATGCATATCTTCATATTCTGATTCATTCAGATCACTATCAGTTCCTGAGATTCTCTTTTCTAGACAAGCATTACCAATTTGTTGCTCTTCCTTTTGGCCTAGTGACAGCTCCAAGAATCTTTTCAAAGGTTCTCGTGCCCTACTCTCTGTAATCAGAGAGTGGGGTATTTCAGTGTTTCCTTATTTAGACGATATCTTGGTACTTGCTCAGTCTTTACGTTCTGCAGAATCTCACACAAATCAACTAGTGTTGTTTCTTCAAAAACATGGTTGGAGGATCAATTTACAAAAAAGTTATTTGATTCCTTAGACAAGGGTAACCTTTTTAGGTTTCCAGATAGATTCAGTGTCCATGACTTTGTCTCAAATGAAGAGGAGATGTTTGAAAATGGTTGCAGCCTGTCTGAACCTTCAGTCTCAGTCATTCCCTTCAGTAGCTATGTGCATGGAAGTTTTAGGTCTCATGACTGCAGCATCGGAAGCAATCCCCTTTGCCCGTTTTCATATGAAACCTCTGCAGCTTTGTGTGCTGAATCAATGGTGCAGGGATTATACAAAGATATCACAATTAATATCCTTAAATCCCAATTTTTGACTATCTCTGACTTGGTGGTTAGATCACCAACGTATTGTTCTAGGGGCCTTTTTCGTTCATCCAATCTGGACTGTGATCACAACAAATGCAAGTCTTTCAGGTTGGGGAGCTGTTTGGGGATCTCTGACAGCACAAGGGGTTTGGAAATCTCAAGAGGCGAGATTACCAATAAATATTTTGGAACTCCATGCGATTCTCAGGGCTCTTCAAGTTTTGGCCTCTATTGAAGAGAGAACCATTCATTTGTTTTCAGACAGACAATATCACAACTGTGGCAATCATCAGGGTGGGACTCACAGTCCTCAAGCTATGAAATAAGTATCTTGGATACTTGGTTGGGCGGAATCCAGCTCCTGTCTAATTTCTGCAGTTCATATCCCAGGTATAGATGATTGGGAAGCGGATTATCTCAGTCGTCAGACTTTACATCCGGGAGAGTGGTCTCTCCATCCAGATGTGTTTTTTCAAATTGTTTAGATGTGGGGTCTTCCAGAAATAGATCTGATGGCATCTCATGTAAACAAGAAACTTCCCAGGTACCTGTCCAGGTCCAGGGATCCTCGGGTGGAAGCAGTGGATGCTTTGACACTTCCTTGGTGTTATCAACCTGCTTATATTTTTCCACCTCTAGTTCTTATTTCAAGAGTGATCTCCAAAATCATCATGGAACAGTCGTTTGTGTTGCTGATGGCTCCAGCATGGCCTCACAGGTTTTGGTATGCGGATCTTGTTCAGATGTCCAGTTGACAACCTTCGCCACTTCCAATAAGAAAGGACCTTCTGTCTCAAGGTCCGTTTTTCCATCAGGATCTCAAATCATTAAATTTGAAGGTACGGAAATTGAACACCTAGTGCTTAGTCATAGAGGTTTCTCTGATTAATACAGTGATTAATACTATGTTACATGCTCGTAAATCTGTTTCTAGAAAGATTTATTATCGGGTTTAGAAGACTTACATTTCATGGTGTTCCTCTCATAAATTCTCTTAGCATTCTTTTAAAATTCCTAAAATTTTACAGTTTCTTCAGGATGGTTTTGATAAAAGGTTTGTCTGCTAGATCCTTGAAAGGACAAATCTCTGCTCATTCTGTTTTATTCCACAGAAAAATTGCTAAGCTTCCTTATATTCACTGTTTTGTACAGGCTTTGGTTCGTATCAATCCTGTCATTAAATCAATCTCTCCTCCTTGGAGTCTTAATTTGGTTTTGAAGGCTTTACAGGCTCCTCCATTTGAGCCTATGGCCCCTATTTATTAAAGGTCTTGCAGACCTGATCCGACAGTGTGGATCGGGTCCGCAAGACCTCGCTAAATGCGAAGAGCAATACGCTCTCCCCATTTAACATTGCACCAGCAGCTCACAAGAGCTGCTGGTGCAATGCCGCTCCCTGCTGACTCGCGGCCAATCGTCCGCCAGCAGGGAGGTGTCAATCAACCCGATCGTACTCGATCGGGTTGATTTCCGGCAATTCCTGTCCACCTGCTCAGAGCAGGCGGACAGGGTTCTGGAGCAGCCGTCTTTAAACCACTGCTTCATAACTTGTGATTCTGGCGAGCCTTTCAAGCTCCGTACGGAGCTTGATAAATATGGGCCGCCTATGCATTCTTTGGTCATTAAACTACTTTCTTGGAAAGTGTTGTTCCTTTTGGCCATCTCTTCTGCTAGAAGAGTTTCTGAATTATCTGCTCCCTCTTGTGAATTTCCTTTTCTGATTTTTCATCAGGATAAGGTAGTTTTGTGGACTTCATTTAAATTCTTACCTAAGGTTGTGAATTCTAACAACATTAATAGAGACATTGTTTTCCCTTCTTTATGTCCTAATACTAAGAAATAGTGATGTCCCGAACTGTTCGCCCGCGAACGATTCACAGCGAACATAGCTTGTTCGCGTTTGCGTCTGCGGGCGAACACATGCGATGTTCGATCCGCCCCCTATGTGTCATCATTGAGGAAACTTTGACCCTGTATGTCACAGCCTTCTGACACATTAGAGCCAATCAACATCAGACACTCCCTCACAGACCCTCCCAGCTACTCGGAAGCTGCCATTTTAGACTCATAACGACCTTGCTTTCTTGTTGAGAGGACGTGTTGTGTTTGTGCTGCTGGCATTATAGGGAAATACATAGGGCAGCAAAGGACAGCACCCCAAAAAGCCCTTTTTAGGGCTATAATTCGAGCCGTTTTTTTTTTTGGTTTTTTTTTCGTATTTTGCCTGGCTTTCAGCCTGTGTGGTTAAGGCTCACAGCATATGCTCTGATTACTGCCACCACTGATATCTGCCTAACAACATTAGTTTAAATTTAACCAACCAAAAATTTTAATTATTTTGGTAGTGTAATTTTTTTTTCATTTTCTATCAGCCCTGTGTCACACAGCATATACTCTGGTCCATTGCTCTGTGCCAGCCACCAGTGTTAATATCCATTTATAACATTATTTTAAATTTTAAAAAAAATTAAATATTTTTGCTAGTGTAATCTAATTACATTCTCTATCAGGCCTGTGTCTGTCAGGCTCACACAGCATTAATATACCTAATTTTTTTCAGTCTTTTGGTTAATTGGTCTGTGCCAGGCAGCCACCACTCATATCTTCTTCACCTTAATTTAAATATAAAAAAAAAAGTTTAAATTTTTTTGATAGTGTAATCTAATATCATTTTCTATCAGGCCTGTGTGTTTTGCTGACATACAGATCCTACTGTGTTTACTTGCTGCCCTCCCTAGTCTATGAGCCACGACTCATATGTGTTTAACCTTTTTTTAATTCCCCCCCCCAAAAAAAAATTAAATAATTTTTCTAGTGTAATCTAATAGTATTTTCTATCAGGCGTGTGTGTATCTGACTTACAGAGCCTATTGTTTTTAATAGCTGCCCTTCCAAGGCTATCAGCCACGACATATGTATGTGCTTAACCTTTTTCTTTAAATTCCCCCAAAAAATCTTTAAATCATTATGCTAGTGTAATCTAATTTTATTTTCTATCAGGCCTGTGTCTAACTGTCTATCTGACTTACACAGCATACTGTTGATAATTGCTGCCCTACGTAGCAGCCAGCCAGTGCGACCACTCATATGTGCCTTGCACTTCTTAACATTATTTTATTATTAAAATATAAAATTTAAAATTATTTTGCTAGTGTAATCTAACTTAATTTTCTCTCAGGCCTGTGTTTTTGTCACTTACACAGCATACTGTGTTAAATTGCTGCCCTACCTACCAGCCATGACTCATATCTGCCAGCCTGTGTGCCAGGCCCAACTAGCCAATTAGTGGCACCAATAATAATTCTTGTAACAGTATATAAAAAATTTAAAATCATAATTTTTTGGACTGCAAATATTCAGTCTCCTAGTGCCATTGAATTGCATTTTCCTCCTGCCTGGCAGCCTGTGTGCCAGGCCCAAACTAGCCACTTAGTGCCACCAATCCTAGTTGTTGTAACAGTATTGTTAATCTTTAAAATTCAAAATTGTTCTCTTGTGATTCATGTTTGCTCGTGCCATTGAATTGCACTTTCCTCCTGCCTGCCAGTGTGTTTTCCAGGCCCAACTAGCCAATTAGTGGCACCAATCATAATTCTTGTAACAGTATATAAAAAAAATTAAATAATAATTTTTTTGGACTGCAAATATTCAGTCTCCTAGTGCCATTGAATTGCATTTTCCTCCTGCCTGGCAGCCTGTGTGCCAAGCCCAAACTAGTCACTTAGTACCACCAATCCTAGTTGTTTTAACAGTATTGTTAATCTTTAAAATTCAAAATTGTTCTCTTGTGATTCATCAGTTTGCTCGTGCCATTGAATTGCACTTTCCTCCTGCCTGCCAGCGTGTTTTCCAGGCCCAACTAGCCAATTAGTGGCACCAATCATAATTCTTGTAACAGTATATAAAAAATTTTAAATCATAATTTTTTGGACTGCAAATCTTCAGTCTCCTAGTGCCATTGAATTGCAGTTTCCTCCTGCCTGCCAGCCTGCGTGCCAGGCCCAAACTAGCCAATTAGTGCCACCAATCCTAGTTGTTGTAACAGTATTGTTAATCTTTAAAATTCAGAATTGTTCTCTTGTGATTCATCAGTTTGCTCGTGCCATTGAATTGAACTTTCCTCCTGCCTGCCAGTGTGTTTTCCAGGCCCAACTATCCAATTAGTGGCACCAATCATAATTCTTGTAACAGTATATAAAAAATTTAAAATCATAATTTTTTGGACTGCAAATATTCAGTCTCCTAGTGCCATTGAATTGCATTTTCCTCCTGCCTGGCAGCCTGTGTGCCAGGCCCAAACTAGCCACTTAGTGCCACCAATCCTAGTTGTTGTAACAGTATTGTTAATCTTTAAAATTCAAAATTGTTCTCTTGTGATTCATCAGTTTGCTCGTGCCATTGAATTGCACTTTCCTCCTGCCTGCCAGTGTGTTTTCCAGGCCCAACTAGCCAATTAGTGGCACCAATCATAATTCTTGTAACAGTATATAAAAAAAATTATATCATAATTTTTTGGACTGCAAATATTCAGTCTCCTAGTGCCATTGAATTGCATTTTCCTTTTGCCTGGCAGCCTGTGTGCCAAGCCCAAACTAGCCACTTAGTACCACCAATCCTAATTGTTGTAACAGTATTGTTAATCTTTAAAATTCAAAATTGTTCTCTTGTGATTCATCAGTTTGCTCATGCCATTGAATTGCACTTTCCTCCTGCCTGCTAGCGTGTTTTCCAGGCCCAACTAGCCAATTAGTGGCACCAATCATAATTCTTGTAACAATATATAAAAAAATTTAAATCATAATTTTTTGGACTGCAAATCTTCAGTCTCCTAGTGCCATTGAATTGCAGTTTCCTCCTGCCTGCCAGCCTGCGTGCCAGGCCCAAACTAGCCAATTAGTGCCACCAATCATAGTTGTTGTAACAGTATTCTTAATCTTAAAAATTCCAAATTGTTAGCTTGTGATTCATCAGTTTGCTTGTGCCATTGAATTGCACTTTCCTCCTGCCTGCCAGCATGTTTTCCAGGCCCAACTAGCCAATTAGTGGCACCAATCATAATTCTTGTAGCAGTATATAAAAAATTTAAAATCATAATTTTTTGGACTGCAAATATTCAGTCTCCTAGTGCCATTTAATTGCCTTTTCCTCCTGCCTGCCAGCCTCTGTGCCAGGCACAAACTAGTCAATTAGTGCCACCAATCCTAGTTGTTGTAACAGCATTGTTAATCTTTAAAATTCCAAATTGATCGCTTGTGATTCATCAGTTTGCTCGTGCCATTGAATTGCACTTTTCTCCTGCCTGCCAGCCTGTGTGCCAGGCCCAACTAGCCAATTAGCGGCACCAATCATAATTCTTGTAACAGTATTTAAAAAAATTAAAATCATAATTTTTTGGACTGCAAATATTCAGTCTCCTAGTGCCATTGAATTGCCTTTTCCTCCTGCCTGCCAGCCTGTGTGCCAGGTACAAACTAGCCAATTAGGAATGTTAGGTGATTTATGCCCTTTATGGATTAAAACAAGACTCTGCATAAACTATGTAATTTTCCATGGGAGTTTTGCCAGGGATCCCCCTCCAGCATGCCACAGTCCAGGTGTTTGCGAACAATACCGGAAGTTCGAGTCTGCCGTTCGCGAACCGAAATTTTTATGTTCGCGACATCACTACTAAGAATTATTTAGAGAGATCTTTTCATTCTTTGGATGTGGTGAGAGCTCTGAAATATTATGTTGAAGCTACTAAAGGTTTCAGGAAGACTTCTAGTCTATATGTTATCTTTTCTGGGTTCCAGGAAAGGTCAGAAGGTTTCTGCTGTTTCTTTGGCATCGTGGTTAAAGCTTTTGATTCATCAAGCTTATTTGGAGTTGGGTAAAGCCCCGTCTCAGAGAATTACAGCTCATTCTACTAGATCAGTTTCCACTTCTTGGGCGTTTAAGAATGAAGCTTCAGTTGATAAGATTTGCAAAGCAGCAATTTGGTCTTCTTTGCATTTTTGCTTCTTCGGAAGCAGTTTTTGGTAGAAAAGTTTGATTCTTCTGCTTATGATTTAAGTATTTTCTTTTATTTATGAGCACAAACTTATATTGGGGTTGTGGATTATTTTTTTTCAGCGAATTCGCTGTTTTTATTTTTATCCCTCCCTCTCTAGTGACTCTTGCATGGAGTTCCACTTCTTGGGTATTGCTATCCCATACGTCACTAGCTCATGGACTCTTGCCAATTACATGAAAGAAAACATAATTTATGTAATAACTTACCTGATAAATTAATTTCTTTCATATTGGCAAGAGTCCATGAGGCCCATCCCTTTTTTATGGTGGTTATGATTTTTTTGTATAAAGCACAATTATTTCCAAATTCCTTTGTTGATGCTTTTTACTCCTTTCTTTATCACCCCCTACTTGGCTATTCATTAAACTGAATTGTGGGTGTGGTGAGGGGTTTATTTATAGGCATTTTAAGGTTTGGGGAAACTTTGCCCCTCCTGGTAGGATTGTATATCCCATATGTCACTAGCTTATGGACTCTTGCCAATATGAAAGAAATAAATTTATCAGGTAAGTTCTTACATAAATTATGTTATATATATATATACACACACATACATATTTAAACATGTATATGTATGTATCTCTATGTGTCTTTGCAGCCTTTTTTTTCTAACACCTGAGACCTCATATCTTTAAGTCCTTAACTTGTTTATGCAATTGTTTTTAAATTCACTTTTATCAGACAGTGTTAATATGAGTGTAATTGTTTTGTTTAATGTATTTTTTATTTGTTTTGTGCAACTTTTTAGTCGAGTAAAACAGTTAACCAGAGCTCTGAACTCTGGTATGCGTGTTACTTCAGATGCCCAGTATTAATTGCGTGCAACAGTTAGCACATTGTTCGTAATCTTGCCTTCGGAGTGTGTGGAGTACTTTTCTGTTTTAAAAGACTGTGTGCTAAAACTGTTTCCAAGACAAAATTCCAAAAAGAGGGGTATTAAGCAGCACACTGAAGTCTATAAAACAGAAAAAAGGCAATTTTCAAAAATGGAAGAGGTTATTAAAGCTCTAGTCAAATCTGTAGCTGTGCAGCAAGAGACATACAGACTGTATGGTGATACTAATGCTAGCTACAAGGCAACATTGCAGCTTTGCAAGAACTGGTGCTAAGTCAAAAAGAAAATACAGATGCCCTGATTAAATAGCTGGCAGTCACCAAAGCCGTGGCACATCATTTACTGATAGAGGAGAAGCAAAGTGCCACTCATGCTATACATCAGGAAATCAAGAGCTTGTCTGTGATGCTCCTGCCATACTACCAGAGAGCCTCTCATAGTTCCATAGTGTTTAGCATGACTAATTACCTGCAGAAGATGATGGTACAGACTATGTAAATGCTTACCTGATGGCATTTGAGTGAACTGTTGAGAAGGAAGGCTGAACTGTGGCTGAGTTGCCTAGTTTACTTGCACTGTTCCTGAGTGGTGAACTCCAGAAATCTTACTATGATTTGGATCCAGGGCAAGCCAAGGACTAGGTAAAGTTAAAAGGAAGAAATCTTGGCACATCTGAGAGTGACTAATGACCAGAGATGTCATGCCTCAAATTACAATAAAGGCAAAATTGTAAGGTCTCAGATGTTTGACGTAATACACCTGGCTGGAAAGTGGCTAAAACCTGAGACTAATTAATCCAAGGTCATTGTTGAGCTACTTGGATTGGTTCCTGAGGAGCTTACCATTTACTCAGGTGATCCCCAAACCATTGGCCAGCTAGTGGAGCCTGTGGAAAGATATGTGGTGGAAGGAGATCTGTTGCATTATGCTATCCAAGAAAGACCCCAGAGCCTGAAGCCCCAGAGCTCTACTAAATCTGATAAGACTTTTCAAGGAAGAAGTGGATCTGGGGATGAGCTGAGAGATATATATATATAATCCTAGATACTTGAAAGAGAGAAACAAACATCTTCTGAGGCTGGATGAGACTCTGAGTTACTCAAAAGTTACTATGTCTGCTATCAAATGTTTTAAATGTAAAGACTCTGGGCATATACCTAAGAACTGTCCTAATGATGTTGAAGCAATGGAGTGAAATTTGGATAATATCTGGTATTTGTATTCATTATATTCTTTGACTGTATGTTCTGCAAACAAAAGTGACTATTTTAATGGCCACACTTGGTGTACTGTGTCTATAAAAGAATAAGTGTTACAGTCACTACTAGATTCAGGGAGTATGATTATGGATACTCTCTTAGACCAAGCCTTGTTTCCTAATGTACAAACAGATAATACGCACAAGCTAGAGATTGCCTGTATTCATGACATACATTTTTACCCCACCCCACAACAGAGATAGTTATTGAAACCCAGTGGGGCTCTGTAAAATGGCAAGTTGGATTGGTACACAAATTGGAAAATATGATAATTGGAAGGGATGTTCCTTTTTTTGGGGCCTAATGGGCCATTGCTGGAAAATCTACTGCTGAGCCAGCAGAACAGCTAATTAATGAATTTTCATTTTCTGATATTTTGATTGATAAAGTAAATAATTATGATGTGCTTGTGAACAAGCAGTTGACACCTATGAAAACACTTGTGATAACCAAGAACAAACTGAGAAAGGGCCAACTAGTGGTGCAGAACAAAATATAAGACTAATTGATTTAGAATCCAACCCAGTTAACTTTAAAGGAGCACATTGGTCTGATCCAACTCTGACAGAGATAATTTCTTGCTAAGAAATGGGTCACAGATTAATCCAGACAAGCCCCTTTCTTAACTTTATTTTGAGGTAGAAAATGATTTGCTGTATCGTGTTGAAAAGAAAGAAGCAGAGATTATGAAGAAATTATTGGACCGCAATCTTAATGTATTAAAACTTGTTCATAGCCATATTCTTGTGGGCCACCTAGAAGTGTAAAAGACAAGAGAGATCATTTATAAGGTTTTATTGGCTGGGTATTTTTGTTGCAATAACAAATTACTTTTCTTTGTGCCCTGAATGTCAGTTTACTGCTCAATTCCCTGCTTACTGCAATTCCATAGGGCTGTTACCTGTTACAGAAATTCAATTTAAACATATTAAGATGGATTTTGTGGGGCCTTTTGTAAAGTCCACTAGGGGTATCAGTATATTTTGGTAGTGCTAGACTATGCTACCTGTTACCCAGAGGCAAAACCCATGTGAACAATCTCCGTAGAATTCATTAGATACCCAAGGAGATCCTGACTGATCAGGGTACTCCATTTATGTCTTGGGTTACAAACAATTTGTTTAAACTCCTTAATATTAAGCAGTTAAAAACCTCTGGGTACCACCCACATACTTGTTTAGTTAAAAGTCCAATAATACCTTAAAAGCCATATTGCAGAAAGTATTTGACAAAGATGGAAAGAACTTGGATTTTTTGTGTATGGTATATTTAATGTTTGCAATTAGAGATGTGCCCCAAACATCTACTGTGTTTTCACCCTTTGATCTATTGTATGGTAGAAATCCCAGGGGTATATTAACATAGGAAATGTGGGAACAGGAGGCTACCCCACATCATAGTGTAATTGAACATATTTCTCAGATTCAGGAGCACATGACAGCAATTGTGCCTATAGTTAAGGAACACACGGAAAAGGCCCAAAAAGATCAAAAGAAAAGCTACAATAAGAATTCTAGGGTTCATGTGTTTCGGTCAGGAGACAGAGTTTTAGTTTTGGTAACTACTGAAAAAAACAAATTTATGGCAACCTGAAGTAATTGAGAGGGTAGGTGAAGTGAATTCCAAAGTAAGGCAGCCAGGTAGAAGGAAGGAGGAGCAGATTTATCATATTAATTTATTGAAGCCATGGAAAGAAAGAGAGGTCCTCATTACTACAAAATTAGCAGCTTATGCTGTTGAGGATAGAAGTGATCCAGAAGTTAATATATCAAAAAACTTTAATTGCTCTTAAATAGAGAGAGAGATGTTTTCCAGCCTCCCAGATAGAATTAATGTTATCAAATATTATTAGAGAAGCAGGGAAAAAGATTAATCTTAAACCATACAGAATACCTGAGGACCGTATGCAGGCTAATAGATCAGAAGTAAAAAAGATGTTGGATTTGGGTATAATCGATAGATCTCAAAGTTACTGGAGCAGTCCGATTCTGCCAAAGCCTGATGGCACAATTAGATTCTGTAACGATTATTGTAAACTAAATTTGATTTCAAAATGTGCATATCCAGTGCCTAGAATTGATGAGTTGGTTGAGAGACTAGGGAAAGCCTGATACTTCACTGCAATTTGTCTCACCAAGGACTGTGGGCAGTTCCACTCACAGAGCAAGCATTTCCTACAACTTATGGCCTATTTCAATGGACAGTCTTGTATCTTCTTACATTGCGGGAAGCAGGCTGGCATGTGAAACCCAGTCCCGCAAGGGCTCCGGAGCAGCATACGCTACTTAGTACATGAACCCTTACACTTTACACATAGGGGCAGATTTAATAAGCAGCGGATGCTTTTTTATCCGCCCATAGTTTCCAAATCACCGGAAACAGCAGTTAAGAAGCAGTGGTCTTTAAGGTGATGCGATCGGTATGATTGACACCCCCTGCTAGTAGCCGATTGCGCCATTTTTGCAAGGGGGTGGCATTGCACAAGTATTTCACCAGAAATGCTTGTGCAATGTTAAATGCCAACAGCTTATGCTGTCTGCATTTAGCGATGTCTGGTGGACATGGTTCGTTATAGCGAATCATGTCCGCCTGACATTTGGTAAATTGAATTGTAATACGTGCGCAAGTTAACACAGTAGCTCTATTGCTTATCATGTCCTGCGCTAACAATAGCAAGGCGATTGTAATCAAGCCCTGTGTGTCTTTAGTTTTGAATAATGGTATTTGCAAAATATGCTAACCAGCTCACTATTGAAAGCAATCTCAGTGTGGGATTTGAAAAGTTAGATCCCCATGATATAAAACCTTTTTCCTAAGGCATTGTAATAGTCCTATTTCCCTTAACCATTTGCCAACCCAAGAGGTCTGCAGAACATTGCTATATAATAGGCTAGTGGTTTCAATGCATTACAAAGAGTTAACACAATTGTACACTATAATCTGTTTTGTCATGACAATTCTTTTTTTTTCCTGTTTACTCTAGTGTGCATTTGTCTGAAATGCTGCAATAGTTACATAATTCTTTATGTTGTTGGATGTTGCTACTTTTGTAAAGTCTAATCATTCTGATGTTTTATTATTACAAGTTGAAACATTTTTTGATCAAAGACAAAGAAATTATTTAGGGAAAAGTGATATTAAAAATCAAGAATAGCTTTAGAATTATAAACCCCTTCCACAGAGAGTAACATTGGCAGGTCTTTAAACTACACTATTTCTTTTACAATCCATCACCAAGTCTACATGCACAAAAACACTCTTTGTAGAACATCAATCAGAATTTAATATGTTAGACCAAGAGCCGATATATGAATATAAAGGAAAGCTTGAAATAGTATGATATATTGCAATTATTGTACAATGAAAAGAGCATTTCTATATTAGGCTTTTTATAGACCTTCGGTCCATTCTGTCAATTGGTCAATTAGAATCAAAAAAGATGAATGACTCAGTGATAACAAATGAATTTGGATTATAAAAATTGTTTTGCAAGAATTTAATTAACCTTTTTTGTTCTTCAAAGCTCAGTTTTTCAGTAAAAACAAAGGAATATTTTGTTTTAAATGCAATGGGTATTACTACTGAGAACTGTCTTGCATTTTTTATTTTCTTATTTATATAGTTTCAGGATGTGTGCCATTTATTAGTTTGTCAATCAGGGTGGTGGAGCATCCGACAAAATAATTGTTAAAGGCATTTGCTACTTCTAAGGGGAATTGCAGGTTTTGGTTATCCACATTGACAGTGGAGGGTTGGGAGTGGATTGGTGGATTTTGTAAGTTATTTATGAGTTTCCAAAACTTCTAGGGTTAGAAATGTTATTGTTCAGATTTTCACAGAAATATTGAGCCTTGGCCAATTTTGTTTGTTTAGTGCATATATTTTGCCATTGTCTATAAACACAGTGATCGGTCATAGAGCCAGTATGCTTGAACTATGACCACAATGAATCCCGAAAAATTGTACATTTGAATGAGGTCAGCTGTGATCCAATTCAAGTGTGCTCCTTTTACTCTCACCTTACGCAGCGGGGCATGTAAATTCCAAACTTGTAGGAGTTCAGACTGAAAGAATTCAATTTCAGAGTCTAGATCTGGGATTATGTTTAATCTGTGCCAGGGGAGGTTCTTGATGTCATTTAGAAATTATTGAATATTACATTTTTTGAAGGACCTGGTGTTTATATTAACCTTGGAAGAGGATTTAGTTGCCTTTATTTTGCGCACGCAGTACACTAAGCAGTGGTTACTGAAATTGTTAGGGAGAACACCTGCCTCCTGGATTCAGTCGGGAGAAGTGGACAGAATCCAGTCGAGCAGGGTATGATTATGGCTTTTGATGTTTATGCGAGTTGGGGAGGAGATTAATATCTAAACAGAGAGCGACAACTATTATTTTTTTGAAATCTCCAAAAACCAAAATTTAACTTTTTGGGTTTTGAGCTATGGATTCACTAAGGAGATGTGCTATGTCCGAAATGGAATGCACAGGGGAGCTAGGTGGGCGGTAGATTCCTGCAACAATGATTGATTTACTGCATGGGATCTCAATTGTGCCAGGAAGGAAATCAAAGTTGGCAGGAGAGCTAGATTTTTGTATGGGGGTGAACTTTGTGGAATTGTCAACATAAATTACAATGCCGCCTCCTCTCTTTGCTCCGTCAATTCTATGGCATGAATACCCATGTATTGCAATGGCAAAGTCAGGTATTTTTGCAGTTAGCCATGATTCAGAGATCACAATGATTTTGGGCTTGTAATGTGAACACCAAGCTTGCAGTGCATTGATTTTTGGTAATAAGCTGCGAATATTACAGTGCACAAAGGAGAGGCCTTTTTTAGCTGGAAGGCTAGGAATGGAATTTGCTGGGGGACCAGGGTTAGACTCTACATCATTTGCAAGGGCAAGTAACATAAAGAATAGGAATTTGGACATAGTTTTTGTTTGGCCATATAGTGAATGGGATACTTTATAATTTTATAACACCTAATGTCAGGAAATGGTAAATTTCACACATGATGAATTGTTAAATAAAATAAAAAACCGCAATTTAAACATATTACGTACTTATATCAATATTGAATCAGTAAGTTTTCATGTTATTGCTTTCACATTGTGGGGCTGATTTATCAAGTGTCTGGCGGACATGATCCACTGTAGTTATCATGTCTGCCAGACATCGATAAATGCAGACACTACATGCTGTCAGCATTTATCATTGCACAAGCAGTTCTGGTGAACTCCTTGTGCAATGCCGCCCCCTGCAGATTTGCGGCAAATCGGCTGGTAGCAGGGGGTGTCAATCAACCTGATCATATGAGATCGGGCGGATTGATGTCCGCAGCCTCAGAGGCAGCGGACGAGTGTAACTCCTGCTTACGTTGAGCCTGAAGGCTCGTGCGGAAACAAGTGCATTAGACACAATACAGGCCATGATAAATTGGCCCCTGTGCGTGTATATTTTGCTTCTGTCTATTTCTGCTAAAGCACCTTGAATAGTCAGATGTGCCTTGATTGATGAAGGATCTCTTTAATATTCCATCCACCTCTTGGAGTATGTAGTTGCAAAATAATTAGCTTCTGTTTGTCTCCTCCCAAGGTACTTTAATATTCCATCCACCTCTTGGAGTATGTAGTTGCAAAAGGGTTAGCTTCTGTTAGTCTCCTTTATCTTATCCCTTGAATTATCTTACTGAAAAACTTCAGTTCCTAAACTGATATACCAGCAATACTAGTATTACGTTTTGGATTTGTAGCCACTGAAATCCTAGTACCCCTTGCAGTGCGGCAACTTACCTCATTAGATTGAGGTAACTTCTGGTAAGGGGATTATTATAGAGTCACGAATTGGACTTGTATTATCATATATTACTTTTTGCACTTTATGTATGTGCGTATATGTCTTTCTGCTTTTATATGTTTTAGAATATAATTTCTTTGCACTGTTTTCCTCTTGTTTACATGTTTTACATATATGCATAGTGGTGAGTTATACTCCTTCCTCTCTTATCTGTTCCTTAACAGCTGCTGATCATTCTCCACCCCACTGGCGCATTGTTTTAGTTCCCTATGTAAAAAAGGAAGATATTTTACCTCACAATTTCCTCAGCTCAACAGAGTAAGTTCTGTGTAAAAAGTTATACTCAGCTGCAGCCCAGCTGCAGAAAAAAAAAAAAAAATGAAGAAATGAAGAGCAGCCAGTCAGCATCAATAGTGCTAAGGCCATGAACTCTTTTACTGTGATCTCATGAGATTTCACTTAACTCTCATGAAATTTAATTGCAAATTTCCTTACACTGAATAGGGAAATAACATGAGAGTGCACGTAAGCTCAATCCTTCGGCTGTCCCGGGACAGACATACTGATTTGCTGCTTAGAAGTCCTTTACTTTGGGATGTGGCTACTGAGAAACTTTTGAGGTAAAATATCTTCCTTTTTTACATAGAGATGCTCAGGTGATATTTTCTAGTCAACGTTTTACAGCTATAATGCATTACTTTCAAGTGTTTAAACATTTGGGTATTAAGTCATTTTAATCTGTTGAAATAATGCTCAGATTCTGCTGATTTAATCTATTGGAAATCTGCAGAAATACTGTAATTACAAGGTGTCCAGTCTCACAGGGAATTATTTTTACAGAGTTTGCTGTAATCAGCATCTTAAATAAAAAATCCTCATACACATTATTTCAGATTGAAAAAAATGGAGTAAAAACTTAATAAAAACAAAAGTTGCGTTATTTCACCCTCCCAAGCACTACCAATACGAGTTTCTGAAAAGCTGCCTTGTGCGTGCGATATGGTTGCGTTAAGCTCCATACCGTACAAAATACTAGTGCTGCTTTGACGTGCTTGTCCATACTTTCCCCATAGACATCAATAGGTAGAAAGTGTTAGAAAAAAACCTAACACCTGCGATCGCATAATGGGGAAAAAAAGTTAAGTTTATACCTAACACCCTAACATAAACCCCACGTCTAAACACCCCATAATCTGCTGCCCCCAACATCGCCGACACCTACATAATGTTATTAACTCCTATTCCGCCCCTCCCTGACATTGCCGCCACTAAGTAAAGTTATTAACCCCTAAATCGCCAATCCCCACATTACAACAACCTAAATTAAACTATATTAACCCCTAAACCTAAACCTAACCCTAACCTTAAACCTAACACCCCCTAACTTTAACATAATTAAAATAGACCAAAATTAAAGTTACAATTATTAACAAAATAATACCTCTTTAAAACTA
The DNA here is from genome assembly GCF_027579735.1 of Bombina bombina. Taxonomy (NCBI): domain Eukaryota; kingdom Metazoa; phylum Chordata; class Amphibia; order Anura; family Bombinatoridae; genus Bombina; species Bombina bombina. The sequence goes on from NC_069499.1 coordinate 1,308,619,867, forward strand.
AATACAAACTTACCTGTGAAATAAAAATAAAACCTAAGCTAGCTACAATATAACTAATAGTTGTATTGTAGCTAGCTAAAGTTTTTATTTCACAGGTAAGTTTGTATTTATTTTAACTAGGTAGACTAGTTAGTAAATAGTTAATAACTATTTACTAACTACCTAGTTAAAATGAATACAAACTTACCTGTCGAGTAAAAGTAAAACCTAAGATGCCTTACACTAAAACCTAACATTACAAAAATAAAAACTAACATTACAAAATAAAAAATACCATTACAAAAAATAAAAAAAATAAAAAATTACAAAAAATAAAAAAATACCATTACAAAAAATAAAAAAACACTAAAATTACAAAAAATAAAAATAAAATACCATTACAAAAAATAACAAACAAAATTATCCAAAACAATAAAAAATGTTCCTATTCAAATACCATTAAAAAAAAAACCACCCCAAAATAAAAAAAAACCATAATCTATAATAAACTACAAAGGGCCCTTAAAAGGGCCTTTTGTAGAGCATTACACTAAAGAAATCAGCTTTTTTTCTAAAAAAGAAAAAAAACACCCCTAACAGTATACAAAGCCCCACCTCCCAAACCAACAAAATAAAAATACAGTTAAACTTAATCTACCCATTGCCCTGAAAAGGGCATTTTTATGGGCATTGCCCTTAAAAGGGCATTTTTATGGGCATTGCCCTTAAAAGGGCATTCAGCTCTTTTCTTGCCCTTAAAAGGGCATTCAGCTCTTTTAAGACAAGCCCAAACCCCAACCTAAAAAAAAAACACCCCAAAAAACCTTAAAAAACCTAACCCCTCCATCTTCATCCATCAAGGGACCAGCATCTTCTTCATCCCTATGGAGGCGGAACAGTCGATGCGCGGAGACGGAGGTCCAGACGGAGGTCCATCTATCCGACGTGGAGATCCTCTTCATGCGATCGTCCGCCACATGAATCAGCCAATAGGAATGAGAGCTGCTTAAATCCTATCGACTGATTTGAACAGCCGATAGGATTTTAGCAGCTCTAATTCCTATTCCAATAGGAATGCAATGGTACCCCCAGTACCCCCAGTATAAAAGGAGTACCTTGCATTTGAATCCTCAGTGTGCGGTGGACGATCGCATGAAGAGAACCTCCATGTCAGATCAATGGACCTCCATCTGGACCTCCGCCTTGGACCTTCGCCTGGACCTCCGCCTCCGTGCATCGACCACTCCGGCTCTGTACGAATGAAGAAGATGCCGGTCCCACAATGGATGAAGATGGAGCCGCCTGGATGAAGATCGTTCAAGCTTGACTTCAGCAACTGTAAGTACCTAAAGAGGGGTTAGTGTTAGGTTTTTTTAAGTTTTTTGGGGGTGTTTTTTTTAGATTAGGGTTTTGGCTTGTCTTAAAAGAGCTGAATGCCACTTTAAGGGCAAGAAAAAGGAGCTAAAAGCCATTTTAAGGGCAATGCCCATACAAATGCCCTTTTAAACTTAGTTGTTTTTTTTTATTTCACAGGTAAGTTTTTATTTATTTTAAGATAGGGATCTTGTAATTTTAATTTAAAGTTAGGGGGTTGTTAGGTTTAGGAGTTAATAGTTTAATTTAGTTTTTGGCGATGTGAAGGGCTTGCGGTTTAGGGGTTAATAAGTTTATTTAGTGGTAGTGATGTGGGAGACCAGAGGTTTAGGGGTTAATAACTTTATTATAGTGTGGGCCATGTTGAGGTGCAGGAGAATAGGGGTTAATAGTCGGGGAGCGGCTGAATAGGGGTTGATATCTTTATTATAGTGTGGGCGATGTTGGGGTGTGGGGGAATAGTGGTTAATAACTTTAGTGTAGTGACAACGATGTTGGGGAGTGGCAGAATAGGGGTAAATAAATTGTATTAGTGGTGGCGATGTCGCGAGCGACAGATTAGGGGTTAATAACTTTAAATAGTGTTTGCAATGCGGGAGGGCCTCAGTTTATGGGTTAATAGGCAGTTTATGGGTGTTAGGGTACTTTGTAACAGTTTAGTCATGAGTTTTGTGTACCGGTTTTGTTGCGTAAAACTCATAACTACTGCTCTCAGATTGCAAAACGGATCGTGTGTGCGATCCGATATACGGCGTAGTTTGCGGCGCAAGCGAGGGAACCCCCGCTGCCTGCAGTTTCAGCTCACAACTCGAGCTATACTATATACAGCGCCGTCAGATACTAAAGTGCCGAAAGTCTGATAAACCAGCGATGTCCAGAAATCTGCGTAAGTACAAATTTCTGGAGTCGCCAGTGACTTACGGCACTTTAGAAACTGCCGGCGCCTACAAAACCTGACTAAAGTATGAAATCACCCGTAATGTCTAACACACCTCCCAAACATAGCCCAACATGTCTAACCCTCTATCCGCTATCCCCCCTCACTATCCTAACAATAAAAAATGTATTAACCCCTAAACCGCCGCTCCCGGACCCCGCTGCCAGCTATATTAAATCTATAACCCCCTAATGTGAGCCCCTACCACGCCGCCATCTACCTTACCTACCCCCTAAAGTGAGCCCCTACTCCGCCGCCATCTATTTTAAAATTATTAACCCCTAATCTAATCCCCCTACCCCGCCGCCACCTATATTAAATTAATTAACCCCTAATCTAATCCCCCTACCCTGCCGCCAGCTATATTAAATTATTTAACCCCTAAAATACTAAACTATCCCTACCATTAAACCTAAGTCTAACCCTACAAATAGCCCTGAAAAGGGCTTTTTGCGTGGCATTACCCCAAAGTAAACTTCTCTATTGCCAGCCCTTAAAAGGGCTTTTTGCGGGGCATGCCCCAAAGAAAACTGCTCTTTTACCAGCCCTTAAAAGGGCTTTTGGCGGGGCTTGGTCACAAAGTAAACTGGTCTTTTGCATCTAATCTAAATCCCCCTACACCGCCGCCACCTATAATAAATGTATTAACCCCTAATCTAATCCCCCTACACCGCCGCCACCTATATTAAACACATTAACCCCTAATCTAATCCCCCTACACCGCCGCCAGCTATATTTACTAAATTAACCCTAATTATATTAGGGTTAATATAGTTAATATAGTTATTATATTATATATATTAACTATATTAACCCTAATTATATTAGGGTTAATATAGTTAATATCGTTATTATGTTATATATATATTAAGTATAATAACCCTATCTAACTCTAACATCCCTAACTAAACTCTTATTAAAATAAATCTAATATTAATATTATTAATTAAAATTTTCCTATTTAAATCTAAATACTTATAAAATAAACTCTAAGATAGCTACAATGTAATTAATAATTACATTGTAGCTATTTTAGGGTTTATATTTATTTTACAGGTAACTTGGTATTTATTTTAACTAGGTACAATAGCTATTAAAGAGTTAATAACTATTTAATAGCTACCTAGTTAAAATAATTACCAATTTGCCAGTAAAATAAATCCTAACCTAAGTTACAAATACACCTACACTATCAATAAATTAAATAAACTACAAATATCTAAACTAAAATACAATTAAATAAACTAAACTAAATTACAAAAAAAACAAACACTAAATTACAAAAAATAAAAAAGATTACAAGATTTTTAAGCTAATTACACCTATTCTAAGCCCCCTAATAAAATAATAAAGCCCCCCAAAATAAAAAAAATTCCCTACCCTATTCTAAATTAAAAAAATTAACTCTTTTACCTTGCCAGCCCTTAAAAGGGCCTTTTCCGGGGCATGCCCCAAAGAAAACTGCTCTTTTGCCTGAAAAACCCCCCACAATACCACCCCCCAACATTACAACACACCACCCACATACCCCTAATCTAACCCAAACCCCCCTTAAATAAACCTAACACTACCCCCCTGAAGATCTCCCTACCTTGTATTCACCCAGCCGGGCAGAACTCTTCATCCGATCCGGGCGATGTCTTCAATCAAGCGGCAGTGAAGTCTACTTCCATCTGGCGATGTCTTCAATCAAGTGGCAAAGAAGTCTTCTTCCATCCGGGCGATGTCTTCAATCAAGCGGCAAAGAAGTCTTCTTCCATCTGGGCGATGTCTTCAAGCAAGCGGCAGAGAGTCTTCTTCCATCTGGCGATGTCTTCAAGCAAAGCGGCATCTTCAATCTTCATTCTTCGCTCCTCCGCCGCGGAGCATCCATCCGGCACGATGACTTCCCGACGAATGAGGTTCCTTTAAATTTTGTCATCCAAGATGGCGTCCATCGAATTCCAATTGGCTGATAGGATTCTATAAACCAATCGGAATTAAGGTAGAAAAATCTGATTGGCTGATTGAATCAGCCAATCAGATTCAAGTTCAATCCGACTGGCTGATTGGTTCAGATTTTTCTACCTTAATTCCAATTGGCTGATAGAATCCTATCAGCCAATCGGAATTCGATGGACGCCATCTTGGATGACGTCATTTAAAGGAGCCTCATTCATCGGGAAGCTGTCGTGCCGGATGGATGCTCTGCGGCGGAAGAGCAAAGAATGAAGATTGAAGATGCTGCTTTGCTTGAAGACATCGCCGGATGGAAGAAGACTCTCTGCCGCTTGATTGAAGACATCGCCCGGATGGAAGAAGACTTCTTTGTTGCTTGATTGAAGACATCGCCGGATGGAAGAAGACTTCACTGCCGCTTGATTGAAGACATCACCCGGATCGGATGAAGAGTTCTGCCCTGCTGGGTGAATACAAGGTAGGGAGATCTTCAGGGGGTAGTGTTAAGTTTATTTAAGGGGGTTTTGGGTTAGATTAGGGGTATGTGGGTGGTGGGTTGTAATGTTGGGGGGTGGTATTGTGTTTTATTTTTCAGGCAAAAGAGCAGTTTTCTTTGGGGCATGCCCCGCAAAAGGCCCTTTTAAAGGCTGGTAAGGTAAAAGAGCTAACTTTTTTAATTTAGAATAGGGTAGGGAATTTTTTTTATATTGGGGGGCTTTATTATTTTATTAGGGGGCTTAGAATAGGTGTAATTAGCTTAAAAATCTTGTAATCTTTTTTTATTTTTTGTAATTTAGTGTTTTGTTTTGTTTTGTAATTTAGTTTAGTTTATTTAATTGTATTTTAGTTTAGATATTTGCAGTTTATTTAGTTTATTGATAGTGCAGGTGTATTTGTAACTTAGGTTAGGATTTATTTTACAGGTAAATTGGTAATTATTTTAACTAGGTAGCTATTAAATAGTTATTAACTATTTAATAGCTATTGTACCTAGTTAAAATAAATACCAAGTTACCTGTAAAATAAATATAAACCCTAAAATAGCTACAATGTAATTATTAATTACATTGTAGCTATCTTAGGGTTTATTTTATAGGTATTTAGATTTAAATAGGAATATTTTAATTAATAATATTAATATTAGATTTATTTTAATAAGAGTTTAGTTAGTTATGTTAGAGTTAGATAGGGTTATTATACTTAATATATATATAATATAATAACGATATTAACTATATTAACCCTAATATAATTAGGGTTAATATAGTTAATATATATAATATAATAACTATATTAACTATATTAACCCTAATATAATTAGGGTTAATTTAGTTAATATAGCTGGCGGCGGTGTAGGGGGATTAGATTAGGGGTTAATGTGTTTAATATCGGTAGCGGCGGTGTAGGGGGATTAGATTAGGGGTTAATACATTTATTATAGGTGGCAGCGGTGTAGGGGGATTTAGATTGTAGGCAAAAGAGCAGTTTACTTTGTGACAAAGCCCCGCCAAAAGCCCTTTTAAGGGCTGGTAAAAGAGCAGTTTTCTTTGGGGCATGCCCCGCAAAAAGCCCTTTTAAGGGCTGGCAATAGAGCAGTTTACTTTGGGGTAATGCCATGCAAAAAGCCCTTTTCAGGGCTATTTGTAGGGTTAGACTTAGGTTTAGTGGTAGGGATAGTTTAGTATTTTAGGGGTTAAATAATTTAATATAGCTGGCGGCGGGGTAGGGGGATTAGATTAGGGGTTAATTAATTTAATATAGGTGGCGGCAGGGTAGGGGGATTAGATTAGGGGTTTTATTCATTTAACATAGCTGGCGGCGGGGTAGGGGGATTAAATTAGGGGTTAATTAATTTAATATAGGTGGCGGCGGGGTAGGGAGATTAAAGTAGGGGTTAATCATTTTAAAATGGCGGCGGGGTAGGAGCTCACTTTAGGGGGTAAGTAAGGTAGATGGCGGCAGTGTAAGGGGCTCACTTTAGTGGGTAGGTAAGGTAGATGGAGGCGGTGTAAGGGGCTCACTTTAGGGGGTAGTTTAATATAGTTGGCGACGGTGTAGGGGATCACATTAGGGGGTAGTTAATGTAGGTGGTGGTGGGGTCCGGGAGCTGCGGTTTAGGGGTTAAATATTTTATTAGGGATTGCGGCGGGGGATCGTGGTTGACAGGTTGATAGACATTGCGCATGCGTTAGGTGTTAGGTTTATTTTGTAGCTAGTTTAGGGAGTTATGGGGCTCCAATAGACAGTGTAAGGCTTACTACGGCTGCTTTTTGTGGCGAGGTGAAAATGGAGTAAGATTTCTCCATTTTCGCCACGTAAGTCCTTACGCTGTATATTGGATACCAAACTGCGCTGGTTTGGTATACCTGCCTATGGCCCAAAAAACTACTGGCGACGGCAGAAATATACGAGCGTAACTTCTAGGTTACGCCGTATATGTGATACCAAACCAGTGCAAAATTCAGCGTCGCCGGCATTTGCGGGCGACGCTGCATATCGGATCGGGCCCTGTGTCGGTATAGGCTGTAATGCAAGATTTTTAGCCTCACCGCAAAACTTGTAATGGCACCGCTATGGAAATCCCATGCAAAAACTTCTTTTTTTTGTGCGGGATTGACGCGTTACAGGCTAAAAGGCTTGCGATACAAACTCGTAATGGCTGCGTTGCTGTTTTAACGCTGATATGGCCATTTTTTTCAGCGTTAAAATATGAATGCAAGGGGCGTGTCCTAGCCGCAGCCGTGAGAAGTCGCAAATCTGAGGAGCTCCTTCTATAAACTTATAATTTGCCGGTACTCTTCTCTCTAGCCATCTTCCATCACTCCTAAACTGTGCAACTAATAGAGGAACACCTAAGGATCTATTTAGTACCAACTACTACCTTGTTTATACCAACTGAAACACAGGGAAAAAAGCAACTGAAATCTCCTTGGGTTGACGACTGCGGCCTCATCTCTCATTTACATTTTACCATCCCCCCCCCGGTTTGATAGTTACCGGATACAACAGACTCACGCTAGTGACAAATATATCTATCATCTTCCTGAAACCTTGAATTGTGACATGGAGTGGGATCTTCATTCGCAGTGGCAGATCATGCTTGAAGCGTTGACACTACGGATGCATCGCAATTTCGATGACCTGCGCCATACCTTGCGAATAGCCAGAAGTAAGGAAGCATATGAGCCCTCTGGACTGAAAGAAGCGACAGGCACCGCTACTCAGCAATGGAAACCTGACTCACGCAGGCAACACCTCTTACCAGAACGGGCTTGCAATTCTAAGCCTACTTCGGAAATAGCGGAACTGGCGGCCTCACAGGTGGCCTTTTCCTCCCGAGAGCACGCAGCATGTCAAGATGGTCCCAGCACTCATCTTCCTATCCCAGCCACCAGTGACCCTTTGAGTTCTAGCATAGTGGGGAAACCGGAGACCACCCGATCCACAAGTAATTCTCAGATCTCTTTTAACACTAGAGCCACCTCTTTCATCCTTATCTGTCAGACAGACTCAATCATTGATCCTACCTCGGCTGTCTCCTGGGAGGATGCGGCCGACCCCCGGGGATGCGTTGAGGCTTCAGAGAGGAAGTCTGTCTTAGTGACTGAGCAGTGGAGAGGTATTACTAATCGAGGATCCGCCAGAAAGGGTACTGTAGAGCTTTTTGTCACTTACGGCTCACACTCACCTACATCTGCAGCCCTGACTTATGCTGAATTGTTGATCCCATGGCCATTAAAAGATATAACTGACTTTTATATAGGTGACTGGCTCGACACGGGCCAGCTACCCAGAAGAGGACTAAGTTAATTGTAAGGACCGCAGTTCCTGATTGTAATAGCGGACATTGCTGCTTTAATATAAGGTCTGCTTTTTGTTGGCATATATTTGTTTTTTGTGCCCTTCCTGCCTATGTGAGTCCTTATTTAACATTACTAAGCCTGTTGCGCTCAATTCATTACCCACGTGGGCGCCTCCTGCTGTTTTGACACGCTTCTCTATTTATATCCCCAGTTTTGCTTATGCTTGGACGGTACTAAGACTAAGACATTTAATATTTAATCTCCACCCAAATTCAATTGTGGGGAATAGCTATCTTATTTTTGTGGTAAAAGTTTTATTGCTGACTCTCCAGTCTAATAAGTAACAGAGGTACATGCTGTTTTACAGGGGGAAACGATGCCATGCTATTTGTAAAGGGAGACCATTAGTCTAAAATGTTAGCTATCTCATATTGGCTGTTGCCACTTGATACCTATGTTTAGATTTTTCTCTCCTTCCTAACACATTTGTTAGACTGATGCTGTAGGTGCTTAACATGAGACATGGGAAACAGCTTCACTATAGGGCTGATACACTCATTATTATGTTCATCATTTAATGTTTATCTCTTTTCCCCTCATGTTTAATATGTCTCTATCTGAACCTTTATTATGTCTGCACCCGGATTTCTTCAAGGTCACATGCACTGATATATTGGTCATCTTGCCTACCTGATGTATCTATGGTTACCCCACCTCCTTTCCTAATTATTACTGCTGGCATCCCATTTTCTATCGCCCACCCCTCCACAATTACGTATTAATACCCCAATTGGCCTATATAATTCCCTCTAATTGAAGCTATTTAGTACTCCCCTCCATGTCATAGTTTAATCACTAGCCCAATTTGACATTGTATCAATCTATCTATCCCTTCCTCTCCTAAATACGAGTGGCTCTGGCCCACTGTTTCTCCCTTCCCCATTCCCTCTAAAAAGAAAAAGAGGTCCCATTTAATACTAAAAGGTTAACCACTGATTATATAAGCTGTCTACCCTGACGTATACTTGTAAATATGTCTGAGAATTGCTATGAATGTCTCTGTAACAAAGCATACTAGAGGTTTCCATTATAATCTCTTAATTTTGATGCTATCCAACCTCATAAGCAATGTAATTTATGTGATTCCAAAAGTCAGACTATACCGCCTATACTGTTTATAAGTTGACTATTGTTTTTGCTCATAACTGAACTATAACCTTGTTGTCATCACCTTTGATACCTCAATAAAAACACAATTTAAAAAAAAAAAAAAAAAAAAAAAAAAAAATATGAATGCAAAACTCGTAATCTAGGTGTTAATGCTTTCTAGCTTTTCAAAGACAGCCTAGGTAATTTCAGACTCCTCAACTGGGAAGCAAGTGCAAAGAGGGATTGGCACCTGTGATAAAAACTACTATTTTAAATGTATGCTCGGAGGTTTGTTAAACATTCTGACATTCCTTTTTTTAAAGCAAATCTGAATTTAACATTTGATTTCGAAATGCATTTTCAAAATATTTGAACTTTAAAATATTGACATTTCAAATGTGTTTTTAAATGAATGTTGAACCGACATAGTATTACATTCAATATATTAGTGTTCAATATTCATTTTTAATGGTAATTGAAAAGTTTGAAAGAGTGGAACAAAAACTACTTCTTGCATATGAAGACATTCACCTAGCAAAAGCATATTTTAGAGGGACACTCAAGTCAAAATGAACTTTTATGATTTAGATAGAGACTGCAGTTTTTAGACACTTTCCCATTTACTTCCATCAAATTTTGTACAGTTTTTTTATACGCACACTTTCTAAAGTACCAGCTCCTACTGAGCACACGTATACTAGTCTGGGATGGGCTGATGTCTGTCACATGATACAGGCGGCCAGAAAATGGGAGAAAAATTAAAATTGCAGGAAAAATAAATAATGTTACTGCTTATTTGAAATTCATAGGTATTGCATTGTCTTTTTATCATGCACTTGTTAATTATGCAATAGTACTGTATTTAGTGGTCACAATTCCGCAACAAACTCACTACTGTTCACTACTATTTAAGAATTTGATAAATCCTGAGATTTTATAATGCATATTTCCTGCTCCAACATGTGTTTTGATAATGGTTAAATACTTTTTTTTTTCATTAAAGGGACAGTCTACACCAGAATATTTATTGTTTTAAAAGATAGATAATGCCTTTATTACCCATTCCCTAGTTTTGCATAACCAACACAGTTATATTAATGTACTTTTTACCTTTGTGATTACCTTGTATCTAAGCCTCTGCAGACTGCCCCCTTATCTCAGTGTTTTTAACAGACTTGCATTTTAACCAGTCAGTGCTGGCTCCTAGGAATCCACGTGCAGAAGCACAGTGTTATCTATATGAAAGACATGAACTAACACCTTCTAATGGTGAAAAACTGTCAAAATGCCCTGAGATAAGAGGCAACCTTCAAGGGCTTAGAAATTCGCATATGAACCTCCTAGGTTTAGCTTTCAACTAAGAATACCAAGAGAACAAAGCAAAATTGGTGATAGATGTAAATTTGAAAATTGTTTCAAATTACATGCCCTATCTGAATAATGAAAGTTTGTTTAGGACTAGACTGTCCCTTTAAACTTAACTTAAAAAGCATGTATCCTTAATATGCTGTTTCCCTGAGATACTAACTATAATAAACAATATCATACTTTTATATGTAAGCTCAACTCTTATTGTTGCTCAGGGAAATGAGATTGAGATGTAAAGAAATGTGAATAGTCCTGGTAAATTAATTTACAAAGCTTTGTGTTTGTGCCGCTATCCTGCATGTAATGACATTACTACCAACTCACGCCTTGGAAACCAGAATAATTACTCATTTGTGTTAAACATTTCAGCCCCAGCATATTGTCCGTCCTTGAAAATAAGTCTTTATATATTGATTACTTCTAACATGATTTATATAGATTAATACAAGAGAATCTGCTGCTTTAAAAATCATAACTGTCTCCCAGGATCTAAACTGGGACAAAATTAATGCAAAGCAAATATAATTAAAAAAAAAAAACTATGCTAGTTGATGTTTCTAATTTATCTTACTTGAAATAATTTAGACCTAACAGCCAATAACAACTTGGTAATATTAAAATGAATTGAATGTAGCACTGAATTTAGAGAAAGGATTTATAGTTGTAACACCTTCTAGATAAATCACTGATAAGTTAATATACAGTGGCCCCTAGTTATCAAGCCGTCAACCGCAAATACGCTGGAATTCCGCAGCGTATTTGTGGCGAGGCTGATTCGCCTTAGTTATCAAGCCCTGCCGCCCGGCAAAAGTAGAATATAGTGATGTAAGCTTCGATCCACCGGACACAGTCACTCCAGATGTTCCGAACGCAAGTTCAGCACAATCTGACTACTTTTGCTAGTTATCAAACGACTAGCAGGTACGCTTTGCACTTTTCCGGCCCAGCGTACCTGGTTTTCAATCCACCGCTCTGGAGGCGGCGGATCCCATAGGAATCAATGGGAGTCTGACCATAGCGAAAGTTCATGTTCACTGCTGCCCGATATCCCATTGATTCCTATGGGAGATGTCTGCACCTAACACCCTAACATGTACCCCGAGTCTAAACACCCCCAATCTGCCCCCCCTACACCGCCGCAACTAAATAAATGTATTACCCCCTAAACCGCCGCTCCCAGAGCCCATCACCACTCTAATAAACTAATTAACCCCTAAACCGCCGCTCCCGGACCCCGCCGCCACTATAATAAATATGTTAACCCCTAAACCGCCGCTCCCGGACCCCGCCGCCACTATAATAAATATGTTAACCCCTAAACCGCCGCTCCTTGACCCCGTCGCCACTGTAATAAATATGTTAACCCCTAAACCACCGCTCCCGGACCCCACCACAACTATAATAAAATTATTAACCCCTAAACCTAAGTCTAACCCTAACCCTAACACCCACCTATCTTAAATATTAATTAAATACATCTAAATAAATATTATTCTTATTAACTAAATTAATCCTATTTAAAACTAAATACTTACCTATAAAATAAACCCTAATATAGCTACAATATTACTAATAATTATATTGCAGCTATTTTAGGATTTATTTTTATTTTACAGGCAAATTTCAATTTATTTTAACTAGGTACAATAGCTATTAAATAGTTATTAACTATTTAATAGCTACCTAGTTAAAATAAAGACAAATTTACCTGTAAAATAAATCCTAACCTAAGCTACAATTACACCTAACACTACACTATCATTAACTAAATTATTTCTATTTAAAACTATATACTTACCTGTAAGTAGTTGATCGGAACAGCCAATAGAATGCGAGCTCAATCTGATTGGCTGATTGGATCAGCCAATCGGATTGTACTTCAATCTGATTGGCTGATTCAATCAGCCAATCAGATTTTTCCTACCTTAATTCCGATTGGCTGATAGAATCCTATAAGCCAATCGGAATTTGAGGGACGCCATCTTGGATGATGTCACTTAAAGGAACCGTCATTCGTCGGGAAGTCGTCGGTGGAAGAAGATGGCTCGGCGTCGGCTCGTCTGAAGATGGCTCCGCTCCGGATAGATGAAGGTTGAAGACGCCGCCTGGATGAAGACTTCAATCAGATGGAAGACCTCTTCAGCGCCCCTTGGATGATGACTTCAGTCGGATGGAAGACTTCTTCAGCTCCCCTTGGATGATGACTTTGGCCGCTGTGGATGTCCTCTTCTCTTCCATCGGTGGTCGGCTGGCTGAAGACGGCTAAAGGTAGGATGATCTTCAGGGGGATAGTGTTAGGTTTATTTAAGGGCGGTTTGGGTTAGAGTAGGGATGTGTGGGTGGTGGGTTTTAATGTTGGGGGGTTGTATTTTTTTTTTACAGGCAAAAGAGCTGAATTTAAGGGCTGGTAAGGTAATAGAGCTGTTAACTTTCATAATTTAGAATAGGGTAGGGCATTTTTTTATTTTGGGGGGCTTTGTTATTTTATTAGGGGGCTTAGATTAGGTGTAAGTAGCTTAAAATTGTTTTAATATTTTTAAATGTTTGTAACTTTTTTTTGTAACTTATTTTTTTTTATTTTTTGTACTTTAGTTAGTTTATTTAATTGTATTTAATTGCAGTTATTTGTAGCTAATTTATTTAATTAATTTAATGATAGTGTAGTGTTAGGTTTAATTGTAACTTAGGTTAGGATTTATTTTACAGGTAATTTTGTATTTCTTTTAGCTAGGTAGTTATTAAATAGTTAATAACTATTTAATAACTATTCTAACTAGCTAAAATAAATACAAAGTTACTTGTAAAATAAATATAAATCCTAAAATAGCTACAATGTAATAATTAATTACATTGTAGCTATCTTAGGGTTTATTTTACAGGTAAGTATTTAGTTTTAAATAGGAATAATTTAGTTAATGATAGTGTAGTGTTAGGTGTAATTGTAACTTAGGTTAGATTTTATTTTACAGGTAAATTTGTCTTTATTTTAACTAGGTAGCTATTAAATAGTTAATAACTATTTAATAGCTATTGTACCTAGTTAAAATAAATTGAAATTTGCCTGTAAAATAAAAATAAATCCTAAGATAGCTACAATATAATTATTATTTATATTGTAGCTATATTAGGGTTTATTTTAAAGGTAAGTATTTAGCTTTAAATAGGATTAATTTAGTTAATAAGAGTTATAATATTTAGATGTATTTAATTAATATTTAAGTTAGGGGGTGTTAGGGTTAGACTTAGGTTTAGGGGTTAATAATAATATTATAGTGGCGGTGGTGTAGGGGGGGACAGGATAGGGGTTAGTAAATTTATTATAGGTGGCGACGGTGTAGGGGGGCAGATTAGGGGTTAATAAATTTAATATAGGTGGGGGAGGTATAGGCGGGGTCCGGGAGCGGTGGTTTAGTGGTTAAACAATTTATTTAGTTGCGGCGGGGTCCGGGATCGGCAGGATAGGGGTTAATAAATTTATTATAGGTGGCGGAGGTATAGGGGTGGCAGGATAGGGGTTACTAGGTATAATGTAGTTGGCGGTGGGCTCCGGGAGCAGCGGTTTAGGGGTTAATACATTTATTATAGTTGTGGCAGGGTCTAGGAGAGGCGGTTTAGGGGTTAATAACTTTATTTAGTTGCGGGGGGCTCCGGGGGCGCCGGTATAGGGGGTAGAACAGTGTAGTTTAGTGTGGGTGCTTAGTGACAGCTTATCAATAAAGCTGGGAAAAAGCCGAAGAGCAGCGAGATCGGATGAGTGATAACTATCACAGTCCGCTGCTCATCGCCCCGTACTTGGTGCACGGCTTTTTGACAGCGATGGTAGGTGAGCTTAGGCGGGCGTATTGGGGCCGGCGATGGCAGGTAAGTAGACACGTTGATAACTAGAGGCCAGTATATCAAAGGTGAAATAAAGCAAATACTACTTAACATGTAAAGCATAAAACAAAATAACATTTATATACACCAAAGAGGAAAGTATAAGAATTGACTGAGTAGGATTAATGCCACATGTGGTAAACTAGTAGTATTGCAGGATCGAGTAACAGAGCTTGTTGAATTACTGATAGTAGTAGCCGCTGCACAGTACAGTGGTAGCAATGGTTGAATAACAATTATGCAATTAAAGGGAAATTTTACAAACAGGTAATGCCTTTAGCCGAGCTTCTGTAAATAGTTACCAGTGGTTTAAGTAGGAGCGCACATAGAGCACATACATGAGACAAGCAGTGGATAAAATGTGAGCACAAACAATTTAGAGAACAAGTATTACTTGCACAGAGATACTTCCAGCATGCGAATGGCATCTGAAGCTTGAGAAGAAGTATCACAGTCACAGAGACACTGGAAGATCCTGAAGGTGTGTCAGAGAGATAGTCAATAACCAAGCAAAGTGGAATGGTGCAGCTGCTATTTATATTGATTGGAGAGGTGGTGTGCAAAGATTAATCCAGTTTAAAGGGTCAGAGGAATAGTGGATGTTAAAGAGGCAGAGGATAATATATACAGCACCTATATCAGAATCTGCCATTAACAATCCACCGGAGCCTAGAGTTGCTTTACCTGAGGAATTTAATGGGGATAGATCTAAATTTTTTATCAGTTTCTGTTTTCTCTGCAACACAGAACGTATTACTCAGACTTTATACATGTACAAACTGTTATTTCAATTCTCACTTGTGGACCACAGTGGGCTAACCAACTTCTTTTCACTCACAGCCCTATCCTTGAGTTTTGGAATAAATTCTTACAAAATCTTGAATCACAGTATAAAGACCCCTATAAGACCTCAACTGCACATGCTAAGATTTATGCCCTTAAACAGGGTAAAAGAGATGTGGAACAATTTACAAATGAGTTTATTCACCTTGCCACACAAACTACTTGAAATGGAGCTGCCCTCCTGGATCAATTTTGATTGGGCCGATCTAATAGTCTAAAAAGATGAACTAGCACAAGTAGTGGTCCCTAAAACATTAGAAAATTAAATCTCTTTGTCGACAGATTGACTGCTCGCTTAGGGAGACATGCATGGAAAAATCTGCTATTAATAACCCTCCTTACAAGCGGTTTATTCGCCCTCTGCCTCCACCTTCATCAGCTGTCTCTACTGAAGAACATTTGCAAATAGGAGATGTCTGGACCCTCCTCTCTGAAGCCAAAAAGCAAATAAGAAGGTTGTTAAATATCTTCTTGTACTTTGGAAAACCTGGACATATAGCTCTAGTGTGTACTGCCAAGCCCAAGAATCCTAGGGATAAACAGCATCTTCCATTTCTATCCATTAATTAAATGACTTGATATTCAAAGCCTAATTTTTCCCAACATCGCTCTATGCAGTGGGACAAGAACTCTGTTAGTCTACCTGCCATGATTGATTCTGGGGCCACTGAATGTTTTCTTGACACCTAATTAGCCCAAAGACTGCAGATACCCAGTGTCACTAAAGAAAAGTCAATTCATATACAGCTTAATGATGGGTCACCATTGGAAACTGGTCCAATTATAAAAGAGACTATTTTTTTTATTGGTCACAATTGCGCCTTGGCATCAAGAGACTGTGATTTTTGATTAAGGGACCTCATCTGTGATTAATGCTTGGCTGCCCCTGAATACAGAGGCATAATCAGTTTATCAACTATGAAACTGGAACTGTGCACTTTAAGACCAATTTTTTTTTCCATCACTGTCATAAGTCCCAGTGCTGCCCTCCAATCCAAGACTCCTGTTAAACCTCTTGTTCAAAAACCATAGGTGCAGTAAGATTCTCAAGAAGTCTTTAAAAGAAAGGAGCTGATACGCTTGCTCCTCATAGGGAATACGATTGCCCAATTGATCTTCTCCCTGGGGTTAAAAATTCCCTTCAGCCATATTTATCCACTATCAGTACCAGAAGTAAACGTGTTAAAAGAATATATTGAGGAAAATCTACAAAAAAGTATTTATCAAACCACCAAAGTCACCTGCTGGGCTTGTATATTCTTTGTCAGCAAACATATGAGAGACTTTGTCCATGCATAGACTACAGGGACCTTAATGCCATCACTGTGAGAAACAATACCCACTACCAATTATTCCAAAACTCATGGATCAACTCAGATCAGCATTTTTTTTTAAAGTAAAATTGATTTAAGAGCTGCCTACAATCTTTTAAGAGTAAAAAAAGGAGATGAGAGGAAAACTGCTTTTCATTCCTCTTATGGGCACTATGAGTAGTCTGTGGTGGCCTTTGGTCTGTGCAATGCCCTTGCTACCTATCAGAGTTTATTTTTTGTGGTATCCTGGACATTTTTGTAGACGATTATCTAGACTATATACTCATCTACTCCCCTTCTGTACAACAACCCTATGATCATGTAAGGCGTAGGACTCTGCTATGCACTATCCCATCTACAAGCTTATTGTCAATATGCCAAAATGTAGAAATGTAGCTTTAAAACTGACTTGTAGCTTTAACACTGACTTCATCTACCTGGTGAGATTTGTACGAATTCCAAGGAAATTAAAGCTATAATAAACTGGTCCACTCCAGACAGTAAAAGAGCCATTCAATGGGATTTGAAAACTTTTACAGAAAGTTTATAAAGGGACTTCTCTCAAGTTATTCACCCAATTACATTACACACTAAGAAGACCACCAAATTTCACTGGACTGAAAGAGCACAACTAGTCTTTGGTAACCTAAAGTGTCTGTTC
Source organism: Bombina bombina (assembly GCF_027579735.1). Classification (NCBI taxonomy): domain Eukaryota; kingdom Metazoa; phylum Chordata; class Amphibia; order Anura; family Bombinatoridae; genus Bombina; species Bombina bombina. The sequence continues at coordinate 1,308,637,108 of NC_069499.1, forward strand.
ACATCCTCCCATCCTGATTTTACCTTAACCAAGACAGCCTTCTTTGTTGAAGTTGATGCCTCTGAGATTGCCATTTGAACAGTATTATCTGAAAGAACTGGTGTCAAGAATTAACTCTACCCTGTGGCTTTTCTGTCTTGAGTTCTCTACCCAGCAGAAAGAAACTATGATGTGAGGGATAGAGAACTACTCACCATAAAAACAGCTTTCAAAGAGTAGAAACATCTACTGGATAGGGCTGATCATTGCATTACTGTTTTTAGGGACCATAGAAATCTATGCTCAGTCGCTAGACTCAAAGCCTGGCAGGCACTCTTCTTCAGAGGCTTTAATTTCTTCATTACTTATCTTCCAAGAATGTCAAAGCGAATGCCTTATCCCACATTGGAGAAATTGAGAAAACAGAATCAGAGCCAACTACTATTCTCCAACCAGGACCCTTACCAGCTAACAAAGCTTCCTTATGAAAAACTATTTGTCTAAAGACTCTAAATCCAGAAGATGCCCCTAGTTCAAAGGAAACTATTCAGCATCTGGAGTTCCAGATTTAAAACAATAAGGTGGTAGTGCCATCCTCTGTAGTTCTTGAGGTACTACACTATTCCCATGACACCCCTATGGAATGACATGAGAGAATCCATAAGACTCAATAGTTAATTAGTCAATATTTCTGTTGGCTTGGCATGCACAAAGATCTAAATACTTATTTACAGTCTTGTCCTGAGTGCATAGTTAACAAAGACTCATGACAACCCCCCTTCGGGTTTGTTACAGACACTTGTGCCAATCAGTCTGTGGGCTGAAATAGCCATGGACTGTATAGTTGATTTACTTACTGCTTAAGGTTATACTTCAATTTTAGTGGTAGTAGATCGCTAATCTAATATGGCCTATTTTGTTGCCACCAAGGGTGTACCCAATGCAGATCACACCGTGACCATCCTCCTGTGATAGATTTTTTAGCTACATTGCTTACCAGAGACTATTGTGTCCTATGGAGGTACACAGATTATGTCTATATTCTGGACAGTCTTTTGAAAAGGACTGCACATTCAGTGTTCCCTGTCTTCCACTTTCCATCCCCAAACAGATGGCCCAACTGAACACACAAATCATACTTTGGAGCAGTACTTTAAATCTTATACTACCACTTTTCAAGATGACTAGGCTTAATACCTTGCTTTGGCTGAATTTGCCTATAATAATAAAGTTAATAGATCTACATCAGTGTCCCCCTTTCTTTGTACCTATGGGTACTACCCAACTACGTTACCTGGCTCACCTCTCCAAAGTTCAGTTCCTGCTTCTCATCAATGTTTACAGGAGGCTCAAAATACTTTCTCTCTAATAAAGAAGTGATTAGAGAAGGCCCAACAACAATTTAAACATTATGTTAAAAAAAGAGCCGTCCTATTCCTGCTTATCAAGTTGGAGACAAAGTATATGTATCCACTGCTCATCTTTGTCTTTACCTTCCTTCTAAGAAATTAGGCTCTTGCTTCATTGGACCTGTCACAATTGAGAAAATAATAGCTTCACTTGCAATCCGTCTTCAGTTGCCATCTTCCAATCACATCCATCCACTTTTTTTAATGTCTCCCTTCTCAAATCTGCAGTGCCAGACCCATTCCCATCTTGTAAGCCACCTACCTACTCCAGGGCCTGTCATGGTGGGCGGATCAGAAAAATATGAAGTTGAAATAAATCTAAATGCCAGGCTTCACAGTGGGAAACTGGAATATTTCATCCATTGGAAAGAATATGGTGCTGATGATAAAAGGCTTTTACCAGCATCTGAAGTGCATGCTCCTGCACGTATTAGAGACTTTACAAAGAAGCATCCCAAGCATTCTGTTTTCAGTCATCCTCACAGGGGGCATTGTAAGGGACTTATCCGGGAGCTCTAAGCCTGGCTTCTCTGGTTTTGGTGAACACCGAGGGTAACTGCTGCAGACTCTGTATTCCACATGGAGGTTCAACAAAACCCATCTCCTCCTACTTCAGCCAGCAACTCCCCTATGCACACAGCCACACGCTGCCTAGATTTAAAGGGGCCATGTCCTAATTACCAGAAATCCCACCTTGAGGATTCAGGTGTTGGAGCTCCTATAAAAGTTCATTCTGCCTTCACTCAGGGTTGAGTTATTGCCTTCTAACTTTGTTCCTGGTTCCTGTGAAGCAAAAGTATATTTACCTTGTACCTTTGTATGTTCACCTTGTTCCAGAGACTCACGCATACTTATTCTGTACCTGTGAATGCTTACCTTGTTCAAGAGACTCATGCATACTTATCCAGTACCTTTGTATGTTTAGCTTGTTACTGTGTATGCTTACTTTTTACCTGCGCATGCTCACCTGATTTCTGAAAACCAAGCAGACTTTCTTTATACCTGTGGAGCTTGCCTTGAAGCATTTAGGGCTAGATTACAAGTGGCACACTAACTGTTGCACAGAAATGAAAAGGGGTTTATCACAGCTCTTTGCCTGCATCGAGTTGAAAGTAAATGTGTTTGCTTGAGCACAATTAAAGGGACAGTCAAGTCCAAAAAAAAACCTTTCATGATTCAAATAGGGCATTTAATTTAAATAACTTTCCAATTTACTTTTATCACCAATTTTGCTTTGTTCTCTTGGTATTCTTAGTTGAAAGCTAAAGGAGGTTCATATGCTATTCACTTAGACCTTGAAGGCTGCCTCTAATCTTAATGCATTTTGACAGTTTTTCACCCCTGAAGGGCATTAGATCATGAGTTTCATATAGATAGCATTGAGCTCATGCATGTGAAGTTACCTAGGAGTGAGCACTGATTGGCTAAAATGCAAGTCTGTCAAAAGAACTTAAATAAGGGGGCAGTTTGCAGAGGCTTAGATACAAGATAATCACAGAGGTAAAAGGTGTATTATTATAACAGTGTTGGTTATACAAAACTGGGGAATGGGTAATTAAGGGATTATCTATCTTTTTAAACAACGAACATTCTGGTGGTGACGGCTCCATGTTTTATTGATCAAACATAGGATAAAAAAGATACAGTTATATGGCAGTCATGTATACACAGAAAGAATTTACATTGCATTTAAATTTCCTCCAACAAATGGTCGAATTATTTCAAGGTGGTTATAGGTTCCTAGCAAGTCCATAAACAGCATAAGTTGAGGTTCCTAGCAAGTCCATAAACAGCATAAGTTGAGGGTCATAATCTTAATTGTAATGCCATAACAAACATGTATATTGATATTTAATAACAAAGGTAAATGAACAGTATTGCCTATAGCATAGCATAAGTAAATAAAAACTGAGTGGTACCTTTACATTTTAATCTTGTTTTGCAGGAATTCCAAGTATACATAAAATGTTAATAAATCATAGTTTGAAGGGTGAAAAATTTACCAATTGCAAAAGTATTTAGTAGTATTACCTTTGGTGCAGCGTTCAGAAAATAATGGATGTTTTGAAATATATGAACTGATAAGAGTAGTTTCTATAGATAGGTAAGGTAGTGGCAGGCGAGGTAAAGGGACCCTGCCAAGATATTCAAGGAATCTTAGGATAGGAAAGCTATCTTGTGTTTGTCTCCTCTTATTTACTATTTTTTTATTTTATTTTTTTGCAGAGGTTCAGTCTGATCTACAATTAACAGAAACGATGAAATACACAACATAAATAAATACATGATGCATTAGATTATACATCACAATTGCTGAAATCTTATTACCCTGTGTATGGATCATATATTCATACGTGAACCTAATACCCAATAATTAATACCTTACACTGACGTAAATTCTTTCTGGCATTGTTCTGAATATTTCAACAGCTCATATCTTAACAAATAAATCATAATCAGACGTATCAATTATCTCAAAATAGATTACAAAATTAACTATTTGTCTCAGCATTGCATGTCATGCAAAAACAAGGAAGGGAGGGAAAAAAAAGGACAGATTATAGTCCCACCTCCCATGCCCCCTTCTCCAACTATATTCACAACCAACTTAGATTCCATTAGATTCCAGCCCAGCTTCGAGGAAAGTGGCTTGTTATTATATTAATAAGTACATATTCAGTATTCCTGAACAGGAATATTAGTTGAGTCTGAAGAATCTCAAGTAATGAAAAAATTAAGACTTTCCATTTATTAAAAAATGCCCCTAGTCGGGGAGTGGAGAGATCCCGTAAGGCATATTTTTCTGAAATAAACTGTTTAATTAAGACTTTTTTGCATGCCTCAAATTTAGGGGCCTTAGCTGCTTTCCAATCTTTAAGAATTAAATTCCTAGTGATGAAAATTATAGAATTAATTAGTATGCTTTCTTTATGTTTCTCTGTATATTTTTCTAGAAACAAAACATGGAACATTTGTATATAAAACTCTACTAACAATTTCCTCTTCAGCCAGTAATTAATTTAAGTCCATAGCTTAGAAATCTTCAGACAGGACCAAAAATAATGTGAAATTTCTACCACCTCTGAGCTACACTTAGGGCATACTTGTTTGGTTCCATACCATTTATTTAAACTAGCATTAGTTATATATGCTTTCCTAATCAGTTTCAAATGTGATTCTCTCCAATTGATAGGGACCCAAAATGTATTACTTAACGGATTGCTGTATTTCCTCTATATTTAGTCTTGGAAACTCCTTCTGACATTTATCTTTTATATCAATCAAATATTCTTCACTCTTGAAAGAGTTAATCATATTATAGGCTATTGAAATTGAACATTTACCTATTTTATATAAATTAATTATATTTCTTAGGGCTCCCAGAGACCAGTTTGGTCTATACCTTGTTTGCAACTCGTTAATATAATGCCTAACCTGAAGGAAGGCAAAAAAATCTTTCTTGGGTAGGTTATACTTCCTGGCAATATTTACAAATTATACTATTGTTAAATCCTCCAACAGTAGTTGTGAAATATATATTAAACCTTTATTCTTCCATCGATGGAATACTGTTTGCGCATATCCTGAGTTAAATTCAGGGTTACCAGTAATAGTAAGTACTTCCGTGCAATAGGGGTTGACATCAATTCTGGGACATAGTTTTTGCCATGCCCTGATTATATTTTTAAATAATATCATATTTGATATTTTCTTTGGGAATTTACTTATAGGGCAGTGTAATATAGATTCCAAATTAAATGGGGCTATTAAATTAGTTTCAATTCGCCAGAATGTCACACACTCTTGAGTTGTTATCCAGTCTAAAGCATATTTGACTAGGGTCGCTAAATTATAAGCTTCAATATCTGGAAAGGCTAGACCGGTAGTTATGTTATCACACTGTTACTTGTCCAATGCAATTCTTGGTCTTCTCCCATTCCATATAAAGCTGGAGCATATTTTCTTGAAAAACATTATGTCAGTTTTATGTAATAAGAACAGGATATTTTGGAGAAGGTATAATATTTTAGGAAAGAGAATAGTTTTAACAGCCTTATTCGGGCCGTCAAGGAGAAAGGTTAATTCACCCAATTTGACAATTTCCTTTTACACTCTAAAAATACTTTGGGTTAATTTAAGTCATAGCAGACATGTAGTTTTTTGGACATCGTAATTCCAAGATATTTAATTTGTTGTGTTTCTTTAAAGGGAAATTGACCCTTAAATTCAGACGGTTTATTTAGCCAGAGCAGTTCTGATTTCCCGAAATAAATGGCATAACCTGATATAGCACCAAATATCTGTATTTATTTAGTAATTGGGGTAAAGTTTTTTCTATATCACTTAGATATATCAGCAAGTCATCAGCGTATAATGAGAGTACCATTTTTTGGCTACCAATGTGTATACCAGTTAAGCAACTCTGTAGAAGAATTGCAAAAGGTTCTATTGACAAATTAAAAAGTATCGGAATAAAGGACAACACTGACGGCTGCCTCTCTGAAGGTTTAAATTTTCTGATGTGGTACCATTAACAATGACTGCCGACATTGACTTATTATACAATACTTTTATTAAACTTGTGAAATTACCCTGAAAACCAAATGTATCCAGTGTCATGAATAAATGATGCCAGCTTATAAAATCAAAATCTTTTTCAGCGTAGACTGACAAAATTGCTGCGCCCAACATCCCAACTTGTTTTCTATTATTTATCTTGTCCTGAATATATTCCATTATCAACATCATTTTCCGTATATTTTTAACCGGGTTTCTCCCGGGCATAAAACCTGATTGATTTTCATGAATAATATCTGTAATATATGGTTTGAATTGATTAGCTTTTATAGAAGTTAAGATCTTATAATCAGTATAAAGTAAAGATATAGGACAATATGAGGCAGGGTTTTCTGGATTTTTGTCCTTCTTGAGGATAAGTGAGATGTTGGACGCGGCAAAGCCAGCTGAGCAAAAATTAGACTGCTGGAAATAATCATTGTATAAGTTATGTAACACAGGGATCACTTGTTCTATTAATATTTGATAAAACTGTGAAGGTAGCCTATCAGAACGGGGAGCTTTATTTAGTTTGAGAGTTTTTATTCTATCCTCAATTTCTTTTATTTTAATCGGGCTATTAATATTCTCAATTGCTTCTTGTGATAATTTTGATAAGGTTACTTTATCCCAAAACTTATTTTTTGATTCCTGACCAACTTTAACTGCTGTATAAACATTTTTGAAAAATTCTAAAAATATCTTTCGAATTTCAGTATTACTAGTATATATTTTTGATCCTTGCTGAATTGCAGCAATATTATTATTTGCTCTAACTTTTGTTATATGAGCTAAAAATTTAGCAGACCTTCCTCTAAACCCCCCATAAAGTGCTTTGATACGGGCTTCTTCTTGTAGCATATTTTGTTTTAGGAATAGATCTCTCTGGGATTTTAGGCTTATATATTTATCCCAGTGTTGTTTACTAGGTTGTGCCAGATATGTGTAAAACTATTTTTACAGTATACAATGTTAAAAACACAACACTTTATTGAACATATATGCTTAAATGACAACACAATACATTGAACTTATAGTGTGGGGTTATCACTTCCAGTACATCTTTTAAATTCCTTTATTTCCTCCACCACAGATTAAAAACAAACAGACTATTTAAAAGGGCTGTGGGGTTAATTTTGACTCACGGATTGTGTGTTGTATATGTCAGTGAATAGTGAGGGTTATCTGGACTATTACATATGTACCTTTATTTCTGGTTTACCAGATATTTAAATAGGTGATCTCAGTTTAGCGTCCGAAGCTAATACCTAAGTGTGAGTGCTGCCAGCTTTACTTCAATATTAATTACTGGGGTAATTTTAATGCAGTTTACAGGAGTCACTACTAAACATAACTCATATATATGATCAAAATCCTGCTTAGTGACTATTTGTCACTGTAATCAATCTTCCTTTAGGAGAAACGTTAGTAGTATATGGATGGTTATAATGTGGTATACATACTCAATTGTATTGCCATAGTTATTATTCCCAGATATGTACCCAGATTTTTGTCTAGTCTGGCTCAAGTAGCTGAAAACATGTAAAACCATATTTATGCAATATTCATATTTAATAAAGTGTTTGCTGTGTATTTACTGTAAATACTTAACATTCCAATGCTCTTTACATAAGGATTTATGTTCTATGTAATATATATATATATATATATATATATATATATATATATATATATATATATATATACAGGGAGTGCAGAATTATTTGGCAAATGAGTATTTTGACCACATCATCCTCTTTATGCATGTTGTCTTACTCCAAGCTGTATAGGCTCGAAAGCCTACTACCAATTAAGCATATTAGGTGATGTGCATCTCTGTAATGAGAAGGGGTGTGGTCTAATGACATCAACACCCTATATCAGGTGTGCATAATTATTAGGCAACTTCCTTTCCTTTGGCAAAATGGGTCAAAAGAAGGACTTGACAGGCTCAGAAAAGTCAAAAATAGTGAGATATCTTGCAGAGGGTTGCAGCACTCTTAAAATTGCAAAGCTTCTGAAGCGTGATCATCGAACAATCAAGCGTTTCATTCAAAATAGTCAACAGGGTCGCAAGAAGCATGTGGAAAAACCAAAGCGCAAAATAACTGCCCATGAACTGAGAAAAGTCAAGCGTGCAGCTGCCAAGATGCCACTTGCCACCAGTTTGGCCATATTTCAGAGCTGCAACATCACTGGAGTGCCCAAAAGCACAAGGTGTGCAATACTCAGAGACATGGCCAAGGTAAGAAAGGCTGAAAGACGACCACCACTGAACAAGACACACAAGATGAAACGTCAAGACTGGGCCAAGAAATATCTCAAGACTGATTTTTCTAAGGTTTTATGGACTGATGAAATGAGAGTGAGTCTTGATGGGCCAGATGGATGGGCCCGTGGCTGGATTGGTAAAGGGCAGAGAGCTCCAGTCCGACTCAGACGCCAGCAAGGTGGAGGTGGAGTACTGGTTTGGGCTGGTATCATCAAAGATGAGCTTGTGGGGCCTTTTCGGGTTGAGGATGGAGTCAAGCTCAACTCCCAGTCCTACTGCCAGTTTCTGGAAGACACCTTCTTCAAGCAGTGGTACAGGAAGAAGTCTGCATCCTTCAAGAAAAACATGATTTTCATGCAGGACAATGCTCCATCAGACGCGTCCAAGTACTCCACAGCGTGGCTGGCAAGAAAGGGTATAAAAGAAGAAAATCTAATGACATGGCCTCCTTGTTCACCTGATCTGAACCCCATTGAGAACATGTGGTCCATCATCAAATGTGAGATTTACAAGGAGGGAAAACAGTACACCTCTCTGAACAGTGTCAAGAAGGCTGTGGTTGCTGCTGCACGCAATGTTGATGGTGAACAGATCAAAACACTGACAGAATCCATGGATGGCAGGCTTTTGAGTGTCCTTGCAAAGAAAGGTGGCTATATTGGTCACTGATTTGTTTTTGTTTTGTTTTTGAATGTCAGAAATGTATATTTGTGAATGTTGAGATGTTATATTGGTTTCACTGGTAAAAATAAATAATTGAAATGGGTATATATTTGTTTTTTGTTAAGTTGCCTAATAATTATGCACAGTAATAGTCACCTGCACACACAAATAGCTATAACTAAAAACAAACTAAAAACTACTTCCAAAACTATTCAGCTTTGATATTAATGAGTTTTTTGGGTTCATTGAGAACATGGTTGTTGTTCAATAATAAAATTAATCCTCAAAAATACAACTTGCCTAATAATTCTGCAATCCCTGTATATATAATTTTTTACAAAATAAATATGTATTTATGAATAAATAGAACATATTATGCAATGTGAAGAATATTGGAATGTGAAATATTCATATTTAATGTTGGGTTACTGCACTTAAGAAAAAGCAAATGTGTTTTTCCCTGAGAGTAAGGCCTCTTGTTATCAAGCCGTCAACCTCAAATACGCTGGAATTCTGCAACGTATTTGTGGCGAGGCGGATTCGCCTAAGTTATCAAGCCCTACACACAAGCAAATGTAGAATATAGTGACGTAAGCTTCGATCCACCGGGCTCACTCCGACACAGATCGATTCTTACGTCACTCCAGATGTTCTGACCGCAAGTTCGGCACAATCTGACTACTTTTGCTAGTTATCAAATAACTAGCAGGTACACCCGGCACTTTTCCGGCCCAGTGTACCTGGTTTTCAATCCGCCGCCCTGAAGGTGGCGGATCCCATAGGAATCAATGGGAGTCTGACCATAGCGAAAGTTCATGTTCGCTGCTGCCCGACATCCCATTGATTCCTATGGGAAGTGTGTACACCTAACACCCTAACATGTACCCCGAGTCTAAACACCCCTAATCTGCCCCCCTACACCGCCATCACCTCTATTAAACATGCTGACCCCTAAACCGCCGCTCCTGGAGCCCACCACCACTCTAATAAACTTATTAACCCCTAAACCACCACTCCCGGACCCCGCCTCTACTATAATAAATATGTTAACCCCTAAACCGCCGCTCCCGGACCCCGCCGCCACCTACATAATACCTATTAACCCCTATCCTGCCCCCCCTATACCATTGCCACCTATAATAAATTTATTAACCCCTATCCTGCGTATCCCAGACCCCGCCGCAACTAAATAAATTGTTTAACCCCTAAACCGCCGCTCCCGGACCCCGCCGCCACCTATATTAAACTTATTAACCCCTAATCTGCCCCCCCTACACCGCCACAACCTATATTAAATTTATTAACCCCTATCCTGCCCCCCTACACCGCTGCAACCTATAATACAATTATTAACCCCTAAACCTAAGTCTAACACTAACCCTAACATCCCCCTATCTTAAATATTAATTAAATAAATCTAAATAAATATTACTCTTATTAAATTAATTATTCCTATTTAAAACTAAATACTTACCTATAAAATAAACCCTAATATAGCTACAATATTACTACTAATTATATTGTAGCTATTTTAGGATTTATTTTTATTTTACAGGCAAATTTAAATTTATTTTAACTAGGTACAATAGCTATTAAATAGTTATTAACTATTTAATAGCTACCTAGATAAAATAAAGTCAAATTTACCTGTAAAATAAAAACTAACCTAAGTTTCAATTACACCTAACACTACATTATAATTAACCCCTTGAGTGCTAACGACGGCTCTGAGCTGTCACACAGTTTCCCACTCTGGTGCTAACGACGGCTCAGAGCCGTTGCTAGCACTCTCCCACATTGAGGGAGATCTGGGGGCTCCCACCCGCTCCTACCCCGGCGATCGTGCCTATGAAGTGACAGGCATCGCCGGGGCTTCGCGTTTTGCGCGGTAACTTTATTAACAAGTGACAAAAGTATAGGGAAAGGGGGCATGCAGCTTAGACGCCTGTATCTCAGGCATCTAAACAGCTACAGACCCCCAAAACCCACCATTGGAAAGGCAATCACCTAACCTTTCCAATGGGGTAAGTATTGGGGATTTGGAAAAAAAATATATAAAAGTTAAAAAAAAAAATTAAAAAAAAAAACAATTAAAAAAAACAAACCTTCAATCACCTTAGCACCCAGGTGGGAAAGTGCTTAGCACTCAAAGGGTTAAATAAATTATTCCTATTTAAAACTAAATACTTACCTGTAAAATAAACCCTTAAGATAGCTACAATGTAATGAATAATTACATTGTAGCTATCTTAGGATTTATATTTATTTTACAGGCAACTTTGTATTTATTTTAACTAGGTACAATAGTTATTAAATAGTTATTAACTATTTAATAACTACCTAGCTAAAAGAAATACAAAATTACCTGTAAAATAAATCCTAACCTAAGTTACAATTAAACCTAACACTACACTATCATTAAAATAATTAAATTAATTAACTACAAATACATACAATTAAATACAATTAAATAAACTAACTAAAGTACAAAAAATAAAAAAAACTAAGTTAAAAAAAATAAAAAAAATTACAAGATTTTTAAGCTAATTACACCTAATCTAAGACCCCTAATAAAATAACAAAGCCCCCCAAAATAAAAAAATGCCCTACCCTATTCTAAATGACAAAAGTTAAAAGCTCTAATACCAACCCTTAAAAGGGCCTTTTGCGGGGCATGCTCCAAAGTAATCAGCTCTTTTGCATGTTAAAAAAAATACAACCCTGCAACATTAAAACCCACCACCCACATACCTGTACTCTAACCCACCCAAACCCCCCTTAAAAAAAACCTAACACTAACCTCCTGAAGATCTCCCTACTAGTGATGTTGCAAACAGTTCGCCGGAGAACAGTTCCCGGCGATCTTAGCTTGTTTGCGTTCGCCGCGGCTGGCGAACATATGCGATGTTCGATCTGCCCCCTATTCGTCCTCATTGAGGAAAAAACCCTTAATGACCAGTGACATACACGGTACATTGTGGTCATTAAGGGGTTAAATAAGGGGGCAGTTTGCAGAGGCTTAGATACAAGATAATCACAGAGGTAAAAGGTGTATTATTATAACAGTGTTGGTTATACAAAACTGGGGAATGGGTAATTAAGGGATTATCTATCTTTTTAAACAACAAACATTCTGGTGGTGACTGCTCCATGTTTTATTGATCAAACATAGGATAAAAAAGATACAGTTACATGGCAGTCATGTATACACAGAGAGAATTTACATTGCATTTAAATTTCCTCCAACAAATGGTCGATTATTTCAAGGTGGTTATAGGTTCCTAGCAAGTCCATAAACAGCATAAGTTGAGGGTAGCAATTATACAATCATAATCTTAATTGTAATGCCATAACAAACATTTATATTGATATTTAATAACAAAGGTAAATGAACAGTATTGCCTATAGCATAGCATAAGTAAATAAAAACTGAGTGGTACCTTTACATTTTAATCTTGTTTTGCAGGAATTCCAAGTATACATGAAATGTTAATAAATCATAGTTTGAAGGGAGAAACATTTACCAATTGCGAAAGTATTTAGTAGTATTACCTTTGGTGCAGCGTTCAGAACATAATGGATGTTTTGAAATATATGAACTGATAAGAGTAGTTTCTATAGATAGGTAAGGTAGTGGCAGGCGAGGTAAAGGGACCCTGCCAAGATATTCAAGGCATCTTAGGATAGGAAAGCTATCTTGTGTTTGTCTCCTCTTATTTACTATTTTTTTATTTTATTTTTTTGCAGAGGTTTAGTCTGATCTACAATTAACAGAAACGATGAAATACACAACATAAATAAATACATGATGCATTAGATTATACATCACAATTGCTGAAATCTTATTACCCTGTGTATGGATCATATATTCATACGTGAACCTAATACCCAATAATTAATACCTTACACTGACATAAATTATTTCTGTCATTGTTCTGAATATTTCAACAGCTCATATCTTAACAAATAAATCATAATCAGACGTATCAATTTTCTCAAAATAGATTACAAAATTAACTATTTGTCTCAGCATTGCATGTCATGCAAAAACAAGGAAGGGAGGGAAAAAAAAGGACAGATTATAGTCCCTCCTCCCATGCCCCCTTCTCCAACTATATTCACAACCAACTTAGATTCCATTAGATTCCAGCCCAGCTTCGAGGAAAGTGGCTTGCTATTATATTAATAAGTACATATTCAGTATTCCTGAACAGGAATATTAGTTGAGTCTGAAGAGTCTCAAGTAATGAAAAAATTAAGACTTTCCATTTATTAAAAAATGCCCCTAGTCGGGGAGTGGAGAGATCCCGTAAGGCATATTTTTCTGAAATAAACTGTTTAATTAAGACTTTTTTGCATGCCTCAAATTTAGGGGCCTTAGCTGCTTTCCAATCTTTAAGAATTAAATTCCTAGTGATGAAAATGATAGAATTAATTAGTATGCTTTCTTTATGTTTCTCTGTATATTTTTCTAGAAATAAAACATGAAACATTTGTATATAAAACTCTACTAACAATTTCCTCTTCAGCCAGTAATTAATTTGGGTCCATAGCTTAGAAATCTTCAGACAAGGACCAAAAATAATGTGTAATTTCTACCACCTCTGAGCTACACTTAGGGCATACTTGTTTGGTTCCATACCATTTATTTAAACTAGCATTAGTTATATATGCTTTCCTAATCAGTTTCAAATGTGATTCTCTCCAATTGATAGGGACCCAAAATGTGTTATTTAATGGATTGCTGTATTTCCTCTATATTTAGTCTTGGAAACTCCTTCTGACATTTATCTTTTATATCAATCAAATACTCTTCATTCTTGAAAGAGTTAATCATATTATAGGCTATTGAAATTGAACATTTACCTATTTTATATAAATTAATTATATTTCTTAGGGCTCCCAGAGACCAGTTTGGTCTATACCTTGTTTGCAACTCGTTAATATAATGCCTAACCTGAAGGAAGGCAAAAAAATCTTTCTTGGGTAGGTTATACTTCCTGGCAGTATTTACAAATTATACTATTGTTAAATCCTCCAACATTAGTTGTGAAATATATATTAAACCTTTATTCTTCCATCGATGGAATACTGTTTGCTAATATATTGGATTAAATTCAGGGTTACCGGTAATAGTAAGTACTTCCGTGCAATAGGGGTTGACATCAATTTTGGGACATAGTTGTTGCCATGCCCTGATTATATTTTTAAATAATATCATATTTGATATTTTCTTTGGGAATTTACTTATAGGGCAGTGTAATATAGATTCCAAATTAAATGGGGCTATTAAATTAGTTTCAATTTGCCAGAATGTCAGACGCTCTTGATTTGTTATCCAGTCTAAAGCATATTTGACTAGGGTCGCTAAATTATAAGCTTCAATATCTGAAAAGGTAAGACCGGTAGTTATGTTATCACACTGTAATTTGTCCAATGCAATTCTTGGTCTTCTCCTATTCCATATAAAGCTGGAGCAGATTTTCTTGAAAAACATTATGTCAGTTTTATGTAATAAGAGCAGGATATTTTGGAGAAGGTATAATATTTTAGGAAAGAGAATAGTTTTAACAGCCTTATTCGGGCCGTCAAGCAGAAAGGTTAATTCGCACTCATGTAGTTTTTTGGATATCGTAATTCCAAGATATTTAATTTGTTTTGTTTCTTTAAAGGGAAATTGACCCTTAAATTCAGACGGTTTATTTAGCCCGAGCAGTTCTGATTTCCCGGAATAAATGGCATAACCTGATATAGCACCAAATATCTGTATTCATTTAGTAATTGGGGTAAAGTTTTTTCTATATCACTTAGATATATCAGCAAATCATCAGCGTATAATGAGAGTACCATTTTTTGGCCACCAATGTGTATACCAGGTAAGCAACTCAGAAGAAGAATTACAAAAGGTTCTATTGACAAATTAAAAAGTATTGGAATAAAGGACAATCCTGACGGGTGCCTCTCTGTAGGTTTAAATTTTCTGATGTGGTACCATTAACAATGACTGCCGACATTGACTTATTATACAATACTTTTATTAAACTTGTGAAATTAATCTGAAAACCAAATGTATCCAGTGTCATGGATAAATGATGCCAGCTTATAAAATCAAAATCTTTTTCAGCGTAGACTGACAAAATTGCTGCGTCCTGATTAATATTTCATTATCAACATCATTTTCCGTATATTTTTATCCGGGTTTCTCCCGGGAATAAAACCTGATTGATTTTCATGAATAATATCTGTAATATATGGTTTGAATTGATTAGCTTTTATAGAAGTTAAGATCTTATAATCAGTATTAAAGGGACAGTCAAGTATAAATTAAACTTTCATTATTCAGATAGGACTTTTAATTTTAATTGACTTTCCAATTTACTTTTATCATCAAATTTGCTTTTTTCTCTTGGTATTCTTGTTTTCCATTCCAATTTTTATTGAGATATTCAAATATTATAGCATGTACATACAATGTGAAGAAAAGCATATTACTAACTGTTACATTTACAATATTATCTTCTTGAAAATGACTTTAGTTGTAATTTCACAAATCCATTAATACATTGCTGTAGTATTTCTACTCTTAAGTAACATAGCTACATCGTTTTCCTTCTTACAACCATATAAATTATATAAATATTTAACACAATATATACAATGTATTCTTAATATAATCTTTACTCTCTTTTTTTCCCCCTTCCCTTATCTATCTTTAACCTTCTCCCTTCCTTTCCCCCTTTCTCTTCTTTTTAACTCATTATATTGTCTGTTAGTACATACACCTTACTACCTCTAAGGAAATAAAAAAAAAAGCAAAAAAAAAAAAAAAAAAAAAAAAGGAAAGACGAAAAAACAAAAAAACTTTCCTGACCTCCATCCCACTCTTACCCTATGCCCTCCAGCTCCCCCTAAGTTGTTCCTCTTGAATATATATCGAATTTTCAAATGGTTTAATTATTATTTGTTGAATTGCCCGGTCTAGTGATCTTATATATAATTCCCATTTGAACATGAATTTTGCAATTTGTTTTTCGGACTGATTGTCTGTATCAAATTGCTCATAAGTCAATTGCTGTTGTATTCGCCTTAAGAAGACCTTTATACTCAAGCTCTTTTTGGAATTCCATTCACTTAATATCATATTTCTTACGATTAATATTATAGTATTTAAGAAACGAGTATTTGACCCGTGTATTGAGCCTTCTGCTAAAAAGAGAACTTCCTTCAGGGTAATGTCGATACTAATCTTACATTTCTTTTTCAGCCAATAAGTGATTTTTAACCAAAACGTTGGTTATTTCAAGCTCTGGGGAGATTCTTAACCATTTATTGACTGATTCATATATAAATTTCATCCTAATTTGGTCATTGAGTTTATTGTATAATACTGAACATCTAGTAATTCCTTGGGTGAACAAATTCATTATGGGAGTCAACTTAACCCAATTATCTTTCATGTAAATCACCCTTCCTAATGAATTACAATAGTGTCTTAACTGGAGATATATATAGAAATGTGAATTTTCCCATCCATACATATCTTTCAAATATTTAAAGTCCCATATACATTTCTTCTGATTGTCGATTAACTGGTATAGATAGGTAAGGCCTCTTTCCTGCCATCTTTGACATACTTCAACATTCAACATTACCTCAGGATTCCCTCTTAAAGGTAAAAAGTTTGAAAAGTCTAAATCTATTTTCAAAATCTTACATAATTTTTGCCAGGCTATAATTAAATTTGTAATGTTATCCAATTGTTTAACCCTGTCTGGTAACTTGTTGTAATCTATATGTATTAAGGATTTTAGGCTATATGGTTTTACTATATTTTCTTCTAAATCTGAATCTACAAATTTATTGTTGTTGGAAATCCAAGCTAATACTATTTTAGCAAAAAACACCTGGTTATATAAGATTAAGTCAGGTAACCCCATTCCGCCCCATTCATTTGCAATTGATAATTTTGCATATGATATTCTAGCTTTTTTATCTTTCCAACAGAGTTGAGTTACAGCTTTTTTGATACGTATTAAATCCTTATTTTTAATTTTTAATGGTAAATTTTGGATTAAATATAGAATTTTAGGTGTTGTTATCATCTTGAACATATTAATTTTCCCCGCTAGGGTTATAGGTAGATGTGACCATCTTTTAATTTCCTCTATGATTTTAAAAAAATAGGGGTTCATAGTTTAACTTATACCAGTCACTTGGTGTGTTAGAAAAGTTTATTCCCAAATATTTTATAAATGTATCTGCTACTTTGAACTTAGAGTCTAAAACAGAACCTCTCTGTTTTACAAGCCACAGAATCTCTGATTTTTGTATATTAATTCTGTAACCAGAGAATGACCCAAATATTTCTATTATTTCCAGTATTAGTGGGATCTGTTTTTTAGAGTTTCTTAAAAATATTAACATGTCATCCGCATATGCTGCTACTTTTATTTCAGTGTCCCCAATTCTTATGCCTTGAATCCTTTCCCTAACTTGTATCATTAATGGCTCCAAGGCTAAATCATATAAAATTGGTGAGAGAGGACACCCCTGTCTAGTGCCTCTGAATATTTCTATGTATTCTGATTGTTGTCCATTTATACAGAAGGCAGTTTTTGGGGAGGAGTATAAATTTTTAATGCATTCCAAAATATTACCTTTCAACCCTAACATACTCAAGGTCTGAAAAAGATGATCCCATTCTACCGAATCAAAAGCTTTTTGTGCATCCAACGTTAATAGTAATAAATCCTCTCCTTTTTTAAAAAATGTATCTTTATTAGCCCATACATATGTGATAACATTTGTAACTCTTCTGATATTATAGAAGGATGATCTACCAGTAATGAATCCTGACTGATCTGGATGTATTAAAATCAGGATCACTTTTTGTAACCTTTCATCTATAATACTTGTTAATATCTTTAAGTCCGAGTTTAATAATGAGATTGGTCTGTAGGATGCCATGTCTTGAGAATCTTTCCCTGGTTTAAGTAAAAATATAGTGATAGAATCCATAAATCTATTTAACCTAGATTCCTGAAGGGAAGAAAATACATAGTTATAAACCCTTTCCAAAATTGGTGCTATTTCTGTATTCATTAATCTATAGAATTCATTTGGGAGATTATCTGGACCACTAGCTTTATTTAATGATAGCGATTTTATCTTCCCAATTATTTCCTCTAACTCGATTGGCCGGTTCAACCATTCCAATTGATCTATCGGGATTTGGGGAACTCTGACTTCCTCCCAAAACTTACTCTTTCTTTCCTGATTTATTCCCTGAGTTCTATATATCTCTGAATAATATTCTTTAAAAACTTTTAAAATCCCCTCTTGGGAAGTTATATTAATATCGTCTCTTTTGATATTGGCTATGACTGTACTCTTCTTATGTATTTTATTTAGACCTGCCAAATATCTGCCTGACTTGTTGCCAAATCTTTGAAATCTACTTTTACCCCTTATCTCCTCTTGCGTATACTTTTGCATTAAAAATAAATTCCGTTGGTTGTTAGCCAATATACAGGGAGTGCAGAATTATTAGGCAAGTTGTATTTTTGAGGATTAATTTTATTATTGAACAACAACCATGTTCTCAATGAACCCAAAAAACTCATTAATATCAAAGCTGAATAGTTTTGGAAGTAGTTTTTAGTTTGTTTTTAGTTATAGCTATTTTAGGGGGATATCTGTGTGTGCAGGTGACTATTACTGTGCATAATTATTAGTCAACTTAACAAAAAACAAATATATACCCATTTCAATTATTTATTTTTACCAGTGAAACCAATATAACATCTCAACATTCACAAATATACATTTCTGACATTCAAAAACAAAACAAAAACAAATCAGTGACCAATATAGCCACCTTTCTTTGCAAGGACACTCAAAAGCCTGCCATCCATGGATTCTGTCAGTGTTTTGATCTGTTCACCATCAACATTGTGTGCAGCAGCAACCACAGCCTCCCAGACACTGTTCAGAGAGGTGTACTGTTTTACCTCCTTGTAAATCTCACATTTGATGATGGACCACAGGTTCTCAATGGGGTTCAGATCAGGTGAACAAGGATGCCATGTCATTAGATTTTCTTCTTTTATACCCTTTCTTGCCAGCCACGCTGTGGAGTACTTGGACGCGTGTGATGGAGCATTGTCCTGCATGAAAATCATGTTTTTCTTGAAGGATGCAGACTTCTTCCTGTACCACTGCTTGAAGAAGGTGTCTTCCAGAAACTGGCAGTAGGACTGGGAGTTGAGCTTGACTCCATCCTCAACCCGAAAAGGCCCCACAAGCTCATCTTTGATGATACCAGCCCAAACCAGTACTCCACCTCCACCTTGCTGGCGTCTGAGTCGGACTGGAGCTCTCTGCCCTTTACCAATCCATCCACGGGCCCATCCATCTGGCCCATCAAGACTCACTCTCATTTCATCAGTCCATAAAACCTTAGAAAAATCAGTCTTGAGATATTTCTTGGCCCAGTCTTGACGTTTCAGCTTGTGTGTCTTGTTCAGTGGTGGTCGTCTTTCAGCCTTTCTTACCTTGGCCATGTCTCTGAGTATTGCACACCTTGTGCTTTTGGGCACTCCAGTGATGTTGCAAAACTGGTGGCAAGTGGCATCTTGGCAGCTGCACGCTTGACTTTTCTCAGTTCATGGGCAGTTATTTTGCGCCTTGGTTTTTCCACGCGCTTCTTGCGACCCTGTTGACTATTTTGAATGAAACGCTTGATTGTTCGATGATCACGCTTCAGAAGCTTTACAATTTTAAGAGTGCTGCATCCCTCTGCAAGATATCTCACTATTTTTGACTTTTCTGAGCCTGTCAAGTCCTTCTTTTGACCCATTTTGCCAAAGGAAAGGAAGTTGCCTAATAATTATGCACACCTGATATAGGGTGTTGATGTCATTAGACCACACCCCTTCTCATTACAGAGATGCACATCACCTAATATGCTTAATTGGTAGTAGGCTTTCGAGCCTATACAGCTTGGAGTAAGACAACATGCATAAAGAGGATGATGTGGTCAAAATACTAATTTGCCTAATAATTCTGCACTCCCTGTATATTCGTTCCAATTTTCTATAGAGGCGTCTCTAAGATATTGATTATATGCATTGTTTACTGTATTTAATAGCTGTAGTTCGCGTTTTCCTAATTTCTTTTTTTTATAAGCCATAAATGTAATCATCTCTGATTTTAAAACTGCTTTTGCAGTTTCCCAGTAAAGTATTGGTTCCCCTATATGTTGGCTGTTGGTAATCCTAAAACCCTCTAGTTTATTCTTTAGAAAATTAAAGAATTCTGTATTTTCTGCCCAATGTTTAGGGAAGAAAAAATTATTCCCCTTTTTAATTCGAGATCCATATATTAAGCCTATCGGTGCGTGGTCAGATATTGTTATAGGATATATAGATGTATCTGTGACTAATGGTATTAGGCTTTTTGAAACTAATAAGTGATCTATCCTTGAATAGGATCTATGGGTTTTTGAAATACAAGTGTAATTCCGGACTCCTGGGTTCCTGTATCTCCATAAATCACATAGGCCAATGTTGGCAAATATATCTTTAAAAATCTTAGTCTCTCTACGAGAATGCCTACATGAATCATTCTTATTTCCAAATTGGAATCTATCTATTGGCATTCTAGGGACCATGTTAAAATTACCCCCTAGAATTATTTTTGTATCTAAGTATTCCAGTAATTTACACTGAAGTTCGTCCCAGAATTTTTTATTATACTCATTAGGTCCATATACGTTGCAAATTGTAAAAGCTTCAGAGTTAATTTCTACTTTAATAATAGCTATAGGCTCATTCTCTTCTACTCTTTTTTCCAAAATTCTATAATTTAAGTTTTTATTGATAAGTATAGCTACTCCTCTTTTCCTTGCTTTACAATCAGTTGCAATAATTTCACCTATCCAGTTACACTTTAATTTCATATTTTCGATCTCCTTTAAATGGGTCTCCTGAATTAAGGCAATATCTGTTCCTAATGTTTTCAAATATTTTATTATAGCCTTCCTTTTAATAGGGGAAGATATCCCACCAAGGTTCCATGAGATTATCTTGAGTTTTTGCATTATCTTACTATATAATTATAAAAATGTGTATTCATAAAATATTAGATTAGGATTACGGTTATATTTGAGAGAGCCAACGAGCAATGAAAAAGGAGGGGGCTGGGAGGAACCGCAGGGCAAGAGAGGGAGAGGGAAAGGAAAAAAAAAAAAAAAAAAAAAAAGAAAAAGAAAAAAAAACTCATCCTTAACCAAAAAATTTACACTTATCGCTTGTTTCCTCTTTCTTATAAAATTTTCACACATATTTAAAATCAAACAGTATATAACCAATGTTTTTCAAAACCCCTAAATTATTATTCCAACTCATTACTATCTCCTTAGGCAATTTAAAAAAAATGCTTAACTTCTTCAGGATCTTCGAAAACTTTCACCCCTTCTTCACCCACATATTTCAATTTTGCTGGGTATATAACAACTGCTAGGAGGGATATAACCTACTCGATAACTAAAATCCCTAAAGGCACATTAAATCAAAAGCCACTGTCTGGGTAAGAAGGAGGAGAAAAGGAGAGAAGAGAGAAGAAAAAGAAATACCTAGGAAAAGTAGAGGAAAGAAAGAAAGGAAAAAGACTTATATGATACATACATCTAAAGGAGAACGATTTATTAAAAGTGATTAAGTTAAGAAAGCACGAAAATCACACCCTACCGAGAAAGTTCCTCTTTATCCTTGAACTTATCTGAACTAAGCACTTTGTATGCTAAAAGCAATTGTTAGTAAGCCTTATCTCTCCTAAAAGGTTAATTTATTAAGATCTTCAAAGAATATTGTTACACCCAAAAGTTACTTTGTCTTTAGATATTTACAATTACAGTTGCATTTTCCCTACTTAGGGCTATCTTATAAATCTAATATCTTTGTTGTTTAATAATAGATTTTTGATAGCACACTCTTTTTTTTTTTTTTTATTTACACAGAGTACCTGCTTAACCCCAGAACATAGATATTTTTGTCCTTTAACTACCCTAGTGACTTTTTTCACAGGCACCTGGGGTTCCTTTTTTTTGTATGAAATAAGTTTTCTCTGGCTCCTAAGCTATAAGGGAGCACCCTTATAATCCCTGAGTCAGGTTATTTTCCATAATAAAGAATCCCAGGAAAATAAGATATGACAGAGATTCCAACAATATAGGAAGTTAAATTATTGCAATCCTTGAGTGGCATAGAATTATTGCAATGGTTAGAAATCGCCAAACTATTATTTCTATCTTTCTTTAGGTATCTTGGCCCATAGCTGTATTTTTTTCTTTTACTCAAACATGCTATGCATATCGTAGAAGTGCTAATTGATTTAATTTGGACTCTTTTCTTTACCTGGATAGTTTCAGGAATCACTGTACTGTGTTTAACAGTAAATAACTATAAATAGAAGAACTTATCTACCTACTAAAAACAGATATCTTTGATTGTCTCCATATCGGTGTCATAATCTTCTTACGGTAGGCCTTAATAGATAAGAAGATAATATCCTGCCTCTTGGGTTCTAGAACCCGTGGCCTAAACACTGCACCATATCACTATATCATATTCTGAATAATCACTCCCACTAATTTTGGTCGTCACTCTCACATTATTTTTTTTTTTTTTTTTTTTTTTCTCTTTTTTTTTTTTTCCACCTTCACAACTCACTTTGCTATTACGTCCCTTTTCACCTCTGGGTTTTCCTTTACTCACTTTTTTTTTTTTTTTTTTTACCACGTATATAAATTTTTCACAGCGCGGGACACCTCCTTCTCTCGTACCGCACAATTTCTTCTAAGTACATGACACGTCACTTATGGATAAATTTTTTAATTCACCAAGTCACTCTAAAAACTCTTCACCAACCATGGCCTCTAAACCCAGAGACAAGAGGAACAAAACCATAACCGAACCTACAACTGAGGTATATTCTGAAGTAGGATCAGCCATAAAATCAAAAGAAGTTATTAACTCGCAAACAATTGTTAATGACATTATAGAAGCTCTGAACCCTAAGTTTGAGTCTCTTAGAACAGAAATAAAACAAGACCTATATGCCTTACCTCTGGAGGTCAAACAGTTTGCAACCAGGATCCAAGAGGTCGAACAAAGAGTGTCTGACCTTGAGGATAATTCAGCTACACAGATCACTAAATTACAGGTACATTCATTAACTTTAAAAGAACTCCAGAATAAGATAGAGGACTTAGAGAATCGGTCCAGAAGAAACAATGTTAGAATAATCGGGGTTCCTGAAACTACACAATTTACCGATCTTTTGAAATTTACAGCTGAGACTCTTCCACAAATGTTGAATATTCCTAAAGAAGATCTACCCTTGGCGGTAGAGAGAGCTCACAGATTGGGGAGACCTCCCCCTTCAGAAGGGGACAATCTGAGATCTAGACCGATAATAGTGAGATACCTGAATTTTCAGGATAAGACCAAGATAATGCAATTTTCATGTAAAAATGCACCCATTATAATAGATGGGCATAGGGTCCTGATATTCCAGGACTTCGCATATGAAACCTCCCTAAAAAGGAAGGAGCTCTCTCCAATTTGCGGTAAGATGATTAAAGAAGGATTCTTAGCCACAGTCGTATACCCAGCTAAGCTCAAAGTCAAAGTCCAAGATCAGATATATTTTTTTGATGATGCCTCAAAGGCAGAAAAATTTTATGATGAAAAATGTGTAAAGTAACATGATACAAATGATTACTCTTTACAACATAATAGTTTAACTTAGTTTGTGGCGTCACTAATATACAGACGACACAGATGGTTGATATGTCCCTTTTTTTGTGCTTTTTAGTGTTCCTTCAGGTTTTAGCAATGAATAAAGGTGCTGGAGTGGGGGGGGGCGCCGGGTGAGGGGAGCGGGGGGGCTCCGTTATTTACTTTTTTTTTTTTTTTTTTTTTTTCTCTTCCTCTCCTTCTTCTTCTTTTCTCTCTCCATCCCTCCCCTCTTTAATTGATGACTAATCTAAAAAATTTAATCTTTTCCTCTTGGAATGTCGGAGGAATATCAACCCCAATTAAACGCAAATTGATAATCTCACACCTGAGGAAACTCAATTCAGACATCGCGTTTATCCAGGAGACACATTTAAATGCACAAGAATCCGCGAAATTGAAATCTTCGTGGGTAAATGAGGTGTTTTTTACACCAAGTACTGAGAGGAAAAGAGGGGTAGCCATCCTCCTAGGGAAGAAAAACCCATATGAAGTCTTATCAGAATATAGGGACCCTAATAGTAGAATCTTAATCTTAAAGATTAGACTAGTAAACTTGATTTTTACACTCTGTAATCTATATGCCCCTAATAAATATGAGAGGAAATTTTGGGAAACACTTCAAACAAAAATCTTACAAATAGGTGAAGGGAGTATAATTGTTGCAGGAGATTTCAACATGGTTCCACAGACTTCTTTAGATAGACTCAGGCAAACCCCAAAAACTGTTATGTCCAAGAGGGATAAGTTAGAAGGCAAAATGTTTAAAACCTTAGTTAAGAACTTAGCTCTTAAAGATATATGGAGGATCCAGAACCCGGATCAAAGAGAATTCACATGCAAGGCTAAGAATGTGAGGTCTCTCTCCAGAATTGACCTGTTTCTAGTTAATGAGAATTTATTAAAACTTGGCCCCACAGCAAGAATATTACAAGTGACTATTTCAGATCATGCCCCAATATTACTGAAAATTCCAATAAGAGATAAAATATTCACTGCACGTCGATTCTTTTTCCCTAAATTTCTCTTGAAAGACTTAAAATTTAAGAACTGGCTGACAACCAGAATGATTGACTATTTTGAGTTAAATGCCGGTTCTGTCAACGACCCATGTATACTCTGGGAAGCTGGCAAGGCAGTCATGAGGGGACATATTATTTCTTATATGGCAGATCTTAAGCGGAAGGCAACCTCGAGAGAAAGCGAAACATTGAGTTCCATCACTAATAGTTATAATAAATATCTAACTCAACCAACATCATCAAATTGGAAACAATATACTTCGGCGAAGAGAGAAAGAGATATCTTTCTACTACGTAACTCAGTTCAAGATGATCTTAAAATTAAATCTAAGTTTCATAGATATGGAGATAAGGCAGGGAAACTGCTTGCAAATCTAGTTAAAAATGTACAAGGAAACCCCTCAATTGATTCTCTGTTGGAACAAGGTACGCTACTACAAAATACAGGAGAGATCACTGAAGCCTTTTTTTCTTATTATAAAGATATTTATGATAAAAAAGATTCTGATGAAGAGGCCTCTGAGCTTTTTTGGAAAGGGCTTGAACACCCAGTTTTGAGCGAAGAAGCGGCAACTGACATAAATGCCTCTATCTCTGAACAAGAGATTACTTCAACAATCAAAGAGCTGCCTCTAGACAAAGCCCCAGGCCCGGACTACCTCCCTAACGAGTTTTATAAGATTCTTACTCCAATCATAACCCCCCACTTAAAAGAAATGTTTAATCATTTTTATATAAACAAAAAGTCTGTTCCTAGGTCTTTTGCAGCTTCCAAAACATCATTAATATTGAAACCAGGGAAAGACCCATTGAAAAAAGAGTCTTACAGACCTATCGCACTACTTAATTCTGATTATAAGATACTAACATCTATCTTAGCTAAAAGACTTCAAAAAGTCATAGGTAATCTCATTAATAAAGATAAGGCAGGCTTCCTCCGCAGACGCAATTTGGCAGCAAAGATTAGAGAATTATTTTTAGTGCTTGATTATTTCTATAACTCTCCTGAGGACTCTTTTCAAGATCAAACAGACATAGCGATTATCGCTCTTGATGCT
Source organism: Bombina bombina (assembly GCF_027579735.1). NCBI lineage: Eukaryota > Metazoa > Chordata > Amphibia > Anura > Bombinatoridae > Bombina > Bombina bombina. Next base: position 1,308,662,866 of record NC_069499.1, read on the forward strand.
GAAAAAGCGTTTGATTCAGTTTATCATCAACATATACTGAATTCTTTGCTTCATTTCGGGTTTAAGGATAATTTTATCTCTTTCATTTCTAATCTTTGCAGAAATTCCTCAACCAAATTAATTGTAAATAAATGCGAATCTAATCTAATTAATCTCCAGAGGGGTACAAGACAAGGGTGCCCACTTTCACCGCTACTATTTAACTTAGCGATCGAACCTTTAGCCCTTAAAATTCGACAAGCTTTACAAGGGATAAAAATTGGCTTATTGGAGCAAAAAATAGCATTATATGCGGATGACGTACTAATCTATATGTCTAATACATCGGTTAATATCCCAAAATTGATTTCGATAACTAATTTATATGGAACCTTCACAGGCTATAAACTTAATGTTTCTAAGTCGGAATTATTATGGGTCAAGAAAAGCGAGGCTTCACATACTACGATACCATTCAAAGAGGTTCTGACTCATTTCAAATATCTAGGCATCAATATTTCAGCCAATCCAAAAGAATGGTATAGCCTCAATATTTCTCCTATCCTTTCTAAAATAAAAGATTACATGATTAGCTGGCAGAACTTCCCGTTATCTCTTTCAGGATGAATTGCCTTATTTAAAATGACCCTTCTTCCTAAAATTTTATATCCCTTACAAAATATCCCGGTGAGTCTGAAAGTTAAAGACTGGAAAAGTTTAAATAGGGCCCTCCGGTACTTTATATGGAAATGCAAAAGACCGTGAATTTCCCTAAATAAACTCTATCTTCCAAGAAAATACGGGGGAATGGCTCTCCCAGACCTCAGTAAATACAGCTTGGTCTTTTTATCTCGCATCGCGATAGACTGGATAGTGAGTAAGGATTATTTTACGAACAGCAACTTAGAGAGGAACATTATATCCCCTTTTAACCCTTTAGCTCTTATACATTGCCCAGCTTACCAAATCCCAAAAAAAGTGAAACAATTTCATTCAATATACACGGTAATTCAAGCATGGAAAAAACTTGGACAGAAACTAAATATCGATTTAACCATCCCAAAATTTCAAATTCTATGTGGCAATCCAGAATTTCAAGAAGGCACTCAGTCACGAGTTTTTCAGATATGGCAAGAAAAAGGTCTCACTGCAGTGTCTCAACTTATAGATCAAAATACCTTATCGGTTAAAACATTCGAAAAATTGAAACAGGAATTTGATATGAGCAACAGAGATTTTTTCGCTTATCTCCAGGCCAGACACTATCTTTTTACACTTGCGGAGAAATATGGATGGATTTGGTCCTGGGGGAAACTGGATAGCTGGCCCATACTAGCTAAAAATGACCTAACATCTATATCAACTTGGTATGATCTTTTGACCTCTCAAGGAGGAGACAGTAATCTTCAGCAGATAATGCAGAAATGGAACCTCTTAGCCCCAGAAGCGGATATCGAATTAGAGCAAGTGAAAAAATCCATAGATATTGTAGCGCAAACTACATCATCCTCTAGCTGGAGAGAATCACATATCAAACTATTATATAGAATCTATTATACTCCACTTAAAGGATATAAATGGCACAACTATGAATTTAACGTATGTCCTAGATGCTCCTATCCAGCAGCTGATCTAACTCACATGATATGGTCATGTCCACGAGTTAAACAGCTTTGGCGGAAATTAGAATATTGGATGACTAATGTATTAAAGCTGCCCAGGCTCTCTCTCTCATTGGCAGAGGTGGTTTTTCTTAGAGAATTCCCCACAATTTCTGAATTTAAGAAGACTAGAGATATGGTAATTCTGGTAGCAAGAAATTTGATTTTTGGAAAATGGAGAGACCCGTCGACACCTAAAATTCAAGAAATTAAAAACCATATGAAAAAGCAATGTATCTTTGAACAAATGAATGTATCTCTAACTTCTGAAAGAGAGGTGACTCTGTTCTTTAAAAAATGGTCAGCATTTATTAAGACCTTCCCATCTGGAGAAGTGGCTCAATTAATTTATCCTTTTAGACATTCAGAATTAGTCTTATTAGGATGCTGGTAAGGAGGGGCTTTCATAATTTTTTTTTTATTTTTCTTTATTTTTTTTATTTTTTTTCTCCTTTTCTTCTCCTTTCTCTCTCTCCCTCTTTTTCCCCTCCCTGGGGCCCTACTCCCTGCCCTATGGTCAAATCAATTATGATGCACAATTACTAAATAACCTGAAGGAAATAGGAATATAATAGAAAATGAGAGGTTTAAGTTTTGTTTCTTTTTGATGTAAGACTTACAGAACAGCGGCATATCTTCCAGTATATCTTAATAGACCACTGTGAATGTCTATTTTGACTTTTCTTTCTTTTGACTCTTGAAATTGTATTTTTTTGCCTTAATAACCTCAATAAAAAATTTTTTATTATAACAACTGCTTTGTGCCCTGCTGCTATTAGGCTTGTACACAAGGGAGTCATTATTCTTCTTTTATTCAGTGTTTCCATAGAATAATCACTGAGCAATAACAGCTTTTTCCTGTCAAATTCCAAACCTCCTTTCTTTCTATATAAATTCATAATTTTAACTTTGTCTTGAAAGTCTAGGAATTTAGCAATTACTGATCTAGGTTTTTGCTCAGTGAGATTCTGCCTCATTGCCCCTATTCTATGCACTCTTTCTATCCTTAGTGGTAGGTCTTTCTCTTCAACCCCTAGTATCCTAGGTAGCTGTAATGACATAAATTCCTGTAAACTTTCTTCCCTACCCCCTTCTTGTAGGCCTATAATTCTTACATTGTTTCTACGTGCTCTATTTTCTAGATCTTCTATTTTTGCACATAGATCCGATATTTGACTACTATTTTTGTTCTGTATCTGTTCTAGTCTGTTCTGGTTATCTTCTAGCTCAGATATTCTTTCCTCCGATTCCTGCATTCTACCTGAGAAATTTTTAAAATCTTCTGCTAATTTGGAAACTTCAGACTGGATCTTATCAAAGCGTGGCAAAAACATCTCTGAAAGTTTCCTGACCACCCAGTCTCCTTCCCCTGAGAGGGACCCCTCTTCACCACCACCTTCTAAAGAGGTTTCACCCTGTGACTTCCTAGTGTGTTTTTTCTATTGCGTTTTTTGTCTTTTAGACATAGTGCTGCTTTGTGTATTAGTGATGTATTTATCCATATATAAACTAAAATATTGCTACTGATAGCAAACAAGTGCTTCCATTTCTTTTTCTGTATCTGTGAAATGTGTATGTGCCTTCTGATCTTTTATGTGTTACTTATCCCTCTTAAGGGGAGAAGAAAAAAAAATAAAAAATGTTTATACAAAATATTCAAGTGTACCAAAAACCAATGTGATTACTCTAGAGAAGGGTAACTCCCCCTGGGAAACATCAACTGTGTTTAAAAAGTAATAGATATTTTCTATTTAAGGGCTAAACTTATTAGAGGAATGTGCCTTCTAAAAAATAGACCCCCTTTTATTCAATGTTATTGTTACTTCTATAAGTTTCCAATGAAACTGTATCTGAAGCCTGTAAACCTAGAAATAAACACCTTTATGTTAATATTACTTCTACAGGACGATTCCTATGTCCTACACCTGTATAGGTAAACTCCTTTATTAAAGCTAGCTCTATACACTTAAATCAACAACCTTATCTATCTGAGAAAAATAGCTTTATATCCAGTAATATTATTATTGCTTATAGAATATTGTTATAACTTCTATAATACTATATGTAATCTTTTAATATGCCATCACTACTCAGATGACCAGGTAAAACAGTTTATTAAACTATAAGAGTATATAGAAGGATAGTCCAATTTTACCTTTGCCAAATAACAACTTCTCTAAACAGCCCCTGTAAATAATATGGCTGCTTACACAGGAATAGGAAAGTTATTCACACTATAGCTTGTTCTACTAAATGGATTCCTGGACTCTCATTTAAATATGATTCAATAAAAACTTATTTATATTTAGAGTGCATTTACATTTACAAGTTCATGAGCCTTTTAAATGAACTCATGCTATTGTCCACAGTTCCATATGATCAATAAGGTATAGCGAATATATAAACAAGCCTCTTGTTATGAAATACAAACTCCATAGTTTTCGTAAGGCTCATTGTTTCTACATCAGCTACTCCATGTTCACACTTAGCTCCTTTTATCCCAAGACAGGGTTTTTTTTTTATCCTAGATTGAGGTATCAGCAGGAAATAAGATAGATTTTTCAGGCACTTATTGCGATCATCAGTTAGCACTAAATTAGCACAATTAGCACTAAAAACGGGCCATAAAATCTGCTTCAGACCTGTGCCTATGGTCTTACTATGATAACTTCAGTCATTTAGGCCCTTTTCTCTCTCTTTTCCTTTTTTTTCTTTTCCCTTCTCTTTAATTGTTCCAGAACATTATCTCTCACGGGAGCGCCGTTAGCCTGGCAAAGCAATTATTTTAACACTGCTGTTTTTAAACTTTTATGGCTCTTTTACAGCTTTATCGTTCCCCAGCGTGTGAGATTTTATCAATAGCTATTTACCCAGGAGCAGCAGGTAGGAATATGCCAAAAGATCTTATCCCAGACAAGTAACTTCAGTTAATATCTCGTCTTATCTAACTGTCCCTTTGTGGATTAGTGTCCTTTCATTCGGCTAATGATCTTTTTAAGACCCGGCCGCTACACATCTTATTAGAGTAAAGTCTTTAGAACAAACCGCTTATAGCACTAAGCGTATACTTGCAGTTTGCAGTGAAGGGTTCCTGCGCCGTGGTCTAAGAGTCGCTTCCCAGCCTGTGGGGCCGACTTGCTTCTTCGTTCCAGCTTCCGTTCCAGCGTTAAGCCGCTATCTCCTTGAATGGGCTTTGAGTGGGCCGCCCTGCTCGCCCTGAGTGCCAAATTACCCCACGCTGTGTCTTGTTGTGTTGCGGCTTCTTAGTAGATCCTAATACAGATAGTGCATCACACGTGCACCTAGCGTCAGGTGGTAGTGTACCATGTAATTAGAGGGGGTGTCCGGGCAAGTAGACACATTAGCCCGAATTGTGGAGTTCCAACTGCCTATTACTGCTCTCCTTTCCCCGGGTGCAGTTCGTTTTCAGGCCCGCAAAACTTGTGGCCAAGAATCCAGCAGTTCTCTGGGATCTTCCAGGACGCTCACAGAGAGCGATGCACCAGCGCTTCCCTTTGCTGGCTCCTCCTACCGGAACTCCCCTTCTCTTGGTATTCTTAGTTTAAACTAAACATAGGTAGGCTCATATGCTAATTTCTAAGCCTTTGAGGGCTGCCTCTTATCACATGCTTTTTAAATCTCTTTTAAACACAAAGAGACAGAAAGTACACGTGGGCTATATAGATAACACTGTGTTCAGGTACAGAAAGTTATTTAAGATCTAGCACAATACAATGCTAAATTTAAGACAATAGATAATAAACAGTCACAGTCATGTGATCAGGGGGCTGGAAGAAGGTTCCTAGACACAAGGTAATCACAAAGGTAAAAAGTACATTAATATAACTGTGTTGGTTATGCAAAACTGGGGAATGAGTAATAAAGGGATTATCTATCTTTTAAAACAATAACAATTCTATGGTTGACTGTCCCTTTAAGTAAAGATATAGGACAATATGAGGCAGGGTTTTCTGGATTTTTGTCCTTCTTGAGGATAAGTGAGATGTTGGACGCGGCAAAGCCAGCCGAGCAAAAATTAGACTGCTGGAAATAATTATTGTATAAGTTATGTAACACAGGGATGACTTGTTCTATTAATATTTGATAAAACTGTGAAGGTAGTCTATCAGAACTGGGAGCTTTATTTAGTTTGAGAGTTTTTATTCCATCCTCAATTTCTTTTATTTTAATCGGGCTATTAATATTCTCAATTGCTTTTTGTGATAATTTTGATAAGGTTACTTTATCCCAAAACCTATTTTTTGATTCCTGACCAACTTAACCTGCTGTACATACATTTTTGAAAAATTCTAAAAATATCTTTTGAATTTCAGTATTACTAGTATATATTTTTGATCCTTGCTGAATTGCAGCGATATTATTATTTGCTCTAACTTTTGTTATATGAGCTAAAAATTTAGCAGACCTTCCTCTAAACCCCCCATAAAGTGCTTTGATACAGGCTTCTTCTTGTAGCATATTTTGTTTTAGGAATAGATCTCTCTGGGATTTTAGGCTTATATATTTATCCCAGTGTTGTTTACTAGGTTGTGCCAGATATGTGTAAAGCTATTTTTACAGTATACAATGTTAAAAACACAACACTTTATTGAACATATATGCTTAAATGACAACACAATACATTGAACTTATAGTGTGGGGTTATCACTTCCAGTACATCTTTTAAATTCCTTTATTTCCTCCACCACAGATTAAAAACAAACAGACTATTTAAAAGGGCTGTGGGGTTAATTTTGACTCACGGATTGTGTGTTGTATATGTCAGTGAATAGTGAGGGTTATCTGGACTATTACATATGTACCTTTATTTCTGGTTTACCAGATATTTAAATAGGTGATCTCAGTTTAGCGTCCCAAGCTAATACCTAAGTGTGAGTGCTGCCAGCTTTACTTCAATATTAATTACTGGGGTAATTTTAATGCAGTTTACAGGAGTCACTACTAAACATAACTCATATATATGATCAAAATCCTGCTTAGTGACTATTTGTCACTGTAATCAATCTTCCTTTAGGAGAAAAGTTAGTAGTATATGGATGGTTATAATGTGGTATACATAATCAATTGTATTGCCATAGTTATTATTCCCAGATATGTACCCAGATTTTTGTCTAGTCTGGATCTATTTAGTCATTGGTATACCAGCATTCTCAAGTGTATAAATGAGTTCATTATTTCAATCTGCATATTGTATATAAGGCTCTCACCAGGAAATGATTAACAATTATATAATGCGCTATGCACTAAAGAATACGTTTTTGATTGTGCTTTCTTATCCTTTTTCTTTCAATTTGTATGATACAATTTATCATCTACACATTCAATAACAACGTAGTTCTATCGTGTACACACATTCACTCCACTGCATACCCAGAGTAAGAATATGTGCCAGTTGAAATAAAGTTAGATATATGTTATATGAAACCGTGTCCGCACAAAACACAGGGCAGGTATTCTAATATTAGATCCTAAATTCAGTATTTGATATAACTAGCATTAAGCATTAATCAATTGTTCCTTGGCTCTGTAGCCAGTTTCAGGCACTCACAATGCTAGCACACTCATGGTAAAAAGTTAACCCCGTCACTGCTACTTGACTTTGTCAGGGCATAGGGGCGTCTCAGCCAAACTCTTTTATTAGAATTGGTCATCATGGTTACCAGATCTAATGACGGAAGTGTTAACCGTCCGGCGTACTCATAGAGTATGGACTCTCAATCGTAGGTAGTGTGAATCTGTTTTTAATATTATAAGTTTTTAAAAAAAAAATAACTTTTCCATTTAATACCTTATGAATGAACTGTATACATCACATTAGTTTAACCTCTCTAGTGTAGTGTTATTTATAGCATCATAAGTTTGTTGTGTCTAATATCTTATAAAAGACTCTGTGTACATTACATAATATTTACCCCCATAATATGATTTTGTACTGTCAGATGTAGCGTCTGATATTTTAAAGAGAACTATATTTACCTCTATAATCGATGGAATAATAGGTTCCTATATACTGATAGTGGTACTGGTTCATGTTTATATATATACACCTAGATTACGAGTTTTGCGTTAACAGGGGTGCGGTGCTAACAAGCATTTAATGCTCACCTCTCACCTACAGACAATGCTGGTATTACGGGTTTTTACAAACCCGGCGTTAGCCGCAGAAAAGTGAGCGGAGAGCAAAATTTAGCTCTACATCTCACCTCAATACCAGCGTTGCTTACGGGAGTGGTGAGCTGGCAAAACGTGCTCGTGCATGATTTCCCCATAGGAATCAATGGGGGAGAGCCGGCTGAAAAAAAACCTAACACCTGCAAAAAAGCAGCGTTCAGCTTTTTACGCAGCCCCATTGATTCCTATGGGGAAATAAAATTTATGTCTACACCTAACGCCCTAACATGAACCCTGAGTCTAAACACCCCTAATCTTAAACTTATTAACCCCAATCTGCTGCCCCCAACATCACAGACACCTACATTTTATTTATTAACCCCTAATCTGCCGCCCCCAATGTCGCCGCCACCTACCTACACTTATTAACCCCTAATCTGCTTCCCCTAACGTCGCTGCCACTATATTAAAGTTCTTAACCCCTAAACCTAAGTCTAACCCTAACCCTAACACCCTCTAACTTAAATATAATTTAAATAAAATAACTACAATTAACTAAATTATTCCTATTTAAAATAAAACCTAAGCTAGCTACAATATAACTAATTAACCTGTAAAATAAAACCTAACCTAAGTTACAATTACACCTAAATTACAGAAAATAATAAAATAATTACAAGTTTTTAAACTAATTACACCTAATCTAATCCCTCTAATAAAAAGCCCCCAAAATAATAAAAAGCCCTACCCTATACTAAATTACAAATAGCCCTTAAAAGGGCTTTTTGCGGGGCATTGCCCCAAAGTAATCAGCTCTTTTACCTGTAAAAAAAAAGTACCCCCCAACATTAAAACCCACCACCCACACACCCAACCCTACTCTAAAACCCACCCAATCCCCCCTTAATAAAACCTAACACTAGCCCCTTGAAGATCACCCTACCTTGAGAAGTCTTCACCCAACCGGGCCGAAGTCCTCAACGAAGTCGGGCGAAGTGGTCCTCCAGACGGGCATCTTCTATTTTCATCCATTCGGCACGGAGCGGGTCCATCTTCAAGACATCCGACGCGGAGCATTCTCTTATTTCGACATCTCCTTACTAAATGACAGTTCCTTTAAGTGACGTCATCCAAGATGGCGTCCCTTCAATTCCGATTGGCTGATAGAATTCTATCAGCCAATCGGAATTAAGGTAGAAAAAATCCTATTGGCTGATGCAATCAGCCAATAGGATTGAAGTTCAATCCTATTGGCTGATCCAATCAGCCAATAGGATTGAGCTGGCAATCTATTGGCTGTTCCAATCATCCAATAAATTGCAAGCTCAATCCTATTAGCTGATTGCATCAGCCAATAGGATTTTTTCTACCTTAATTCCAATTGGCTGCTAGAATTCTATCAGCCAATCGGAATTGAAGGGACGCCATCTTGGATGACGTCACTTAAAGAAACTGTCATTTAGTAAGAAGAAGTCGAAAGAAGAGAATGCTCTGCGTCGGATGTCTTGAAGATGGAGCTGCTCCGCGCCGGATGGATGAAGATAGAAGATGCCATCTGGATGAAGACTTCTGCCCATCTGGAGGACCTCTTCTTCCCGGCTTGGATAAAGACTTCTGCCCGCCTGTAGGACCACTTCACCCAGCTTTCTTGAGGACTTCGGCCCGGTTGGGTGAAGACTTCTCAAGGTAGGGTGATCTTCAAGTGGTTAGTGTTAGGTTTTATTAAGGGGGTATTGGGTAGGTTTTAGAGTAGGGTTGGGTGTGTGGGTGGTGGGTTTTAATGTTGGGGGGTATTGTGATTTTTTTTACAGGTAAAAGAGCTGATTACTTTGGGGAAATGCCCCGCAAAAGGTCCTTTTAAGGGCTATTTGTAATTTAGTGTAGGGCTTTTTATTATTTTGGGGGGCTTTTTTATTAGGGGGATTAGATTAGGTGTATTTAGTTTAAAAAATTTTTTAATTATTTTATTATTTTCTGTAATTTGGTGGTTTTTTTTTCATACTTTAGATAATTGTATTTAATTGTATTTAATTGTAGTTAATTTAGGGAAATAATTTAATTATAGTGTAGTGTTAGGTGTAATTGTAACTTAGGTTAGGTTTTATTTTACAGGTAAATTTGTCTTTATTTTAACTAGGCAGTTATTAAATAGTTAATAACTATTTAATAACTATTGTACCTAGTTAAAATAAATACAAAGCTGCTTGTAAAATAAAAATAAACCCTAATGTAACTATTAGTTATATTGTAGCTAGCTTAGGGTTTATTTTATAGGTAAGTATTCAGTTTTTAATAGGAATAATTTAGTTAATTGTAGTAATTTTATTTAGATTTATTGTAATTATATTTAAGTTAGGGGGTGTTAGGGTTAGAGTTAGACTTATATTTAGGGGTTAATACATTTAATATAGTTGTGGCGACGTTGGGAGCGGCAGATTAGGGGTTAATAAATGTAGATAGGTGGGAGCGATGTTAGGGATGGCAGATTAGGTGTTAATAAAATTTAACTAGTGTTTGCGATGCGGGAGTACGGTGGTTTAGGGGTTAATATATTTTTTATAGTGGCGGCGATGTCCGGTATGGCAGATTAGGGGTTAAACACTTTATTTTAGTGTTTGCAATGTGGGGGCGGGGCTCGATTTAGGGGTTAATAGGTAGTTTATGGGTGTTAGTGTACTTTTTAGCACTTTAGTTAAGAGTTTTATACTACAGCGTTAGCCCATAAAACTCTTAACTAATGACTTTAAAATGCGGTACCAGTCTTGAAAGGAAAGGGTCTACCGCTCACTTTTTGGAATACTGGTAATACCGGCGTAAGGCAAATCCCATTGAAAAAATAGGATACCAATTGATTTAAGTGGATTTGCGGTATTTTTGAGTCTGGCCAAAAAAGTGAGCGGTGAGCCTGTCATTTCAATACTCGTAAAACCAGCGGGCGTTAAAAAGCAGCGTTGGGACCTCTCAAGAAATTATTATATGTAGTAACAGTTAGCCAATGTGGTAATAATGGTTCCGTATATTCCCTATGCGGGAGTACGGTGGTTTAGGGGTTAATATATTTTTTACAGTGGCGGCGATGTCCGGTACGGCAGATTAGGGGTTAAACACTTTATTTTAGTGTTTGCAATGTGGGGGGGGGGGCTCGGTTTAGGGGTTAATAGGTAGTTTATGGGTGTTAGTGTACTTTTTAGAACTTTAGTTAAGAGTTTTATACTACAGCGTTAGCCCATAAAACTCTTAACTACTGACTTTAAAATGTGGTACCAGTCTTGAAAGGAGAGGGTCTACCGCTTACTTTTTGGAATACTGGTAATACCGGCGTTAGGCAAATCCCATTGAAAAAATAGGATACGCAATTGATGTAAGTGGATTTGCAGTATTTTTGAGTCTGGCCAAAAAAGTGAGCGGTGAGCCTGTCATTTCAAGACTCGTAAAACCAGCGGGCGTTAAAAAGCAGCGCTGGGACCTCTCAAGAAATTATTATATGTAGTAACAGTTAGCCAATGTGGTAATAATGGTTCCGTATATTCCCTATGGAGATAGGTTATTGGTCACCCACACTGATGTGCTGAATAATTAACGCTGGACTGGTAGCGTTCCTACTATAAGGTTGGTATATGCGACAGGTATTGTCTGTTTGCCACTAACAGTTTAGATACTGATAGCTTGACTCTCATTTACTGTATATTTGATAGCTTGACACTCATTTACTGTATTGTTGATAATAATGTAAACATTAGATGTAATTGATATTAGTCTGTGGCCTAATCATTGCATTATATTATGTTAAATTACCGTGAGCGGCTATGACTTCAATGTGTAAATCAAAAACATTGTGATTATTAAAAGTGATAGGTGGAAAATGTGTGACATATCTTACGGTAGAGAATTTATAATAAATGAAACTAAAAAAATAGTTGAAGTGAAAATAAAAATGGAGAAATAATAAAAATAAAAATAAAAAAGTGAAAAAATAATAACAATAAAATTGTGTGTTCAAATAAATTATTTTTTAACTATATCATTACTATAAGCTAATTATATTATTTTTTATACCAATCCTAATTGTGTCACATGGTCAAACATTGTTACTATAAGTAATAAGCAACAATATTCTCGGTGGTATACAATGTTCTAATACGCCTGCACATACAGGCATAACAGAATCCTATGTCCTTATTGATATAATAATGTGGGATATACTAATATGATATACAATTTGAACAGTATCAACAATTAACAAGTGTATACATCGCAACATTATAAACATAAATATTTTTTTAAAAAAACGCTGACATATTGAAAAAATTCAACAAGTTACTAGTGGAAAACAATCTATATAAGAGATCAATGTATTTAACCTCCTAGTGACTGTCTACACTAGCACTACTTTAAGAGTGGATAGTATACTACTAATAAGTATCTAAACTGTTAGTGGCAAATAGACAATACCTGTCACATATACCAACCTTATAGTTGGAACGCTACCAGTCCAGCGTTAATTATTCAGCAGATCAAGCATTAAGCTACTATTTCAGACCACTTTGTATAATTAAACCTAAGCCATTTGGAGCTAACCAGTGTGGGTGACCAATAACCTATCTCCATAGGGAATATACTGAACCATTATTACTGCATTGGCTAACTGTTACTACACATAATAATTTCTATAGTGGCTCCTGATAGAGTTTTGTGCAATTTTCAATAGAAACAGCGGAGCTAATTCATATTATCTACCTCCAAACACGAGGGAATTTTACATTAAGATATATATATATATATATATATATATATATATATATATCAATAATTCTCCACTTTGGTGGAAGGAATATACTTTATTATTTACAATCCAGTTACTTCGTAACTGGTATCACAAACCCTTGCATATGTGTTGGAGTTACATTAAGCTATATATATATTTTTTTAGCCAGAGCCCTTATCTGGAAACTGAGCATACTAGTGGAAAATTATATAGTAGCCCTTGATCTGTACGAATCACGGGTCCTAGTACAACACTGGGTATTATAATCTTGTTCCTAGCATGGTCATATTTAGTGAATAACACTATCCCACATTTATAACCTTGACAATCCAAGAACATTATATATCATCAGACACATACTAGGACCAGCAGTTCATTTGATACGACCCCTTATATGCTAATTACAGGAGACTCACCAATTTAGCATATTAAGGGATAAGGGTACCTGTTGGCACCCCATCCATTACTTATATAACTTGGCTATACCTATTACAGTAATTACATTGGAAATATATTTATTGATTGTGATGTCAGATCATCATAGTACTTGATCATTAACTGAGCTCTATCTGGGAATTGGGTTTTTAATTATTTGAGTGTTCTTTTGTGTGTATCCCTCAATCTTAATTTTATTGATAACATTAATAAAAGTTATATTTTAATTTCTAACCGCGAAGCCCAACCCTCAGTCTTGGCTATAGAGTGCTACAAGTGCATACTGTGGAGTGAAACGTCTTGTTTCACTATTGGTTAGTTCAATAAATTATGCACAAGCACCAACCCACCGCAAATACCTAGGTAATATAAGATACCTTGATACAACTAGTGTGGGGTTAGCCTTAATAGTGCCATTGTAAAAAAACTTCTACTGGGTTGAAGTGTGCCATCAGCGTTCCTACGACTCATGCCTGTCCTATATATTCTTTCTATTTGAATAGTCTGAGTATTTGTTTGCATATTCAATAAATTTGAAAGTGTAATGGTATTAAAATAAACTAAATCTTTATATTTAGCAGATTCAGGTAATCCTATGATTCTAATATTATTTCGGCGCGCACAATCTTCAAGATCTTCTAGGCTTTTTTGCTTATTTGCCATGTTGGTCTGTTGTAATTAGTTGGTCTGATCTAATTGGAACATTCTGTCTTCTAAGTCTGAGACTCTGGCTTCTATTTCATGTATTCTATTGGTGAACTGTCTGACTTCCTTTGATAAAGCATTAATATCTTGTTTGATCTCCTGTTTTAAAGAGTCAAGCTGGGAGGAGAACATCTTAGATATCTGTGTAACTATATCTGATGTGCCACTTGAATTTACATGTGTGTCAGAATATTCTTGTGAGGGCTCTAAGCTAGTTTCTGTGTTTTAATTAATATTTTTCTTTTCTCTATGTTTCGGAGGCATGGCTGGAGAGTTCGCTTTGCTCGAGACCATATATCTTTCCATCAGGGTTACTACTGTAATGTTAACTGGGAGCCAACCGCTACCAACACTTGTGGAAGGATCCTTTTGTTTGGCTTCCCTTCTGTGCTGAGCATATGTTGTGGCTGGTGGTTGTCAGCTCTGATGTCTTTGCCCCCAGCGTCTCTACCCCCTCTGTCTCTCCTGCCTTCTGTTTGGTAGTCTTCTTGATGCCTGAAATCCAGGTGACTGTCGCTCCAATAGGAATGGGGTTACTCCAGCCGCAGGTGCATGCTTTACGTGTGACCTCAGTAGCGCTGAATCACCTATTAATCCAGGCTGCTTGGGGATGACAGTCAAGGATCACTGCCCCATAGGGAGCTGGTAACAGGAGCTCAAAAGAGAGGCGCGGATATGCAAGCATCCTGCTTGCTCTGCCTCTGCCCAGAAGTCACGTCCAGGATAGCACAATTTCAGAGCTCTGGTTAACTATTACGCTCAACTAAAAAGTTGTCCAAAACACATAAAAAATACATTTAAAAGTACAGTCACACTCATTTTAACACTCTCTAATAAAATTATTTATTAAAAATATCGCAATAAAAAGTTAAGGGTTGAAAGATATGAGGTCTCAGGTTTTTAAATGTTTTTTTTGCAAAGGGCTTTAACAGAGATACAAGCATACACATTTCTAAATATATATATATATATATATATATATATATATATATATATATATATATAGTATCTCACAAAAGTGAGTGCACCCATCAAATTTTTGTATATATTCTATTATATCTTTTCATGTGACAACAATGAAGAAATTACACTTTGCTACAATGTAAAGCAGTGAGTGTAAAGACTGTATAACAGTGTAAATTTGCTGTTCCCTTAAAATAACATTACACACAGCCATTGATGTCTAAACCATTGGCAACAAAAGTGAGTACACCCTTAAGTGGAAATGTCCAAATTGGGCCCAAAGTGTCAATATTTTGTGTGGCCACCATTATTATCCAGCACTGCCTTAACCCTCTTGGGTATGGAGTTCACCAGAGGTTCACAGGTTGCCACTGGAGTCCTCTTCCACTTCTCCATGAGGACATCACAGAGCTGGTAGATGTTAGAGAACTTGTGTTCCCCCACCTTCTGTTTGAGGATGCTCCACAGATGCGGAATAGGGTTTAGGTCTGGATACATGCTTGGCCAGTCCATCACCTTTACCTCAGCTTCTTTAGCAAGGCAATGGTCATCTTGAATGTGTTTGGTGTTGTTATCATGTTGGAATATTGCCCTGCGGCCCAGTCTATGAAGGGAGGGGATCATGCACTGCTTCAGTATGTCAAAGTACATGTTGGCATTCATGGTTCCCTTAATGAACTGTAGCTCCCCAGTGCAAACAGCACTCATGCAGGCCCAGGCCATGACACTTCCAACACCATGCTTGACTGTAGGCAAGACACATTTGTCTTTGTGAGTCCTCACCTGGTTGCTGCCACACATGCTTGACACCATCTGAACCAAATAAGTTTATCTTGGTCTCATCGGACAACAGGACATGCTGCCAGTAATCCATGTCCTTAGTCTTCTTGTCTTCAGCAAACTGTTTGTGGACTTTCTTGTGCATCATCTTTAGAAGAGGCTTCCTTCTGGGATGACAGCCGTGCAGACCAATTTAATGCAATATGCGGCATATGGTCTGAGCACTGACAAGCTGACCCCCAACCCCTTCAACCTCTTAGGTTAGGATTTATTTTACAAGTAATTTTGTATTTCTTTTAGCTAGATAGTTATTAAATAGTTAATAACTATTTAATAACTATTGTACCTAGTTAAAATAAATACAAAGTTGCCTGTAAAATAAATATAAATCCTAAGATAGCTACAATGTAATTATTCATTACATTGTAGTTATCTTAGGGTTTATTTTACAGGTAAGTATTTAGTTTTAAATAGGAATAATTTATTTAACCCTTTAAGTGCTAAGCACTTTCCCACCTGGGTGCTAAGGTGATTGAAGGTTTTTTTTTTTTTTAATTGTTTTGTTTTAATTTTTTTTTTTTTTAACTTTTATATATTTTTTTCCAGATCCCAAATACTTACACCATTGGAAAGGTTAGGCGATTACCTTTCCAATAGTTGGTCTTGGAGGTCTGTAGCCCCGGCGATGCCTGTCACTTCATAGGCACGATCGCCGGGGTAGGAGCGGGTGGGAGCCCCCAGATCTCCCTCAATGTGGGAGAGTGCTAGCGACGGCTCTCAAGGGGTTAATTATAATGTAGTGTTAGGTGTAATTGAAACTTAGGTTAGTTTTAATTTTACAGGTAAATTTGACTTTATTTTATCTAGGTAGCTATTAAATAGTTAATAACTATTTAATAGCTATTGTACCTAGTTAAAATAAATTTAAATTTGCCTGTAAAATAAAAATAAATCCTAAAATAGCTACAATATAATTATTAGTAATATTGTAGCTATATTAGGGTTTATTTTATAGTTAAGTATTTAGTTTTAAATAGGAATAATTAATTTAATAAGAGTAATATTTATATAGATTTATTTAATTAATATTTAAGATAGGGGGATGTTAGGGTTAGTGTTAGACTTAGGTTTAGGGGTTAATAATTTTATTATAGGTTGCGGTGGTGTAGGGGGGGCAGGATAGGGGTTAATAAATGTATTGTAGGTTGCGGCGGTGTAGGGGGGGCAGATTAGGGGTTAATAAGTTTAATATAGGTGGCGGGGTCCGGGAGCGGCGGTTTAGGGGTTAAACAATTTATTTAGTTGCGGCGGGGTCTGGGATCTGCAGGATAGGGATTAATAAATTTATTATAGGTGGCGACGGTATAGGGGGGGCAGGATAGGGGTTAATAGGTATTATGTAGGTGGCGGCGGGGTCCGGGAGCGGCTGTTTAGGGGTTAACATATTTATAATAGTTGCGGCGGGGTCCGGGAGCGGCTGTTTAGGGGTTAATAAGTTTATTAGAGTGGCGGTGTGCTCCAGGAGCGGCGGTTTAGGGGTTAGCATGTTTAATAGAAGTGACGGCGGTGTAGGGGGGCAGATTAGGGGTGTTTAGACTCGGGGTACATGTTAGAGTGTTAGGTGTACACACTTCCCATAGGAATCAATTGGATGTCGGGCAGCAGCAAACATGAACTTTCGCTATGGTCAGACTCCCATTGATTCCTATGGGATCCGCCACCTCCTAGGCGGCGTATTGAAAACCAGGTACGCTGGGCCGGAAAAGTGCCGAGCGTACCTGCTAGTTAATTGATAACTAGCAAAAGTAGTCAGATTGTGCCGAACTTGCGGTCGGAACATCTGGAGTGACGTAAGAATCGATCTGTGTCGGACTGAGTCCGGCGATCGAAGCTTACGTCACTATATTCTACTTTTGCTGGTGTGTAGGGCTTGAATCAGCCTCGCCACAAATACGCTGCGGAATTCCAGCGTATTTGAGGTTGACGGCTTCATAACTAGAGGCCTTACTCTCAGGGAAAAACACATTTGCGTTTTCTTAAGTGCACTAACCCGACATTAAATATGAATATTTCACATTCCAATATTCTTCACATTGCATAATATGTTCTATTTATTCATAAATACATATTTATTTTGTAAAAAATTATATATATATATATATATATATATATATTACATAGAACATAAATCCTTATGTAAAGAGCATTGGAATGTTAAGTATTTACAGTAAATACACAGCAAACACTTTATTAAATACTAGTACTAAAGCCCGTGTACACGAGCCATTTTTTGCAGTACAGCGGTCCCACCCCTTGCTCTCTCCCCCCTCTCTTTTGCTCTCTCTTCCCCCCTCTCTTTTGCTCTCTCTTCCCCCCTCTCTTTTGCTTTCTCTCCCCCTTCTCCTTTGCGCTCTCTCTCCTCTCTTTTGCTCTCTCTCTCCCCTCTTTTGCTCTCTCTCTCCCCTCTTTGGCTCTCTCCCCCCTTTCTTTTGCTCTCTCTCCCCCCTCTTTTGTTCTCCCCCCCCTTTTTGGCTCTCCCCCCCCTCTTTAGCTCTCTCCCCCCCCTCTTTGGCTCTCTCCCCCCACCTCTTTGGCTCTCTCTCCCCCTTCTTTGGCACTCTCTCCCCCCTCTTTGGCTCTTTCCCCTCTTTTGCTCTATCTCCTCTATGGCTCTCTCTCCTCTTTGGCTCTCTTTCCTCTTTGGCTCTCTCTCTCCCACCTCTTTGGCTCTCCCCCCCTTTGGCTACCCACCCTTTGGCTCTCCCCCCTTTGGCTCCCCCCTTTGGCTCTCTCCCCCCCTTTGGCTCTCTTCCCCCCTCTTTGGCTCTGCCCCCCTATTTGGCTCTCCCTCCCCTCTTTGGCTCTCTCCCCCCCCCCCCTCTTTGGCTCTCTCACCCCCCTCTTTGGCTCTCTCTCCTCTTTGGCTCGCTCTCCCCCCCCCCCTTTGGCTCTCCCCCCCCCTTTTGCTCTCTCCCCCCCTTTGGCTCCCCCCCCCCCCCTTTGGCTCTCTCCCCCCCCTTTGGCCCTTCTCCCCCCCCCACTTTGGCCCTTCTCCCCCCCCCTTTGGCCCTTCTCCCCCCTCTTTGGCCCTTCTCCCCCCTCTTTGGCCCTTCTCCCCCCCTCTCCTGCTCCCTCTCTGGCTCTGTCTTGACTGGCTCCCGTCGGCCACGCTTCCTGACACTCCACTTCAGCCTTGCTCTGTGCTGAGTGCTGAGTGTCAGGATCCAAACGGCCAGGCATGTTTGTCACGTGCAGTCTCTACTGCGCATGACTGCATCTGACAAACATACTTGGCCATTTATTATATAGGATGAATATTACATAAATATGGTTTTACATGTTTTCAGCTACTTGACTGCAAAGGTCTCCAATGCACTATATACACTATATATATTTGTATACATATGTTTATGTGTGTATATATGTCAGTAAATACAAATAAACACATATAAATACATAGCTACATTTGTATATATATATATCTCAAAACAAAATCTTGCACTCTCTGGTCTATTTCAAATTCAATCTTTACTGTGAAAAGCAGTGACGTTTTCGGGGACAAACTCTCCCCTTCCTCAGACAGATATATATATAAACAGTATCTCACAAAAGTGAGTACACCCCTCACATTTTTGTAAATATTTTATTACATCTTTTCATGTAACAACACTGAAGAAATGACACTTTGCTACAATGTAAAGTAGTGAGTGTACAGCCTGTATAATAGTTTAAATATGCTGTCCCCTCAAAATAACTCAACACACAGCCATTAATGTCTAAACTGTTAGCAACAAAAGTGAGTACACCCCTAAGTGGAAATGTCCAAATTGGGCCCAATTAGCTATTTTCCCATTCCCGGTATCATGTGACTCATTAGTGTTACAAGGTCTCAGGTGTGGATGGGGAGCAGGTGTGTTATATTTGGAGTTATTGTTCTCACACTCTCTCATACCGGTCACTGGAAGTTCAACATATCACCTCATGGCAAAGAACTTTCTGAGGATCTGAAAAAAGAATTGTTGCTCTACATAAAGATGGCCTAGGCTATAAGAAGATTGCCAAGACCCTGAATCTGAGCTGCAGCACTGTGAGCAAGACCATACAGCGGTTTCACAGGACAGGTTCCACTCAGAACAGGCCTCGCCATGGTCGACCAAAGAAGTTGAGTGCAGATGCTCAGCATCATATTCAGAGGTTGTCTTTGGGAAATAGACATATGATTGCTCCCAGCATTGCTACAATTAAACCTAACACTACACTATCATTAAAATAATTAAATTAATTAACTACATATACCTACAATTAAATACAATTAAATAAACTAACTAAAGTACAAAAAATAAAAAAAACTAAGTTACAAAAAATAAAAAAATATTACAAGATTTTTAAGCTAATTACACCTAATCTAAGCCCCCTAATAAAATAACAAAGCCCACCAAAATAAAAAAATGCCCTACCCTATTCTAAATTACAAAAGTTAACAGCTCTATTACCAGCCCTTAAAATAATCAGCTCTTTTGCATGTTAAAAAAATACAAACCCCCAACATTAAAAGCCACCACCCACATACCCCTACTCTAACCCATTCAAACCTCCCTTAAAAAAACCTAACACTTGGGACACATCCATAAAACAATATAACCATATCTCAACTGTACCCTCTCCACTAACACCCCTTTGTGAAAACCCAGATTCTCCAATACCATTCCCCACACAACTCAAACACCTCACATTATAAACTCCTCTCCCTGCCTTACAGTCATTCAAAACGGGAAAATCAAACCTTTAACCGAACTTGCCCCCATCCTGGACAACATACATATAGAATGGCTTAAATACCATCAAATAACAGACTTCCTTGTCAAACATTCACATAAGCTACTACTTTTTCGCTCCCATACGGGTTTGGAAAGCAGCTGCATCTATGACACCCTACACAGGGGCTTTCTATCTTTTACATACCAATTACTTATGCAGCCGAGCAGCACGTCCCTCCCTTCGTACACACAAAAGTGGGAAACAGAGATTGGCATTACACAAACCCCTAAGGAATGGCAAAAAATCTTCTCCTGCATGACAAAATCTTCCTCATCCATATATGTAATGGAAATGAATGTTAAGTTATTATATAGATAGTACTACACACCCCACCGACTTCACACCATTTTCCCTACACACTCGCCGGAATGTTGGAGAGGTTGCCAAAACATTGGCACCCCCACACACATCTGGTGGACGTGCCCAACAGCCCAAAAATATTGGGAAGCTATCAGAGTCGAATTCGAAAAAGTTCTATCTCTAAGTCTCAAACTCGACATCTGGTTTTTCATCTTTAATAAATTTACCAAAATAACTTGCAAACTCTGACTAGCTCTACTGACTATCATGACAAACTCAGCAAAACGACTAATTCCCAAAAACTGGAAATGCAATACACTTCCATCTATCCAGGTCTGGAGAGAAACAACTACTCAGTCTCTCCAACTAGAAAAATATCGCTTTACCCGTAACAAACGAATAGCCGACTATCACTTGATATACTTTTTGTGGGAGGAATATCTTAATCAGACACCCCCCACGCTCAAACCCACCACCAGAACATCCACTTCTTAAACTCACATTCACTGACTACCCTTAGCTGACAGACCAGACGCCTTCTCTTATTACCTTAACTTGAACAGAAGGTCATTCCAAGAACCCGATAATCACTGACACAACAATTTACGCCTCTGCAGGAACCATGTACGTATGAATATATATTTATACATCCATTTGAATTGTTCATTGTATTTTCTCATTCACTTAATTGAATTACCTAGTTTAAATAACTTACCTATGCAATCTAAATTTGTCCATTGAACGATAAATATACCCATAACCCATATATATCGAAAAAATGTATCATGTATATGGAATCATTGTTACCACACTGTTGCATATGTAACTGTTTTAATTCTGTGTTGTATGCAGTGATTTTATGTTCAATAAAGGTTTTGAAAACAAAAAAAAAAACCTAACACTAACCCCCTGAAGATCTCCCTACCTTGAGTTGTCTTCAGCCAGCCGACCACCGATGGAACAGAAGAGGACATCCGCAGCGGCCGAAGTCATCATCCCAGGGGGAGCTGAAGAGGTCTTCCATCCGATAGAAGTCTTCATCCATGCGGCGTCTTCAATCTTCATCCATCCGGAGCGGAGTGGAGCCTTCTTCAAAAGAGCCGACGCTGAGCCATCCTCTTCTAACGACGCCTACCCAACGAATGGATATTCCTTTAAGTGACGTCAACCAAGATGGCATCCCTCGAATTCTGATTGGCTGATGATCCAATCAGCCAATCAGATTGAGCTCACATTCTATTGGCTGTTCTGATCAGCCAATAGAATGCAAGCTCAATCTGATTGGCTGATTGCATCAGCCAATCAGATTTTTCTACCTTAATTCTGATTGGCTGATAGAATCCTATAAGCCAATCGGAATGTAGGTATTTGTAGTTAATTAATTTAATTATTTTAATGATAGTGTAGTGTTAGGTTTAATTGTAACTTAGGTTAGGATTTATTTTACAGGTAATTTTGTATTTCTTTTAGCTAGGTAGTTATTAAATAGTTAATAACTATTTAATAACTATTGTACCTAGTTAAAATAAATACAAAGTTGCCTGTAAAATAACTATAAATCCTAAGATAGCTACAATGTAATTATTCATTACATTGTAGCTATCTTAGGGTTTATTTTACAGGTAAGTATTTAGTTTTAAATATGAATAATTTATCTAATTATAATGTAGTGTTGGGTGTAATTGAAACTTAGATTAGTTTTTATTTTACAGGTAAATTTGACTTTATTTTATCTAGGTAGCTATTAAATAGTTAATAACTATTTAATAGCTATTGTACCTACTTAAAATAAATTTAAATTTGCCTGTAAAATAAAAATAAATCCTAAAATAGCTACAATATAATTATTAGTAATATTGTAGCTATATTAGGGTTTATTTTATAGGTAAGTATTTAGTTTTAAATAGGAATAATTAATTTAATAAGAGTAATATTTATTTATATTTATTTAATTAATATTTAAGATAGGGGGATGTTAGGGTTAGTGTTAGACTTAGGTTTAGGGGTTAATAATTTTATTATAGGTTGCGGCGGTGTAGGGGGGGCAGGATAGGGGTTAATAAATTTATTATAGGTGGCAACGGTGTAGGGGGGCAGATTAGGGGTTAATAAGTTTAATGTAGGTGGCGGCGGGGTCCGGGAGCGGCGGTTTAGGGGTTAAACAATTTATTTAATTGCGGTGGGGTCCTGGATCCGCAGGATAGGGGTTAATAAATTTATTATAGGTGGCGACGGTATAGGGGGGCATGATAGGGGTAAATAGGTATTATGTAGGTGGCAGCGGGGTCCGGGAGCGGTGGTTTAGGGGTTAATACATTTATTATAGTTGCAGTAGGGTCTATGAGCGGCGGTTTAGGGGTTAATAACTTTATTTAGTTGCGGGGGGCTCCGGGGGCGCCGGTATAGGGGGTAAAACAGTGTAGTTTAGTGTGGGTGCTTAGTGACAGCTTATCAATAAAGCTGGGAAAAAGCAGATGAGCAGCGAGATCAGATGAGTGATAACTATCACAATCCGCTGCTCATCACCCCGTACTTGTCGCGCGGCTTTTTGACAGCTTTTTTGATAACTTTGGCGAGCGTATTCAGGTCTGCGGCGGCGATGTGAGGCGAGCTTAGGCGGGCGTATTGGGGCCGGCGAAGGCAGGTAAGTAGACAGCTTGATAACTAGAGGCCTATGGGTGTTAGTTGTTTTTTCCACTTCAATGAAGTCTATGGGGGAATACATTAATGGGGTCCCAATATTTGAACTTTGTCTTTTTGGACGCGTTGGGTTGGCATTCTTGTGAAAACTTATTACTTCCAACTTGTAATATACACACTACCCGGCCTGAGTTAATGTGTGAGCGCCAACTACCACACTCCACTAGTAATCTAGCCCTAAGTATGAAATAGAAAATGTCAAGTAACTATGCATTTTACTTTTCTCCTTATATATTAATGCTTTTATTTTAATTTTGCACAGCTTCCAGGCAGTTGTATATTTGTGTTATTAGAAAAAGCTCTTATAAACATTTACTGTATTGAAAACACTGTTGTGGTTAATGTTGCCCTGTGCTTATTTGTGATAGGCTATAATTTACTTTTGAAGAATTAATCTAAATATTTCATTCTTTTACCTAAGCATTACTTATAAATTGCATCAAAACTACTCCAAATCCATTGGTATAGATTTATTTTACATTATTTTAAGATATGAAAAAAAACTATTCAAAAATGGTTATAAATGTGTCTATAATTTTTCTGTAACCATAAAGTAATGTTAATTTTCATCAAGTTATTAGAAATTAAGATTGATTTAGGTGCCACATTTAACTTTTATATGTTTAATAACTACTTACATTTGCCTATATTACAAATTTTGCACTTAACAGGGTGCGAAAATAATGCCAAAAAAGTTGCGTTATTTCACTTTCATAGCGCTGCCATTACGAGTTACTGAAAAACATCCTTGTGCTGTGCGTTAAGCTCCATACCGCTCAAAAGTCAAGGACTGATTTGACGTGCTCGTGCACGCTTTCCCCATTAGACATCAATGGGGAGAGAGTGTTAGAAAAGAAACTAACACCTGAAGTGCGGAATGGAGATTGCCGTAACGCAACCCATTGATGTCTATGGGGAAACGAAAATTACATTTAAACCAAACACCCTAACATAAACCCCTTGTCTAAACACCCCTAATCTGCCACCCCAGACATCACTGACACTAATAAAAGTTATTAACCCCTATTCCGCCACTCCCTAACACCGCTGACACTAATAAAAGCTATTAATCCTTAATCCTCTACTCCCTGACATCGCCAACACTAAAAATAATTATTACACCCTATTCCGCCGCTCCCCGACATCGCCGGCATCTAAATAAAAGCTATTAACCCATAATCCGCCGCCCCCCCACATCACCAACACTATTTAAATATATTAACCCCTAAACCGCCACTCCATGACATCGCCAACACTATAATTAAGTTATTAACCCCTAAACCTCCGGCCTCCCACATCACCGCCACTAAATAAACCTATTAACCCCTAAACCTCTGGCCTCCCACATTGCTGCCACTAAATAACCCTATTAACCCCTAAACCGCTGGCCCCCCACATTGCAAAACACTAAATTAAACTATTAACCCCTAAACCTAACACCGCCTAACTTTAAATTAAAATTACAATATAACTATATTTAAATAAATAAAAACTTACCTGTCAAAACAAAATAAACCTAAGTTTAAACTATAAATTAACCTAACATTTCTATTCTAATAAAATAAAAAACTACCAATTAAAAAATCTAAATTACAAATTTAAAAAAACCTAACACTACGAAAAAATTAAAAAAGCTAAAAATAATAAACACTAAATTACAAAGAATAAAAAACACTAAGATTACAAAAAATAATACACGAAATTATCAAAATTTAAAAACAATTACACCTAATCGAATAGCCCTATAAAAATAAAAAAGCCCCCCAAAATAAAAACACCCCCTAGCCTACAATAACCTACCAATAACCCTTACAAGGGCCTTTTGTAGGGCATTGCCCAAAGTTAAACAACTCTTTTACCTGTAAAAAAAATACAAAGTCCCCCTTACAGAAAAAAACACCAACCAACCAATCTCGCAAAATAAAAAAGAAACTGAAATTTAAGAGCTGAAATCCTACCTAGGTCTCAGATGGTGGTATCAATCATGTCGATATAGGCTGTAACGCAAGCATTTCAGCCTGAATGCGCAACCTGTAATACTGGCGCTATTAAAATCCCACACTTAAACGTCATTTTTTGGAGTACAAGATACAAGGCTGCCAAAATACAGAGAGCCAACACAGATTTATTCAACAAGTCACTACTGAATTAGGGAAATGGAACCTCATTTTATCTCATGTTGATCAATTTAGCTAGACTGGGTATTGAAAATAAAGTTGACACTCTATTACAATGAAAGAATTGCTGTTAAGAAAATAGGATTGCGGTATAAGCAGGATAAACCGCGTATGTAGTCCTCCAATACTAGGAGGCACATTACATGAGGAGGTGGGGGGGGGGCTGGGCAGTTAAGTATGGGGGGTAACATAAACTAAAAATCATGCTATTGAGATAACTGGTGATAACAAAGAGTAATAAATGTTCAACTGCAAGCAAAGTGAGAGAGAGAACAATATGCACATTGTGCACAGTAAACCGAGCACTACATGGGGGAGGATGGGTAAGAGTCTAGTCAGTTAGCTATTTGGGATAACTATTATAACTTTTATACAGCCTTTTTTATAACAAAGGAACTATGGGACTTATTACAATATTTCAGTTGAGTTACTAGTGATCAGTAAGTTACGGTAGAGGTAATCCCTCAACGAAAAACCATAGACTAGATTCACTGTTTTAAAATAAAGAACAACAACCTGTCGAAAACATACAAATACTTCCATCTACATTTTTGCATAGTTACACTAGTGTGTGTGACCGTATATAAATATCCGATGGAATAGATCCCATAATACCAGGGCACTCCTCTGAGGGTAAATATCAGATGGCTGGGAATAGCAAGGAAAAACACACAATTGAAACCTTTAGGGCAACACCAAGCAATTGTAGGTCTGCAGATGGTCTCAATAAAACCCTTAAGATACTTCATATTATGAATGGTTAATATGTGAACATGACCATGTGTGATACTCTTTAACTAAAGGTATGGCAGTGTTGTAGTAGTGATACAGCCAATGGGTTTTCTTATAAAAATGCGAGTTTCGCTTTGAATACAGAGTGGGCAGTCGCAAAGCATAGTAGATATTGCGAGACAAGGTGCATGTAAACACCCATCTACGGACTATTGGGAAAGGACTTGAGTAACTTAAGTTTAGTTAGCGACTACAGTAGTTTGGGCAGCCATGTACATCTAAATGAAATCTTTTCAAGGAAATTAGGGGATTTGGGTTCAAAGTCAGACACTTAGACTGGGAAAATAAAACTAGAGAACAAATAAACCAATCTGTAGGCTGTCAGGTACCTCCAGTACCTTTAATCCTGATCAGTAAACTCTGTGTAAGTGGTATATCATAACGTACTGACTTCTAAATGATGTATAGGATCACCAGTATATGTTTTGGTCCGGACATGCTCTGCTTCCTCGGCCGCTGGCAGCCAAGCAGTAACTTCCGGACCTAGGTCCAAATATGTATTGTAATACGGTGAGATAGTATAGAAATGTGTTGTCTAGTCATATAATATAGGAGTCGCTGTGGAGTTGAGCCTGAAAATACATATAGAAGACCACAT
The DNA here is from genome assembly GCF_027579735.1 of Bombina bombina. Classification (NCBI taxonomy): domain Eukaryota; kingdom Metazoa; phylum Chordata; class Amphibia; order Anura; family Bombinatoridae; genus Bombina; species Bombina bombina. The sequence goes on from NC_069499.1 coordinate 1,308,689,671, forward strand.
GTATAAAGAGAATGTGCGTATTACATAATCCCCTGTGTTCCATAAAGTAATTTGAAAAATACTCTGCCTGTATACTATATATATCATAGAGTCACATATATAGCTGACCACCACGTTTCATATAAAACTATGTTATACAGATAAGTTGAGGTAATGTGAAAGACTAGCTGCAATGTAAGCATATCAACATGTAGGTCAGGAAAGAATAGGCACATGTATTTCTTAAATCCCCTAATATCTAAATTCTAAATCTAATTCCGGGCTCTACATAGTATAAAAAATATAGTAAACAGCAGGAGAGAAATATTAGACTGTGCTACCTTTGGCTTTAATAGTAAGCCTCTTCAAGTCCGTATTATAAGACTGTTATTTCACATTATAAGTTGCGTTTGGGACTAATCGTCTCCTGCAGTGTGGGGAGCATATTGATGGCTAACCTATTCCGGTTTTGTTGAACTGTCTTGTGTAGATCCAGCATTGGTTCTGCTTGTAATCCTGCCATTTTACTAAAGCACATCTCTGCACAAATGTCCACAAACTAGTATCCCTCAGCTGGCCAGATCTAGAACGGGAAGCGGGCAAAATCAAGGGTGTATCCGTGAGGAGTGTCCAGAGTCCAAGTCTGATGCTGACTTGATAAGCTGCGAGATCAGAGCAGTTAGCAATTCAGTGGGGCATATATCCTTTGTTCGCTCAACGCTGAGTAGGTCAAAGCCGTCTTTAGTATTAAATCTGGGACTACAAGAAACTGAGCGGATATAATTAGATTTAGTATTGTGGGTCTTCTTTCCATGTGCAGTTCGGGGTTTGGATAATGCTCTCTCCGCTTGTTGCTTATTCGCATGAGGAATTTCAATCTGTAATATCCCAAGCAGGTCCTCACTCTCCTCGGTGAACTCCCGCATATAATCAGCTGTATCTGCAATGTCCGTGCTCGCTGTAGGGCCCGTGGCATTCGCCATTTGCATCTTCTCTGTGAAATTGTCAAGCAGCACTAGAACCTGCTGATAAAAGTCCTCCATATTTAAATGTGTCATACAGAGTTCCCCATGTATCAGACTGCGTCTGTAAGGCCGACAGTCACGGCCACCTCATGGTCATTGCGAGCGGCTGAGGTCCGGATAAATGCCGTAGTAAATGTTAAAAGTCTCATCAAATGAGTTTTTATATAAGTTGCTCTGCCCAAGTGAAGTTTTAGATCAGATACTTTGCTGAAATTTATTATTTATATCTCCAACTCAAAAAAAATTTCAAGAGCCCATGAAATGTGCATCTTGTTTCTTCTATGGTTGGCTCCGCCCCCTGTTTTACTGTATTTTTGATCCCTGATAGGGGTACCTGGAATAGTTAACATTGTTCTCCTATGTCACTCTAGATGAGCCAATCAGGATCAGGCATACATGTGTGTGCTCCACTCACAGGCTGTATATTATACATATATATTTGAAGCAGGAAGGGGGTGTTCCAGGAGTCCAAATTTTAATGTTGTGCTTATAAGCTTTTAAAGCATTAAAGGGACAGGAAACCCAATTATTTTTCTGTAAAGATTCAAATAGACCATACAACGTAAACTATTTTCAAATTCACTTCTATTATCAAATTTGTTTTGTTCTCTTGCTATCATTTGTTGAAAAGCATAGCTAGATAAGGTCAGGAGTTGGGAGCTAGCTGCTGATTGGTGGCCATCTATTATCATTAGCTCACCGCTGTCTTTAGCTAATGTCTAGTGATGCATTGCTGCTCCTTCAATTAAGGATAAAAAGACAGTGAAGCAAATGGAATAATATAAATAAATTAAAAGGTGTTTACAAATTGTAAGTTCTATCTTAATCATAAAAGAAACATTTTGGGTTTCATGTCCCTTTAAATAATACCAAAATAAGGGAATTTGTTTAAAAATAAAATCGTTTGCACTAAAATTCCCTTTAAACTAACATTTTGATAAATATATATTTTAAATCAAAATAATTATTTTTTTCTGAATTAAATTAAACGGACTAAAATATTTTAGTTTTATGATTATTTGTAGTAGAGCACATTTTCAATCCAGAGCAGATAATATGAGTTGCCACTGTTTCTCTGATATTGTACTCACTTAAACTACGAATTGTCAAACAATGGCACATATGCCAAATCCGGCCCACAACCCGCTATTTGTATAACCCGTAATTTTATTGAATCATTTATTTTTTATTTATTACACAAAATGCTTTTAGTTTATAGACACTGATTTTTTTATTAACACATAGCCAGACAGGGACTAAGCAAGCAACAGTGTTTGAGGTTGCCTCAGGCCTGCTCTATAATTCAAGTTGTGTGGCTCTCGTTCCAGGTTTTTCAGAGAAAAATAAAGGACTTGAGTACTTGTAAAAGCAGATTGCCTAAGAGCTATAAATAAATTATAAGCAAAACTGTGGAAAATAGTTTTCTCTCAGTTTTTATCTAAGCACCTAAGTAATATCAATTACCCTCTCTCTGCTGTTCTCTCCTTTAGATAACACTTTTGAGTTGTGGCCACCTTATTTGTCCACCACCACAGTTTCTCAAAACACACGTTATTAGTTTTCTTTGGGCCACAAATACTATGACAAACCTTCATTATTTCAGTTTTTTCTTGCTTCCACAAAAGCTATGGCACACATTCTTAGTTTTGCTTTTAACCAGGGGCCTCAAAAACGACTGCAGAGGGCCACATAAGGCCCCCGGGTCCCCAGTTAACCATCCGTGACTTATATGAAACAAAAACTACATTGTGCCTCATTTTCTACTGAAATAAATACACAAGCAATTTGGTTAGGTCTGCACAATCACCCAACACTCATTACTGATTTAAATTTAATGCATTGACAAATATGACAGATAGTGCAATGAAAAAAATCTGAGTTAATTCAAGCCTCCTTCTACTTCATTTTTTGGCTTTAATGATAATGGCTTCAATAATATTTTTGAGTAACATTGTATTTTCTGAACAAATTAAAACCCTTAACTTATTTTATGAATCTGTATAAGAATCCTATTGGGTTTTAAAAGGGTGAAAAGTAGGAAAAAAATAAGTGACAGTGTAGCATGATCTTAGTAAATATTACAATGCTGACTTTACTGAAAATGTATTGTGTACCACTGCTCTTCCACACAAATTATCTATACATTGTTTTGCCGATGTATAAGCCAAGAAATTTGCTCCTTATAATTGTAAGGTAAAAAAATAAACTATCTAAACAATGGAAAAAAATATAATGATTTTAACTCTTTTTATTTCCCCAAAACTAGAGACTGGGTTATACTACAAGTGCCCTAGGCACAAGACTGACAAGTATTTCCTTAGGTTTGTAACTATGATGTCAATACAGTATGTGTACTTACTATTTTTGATGCACTGGAAGCCATGTTTGCATTACACATAATGTAAAGCAGCAGACAGTTAATTGCACAGTTACATACCTCGTACATGAAGGAAGGGTCAGTGCGCCAAGATGGTTAGAATGTTTTCATCATTTTGGTATATCAGACAAATGTTGTGGAGCTTTGTATTTCAATTCAATAGTTTCATTTATTGTTTAACTTATAAATAAAAACAAATATGGTTAAAGGGATGAGACATTTGTTTTCACAAAACTGTAATGCTGTGTCAAATCAACATCTGAACTTATCAGAATTCTTTTTGGAAATATTTTTTTCCTACTGATGTAATTATTTTGGGAATTTTCAAATCAAATAGATTAGAGATAATTTTTCTTATGAAGATTGCATGTTCCTTAATAACATATCATTTTGTTCATAGCAAAAAATGTACAATTGTAAGTATAGAAAAAAATACTACTTTTCATTTACACTAACAGCTGGTCCCCTTTATATAATTGTTTTATTTTCAAAAAACTAGAAAATGGCAGTGATTCTAACATACATATTATTATGTCTCCCCAACAGCAGGTGTAATTATATTTAAACTTACATTGTATGCTTCTCTTATTCTGCTTAATATACAAATTGCTTTATTCTGAACTGGAAACCCAATGATATCTATGATCAAAGCTTTGATATAATGAGGCAGGAAAATAACAGCATCCCGATCTCGTGCACCTGTCAATCATGAAATATATGTGGGCAAAGAATGGTATCACAGAAATGTCATGTGGCCACATATGCTTATGGGCTCCTTCTAATATGGATGCAATATTTTAAGAGATTTTTCCAAGTGAAAGACAACTCCATTGATTGTAATTGACTCAACAAATAATTTATGTATGTGTTTTATTGTGGGTAAACGTTTGTGTCGGCAGTAAGCCACACAAATGATCATAAGTTGTGTAGTTGATAATAATAACTAACAGTACAGAATATAAGTTTGCACAATTAGAACTAGAATTCGGTCTCACAATTAGACTTAGAAAATAATGCATCAAGGATCTTATTAATTCTATTGAATTACCAGTTCTATAACTCTAGTAAATATGCTTTGGTTTTCTTGATAAGGCAATAACTGTTTACCTGTTTTCATTCCATTGTGCTTGTCAATTTTTTTTTTTTTTTTTTTGCATTTAGATTATCTTATTGGTTTTAACATTTAAGATTTTTGTGTTTTTATTAGGTATATTCTGGCACAGAGAACAGGCAGAGTGGGTCACAGTAAATCCTGAGCACATTGCTAAGGAAGTACCACTTGCATTTGGGAAACTACAGATCAAAGATAACTTGGACTGCCCCTTCGATCAAAGAAGTTGCTCTCTATGGATCATGGCCAATGGAGAGTTGTATAGGTGATGAAGAACAGGGTTAGTTAACAAGCTTTATTATATACTGCAGTTTTATTGTATTGATTGTTTATTTTTTGTAATTTTTACCAGCAGTGTTGCATAAATTATAAAGAGTACTTTTCATTTTTCTAATTATTAATAACTGAGACCATTGGCTTTTGATCTTTACTTGTTTCTTAGGTTGTAAATTTAAACTGATCTTCAAATATGTTTAATATTAATTGACCAGGCTCAGAAACATAATTTTATTAAGCTTTCCTATAAGCATTAAGATATTTCAGAACGAATACTTGATATTTGCAAAAGCTTTGGATTAATCCTTATATTGAGCATAGGTCGAACCTTGTTTAATGCAATATTTTTCATATTACAATTTCTAAATGTTCTATTAAATTCAGTGGTAATTGATTGTAATATTCATTACCTTTACTAAAAGTAGACTCTTTTATTAAAAACAAATGGTGACTCTTCTTTTGCTATTACAACCAGAAAGGCATGATTGGATCAACTTATAACAGAGTTCCATACCAGTATCTTAAAGGGACACTCTAGGCAAAAATAAACTTTTTAAGATTCAGAGAGGGAATGCTGACCCAATCCCATAATTAAAATCACGCGATCCCCTTAACTATTATGCAATTTCAATTTTTACTTATTTGTTTACATCAGAACTTTGTTTCAATATAGACAAATAAGTCCCACTAGGAAGGGGTTAAGTATACATATTGGTATTGTTAATATAAGAACAGCCAAGAATAAAGACTGTGAGGTAGATTTAACAAGGCGAGCCTTCAGGCTCTGTAACTTGTTTGCTGCCTCTGAGGCTGAGGTCTTCAATCTTCCCGATCCTATATGATCGGTCTGATTGACACCCCCGGCTAGTAGCCAGTTGGCTGCAAATCTGCAGGGGGCAGCAGTGCACAAGCCGTTCTGGTGAACGGCTTGTGTAATGATAAATACTGACAGCGTGTGTTATGAAAATAAACTATGACATGAAATCTAGATATGAATGTATAGAATATGTGTATACAAATTGGGGTAGATGGGTGTTTATATAGATGGGGTTTGTACACTTTTAGATCATTTGAAAAAGGAGCATTTAATTGCTCTGAAACATCACAGTTTTTAATTAAAAAAACGACAACTACAACAACTTGTTTTGGATATATATATATATATCTATATATATATATTATATATAAAATAGACGTGCATTTGTGTTCAGATGAATATGTTCAGATGAATATGTATTCATCTGAATTTCAGCCCATTTGTCTGCATAAAGAGTAGATGAATGGAAAGGGACTTAAATGACAAAGTAACAAAAGCTTTCATATTTATTGTCACACTCCAGAAGTTGTTAAGTGTCCAGGTAAGGACCCAGTGGGAAGTGACTCAATTAACACTGTCTCAACTCTCTGGATGAGACCCTGGATGTGACTATCAAGTTTTAACAATAAATAAAGAGTGTGGTTAGAAAAAGGCAGACATTTATTCAATTTGCGGGTAAAAGAAGTACCAAATTGATATCCAAAAGAAGAAGTAATGTCCAGGCAGAGGTCAAGTTTCAGCAGGCAAACAAGGTACAAGAGAATAATCTGAGAGTGTGGTCAGAGAGAAGCCAGAAGTCAAACACTAGAATTATTCTCAAAATTTAAGCACTCATAGGAACAAAATCTAATAGACACAACATGGAGTTTATTGCGTCATTATATAGCATCAACCATGGAAAAACCAGATGCGCCAGATGTGGAAAAATTAGAGTATGGACGCGGAAAAAAATTAGGTGGCAGCCGTGACATCAGCAAAGACACTGACAACCAGGCTGCTAGGCAACCGGACTCAGCGGAACATTTATTAGTTCAATTTGTTTCGTTTTTGATCTACACTTTCGTCTGTTTGTTGCAATATGTCTGGCTTTAAGTGGTGAGCACTTACAGCTATGAGTTTTGCGAGTGGCATAAAATGTGTACCTATTCCAGTTTGAGAGTACATCCCATCTCTGAATGTTCTATTTTTCTTAGAAAATTACAACATTACTTTACAAAACACTTATTCTTATTAGAAACTAGAAATAGGGGATGCACACACACATACACACACTGACATGTCCTTCAAAGAGATGAACCTAAGTATCCTCTAAATGAGTCCAAAAGACAGCAATTTTTCTTCAAACAGTCAGTTTCTTGTTTAAACTACAAGACACAAATCACAAAATGTGCCACATGGCATAGATCACCTCTGTAATGATAGGGCAAATAAAATCCTTTAATAATTAATCACAAATGAAGCAGCACCCCAATGTGCTGCAAAGAGCCCCATCACAGGAACACATTTCTGCTAGGTAACAAACAAGGGCTCTTAGTAGATTACTAATATGTACACACAATTGGCTGGCCTCTACTAATTTGTTTACCAGTACTCCAGAATGTAGTATAACAAATGTTTATTAAAACAATGACAATATAATTTCCTATGAAAATCATGACTACGTGATCCCCTTTAAAAACATGATTATGAACTTGCCAGTGCTGTTAGTGACAATTATGACAGTGCAAGTGTCATAAGTGCCTACGTGTTCATCTAGCTCCCAGTAGTGCATTGCTGCTCCTTCAACAAAGGATACCTACAAAATAAAGCAATATTGATAAAAAGACGTAAACTGGAAATTTGTTTATAATTGTATTCTCTATATGGATCATGAAAACATTTTTTTGGGTTTCATATCCGTTTAATATTAAACATGGAAATGAGTATTTGCCTTGCACAGTGAACAAATGGGTTATTTGAATAGAGCTTTACTGTAAACTTAAGAATTGTGAATGGGCTATTGTATCAGTCAATTTCGGGTCACCTCTGAGTTTTTATTTAGAAAAAAGTTCATTAACACATTGTCAGGATCTGAGGACATACCAGTCTGGAAGCAGACCCTCAGTGCAGTGGTAGGACATGAACATACCTGGCCTCTAGACTGTGGTCAGGTTACAGGATATTGGTAACGTTGCAGCTCAGATCAGTAGACTGGAAACAACACAGGATGTATGTAACTTTCTGAAATATACATAACTGAAACAGAAAAAGGGTGCAGAAAATATTATGGGTTTTGACAAGTATTTAGTAGCAAACAGAAAGTTCAAGGCTGAAGAAAAAAGGATTGGTTTTGACACTGGAATATGGTATAAGAGCTGCAAACTGAAGTTCAAGCACAGATGAATTCTTCAGTTCAGACAAGACAATTAAACTGTGAGTAGTACAGTTCAAACTGAAGTAGTCAGCAAAATGTAATATAGCACTTTATAGGGAGTTGAGACAAGTTGAAAATCAAATAGATATCCACTTTATGCAGAATGATACAAGTACCTTGTGCAGCAATTCATCAGGAGTGTAATATGTTGCAGAGATGATAAATACCCAGTTACATAGCTGTGCACCAAGACACGAAACAGATGAAAAGTAGATAGAATTGAAGCAGGAAAACTCACAGGAATCAGGTACTTGGAAACACAATGATTACTAGATGAATGATCCAGGGCAGGTTACATATAAAAATGCAGACAAAGGGGCATATTTATCAATCGCTGCTCCAGAACTTGTCCACCTGCTCTGAGGCCGTGGACAGAAATCAACCCGATTGAATACTATTGGGTAGATTGACACCCCCTGCTAGCGGCCGATTCACAAAAACTGCTGGTGAAGTTATTTAGGAGTCTTCACTGATTGACTACACTGCATGTCTGTCAAAGGCACTTAGATAAGGAGGCTGTCTGCAAAGGCTTAGATACAAGGTAATCACAGAGGTGAAAAGTATATTAATATAACTGTGTTGGTTATGCAAAAACGGTGAATGGGTAATAAAGGGATTATCTATTTTTTTAAATAAGAACATTTTTGGTGTAGACTGTCCCTTTAACCTATGCTAATGCAAAGAATAGACCTCTGAACAAACCTTATAAGGATTCAGGTAAAACCAATTTCTCAGACAGACAGTGCAGCAGTGAATGGAAATCCCACAGAAATGTAATTGACAAATGGAGAAATCTAATGCATCAAGAACAAAGCTGTATCTTAAAGACACTTTGACCTCTAGTTATCAACGTGTCTACTTACCTACCATCGCCGGCCCCAATACGCCCGCCTAAGCTCACCTCACATCGCTGCCGCGGACCTGAATACGCTTGCCAAATTTATCAAAAAAGCTGTCAAAAAGCCGCGCACCAAGTACGGGGCGATGAACAGCGGACTGTGATAGTTATCACTCATCCGATCTCGCTGCTCTTCGGCTTTTTCCCAGCTTTATTTATAAGCTGTCACTAAGCACCCACACTAAACTACACTGTTCTACCCCCTATACCGGCGCCCCTGGAGCCCCCCACAACTAAATAAAGTTATTAACCCCTAAACCACCGCTCCTAGACCCGGCCGCAACTATAATAAATGTATTAACCCCTAAACCGCCGCTCCCGGAGCCCACCGCCACCTACATTGTACCTAGTAACCCCTATCCTGCCCCCCCTATACCGCCGCCACCTATAATAAATTTATTAACCCCTATCTTGCTGATCCCGGACCCCACCGCAACTAAATAAATTGTTTAACCCCTAATCCACCACTCCCGGACCCCGCCGCAACCTATATTAAACTTATTAACCCCTAATCTGCCCCCCCTACACCGTCGCCACCTATATTAAATTTATTAACCCCTAATCTGCCCCCCCACACCGTCGCCACCTATAATAAATTTATTAACCCCTATCCTGCCCCCCTACACCGCCGCCACTATAATAAAATTATTAACCCCTAAACCTAAGTCTAACCCTAACACCCCCCTAACTTAAATATTAATTAAATACATCTAAATATTATAACTCTTATTAACTAAATTAATCCTATTTAAAACTAAATACTTACCTTTAAAATAAACCCTAATATAGCTACAATATAAATAATAATTATATTGTATCTATCTTAGGATTTATTTTTATTTTACAGGCAAATTTCAATTTATTTTAACTAGGTACAATAGCTATTAATTAGTTATTAACTATTTAATAGCTAACTAGTTAAAATAAAGAGAAATTTACCTGTAAAATAAAAACTAACCTAAGTTACAATTACACCTATCACTACACTATCTTTAAATAAATGATTCCTATTTAAAACTAAATACTTACCTGTAAAATAAACCCTAAGATAGCTACAATGTAATGAATAATTATATTGTAGCTATTTTAGGATTTATATTTCTTTTACAGGTAACTTTGTATTTATTTTAGCTAGTTAGAATAGTTATTAAATAGTTATTAATAACTACCTAGCTAAAAGAAATACAAAATTACCTGTAAAATAAATCCTAACCTAAGTTACAATTAAACCTAACACTACACTAGCATTAAATTAATTAAATAAATTAGCTACAAATAACTAAAATTAAATACAATTAAATAAACTAACTAAAGTATAAAAAATAAAAAAACTAAGTTACAAAAAATAAAAAAAAATAAGTTACAAACATTTCAAAAATTTTACAACAATTTTAAGCTACTTACACCTAATCTAAGCCCCCTAATAAAATAACAAAGCCCCCCAAAATAAAAAAAATGCCCTACCCTATTCTACATTAAAAAGTTAACAGCTCTATTACCTTACCAGCCCTTAAAAGGGCCTTTTGCGGGGCATACCCCAAAGAAATCAACTGTTTTGCCTGTAAAATAAAAATACAAACCCCCCCAACATTAAAACCCACCACCCACATACCCCTACCCTAACCCAAACCCCCCTTAAATAAACCTAACACTATCCCCATCATCCAAGAGGCGCTGAAGAAGTCTTCCATCCGATTGAAGTCATCATTAAAGGGGCGCTGAAGAAGTCTTCCATCCGATTGAAGTCATCATACAGGCGGCATCTTCAATCTTCATCCATCCGGAGAGGAGCGGAGCCATCTTCAGACGAGCCGACGCGGAGCCATCTTCTTCCACCGATGACTTCCCGATGAATGACGGTTCCTTTAAGTGACGTCATCCAAGATGGCGTCCCTCAAATTCCAATTGTCAGATAGGATTCTATCAGCCAATCGGAATTAAGGTAGGACAAATCTGATTGGCTGATTTAATCAGCCAATCAGATTGAAGTTCAATCCGATTGGCTGATCCAATCAGCCAATCAGATTGAGCTCGCATTCTATTGGCTGATCAGAACAGCCAATAGAATGCGAGCTCAATCTGATTGGCTGATTAAATCAGCCAATCAGATTTTTCCTACCTTAATTCCGATTGGCTGATAGAATCCTATCAGCCAATCGGAAATTGAGGGATGCCATCTTGGATGACGTCACTTAAAGGAACCTTCATTCGTCGTTAGAAGAGAATGTTCCGCGCCGGAGGTCTTGAAGATGGAGCCGCTCCTCGTCGGATGGAAGATGCCGCTTGGATGAAGATGTTTGCCGGTCCGGATGTCTTCGTCTGCCCGGATAGGATGAAGACTTCTCCCGCTCTGGATGTCTTCTTTTGGTCCATCGCTGCTCGGCTGAGTGAAGACGACTCAAGGTAGGGAGATCTTCAGGGGGGTAATGTTAGGTTTATTTAAGGGGAGTTTGGGTTAGAGTAGGGGTATGTGGGTGGTGGGTTGTAATGTTGGGGGGTGGTATTGTGTTTTTTTTACAGGCAAAAGAGCTGATTTCTTTGGGGCATGCCTAGGGTAGGGAATTTTTTTATTTTGGGGGGCTTTGTTATTTTATTAGGGGGCTTGGATTAGGTCTAAGTAGCTTAAAATTGTTGTAATATTTTTTAAATGTTTGTAACTTATTTTTTTTTATTTTTTGTAACTTATTTTTTTTTTATTTTTTGTACTTTAGTTAGTTTATTTAATTGTATTTAATTGTAGTTATTTGTAGGTAATTTATTTAATTAATTTAATGATAGTGTAGTGTTAGGTTTAATTGTAACTTAGGTTAGGATTTATTTTACAGGTAATTTTGTATTTCTTTTAGCTAGGTAGTTATTAAATAGTTAATCACTATTTAATAACTATTCTAACTAGCTAAAATAAATACAAAGTTACCTGTAAAATAAATATAAATCCTAAAATAGCTACAATGTAATTATTAATTACATTGTAGCTATCTTAGGGTTTATTTTACAGGTAAGTATTTAGTTTTAAATAGGAATCATTTATTTAATGATAGTGTAGTGATAGGTGTAATTGTAACTTAGGTTAGTTTTTATTTTACAGGTAAATTTCTCTTTATTTTAACTAGTTAGCTATTAAATAGTTAATAACTATTTAATAGCTATTGTACCTAGTTAAAATAAATTGAAATTTGCCTGTAAAATAAAAATAAATCCTAAGATAGCTACAATATAATTATTATTTATATTGTAGCTATCTTAGGGTATATTTTAAAGGTAAGTATTTAGTTTTAAATAGGAATAATTTAGTTAATAAGAGTTATAATATTTAGATGTATTTAATTAATATTTAAGTTAGGGGGTGTTAGGGTTAGGGTTAGACTTAGGTTTAGAGGTTAATAATTTTATTATAGTGGCGGCGGTGTAGGGGAGGGCAAGATAGGGGTTAATAAATGTATTATAGGTTGCGGTGGTGTAGGGGGGGCAGGATAGGGGTTAGTAGGTATTATGTAGGTGGCGGCGGGGTCCGGGAGCAGCGGTTTAGGGTTTAACATATTTATTATAGTTGAGGCGGGGTCCGGGAGCGGTGGTTTAGGGGGAATAACTTTATTTAGTTGCGGCAGTGTAGGGGGCGGCAGATTAGGGGTTAATATGTATAATGTAGGTTGTGGCGGGGTCCGGGAGCGGTGGTTTAGGGGGTAATAAATGTATTTAGTTGCGGCGGTGTAGGGGGGGACAGATTAGGGGAGTTTAGACTCGGGGTACATGTTAAGGTGTTAGGTGCAGACATCTCCCATAGGAATCAATGGGATATCGGGCAGCAGCGAACATGAACTTTCGCTATGGTCAGACTCCCATTGATTCCTATGGGATCCGCCGCCTCCAGGGCGGCGGATTGAAAACCTGGGCCGGAAAAGTGCCGAGCGTACCTGCTAGTTTTTTGATAACTAGCAAAAGTAGTCAGATTGTGCCGAACTTGTGTTTGGAACATCTGGAGTGACGTAAGAATCGATCTGTGTCGGACTGAGTCTGGCGGATCGAAGCTTACGTCACAAAATTCTACTTTTGCCGGGCAGCAGGGCTTGATAACTTAGGCGAATCAGCCTCGCCACAAATACGCTGCGGAATTCCAGCGAATTTGAGGTTGACGGCTTGATAACTAGAGGCCAAAGCCTTCAACATAGAGATAGATTACAAGTGGCGCTGTATTCTTTTTTTTAGTGATCGCAAAAACTCTACTAGGATTTAGATTTTTGCACTTGTCGGGTTGTGTTTGTATTACAATTTCTAAAAAAACATATTTTGTGCTAGTGTTAACCTGAATAGCATGAAAAACCTAACAATTTTTCACGTGCATGTATATGCATTCCCACATAGAAATTAATGAAGAAAAAAAAAATTGTTAAAAAAAACACCCATCGCGCAAAAAAACATATAGCATATTCGCATTCTGAAATGTGAAATATTTACAGTAAATACATAGTTAAAATCTTTAATAAATATGAAAAAAATAATATTGCATAAATATGTTTTATCATGTTTCCATCTACTTAATGGCAAAAAGATATAACACACACACACACACATATATATATATATATATATATATATATATATAGTTATAAATATATATATATATATATATATATATATATATATATATATATATATATATATATATGTGTGTGTACATATATATTTATGTGTTTATATGTGTATATATGTCTGTCTTTGCCTGCCTTTTTTTTCTACCACCCGAGATCTCCGATCTTTGAGCCCTTATAACTTTTTTGTGCAGTTATTCTAATTTATTTTTTTCACTAATGCAACTTAAAAGGTAAAACTAATATATGAGATAGACTTGTTACATGCAAAGCAAGATAGTTCAAGCCGTGATTTTTCATAATTGTGATGATTATGGCTTACAGCTCATGAAAACCCCAAATTCACAATCTCAGAAAATTTGAATATTGTGAAAAGGTGCAATATTCTAGGCTCAAAGTGTCCCACTCTAATCAGCTAATTAAGCCATAACACCTGCAAAGCATTCCTGAGCCTTTAAATGGTCTCTCAGTCTAGTTCAGTAAGAATCACAATCATGGGAAAGACTTCTGACCTGACAGTTGTGCAGAAAACCATCATTGACACCCTCCATAAGGAGGGAAAGCCTCAAAAGGTAATTCCAAAAGAAGTTGGATGTTCCCAAAGTGCTGTATCAAAGCACATTAATAGAAAGTGTGGAAGAAAAAAGTGCAAAAGCAGCAGGGATGACCACAGCCTGGAGAGGATTGTCAGGAAAAGGCCATTCAAAAGTGTTCGGGACTTTTACAAGAGCCACCACACACAGACGGATCCTGGACATGGGCTTCAAATGTCGTATTCCTCTTGTGAAGCCACTCCTGAACAACTAACAACATCAGAAGCGTCTTACCTGGGCTAAAGAAAAACAGACCTGGTCTGTTGCTCAGTGGTCCAAAGTCCTCTTTTCTGATGAGAGCAAATTTTGCATCTCATTTGGAAACCAAGGACCCAGAGTATGGAGGAAGAATGGAGAGGCACACACTGCAAGATGCTTGAAGTCCAGTTTGAAGTTTCCACAGTCTGTGTTGATTTAGGGAGCCATGTCATCTGCTGGTTTTGGTCAACTGTGCTTCATTAAGTCCAGGGTCAATGCAGCCGCCTACCAGGAGATTTTGGAGCACTTCATGTTTCATTCCGCAGACGAGCTCTATGGGGATGCTGACTTCATTTTCCAGCAGGACTTGACACCTGTCTACACTGCCAAAAGCACCAAAATCTGGTTCAATGACCATGGGATTACTGTGTTTGATTGGCCAGCAAACTTGACTGACCTGAGCCCCATAGAGAATCTATGGGGCATTGCCAAGAGAAAGATGAGACATGAGACCGAACAATGCAGAAGAGCTGAAGGCCGCTATTGAAGCATCCTGGTCTTCCATAACACCTCAGGAGTGCCCCAGGCTGTTAGCTTCCATGCCACACCGCATTGAGGCAGTTATTGCTGCAAAAGGGGCCCAAACCAATTACTGAGTACATACAGTATGCATGCTTATACTTTTCAGAGGTCATGTAATATTCTAATTTTCTGAGATTGTGGATTTGGTGTTTTCATGAGCTGTAAGCCATAATCATCACAATTATGACAAATCACAGCTTGAACTATCTTGTTTTGCATGTAATGAGTCTATCTCATATATTAGTTTCACCTTTTAAGTTGCATTAGTGAAATAAATTAACTTTTGCACAATATTCTAATTTTTCGAGTTTCACCTGTATAAATAAAAAAGATCAGACAGTGTAACTGTACCTTGTAATGTATTTTTTAAGTGTTTTGTGCAACATTTTTGTTTTGGGAAAACAGTTAGCCATAGTCTGAGATCACAGTAAGGATTGAAGTGCAAAGGGTGATTGCACTCGTGATTTCGCTCCACTTGCTCTAGCGCAATGAAAATGGCTTGCAAAAACATGATTGCGCTAGAGCAATACCGTTTACGCCTCACTTGTAATCTAGCCCATAAGGTTTTGCAAAAATGAGCTTCTTAAAGAGACAATGCTGATAAGATAGGCAAGTCATGACACATGTGGAAAAGCCTTTTTGGGAGCTTTTATGTTGAAAACACATTCGCAACAGCAGGCTTTGAAACCTTTGTAGAGCAGGTTCACTTATGGTAGCCTGCCAACTAACTTTCATTATTCAGATAGGCCATGCAATTTTTTGAAAACCGAACCTATGGTTGGCTCATATCCTAATTTCTAAGCCCTTGAAGGTCGCCTCTTATCTCAATGCATTGTTACAGTTTTTCACACCTAGACAGCACTGGTTCATGTGTGCCATATAGATCACATTGTGCTCACTCCTGTGGAGTTATTTATGAGTCAGAACTGACAGGCTAAAATGCTAATCTGTCAAAAGAACTGAAATAAGGGAGCATTCTGCAGAGGCTTAGATACAAGATAATCACGGATGTAAAAAAGTATATTAATATAACCTTGTTAGAGGGTTTTTAACATACGCAACAAAAGTTGCGTTATTTCACCCTCCGTAATGCTGCCATTACAAGTTTTGAAACAGCCGGCTTGTGTGTGCGATATGGTTGCGTTGAGCTCCATACCGCACAAAATACAAGCACTGTTTTGACGTGCTCTTGCATGCTTTCTGCATAGACATCAATGGGGAGAGCAGGTTAGAAAAAACCTAACACCTGCGATCACAGAATGAAAAGCTCCGTAACGCAGCCCCATTGATGTCTATGGGAAAAAAATGTTACGTTTAATCCTAACACCCTAACATAAACCCCACGTCTAAACACCCCTAATATGCCACTCCCAATATCGCTGCCACCTAAATAAATCTATTAACCCCTAATCTGCCGCTCCCGATATCAGCGCCACTATACTAAAGTTATTAACCCCTATTCCCCTGCACCCCAACATCGCCCACACTATGATAAATCTATTAACCCCTAAACCGCCAGCCCCCCACATTGCAACAACCTAAATTAAACTATTAACCCCTAAACCTAACCTTAACCATATCCCTAAACCTAACCCTAAGCCTAATACCCCCTAACTTTAACATATTTAAAATAGAGCTAAATTAAAGATTATTAACTAAATAATACCTATTTAAAACTAAATACATACTTACCTGTGAAATAAAAGTTTGTATTTATTTTAACTAGGTAGACTAGTTAGTAAATAGTTATTAACTATTTACTAACTACCTAGTTAAAATAAATACAAACTTACCTGTGAAATAAAACCTAAGCTACCTTACACTAAAACCTAACAGTACAAAAAATAAAAAAACCTACCATTACAAAAAATAAAAAACACTAAAATTACAAAAAATAAAAAGCCTACCATTACAAAAAATAACAAAATAAATTTTCCAAAACAATACAAATTATTCCTATTCTAATACCCTTTTTAAAAAAAAAAAACACCTCAAAATAAAAAACCCTAATCTATAATAAACTACCAAGGGCCCTTAAAAGGGCCTTTTGTAGGGCATTGCCCTAAAGATAACAGCTCTTTTCCTACAAAAGAAAATACCCCCTAACAGTATACAAACCCCCACCCCCAAACCACAAAATAAAAATAAAGTAAAACTTAATCTACCCATTGCCCTGAAAAGGGCATTTGTATGGGCATTACCCTTAAAAGGGCATTAAGCTCCTTTTCCTACCCTTAAAAGGGCATTTAGCTCTTTTAAGAAATACCCAACCTCTAACCTAAAAATAAAAACCCAACCCAAAACAAACAAAAAAAACTTTACACAAAATAACAAATGAATTATCCAAAATAATAAAAATTATTCCTATTCTCATATCCATTTAAAAAAAAAACAACAAAACACCCCAAAATAAAAGAAATCTAATCTAGAATAAACTACCAATAGCATTTAAAGGGGCCTTTTGTAGGGCATTGCCCTGTAGATATCAGCTCTTTTTCTCAACAAAAATACAAAGACCCACTCCCCAAACCCACAAAATAAAAAAAAACTATCTAAAAAACCTAATCTACCCATTGCCCTGAAAAGGGCATTTGTATGGGTATTGCCCTTAAAAGGGCATTTAGCTCTTTTTCTTGCCCTTAAAAGGGCATTTAGCTCTTTTAAAAACTGCCCAACCCCTAATCTAAAAAAAACACCAAAAAAACCTTAAAAAAACCTATCAGTAACCCCTCTTTTGGTACTCACAGTTGCTGAAGTCCCGTTTGAAGGATCTTCATCCCGGCGGCTCCATCTTCATCCAGGCGAATCCATCTTCATCCAGGCAGCATCTTCTATCTTTATCCTGGTGGCGTCTTCTATCTTCATCCCGGTGGCGCAGATGCAAGGGACGCGATCCAAAATGGCGTCCCTTGCATTCCTATTGGCTGATTGATTTTGGTAATTCAAATCAGCCAATAGGATGAGAGCTACTGAAATCCTATTGGCTGTTTAAATCAGTTTGTTTTTTTTGGGGGTATTTTTTTTTAGATTAGGGTTGGGCAGTTCTTAGAAGAGCTAAATGCCATTTTAAGGGCAATAAAAAGAGCTAATTCTTCAGGGCAATGGGTAGATTAGGTTTTTGTTAGAGTTAGTTTTTTTATTTTGGAGGGTTGATTGGGGGTGTGGGTTTTACTGTTGGGGGTCTTTGTATTTTTTTAAAGGTAAAAGAGCTGTTTAACTTAGGGCAATGCCCTACAAAAGGCCCTTTTAAGAGCTATTGGTAGTTAATTGTAGGCTAGGGGGTTATTTTGGGTGGGCTTTTTTATTTTTATAGGGCTATTAGATTAGGTGTAATTCTTTTATATTTTTGATAATTTCGTTTGTTATTTTTCGTAATTTAGTGTTTATTATTTTTGTAATTTAGTATTTTTTATTTTTTGTAATTAGATACTTTGAAATTTTTATAGTAGTGTTAGGATTTTTCTAATGTGTATTTTAGTTTTCTTTAATTGGTAGTTAGTTTAATTTTAGTTTAATAGTTATATTAGTTTAATTGTTAGTTTAAACTTAGTTTTTTTTTTTTAACGTTAATTTTTATTGAGAAGAACATTGTGAAAACCACATAACAATACACTTTTCTCTTTACACGTATGGTAACTGTAGTACACGCGACAATGCAGGCAATAAATGACATTCATAGAGGGTCTGTAAACATTGCAAGAGGATCATAAATACCTTTTAACCACTATCCGGTGCATAGTTGCACGGTTTGCTTGTTATGTATTGGTTATTCTAGGAAAACGTTTAAGTTTTTATGATTTAGTCTATATATGGCAAGAGGTGCCATATTCAATATGCCTGATAGTTGAAAGTCATAGAACAGATGGTATGTATAATATGTGAGAGCGAGTACAATGTTGTTAGATTAATCACCCAAACCCCTTGGAGAGGGGGCGGGAGCAGATGGGGAGGGGAAGGTAGAGGGAGGGAGGGAGGGGAGGGGGATAGGGGAAGGGAAGATGTCAGATGGGGGGGAGGAGGGGGGGGTGGTGATAAAAGGGAAAAAGAAAAAAACCCCGACCGTAGATATGAAGCACCTCAAGACAGTCACAATGAGGTGCTACCTCAGGGACCCGGAAGGGGATGTAGTCAGCGGTGGGCTACCAGAATTCGAGGAGAAAGGCCTCATTATGGGGTTTGTTTCAAGTAGGTCTCCCAGGGTTCCCAGACTAGGCCAAAGACTCCTGACTGGTTTCTCATCCGAAAGACATAGTCTTCCATGGATTTGATGTATTGTAGGTAGTCAACCACAGCCTGCCATCTTGGGGGCTGCAGTTTCTTCCAGTTCCTGGCTATCAGCATTTTAACCGAGGTCAACAAGTAGACAAGTAGGTATCTCTTAAGGCTCGGGGTGTCCGGGATCAGGAGTTCTAAGGCCGTGCAGGTCACACACATTTTAGACCATAGCGGTCGGAGTCTATCACATGACCACCACACATGAAGTGGAGTGCCTATTTCACCACAGTCTCTCCAACATAGGGGTAAATGTCCAGGGTACAGAGTCCTGAGTTTAGTCGGCACTAAATGCCATCTGGTAATGATCTTAAAGTAGAGATCATACATTGTGACACAATGGAGTGCGGATTTAGTCATCAGAATTGCCTTGGACCAGTCGTGTGTTGTGTAGGTAAGTTTCAGGTCAGTCTCCCAGGAGATCATGTGTCTGGTTTTTTCAAGGGTGGGAGGTCCTAAAAGGGATTTATAATGAACAGTGAGGGGCTTATATAGTTGTAGTCCCGCCTTCCACCTAATCTCCCAAGTGGTGAGTGGCCTAATCTTGTCAGTCAGGAATCCCCACGCCTTCATAAGAGATCTAAGTCTCATGAGGTCGAACTCTAAATGACGAGGAATGTCAAACCTTGTGACCATGTCTTGGAGTGTAAGTAAATTATTATTTAGGTAAAATTCACCTAAAGAGGTGATCTCCAGGTTCTTCCAGGCGGTAATCCTGACATTAGGTAGCCCCTGCAGGAGTGCCATGACCGGATGGATGGGAGAAGGGTGCGGGCTATCAATAGACTATGTCTCAGTTGGAACCAAGCTGTTTGACAATCTTTAATCAGGTGGTTAGAGATAGTTATTCGCGAGGCTAAGTGCGGGGGAACCCATAGCAGGTCTGAGAGATCAATGTATGCTGGGAGGGATGCCTGCTCCAGTTCTCTCCACCTCGCAGGTGGGAGGTCACGCTCCCAAGCTGAGGCATGTGAAATCATCGCTGCTTGATGGTAGAGCTGGACGCTGGGTAGGCCCAGTCCACCCCGATCGACCGGGGCCTGAAGAGTGGCTGCCGCAACTCTTGGTCTCTTATTATCCCAAATATAGGAATTGAATGACGTTTGGAAGCTGCGCAAGATCTTCACCGGGACTGGGATAGGGATACATCTCATGATGTACGTCAATTTGGGGAGGATCATCATCTTCAGAGCAGCAATTCTGCCCATCCACGATATTTCCTTGTATTCCCGCGATTTCTGTCGGGCATCAACCTCTTTTAATAGAGCAGAATAATTTTCCTTTATCACTGTATCTTTGTCATGTGATAGGTAGACACCTAGGTGCCGAATCCCGGTCACGGACCACTTGAACGAGTAGTAAACTTAGATTTTTAATTTGACAGATAAGTTTTAATTTAATTTAAGATAGGGAAATTGTAATTTTAATATGCAGTTAGGGGGGCGTTAGGTTTAGGGGTTACTAGTTTAAATTAGTTTATTGCGATGTGGGGGACTTTCGGTTTAGGGGTTAATAGTTTAATTTAGTATATTTCGTTGTGGGGGGCTTGCGGTTTAGGGCTTAATAGGTTTATTATAGTATTATTATAGTATTATAGGGTTTAATAGGTAGTTTATGGGTGTTTAGGGTACTTTGTGACAGTTTAGTTATGAGTTTTATGTAACCGTTTTGTAGCATAAAACTACTGCTCTCAGATTGCGGAACGGATCTTGTCAGTATAGGCTGCAACGCAAGCTTTTTAGCCTCACCGCAAAACTCATAATGGCTGCGCTATGGAAGTCCAATGAAAAAAACGTAATTTTTACGTGTGCGGGATTGATTTTATTATTTTATTATTTTAACGCTGATTTTTTCAGCATTTAAACACAAAAGCAAAACTTGTAATCTAGGTTTGTGTTAGGCACCACTGAGCTTTAGACAAATCCTAATTGATAATAAGATGTACATTTAATTTAGATACCTGAGCTGAACAGAATAATATAGACTGATAGACTGTCCACTTTGCAAAAATTGATAAACACAGAAGAAACAACCTCTTGGGATCAGCATTATAACCATTGAAATATGTAACATTACATTTTTTTTAATAATTATATATATATGTATATATATATATATATATATATATATATATATATATATATATATATATATATATATATATATTTATTATGTGTCACCTCATAAAGA
Source organism: Bombina bombina (assembly GCF_027579735.1). NCBI lineage: Eukaryota > Metazoa > Chordata > Amphibia > Anura > Bombinatoridae > Bombina > Bombina bombina. The sequence goes on from NC_069499.1 coordinate 1,308,710,991, forward strand.
GCTATTAAACTCAGAATTTAATCACTAGTAAAATATTTAACCTGACAAAATAAACAACTATGAAATATACATTTATTATTTATTAGGTCTGCTTTTGCTGTAAAATTTGGGAATTTGGGCTTCCTGTTTTCATGGTTGGAACATCTTCATAATGTTGATATTCTGTCTGAATCTACAAGATTCTACAAATTGGTTGGTAAGATAAGAGCACAAGCTCATCTGTTACTAATTACCAGGAAAATCAATTCCCACCAGATATGCAAGCGGAAATCCCTGAACTGCTATTCATTTGCAAAACCTTGTAAGTTACTACAGCAAAATGACACATTTTAAAAGCTTTTGCAATTCAGCACTTAACTGCTAATGTATAATATACATACAAAAAAAAAAAAAAAAGTTTAATATCCCATTAAATCAATAATAATTTTAAGTAATTCTGAGGGCAAAGTAGGAAATACTAGGTTTTAGTGCTATTAACTACATTTTTTTAGTCAAAATTGTAATCTTAATAAAAACAAAATCTGTTATAATTGTTTTCTATAACATGATGGTATAATTGCCTTCTACAAATAAGATATAAGACTTCTGAAAATGTGCCTTTAATAATTCAACAGTATGTTTCAGCAGTGGAAACTTAGCAAACCCATCTATTAAAATGGCCACATGAGTTTTGTTGCTATTTTTCATTAATATAAGTTGGGCCAATTATTTCTTACCATGCTACAGCCCTCTATTTCCATAAATCTATAATAATTTCAATATTCTCAATCACATAAATTGTTTTTACATTGGTTGATGACAAGTATATGTGAATAATGACCACAAATACATCCCCTGGTGATAATCAGAGAACATTGACAACTAGTTAAGATGTCCGAAGGATGTAACTCCCACATATTTCCTGTCAATACTAATCATCTGATTGATTGATCAGGGAAGCCTTGTCTTAGAACAACATCTTTCAAATGCTGCTGCAGACTTACTTAAGATTCTAATCAGCCATTAGGATGTGTGTTTTTATTTACTTCTAAAGCTGCCTTGTTTATCAAAGGGATTATTATTTATTTTTTGCTCACATTCATTTTTAATTAACTCTACATTGAGGAGTGATGCTTCTTTAGAAGTATATAGAAGGGACTGGTTCCTATCAAACATTTAAAGGGACATTTTAGAATAATAATACAATATTTTGTTATAGCATTTTATCCCTTTTATTGTCCTATGTGTTAAACACATAGTCAAAGTATTGTCGCTTTGCAACTCCAGATGAACAGTAGCTACAGCAGATGAGCCAATGAGGTTCAGGGATACATGTAAATGCCCCAGTTAAGGGCCATATGCTTATATGGAGAATAATGGGATGTTCCATGAGTGTAGCATGTTTCACTCTTTTGAAGGCGTTATACGCATAATAACATTAATTCATTTGTTTAAAATACTGTAATCTAATATTGTATGTCTAAACTAGATCCTCACTTTAAATAAAATATCATACACATTATTTATTTTATATATTTCTTGAACTGCTCCTGTTCTCTTTGGTTTGTTGGTTGCCTTTTCCCAACTGAGAGTTTCAGCTCTTTACACAGATGGATGGCATTCCAATCTTCTTGTCCATTCATGGATGTTTATTGAGTTGTGTTTTGGGTCATTATCCTGCTTGAGCACCCATGACCTGTGACTGAGACAGAGCTTTCTGACACTGGGTAGTACATTTCATTTAAGATTCCATAGATGGTCTTTTGATTCCCTTATCTTTCTCTAAACATGGAGTTGTAGTTTGCCAAAAAGCTCTACTTTTATTTCATCTGTCCAAAGGACATTCTCACAGGAGGACTATGGCTAGTCAGCATGCATTTTGGCAAGACCGAGTTGACCTTTTTTGAGTTTGTCTCTTAAAATGTAAGGGTTCCAATACTTTAAAATGCAAGAGTACCAATGCTTTAAAATTAAAGGGTACCAATTCTTTTGTCCACGTCTTTGTATGTATGTATGTATGCAGACAGCTGCACAGCTTTAAGAGACTCATGCCATTAGCCCAGACAAGCATGGATGTAAAGGCCCTAGGATTAATCACAAAATAAACATATTAACACACAACATATAGAACACATGGATAGATTAAAACAAAATGGAAGAGTTACGGGGGATGGAACCGACAGCTGACATGAGTTCAGCATAACTCTGGTGCTCTGCCTCAGAAGCCCTTTATCCAGTATTCCATCCTGGCCATCTTGCTCCCTAAATTCCCCAAACACACAAAGACAACATCCCTCTATCATCCCAACTAACTGAGGGAGATATTGGAGTCTCTGGAGATCCATCACGGCAATACGCCCACGGCTTTAGTAGGCCACAATTGAAGTCTCGCCATACCCATCGCAACCCAACCAAACCACCCAATTTGCCAATCCCGCCTTAGAGAGGACAACACATCACACATAAATAGCCTAATCGGCAAGAGGTTTACAGCTCAAGCACAGAAGACTCGTCTAGCATTTCCTTCTTAACCGGCCTGGATAAAGGCCATAAATCTAGGGCGGAGATTGGGTCTAGCGTGGACTGTTGCACAGGAAATGACTCGTCAGCCATGCTTCTACAGTGCAGTGTACAAATCCACCCACACCAATCCACCCACCGAGGTGTACTCGCCCATGAATGGGCTCAATATACCTAGCACCTGCAACCCCAGACGATCCGGGATACAGCCATAACTACAGGCCGGGGATTAGGCCTAACACAGACTGGAATCTGGCAGATGGTAAGCAGCTATTGTCAAAACAGGACACAATCCACCCACACCACAGTGTGATCCCCATATACAGGGAGTGCAGAATTATTAGGCAAGTTGTATTTTTGAGGATTAATTTTATTATTGAACAACAACCATGCTCTCAATGAACCCAAAAAACTCATTAATATCAAAGCTGAATAGTTTTGGAAGTAGTTTTTAGTTTGTTTTTAGTTATAGCTATTTTAGGGGGATATCTGTGTGTGCAGGTGACTATTACTGTGCATAATTATTAGGCAACTTAACAAAAAACAAATATATACCCATTTCAATTATTTATTTTTACCAGTGAAACCAATATAACATCTCAACATTAACAAATATACATTTCTGACATTCAAAAACTAAACAAAAAGAAATCAGTGACCAATATAGCCACCTTTCTTTGCAAGGACACTCAAAAGCCTGCCATCCATGGATTATGTCAGTGTTTTGATCTGTTCACCATCAACATTGCGTGCAGCAGCAACCACAGCCTCCCAGACACTGTTCAGAGAGGTGTACTGTTTTCCCTCCTTGTAAATCTCACATTTGATGATGGACCACAGGTTCTCAATGGGGTTCAGATCAGGTGAACAAGGAGGCCATGTCATTAGATTTTCTTCTTTTATACCCTTTCTTGCCAGCCACGCTGTGGAGTACTTGGACGCGTGTGATGGAGCATTGTCCTGAATGAAAATCATGTTTTTCTTGAAGGATGCAGACTTCTTCCTGTACCACTGCTTGAAGAAGGTGTCTTCCAGAAACTGGCAGTAGGACTGGGAGTTGAGCTTGACTCCATCCTCAACCCGAAAAGGCCCCACAAGCTCATCTTTGATGATACCAGCCCAAACCAGTACTCCACCTCCACCTTGCTGGCGTCTGAGTCGGACTGGAGCTCTCTGGCCTTTACCAATCCAGCCACGGGCCCATCCATCTGGCCCATCAAGACTCACTCTCATTTCATCAGTCCATAAAACCTTAGAAAAATCAGTCTTGAGATATTTCTTGGCCCAGTCTTGACGTTTCAGCTTGTGTGTCTTGTTCAGTGGTGGTCGTCTTTCAGCCTTTCTTACCTTGGCCATGTCTCTGAGTATTGCACACCTTGTGCTTTTGGGCACTCCAGTGATGTTGCAGCTCTGAAATATGGCCAAACTGGTGGCAAGTGGCATCTTGGCAGCTGCACGCTTGACTTTTCTCAGTTCATGGGCAGTTATTTTGCGCCTTGGTTTTTCCACACGCTTCTTGCGACCCTGTTGACTATTTTGAATGAAACGCTTGATTGTTCGATGATCACGCTTCAGAAGCTTTGCAATTTTAAGAGTGCTGCATCCCTCTGCAAGATATCTCACTATTTTTGACTTTTCTGAGCCTGTCAAGTCCTTTTTTTGACCCATTTTGCCAAAGGAAAGGAAGTTGCCTAATAATTATGCACACCTGATATAGGGTGTTGATTTCATTAGACCACACCCCTTCTCATTACAGCGATGCACATCACCTAATATGCTTAATTGGTAGTAGGCTTTCGAGCCTATACAGCTTGGAGTAAGACAACATGCATAAAGAGGATGATGTGGTCAAAATACTCATTTGCCTAATAATTCTGCACTCCCTGTAGTCTAGCCTCACATCTTAATCAACAGCCTATACCACTAGCTCACAGATTAATCTGTGTACTCTAAATCCACCCTTAACACCAAAATCTGAGTGCAGACCTCCTTACTATATTTACGGCCCTGCTGCTTACAACTCCCAAGCCACCAACAGTCAAGGGGGAAAATACCAGCACTCTGACATAACCATCAATATTTCCCTGCAACTGAAGCCACTGCAAGACCCCACATTCCTATTTCTTATACATACGTAGTGAGCATATCAGCTTCTTTTTCACAGCTGCTTTCTCATAAAAGCCGACAGACCCTAAAACTGAGACCTCTTTCTACCTAAGCATAGACCTTTTGCCACGTTCCCCCACTGTCTACCATGGCCTCCAGATGGACCATTAAATAAGACAAATTACCAAAATCTACTATAGGAAAATCCCTCATGATGTCTTCATTCCTACAATGCCCTTATACGGCAGACACCTCTCCTACTAACCACAAATGGAGGGATAAAACCCCAGCAGCTCCCACACAAGATAAGCAGCCCTGCAGATCTCAAATAGAAGATATGCAACTCTCAGCTACTATCCTACAAAATCTGCCCTCAAAGCAAGATATTGCGGACATCGTTTGCTCCTGTATAAGAGAGGAATTAGCAGAAATGAAACAAGACATCCATACATTAGATTTCCAGGTGGAATCCAGCTTAGAAACCAACCAAGATACCATCAAGGAGGATATCCAACACATGACAGACCAGCTCACTTCCTAACAGGAAACTATCTTATCACTTCAAGACAAACTCGAAGATCTTGAAAATCGGAGTAGGTGCAAAAACCTACGAATCAGAGGAGTACCTGAGTCAGTGTGACCTAGAGATTTTCCAGTATACCTTCAAAATGTATTCCAACACCTAAAAGACCCCTCTTTCCCAGCAGAGATTCCCTGGGTCAGAGCACAAAGGACTCTAAGACCCAAACTTCCAGAATAAGCCCCCCCCAAGAGACATTGTGATCCACATCAAAAACTTTCAAGAGAAAGAAATGCTCTTAAACCAATCCCGAAAGAATGAGCCTATCAGATTTAGAGGAAATGTCCTACCGTTTTTCAAGACTTATCATCCAAAACCCTGCAACACAGGAAATAATTCTCACCACTCATCACCTTATAAAGGAAAGAGTACCCTACAGATGGGGTTTCCAGACACACATCTGGATCATCAGAAACAACACTCGTCTCATCTGCAAGTCACCAGAGGACATTCCTCATTTTTGCTCCATGCTTGGACTTGTCCTCCCTCAGAGACTCCCTCACTTCCCCAAACTTCATTCCCCAGTGTCGCTATCACTGCTCCTGATCTTTGGATGATGTCATCCCCAGGATGGACAAGTAAACACAACAAAAAAATCCCACTCTGACTTACTCTTTAGACTAACTATCAATCATTAGCAATCTAACTGGACCTTAAACTCATGGTTTACACATGGTTTATACACCCCCTCTCCCCTACCCCCCTTTCCCGCTCCCTTGTCCTGTTTAAATCCTTCCATTTTTACCTATTCCCCCACACACCCCTGGCCAGGATGTTATACTTAAATTATTGCTTTGACATTTAGACCTAAATGTAAAAGGGCCTGCAGCAGTAATACCCCACATCCACTCTCATTTATGCCCTATGTTAGGAAGAGAGACTTTCTTCTTCTTCTTTTTTTCATTTGTTGTTTTAGTTATTACAGTTACCAATGTTTTACTGTTCCTTAACAGTTGTTACTTTGAATGCTATATACTATATACATTGTATTTTCTCTTGCAGGATTGCATACACTTATGCAAACACTATTGTACCACAGCACATACTCCCATTCCATAGCAAGATCAAAACAGAGCAACATACAACCTTAAGCATAGATGTCTAAACCCACAAACGAAAAAATACAAGCATTAACCCTCCTGACCCAAAATGCTAAAAGGCTTAAACTCACCCCAAAAAGATCAAAAGCCCTCCTAGACTTAACTAAATGAAATGTTGAGATATTATTTTTTACAAGAAACACACTTCAAATGTAACAGAGAACCTAAATATGTTGGCAAAACCTTCACCACCCATTATCACAGATCCAACATTTCCAAGAAGGGAGGAGTGAGCATTCGTCTACACAGATCACTCCCTTTCACACTTATCTAATCAACAAAAGACACTGATAGAAGATTTCTAGGCCTTGTTGGACTACTATATGGTAGACCCATCACCCTAATAAACATATACGCCCCAAACACAAACCAAACACCCTTTTTCAAATATATATTTACTAAAATTGTGGACATCGCCAGGGACTTATCTTCATAGCGGGAGATTTCAACATTCCCCTTCAACCATCCAAAGATAGCTCCAACCCAAACATCAATGTTCCCAAAAAAGTTTAAAATACACTATGAACAGGACTGAGAAACCTCAATATATAAGACACTTGGCGCTTCATCTACCAAGATAAAAAAGATTACACTTTCTTTTCTCACCCCAACAAAACATACAGCAGAATTGATTATATCTTATATGACCAGTCAGCCCTAGCCCTTGTTAAGAGATGCAATATCTCACCTACCTCCTGGACTGACCACTCAGCCATAAAACTCAAAATACTTTGGCACAATAAACCCTCTACACCATATCAGTGTAATAATCCAGTGGTGATAAAAAAATTCAACACCACAATTGAGGAATATTTTAGACTAAATTTGCAATCCACAGATAACAAATATGCCATCTGGGAGGTGCATAAATGCATACTCAGAGGAGAACTAATCAAAATCAAAGCTCACCAAAAAAAACTACATAGATAAACATACAAAGAGTTATCAGACACATTTGCCTACCTAGACTAAAACCTTAAAAGATCCCCTGCAAATCCTCAAATAAACATTGACTTACAAAAGCCAAACATGCTTTAGATAGTTTTCTACAAATTGAATACCAGGCATTGCGAACCAAAACAATAAGCATGTTTTATTACAAAAGCAACAGATCCGGCAAACTTTTGGCAAGGGCATTGAAAAAGAAAAGATTAAAATCACATATATACGAACTCCAACACCCCACCTCTCCAACCACCTTTAAAGCAACAAAATGCATTCTTCAATCCTTTCATGAATATTATTCAACACTTTACAACATCCAAAAAGACACGCTAACAAACAAGCCACCTCTTGATATGACAACTTATGTCAACAATACTTAACTACCCACATTGACACCAGACCAACTCCAACATCTTAACAATCCCATAACCCAACAAGAACTATTAGCTGCTATCAAATCCTTGAGTAATAGGAAAAGCCCAGGCACAGACAGTTTAACTGGAAAGTACTATCAAGCATTTTCTCCACTACTCTCACCCCACCTTACACAACTATTTAATAAAATTAATGATAAGAATCCCTTCCCACAATCCATATTAGAGGCACAAGTCGCTGTAATCCCCAAACCAGGTAAACCATCAACTACCCCAGCGAATTTCTGCCCGATATCCTCCTGAACACAGATATTAAATTGTTTGCAAAAATTCTAGCCAATATCATTAACGTAATCTTACCATTAATAATTCATCTTAATCAGGCTGGTTTTACCCGTCACAGAGAAACACTATCTCCACATAGTGGCTTTCATGAGCCTCTATGAAAAGTAATTTTGGGATTTTTGATGTTCTATTATTAGTTCTTAGAGACACTCTCATTAAAAAAAAAGTATACACGTGTACACACAAACTCATATATACACACAGAAACATATATATATATATAAATGTGTTTTTAACCCTTACAGTTTATAAGTCTGAAGTCAAGCTAAATATTCTAGAGCAGTTTTGGGTTCGGTCAAGCGCAAACTATAACATTTAACTTATAATTATAATACCAGCGCAAATTAGCACAGTTGCGATATCCATTTAAAGTATAGGCTGCACTTGAGTGAAATGGGCCACGCTAACCATTTTCTGGTTTAGCTGCTTTACAATGGACTAACTAATGCTAGTGTGGTCCAGCAATATTGGTTATCGTGCCTGTGCTATCATTATTATGCCATTTGTCATCTTGCCCTTTAATTAACTAAGAAAACAATGTTTTCTGTTTTTGTAAGAAATCAATCTAAAATCAAAAATAACACTGTGGGATATTAATTTCCTGAAGCAGAAAGCAGCTGCAACTTTATCTTATATAACAGGATTTTAGTCCAGTGTTGAAGAATTCACTGTACAATCCATGTTTATAAAGCCCCACTGTACAAACTGTGATTTCCAAACCTCAATCTCACTGTACAACTGTGACTTCCCTACCTCACTCACACTGTATAAAATGGAGTTTCTATAAATGTGAGAGGATTGAGCTTTTAAACAAACAAAACTGTATGGCAAAAACTTAAAGGGACATAATACTCATATGCTAAATCACTTGAAACTGATGCAGTATAACTGTAAAAAGCTGACAGGAAAATATCACCTGAGCATCTCTATGTAAAAAAGGAACATATTTTACCTCACAATCTCCTCAGCTCAGCAGAGTTAAGTTCTGTGTAAAAAGTTATACTTCACCTGCTCCCAGCTACAGGTAAAAATAAAAATAAATGAAGAAATGAACAGCAGCCAATCAGCATCAGCAGTGCTGAGGTCATGAACTTTTATTGTGATCTCATGAGATTTGACTTGACTCTCATGAGATTTCATTGTAAATTTCCTTTACCTGATTGGTGAAATAATATGAGAGTGCACAAGGCTCATCCCTTCAGCTGTCCTAGAACAGACACTCTAATATGCTGCTTAGAAATCCTTTACAATGGGATGTGGCTACTGAGGAACTTTTGAGGTAAAATATCTTTCTTTTTTACATAGAGATGTTCAGGAGATATTTTCTAGTCAGCTTTTTACAGCTATGCTGCATCACTTTCAAGTGTTTAAACATTTGGGTATTATGGCCCTTTAACTCCTGATTAGAACATTGTGATTGCCAAGATAAATCTTGTGTTAAATCTGATTCAAATGGCCATTTTGTTCTCTAAACAAAATGCAAAACCTGTGGTCTAGAGCAGCCCTTCTTAAACTTTTTCCACTCATGACCCAAATTCACGCAATACATTTTTACGTGACCCCGGGTATATAAAATAGGTATACATATAAAATGAAAGGCTGCAGCAATCAGGGCATTTATCAGCACTGCAATTAACTGCTTAGAGAGAGAGAGATCTGTAGAAGAGATATAGTAGAGCCACCTCAGATTTAACAACTCTAGTTTGGAATTTGTAAGAAAGCTTTTGGGGGACACAGGTATAACAATTCTGTATTCATTAGTATTCTTCTCTATTCATTATTGCAGGCAGCTTGCTCACCCATATTGTGAAATACTTCAGCGCTCTGTAGATTGGGCTGCATGTTTGCTCCAGAAATACCAGCATCCCATGTAGATGCTGACATTCAAGTTAGGAGCCTAATATAACAGCTTGCACTCGCAACTTGAGAGCAATCAGCTCCCCAAGCACTTCCAAACAGTAGGATGGCAGTGAGTAAGGGAGAGCCCCAGAATTGGAGAATGTGCCCTTTTGGCAGATATGCATTTATATATATATATATATATATATATATATATATATATATTTATATATATTTATATTACATTCCAGCTTACTGCCCCGTTATGCAAGGTCTTTCCAGATTCAATCTAAGATGTTTACATCTGCATAAAATGTTATACTCTCAGACTAAGATTGCTCAGTGTTTGAAATGAGACCGGTTAACTTAAAACTGTTCAGTTTACACTACAGCTGACTTAATTTTGAAATGCATACCAACAAGCTTAAATCCTGCATTTAACCAGATCTAATGTTATGAGTACCACAGTTTATGGTTCCACCAAGACCATATAGAGTACAACATTTTCAAAATCCATAAGTACAGCTGACAGATGGGAACATTTGTACACTATATTTGAAGTGGTGCTCTTGGTTGGGGAAAAAAACAAACAAACATATGAAAAAAGTATTTTTCTTCATCTAGCCATCTACCCTGATCATTAATGTACAATTTTAAATTCACAGAATTATTTTTGTTTGCACATTTGCAAATATGATTCTTTAAAAAGTGATCTCTTAATTTCTGCAATTTTTTATCATGCATGTCACACACTTTTGTTTTATGGGATGCAAGGTGCATAAATGTGAGTGTTTATGTGGGTGTCTGTGTTTATGTCTTGTGCTTTGGTTTGTGTCTCTATGAGTGTGCATGTATTTTTTTTCTGTGGGTCTCTCTGTGAGGGTGGGTGTGTATGTCTTTGTGTATTTTCTGTGGATGTCTGTGAGGGTGGGTGCATATGTCTTTGAGCTTTTTCTTTGGGTGTCTCTGTGAGGGTGTGTGTATGTTTGTTTTTGTGTATTTTCTTGGATGTCTCTGTGAGGGTGTGTGTGTGTGTATGTATGTATGTATGTATGTATGTGTTTTCTGTGGATGTCTCTGTGAGGGTGTGTGTGTGTCTTTGTGTGTTTTATGTGGATGCCTCAGTGAGGGTGTTTTATGTGGTTGTCTCTCTGTGTGTGTATGTCTTTGTGTGCTTTCTGTGGGTGTCTCTGTGTGTATGTCTTTGTGTGTTTTGTGAGTCTGTCTCTGTCAATGTTTCCTTGGGTGTATGTGCAAGTTTAGGTTTGTGTGTGTGTGTGTGTGTGTGTGTCCATTGTCTGCTCCTTTTTATGACATTTTGACCTTCCTACTAATTATTCACATCTTTCTACAGACTTTGAGACTGACGAGACCTTTGCGGAAGTCACCTATCTACAATTTAACCTTTAAATTATTGTTTAGGCAGTTCAGGGCCCTTCCTTTCAGCCACTGCATGCTATTGTCATCATTTAGTTGGCATCTTCCTTTACAAAAAGATATTCAGAACTCCATATTTTGTTTTGTAAATCTCCTTTTTTTTTTTTTACAAAACTGTAGTTTACCTCATTACTTGGCAAGTCAATGTAAACAAGTGCTGAGTGTCTGTTTGGGTGTCTGTGTCTGAGTTTGTTTCTTTGCATGTCTGCTAGAGTGTCTATATGTGAATCCTTATGTGTGAGTGTGTGTGTGTGTTTCAGTGTATGAGTGTGTCTGTGTGTGTGTGTGTATGTTAATATCTTTACAACATTTCCAAGTTTAAATAGACACTTAAGAATAAAGTGCATATACGTTTTAGTCACTTGGTAAAAAATTGCACATGTCAAGGAGGGGGGGGGGCCCTGATCAATGGTTAAGTCAGGGGCCCCAAAATTTCTAGTGGTGGTCCTGCATGTAGCCGCAAAATGTGAATCACCCCCGAATAGGGTTTTTAATGGTTTATGGATTAAAGGCATATATGTCGATTGATGCATTTTAATAGTGTTTCCTATTGCTAGTAGGTGATGTTTGCAATTATTTGTAATATACACACATTTATTTATTTACAGTATCTATAATAATATTTGATAATACAATTTTTATTATTTTATATATATATATATATATATATATAAATATATATATATATATATATATATATATATACAGTCTGAGGAAGGGGATACATTATTACCAAAACGTTACACGGTAACAGTAAATTTGCTTTTGAAAAATCCAGCGAGTGCAAGTCTCTTCTGTATGCTATGACCATTCACTAGCACCCTGGTAGTTGACGTTTAAGTGAGAGTGCACTTCCGTGCTACACTATATATATATATATATATATATATATATATATATATATATATATATGATAATGTTAATGTAAAATATCTATATCTATATATTTATAGGAATAGATATATAGTTTTAGATATATATATATATATATATATATATATATATATATATATTTAATCTTTAGCTTTGGTTAACTCTATGGGGTCTATTTAACAAGGGCCGAATGGCCCCTGTTCCCCTTGTTTCTGCGTGAGCCTTCAGGCTCGCCAGAAACAGGAGTTAAGAAGCAGTGGTCTTAAGAGGCGGCGTATAGCAATCTGCCCGATCATGTATGATCTGGCTGATTGACACCTCCTGCTAGCGGTCGATTGGCTGCAAATCTGTAGGGGGCGGCATTGCACCAGCAGTTCACAAGAACTGCTGGTGCAATGATAAATGCTGACAGCGTATACTGTCGGCATTTATCGATGTGCGACGGACATGGTTCGTTATAGCGGATCATTTCCGTCCGCACAATGATAAATGGACCCCTATACAAAAATCATTAGGAATTAATATATCTAGCCTATGTTATATATTTTTTCCTGCAAATTAAAATGAATTTGTGGTTAGAATATAAAAATAAAGTCAAAATGTTTTTTTTTTCTCTAATTGTGGTAGAAAACAACACTTGACAATTCTGCACCATTAGAGCACTGTAAAATTAATGTGTAATTTTCCATATAATCCAGACCTGGAAAACAACAATATGGTGCTGTCTACATTTCCCTTAAAATTTCCATTGATTCTTAAGAAAAAGGTCTCTTTAATTTAATATTAAATTATTATTATAAACATTAAATTATATTTAACATGATGTTGGGGCTCAAAATTTCAATCCCATATCCAGCTATTTTTTTCATTTTTTCATCATCAGGTTTTTTTTTAAACAAAGTTTACCCCCAGCTCTTCAAACCTAGCACATGTAGAATAGAAATCAGGGACTCCAAGGTCTATATCACCAAAGTCCTGACTGTCAGGGTTTCCATTGTAAAAAGGTTAAGTCCCCTAGTTATATGCTAGTTCTATTGTTGCTTTCCATAAGAACATGCAAGCTGTTTTATTTTTCCCATCTTTGTCCTTGTATCCAACAAAAATATAATTCCAGTAATTTCCTTGGGATCTTTTACTCTGAGCATTGTGTGTTGCATCATGAAATCCTGTAAGCCTCCTCATTGGTCAGGCTGGTCAACTCAGGCTCCAGTTTCTTGATCATGTCTGTCCTATTACTGTACATCTGAGCAAGATTGCCATGAGAAGAATATGTATATATCCCCTTGAAAAAGTAATAACGTTTACTAGAAACATTTTTTTAATATGTTTTAAAAACCTACGGCTAGATTACGAGTTTTTGTCGGTAAGGCTGTGTGGTGCTAACGAGCCTTTTTTTCTTACCGCTCACTTAAGACAACACTGGTATTAGGAGTTTTCTGCAAACCGGCGTTAGCCTCAGAAAAGTGAGCGTTGAGCAAAATTTAGCTCCACATCTCACCTCAATACCAGCGTTGCTTACGGTAGCGGTAAGCTGGCAAAGCGTGCTCGTGCACGATTTCCCCATAGGAAACAATGAGGCTGAGCTGGCTGAAAAAAAACCTCACCTCAATACCAGCGTTGCTTACGGTAGCGGTAAGCTGGCAAAACCTGCTCGTGCACGATTTCCCCATAGGAAACAATGAGGCTGAGCTGGCTGAAAAAAAACCTAACACCTGCAAAAAGCAGCGTTCAGCTCCTAACGCAGCCCCATTGTTTCCTATGGGGAAATACTTTTTATGTCTGCAGCTAACACCCTAACATGAATCCCGCGTCTAAACACCCCATATCTTACACTTATTAACCCCTAATCTGCCACCCGACATTGTCGCCACCTACATTATATTATTAACCCCTAATCTGCCTCTCCGGACACCGCCGCCACCTACATTATCCCTATGAACCCCTAATTTATTGCCCCCAACATCGCTGAATCCTACATTATATTTATTAACCCCTAATCTGCCACCCCCATTGTCGCCGCAGCTATATTAAATTTATTAACCCCTAATCTGTCGCCGCCAACATCGCCGCCACTATAATAAATATATTAACCCCTTAACCTAAGTCTAACCCTAACCCTAACACCCCTTTTAAGTACTATTTGTAATTTAGTATAGGGTAGGGAATTTTATTATTTTGGGGGCTTTTTTATTTTATTAGGGGGATTAGATTAGGTGTAATTAGTTTAAAAAAATTGTAATTCTTTTTTATTTTCTGTAATTTAGTGTTTGTTTTCTTTTGTACTTTAGATTATTTTATTTAATTGTATTTCATTTTAGTTAATTGTAGGTAGTTTATTTAATTAATTAAATGATAGTGTAGTGTTAGGTGTAATTTAGGTTAGGATTTATTGTACAGGTAAATTTGTACTTATTTTAACTAGGAAGTTATTAAATAGTTAATAACTATTTAATAACTATTGTACCTAGTTAAAATAAATACAAAGTTGCCTGTCAAATAAATATAAATCCTAAAATAGCTACAATGTAAGTATTAGTTATATTGTAGCTAGCTTAGGGTTTATTTTATCGGTAAGTAGTTTTAAAAAGGATTAATTTATTTAATAGTAGTAATTTTATTTAGTGTTATTTAAATTATATTTAAGTTAGGGGGGTTAGACTTAGGGTTAGACTTAGGTTTAGGGGTTAATAAATTTAATATAGTAGTGGCGACGTTGGGGGCAGTAGATTAGGGGTAAATAAATGTAGCTAGGGGTCGGCGATGTTAGGAATGGCAGATTAGGGGTTAATAAAATTTAAACCCTAAGAGTAATGAGGAAACCAGACGTGGACTCCATGCACACTTGCCCTTAGAGAGATACAACTGCACCTCACTGACGAGGCCCATAGAAGGCCGAAACGATCGTCTGGGGTTGTTGCTTCCCTTGTTCAGAGAAGAATTGCCTGGTATTTCGGCGCTGGACTGTCATTGGGCAGGGTCAGACTGATATGCTTTAGGATATTTTTTCTCTGTGAAGGGGCGTAGTGTGCAAAAAGAACTGGAAAAAAGAACTGGCACCCTGAGGAATTCAATAAAAATGAACATACATGGAAGTTATTCCAGCTTCTGTTCTATCTCATGGAGTGCTGTTCTCTCTCTTTCACTTTTTATGCAAATTATTCTTGGGTCACCCTAAGAGTAATGGGGAAACCAGATGTGGACTCCATGCACACTTGCCCTTAGAGAGATACAACTGCACCTCACTGACGAGGCCCATAGAAGGTTGAAACGATCGTCTGGGGTTGTTGCTTCCCTTGTTCAGAGAAGAATTGCCTGGTATTTCGGCGCTGGACTGTCATTGGGCAGGGTCAGACTGATATGCTTCAGGATATTTTTTCTCTGTGAAGGGGCGTAGTGTGCAAAAAGAACTGGCACCCTGAGGAATTCAATAAAAATGAACATGCATGGAAGTTATTCCAGCTTCTGTTCTATCTCATGGAGTGCTGTTCTCTCTCTTTCACTTTTTATGCAAATTATTCTTGGGTCACCCTAAGAGTAATGGCGAAACTAGACGTGGACTCCATGCACACTTGCCCTTAGAGAGATACAACTGCACCTCACTGACGAGGCCCATAGAAGGCCGAAACAATCGTCTGGGGTTGTTGTTTCCCTTGTTCAGAGAAGAATTGCCTGGTATTTCGGCGCTGGACTGTCATTGGGCAGGGTCAGACTGATATGCTTCAGGATATTTTTTCTCTGTGAAGGGGCGTAGTGTGCAAAAAGAACTGGCACCCTGAGGAATTCAATAAAAATGAACATGCATGGAAGTTATTCCAGCTTCTGTTCTATCTCATGGAGTGCTGTTCTCTCTCTTTGACTTTTTATGCAAATTATTCTTGGGTCACCCTAAGAGTAATGGGGAAACCAGACGTGGACTCCATGCACACTTGCCCTTAGAGAGATACAACTGCACCTCACTGACGAGGCCCATAGAAGGCCGAAACAATCGTCTGGGGTTGTTGTTTCCCTTGTTCAGAGAAGAATTGCCTGGTATTTCGGCGCTGGACTGTCATTGGGCAGGGTCAGACTGATATGCTTCAGGATATTTTTTCTCTGTGAAGGGGCGTAGTGTGCAAAAAGAACTGGCACCCTGAGGAATTCAATAAAAATGAACATGCATGGAAGTTATTCCAGCTTCTGTTCTATCTCATGGAGTGCTGTTCTCTCTCTTTGACTTTTTATGCAAATTATTCTTGGGTCACCCTAAGAGTAATGGGGAAACCAGATGTGGACTCCATGCACACTTGCCCTTAGAGAGATACAACTGCACCTCACTGACGAGGCCCATAGAAGGCCGAAACAATCGTCTGGGGTTGTTGCATCCCTTGTTCAGAGAAGAATTGCCTGGTATTTTGGCGCTGGACTGTCATTGGGCAGGGTCAGACTGATATGCTTCAGGATATTTTTTCTCTGTGAAGGGGCGTAGTGTGCAAAAAGAACTGGCACCCTGAGGAATTCAATAAAAATGAACATGCATGGAAGTTATTCCAGCTTCTGTTCTCTCTCTTTGACTTTTTATGCAAATTATTCTTGGGTCACCCTAAGAGTAATGGGGAAACCAGACGTGGACTCCATGCACACTTGCCCTTAGAGAGATACAACTGCACCTCACTGACGAGGCCCATTGAAGGCCGAAACGATCGTCTGGGGTTGTTGCTTTCCTTGTTCAGAGAAGAATTGCCTGGTATTTCGGCGCTGGACTGTCATTGGGCAGGGTCAGACTGATATGCTTCAGGATATTTTTTCTCTGTGAAGGGGCGTAGTGTGCAAAAAGAACTGGCACCCTGAGGAATTCAATAAAAATGAACATGCATGGAAGTTATTCCAGCTTCTGTTCTATCTCATGGAGTGCTGTTCTCTCTCTTTGACTTTTTATGCAAATTTTTCTTGGGTCACCCTAAGAGTAATGGGGAAACCAGACGTGGAATCCATGCACACTTGCCCTTAGAGAGATACAACTGCACCTCACTGATGAGGCCCATAGAAGGCCGAAACGATCGTCTGGGGTTGTTGCTTCCCTTGTTCAGAGAAGAATTGCCTGGTATTTCGGCGCTGGACTGTCATTGGGCAGGGTCAGACTGATATGCTTCAGGATATTTTTTCTCTGTGAAGGGGCGTAGTGTGCAAAAAGAACTGGCACCCTGAGGAATTCAATAAAAATGAACATGCATGGAAGTTATTCCAGCTTCTGTTCTATCTCATGGAGTGCTGTTCTCTCTCTTTGACTTTTTATGCAAATTATTCTTGGGTCACCCTAAGAGTAATGGGGAAACCAGACGTGGACTCCATGCACACTTGCCCTTAGAGAGATACAACTGCACCTCACTGACGAGGCCCATAGAAGGCCAAAACGATCGTCTGGGGTTGTTGCTTCCCTTGTTCAGAGAAGAATTGCCTGGTATTTCGGCGCTGGACTGTCATTGGGCAGGGTCAGACTGATATGCTTCAGGATATTTTTTCTCTGTGAAGGGGCGTAGTGTGCAAAAAGAACTGGCACCCTGAGGAATTCAATAAAAATGAACATGCATGGAAGTTATTCCAGCTTCTGTTCTATCTCATGGAGTGCTGTTCTCTCTCTTTGACTTTTTATGCAAATTATTCTTGGGTCACCCTAAGAGTAATGGGGAAACCAGACGTGGACTCCATGCACACTTGCCCTTAGAGAGATACAACTGCACCTCACTGACGAGGCCCATAGAAGGCCGAAACGATCGTCTGGGGTTGTTGCTTCCCTTGTTCAGAGAAGAATTGCCTGGTATTTCGGCGCTGGACTGTCATTGGGCAGGGTCAGACTGATATGCTTCAGGATATTTTTTCTCTGTGAAGGGGCGTAGTGTGCAAAAAGAACTGGCACCCTGAGGAATTCAATAAAAATGAACATGCATGGAAGTTATTCCAGCTTCTGTTCTATCTCATGGAGTGCTGTTCTCTCTCTTTGACTTTGAGTTAATAAAATTTAACTAGTGTTTGTGAGGCGGGAGTGCAGCGGTTTAGGGGTTAATAAAGTTATTAAGTGGCGGCGATGTCCGGTCAGCAGATTAGGGGTTAAACATTTTAGTTAAGTGTTTCCGATGTGGGGGGGGGGCTCGGTTTAGGGGTTAATAGGTAGTTTATGGGTGTTAGTGTACTTTTTAGCACTTTAGTTAAGAGATTTATGTTCCGGCGTTAGCCCATAAAACTCTTAACTACTGACTTTTTAATGCGGTAGGAGTCTTTCCAGTGATCGTAATACCGTTGTTAGGAAAATCCCATTAAAAAGATGGGATACGCAATTGACGTAAGGGGATTTGCGGTATGCTAAAATCACGGAAAAAAAATGAGCGGTACACCAGTACCTGCCTGACTCCTAATACCAGCGGGCGTTAAAAAGCTGCGTTGGGACCCCTCAACGCAAGACTCGTAATCTAGACGCTAATTTCTTATTATGTTTTAAAAATGTTTCTAACACAGATTAAAATGTTGACATGCACATTTCATTTGTAACTTTGTGTCCCTGTAATAAAAGCTGTTAAAATAATTATAAGGTGTTTTTTAATAACAATTCTTGGCATAATCACTAGTAAATTATTGAATTTTACTAATAAATGCCAAAGTTTAAAATGAACATGGGGAGTTAGGAATAATTTATAAAAAAAAAGTTATAGTATTAAATTGTAGCATAGTATATACATGTAAAATGCACAGTTATCAGATAAGTTTGCTTTAAAAGAGAATATATTAACTAATGTTGTTAGAGCAGCTGCACCTGTTGCTATACTGTACATAATTGAACATAATATATAAAGCAAAATAACTGTTTCATTTTCTCCGCTGTGTTAAAAAAATATATTTCCATACAGTTCCCTTTGAGCATTCCACTTCAGTTATTTTTCCATACTTTAAGCCAAATGTTGAACAATGAAACATAGAAATTGCAAAAAATATACTCATGTTGAAAAAAAAATAATGCAGCTTTAATCTATTAATGTGCTTGAGGAACAAAAGCAGAAAACATCTGTCAACTTGTTCCAGCCGTAGGCATGAACTACGCACCTTTATTTAACGCATTTCAGCCAACTCATCTGAAAACTACAATGTGTGTCAAAAAAAGATCCAAAGAACCTAATGTAATGGATTCCCAGGTTGGTGTAAATAGAAGCTATGGCTCTGTTTTCTGCTATATTGCATAGTCAGGTTTGTCTGCAGTAAATTAATGAAGAAATTAGTTTATTTTTGCTATAGATATAATTATTAATTAATATATTGTTGGCCATAGACTTACAGGGGTAGTATTATATTGTATATAGCTTTCCATTCATACATAAATAACAAGTTATGTTTTGGTGACATAAAATATTTTTTTCAAGTTGCAACTTGCTCAGAGAATTCCTAGCTAACTCTATTTCCAAGTGACTTAAAAGTAAATTTGACAGAAGCAAGTTTTGGATATACTTAGAAATAATTTGGCAAACATTTTAAAAATGTGTTGTTCATGTCAAAGTCAGTGTTAATTCCCTTTATTGGTTTAGGGCCACCTGTGAAAATCAACATATTCAGATCATGTAACTGTGGTCTCAGCATGGCCAAACAAGTTATTTCTCCTCCCTCATGTCATCTCATGCATGCAACCCTAGATGTGTTGAAGGATCACTTTAAAATTAAATCGACACAATTACAAAAGCCATCCATCCATCACACTCCTCAATCCCAGCCCTTCTACCCACAACTTCTATTAACAAAACTCTCTGTCACTTCTTTCCTGTCATAGAGGAAGAAATCTTCATACTACTATCTTCTGCTCATTTCATATCCTTTACACTCAAGTCTATTAATTTCTGACTTCTTCCCTCTATCTCTGCTTCTATAACCCATTCCCTAAATCATCTCTTTAAACAGTTGCTCACCACTGGCTCATTTCCTGATACATTCAAGCATGTCAGTTACACAAATCCTCACTTGACCCCCAAACCCCTTCACACTATCACATAATTCCACCCCTTTGCCTCCAAATTATTGGAACAACTAGTCTATACTTATCAAACTCAATTTATTTTAACTAACTCCTTACTTGATCCCCTACAATATGTTTTCCACCCTTAACACTCAACAGAAACTGCTCTTACTAAAATAACAAATGATCTGTTATCAGCTAAAGCAAACTCTTTACTAATTCTCCTGGAGCTATCTGCTGTTTTCAGCACAGTCGACCATCCTCTAATCTTACAAACCTACATTATGTTGGCCTCCATGACACATCCCTCCACTGGTTTGCTTCCTATCACTAAGGCTGCTTCTTTATAGTTTCATTTAACAGCATATCATCTGATCATATGCCTCTCTTAGTAAGAGTACCACAAGGCTCTGTCTTTGGTCCCTTAATTTTTTTTCTTTATCTATTTCCTCCCTTAGAAAACTTAACCTCCTTCTGATTCCAGTACCAATTATATGCTGATCATACCCAAATCTATCTTTCCTCTTCTGATATCTCTCCATCTTTACTCAGCCAGATTACAAATGTCTCTCAGATATTTCCTTTTGGATGTCTTTGCAATACTGCCAACTCAATCTGTCTAAAACTGAGCTGCTTCTTATCCCCTCTCTCGTAGACTTCCTAAACCTGACATTTACCAAATAGTTTGAAACTCTATTCTAATCACCTCACCCCAGGTTTGCTGTCTTGGGGTCACATTTGACTCTGAACTCACATTCACTCTACATATGCAAGCACTTACCAAATCCTGCCATGCATGCCTACACAAAATGGCAAGAATTGAACCTTTCCGTAAACTAAAAAAAATGCTAATTAATCCCCTTATTTTGTCCCACATTGGCTACTGCAACCTACTTCTAAACAGCCTTCCTAAACACTGCCTCTGCCCCTCTGAAATATCATGAATGCTTCAGCTAGACTTATCCAACTAAGTTTCAATTTACATCAGATGCCCCACTCTGTCTCTTCCTATACTGGCTCCCCATATACTCTAGACTACAAAAAAAAAAATAACCCTAACCTATACTACCAACAATATTTCCTCTCATCTCCAAATACTCACTGACCCGCCCTCTTCTAGCTCTGACCTACATATTTCCACTCTTATTATCTCTACTTCTGATTCTCATGCACTGATCCTTTACTCTGAAACACTCTGCCCTGTTCCATCAGACTGTCTCCAACCTTGTATAGCTTCAGACGTTCTTTGAAAACCCACTTATTCAGAGAGGCTTACCATCTCTCCTCTGTTTTTCATGCTACCCAAGCTATTACAAATGTCTTTGCACCCTCAATTTATAGACTGTTTATAATTTATAGAGTTGGGCGCTCTTCCTACTGTTCTAGTTTAGTTTAGTTTAGTATTGTATGTATTTGTATCTTACCAAAAATCTTTGTCATTGTATACCACTATCTCTGTACCCAGCTCTACATAATTTTGCAGCACAATACAAATAAATGATATATAAAAACAAGAATGTAGGCATGTGTGTATCTATATCTATATATCTAAGTGTGCAAAGGGCCAGCTCAATAGCAGCACATCTGACTCTTAGGCCCACAAGTACTATAAGGTGAGCAGACAAGCTCCTCAATTTTAGAAGTTTTCCACTTGCCTTTGCGTCATACGGGCAGTGGATTCTGTTCTTCTGCTTCATAGGTGGGCGGGGCTTATATCCGAAGTTAAAATGTGTGCCTGAGTAATATAGGCACTTTCTATCTTTCATTTATACTATTACTTAGCGGTTTAAAGATCATGTTTAGTCCGGCAGGACTTATGGTTAGACAACATACTTAGAATTGGCCAGGAAATTCTCTATAGGGGGCATGAAAGATATCGGTCCTCTGTTGATATTAGAGACACTGACTCACCAATTGTTAAGTCTAAGTCATATGATAAATACATTTTATGCTAACGCTAATACATTAAAGCATAAAGTTTAATAACTTCTTGTTGCATTGTGATATTGAGCGCCTGTATAGGTTTGTGTGGTGCTTGAAAAATATCGGCACTGAATCCTTCCCTAAATTACTATGTGATTCGAAATCGATACTGAGAATCCAAGGGCAATACATGGGGCTCTGTAACATATTTAACTAAAAACAGTGCTGGAAACTTTTGATTGGGGCTTGAAATATATCGGCCCAAATCATTAACTAACTGAAACATAGTTGCATAGTTGCAGTCACTGTGTGAGGCTATGGCCTCTAGTTATCAAGCCGTCAACCTCAAATACGCTTGAATTCCGCAGCGTATTTGTGGCGAGGCTGATTTGCCTAAGTTATCAAGCCCTTTACACTGGCAAAAGTAGAATTTTGTGACGTAATCCTCGATCCGCCAAACTCAGTCCGACACAAATCTATTCTTACGTCACTCCAGATGTTCCGAACACAAGTTCGGCACAATCTGACTACTTTTGCTAGTTATCAAAAAACTAGCAGGTACGCTCGGAACTTTTCCGGCCCAGCGTACCTGGTTTTCAAACCGCCGCCCTGGCGGACCCCATAGGAATCAATGGGAGTCTGACCATAGCAAAAGCTCATGTTCGCTGCTGCCCGACATCCCATTGATTCCTATGGGAAGTGTCTACACCTAACACCCTAACATGTACCCCGAGTCTAAACACCCCTAATCTGTCCCCCCCCCCTACACCGCCGCAACTAAATAAAGCTATTACCCCCTAAACCGCCGCTCCCGGACACCGCCGCAACTATAATAAATGTATTAACCCCTAAACCACCTCTCCCGGACCCCGCCGCCACCTATATTAAACTTATTAACCCCTAATCTGCCCCCCCTACACCGTCGCCACCTATAATACATTTATTAACCCCTATCCTGCCCCCCCTACACCGCCGCAACTATAATAAAATTATTAACCCCTAAACCTAAGTCTAACCCTGACCCTAACACCCCCCTAACTTAAATATTAATTAAATACATCTAAATAAATTTAACTCTTATTAAATTAATTATTCCTATTTAAAACTAAATACTTACCTTTAAAATAAACCCTAATAAAGCTACAATATAAATAATAATTTTATTGTAGCTATCTTAGGATTTATTTTTATTTTACAGGCAAATTTCAATTTATTTTAACTAGGTACAATAGCTATTAAATAGTTATTAACTATTTAATAGCTACCTAGTTAAAATAAAGAGAAATTAACCTGTAAAATAAAAACTAACCTAAGTTACAATTACACCTAACACTACACTATACTTAAATAAATTATTCCTATTTAAAACTAAATACTTACCTGTAAAATAAACCCGAAGATAGCTACAATGTAATTAATAAATACATTGTAGCTATTTTAGGATTTATATTTATTTTACAGGTAACTTTGTATTTCTTTTAGCTAGGTAGAATAGTTATTAAATAGTTATTAACTATTTCATAACTACCTAGCTAAAATAAATACAAAATTACCTGTAAAATAAATCCTAACCTAAGTTACAATTAAACAGTACACTATCATTAAATTAATTAAATAAATTAACTACAAATAACTACAATTAAATAAAATTAAATAAACTAACTAAAGTACAAAAAATAAAAAAAGCTAAGTTACAAAAAATAAAAAAAATAAGTTACAAACATTTCAAAAATATTACAATTTTAAGCTACTTACACCTAATCTAAGCCCCCTAATAAAATAACAAAGCCCCCCAAAATAAAAAAATGCCCTACCCTATTCTACATTAAAAAGTTACCAGCTCTATTACCTTACCAGCCCTTAAAAGGGCCTTTTGCGGGGCATGCCCCAAAGAAAACAGCTCTTTTGCCTGTAAAATAAAAATACAACCCCCCCAACATTAAAACCCACCACCCACATACCCCTAATCTAACCCAAACCTCCCTTAAATAAACCTAAGACTACCCCCCTGAAGATCATCTTACCTTTAGCCGTCTTCAGCCAGCCGACCACTGATGGAACCGAAGAGGAGACCCGGAGCGGCAGAAGTCATCCTCCAAGGGGCGCTGAAGAAGTCTTCCATCCGATTGAAGTCATCATCCAGGCGGCGTCTTCAATCTTCACCCATCCGGAGCAGAGCGGAGCCATCTTCAGACAAGCCTACGCGGAGCCATCTTCTTCCACCGACGACTGAATGACGAATGACGGTTCCTTTAAGTGACGTCATCCAAGATGGCGTCCCTCGAATTCCGATTGGCTGATAGGATTCTATCAGCCAATCAGAATTAAGGTAGAAAAAATCTGATTGGCTGATCCAATCAGCCAATCAGATTGAAGTTCAATCCGATTGGCTGATCCATTCAGCCAATCAGATTGAGCTCGCATTCTATTGGCTGTTCTGATCAATCAATAGAATGCGAGCTCAATCTGATTGGCTGATTGGATCAGCCAATCAGATTTTTCCTACCTTAATTCCAATTGGCTAATAGAATCCTATCAGCCAATCAGAATTTGAGGGACGCCATCTTGGATGACGTCACTTAAAGGAACCGTCATTTGTCGTTCAGTCATCGGTGGAAGAAGATGGCTCCGCGTAGGCACGACTGAAGATGGCTCCGCTCTGCTCCGGATGGATGAAGATTGAAGACGCCGCCTGGATGATGACTTCAATCGGATGGAAGACTTCTTCAGCGCCCCTTGGAGGATCACTTCTGCCGCTCCCGATCTCCTCTTCGGTTCCATCGGTGGGTCGGCTGGCTGAAGACAACTCAAGGTAGGATGATCTTCAGGGGGGTAGTGTTAGGTTTATTTAAGGGGGGTTTGGGTTAGATTAGGGGTATGTGGGTGGTGGGTTTTAATGTTGGGGGGTTGTATTTTTATTTTACAGGCAAAAGAGCTGTTTTCTTTGGGGCATGCCCCGCAAAAGGCCCTTTTAAGGGCTGGTAAGGTAATAGAGCTGGTAACTTTTTAATGTAGAATAGGGTAGGGCATTTTTTTATTTTGGGGGGCTTTGTTATTTTATTAGGGAGCTTTGATTAGGTGTAAGTAGCTTAAAATTGTTTTAATATTTTTGAAATGTTTGTAACTTATTTTCTTTATTTTTTTGCAACTTAGCTTTTTTTATTTTTTGTACTTTAGTTAGTTTATTTAATTGCATTTAATTGTAGTTATTTGTAGGTAATTTATTTAATTTATTTAATGATAGTGTAGTGTTAGGTTTAATTGTAACTTAGGTTAGGATTTATTTTACAGGTAATTTTGTATTTCTTTTAGCTATGTAGTTATGAAATAGTTAATAACTATTTAATAACTATTCTAACTAGCTAAAAGAAATACAAAGTTACCTGTAAAATAAATATAAATCCTAAAATAGTTACAATGTAATTATTAATTACATTGTAGCTATCTTAGGGTTTATTTTACAGGTAAGTATTTAGTTTTAAATAAGAATAATTAATTTAATAAGAGTTAAATTTATTTAGATGTATTTAATTAATATTTAAGTTAGGGGGGTATTAGGGTTAGGGGATTGGCAGGATAGGGGTTAATAAATTTATTATAGGTGGCGGCGGGTATAGGGGGGGCAGGATAGGGGTTACTATAATGTAGGTGGCGGTGGGCTCCGGGAGCAGCGGTTTAGGGGTTAATACATTTATTATAGTTGCGGTAGTGTCCGGGAGCGGCGGTTTAGGGGTTATTATTTTATTTAGTTGCGGGGGGCTCCGGGGGCGCCGGGTATAGGGGGTAGAACAGTGTAGTTAGAGTGGGTGCTTAGTGACAACTTGTCAATAAAGCTGTCAAAAAGCCGAAGAGCAGCGAGATTGGATGAGTGATAACTATCACAGTCCGCTGCTCATCGCCCCGTACTTGGTGCGCGGCTTTTTGACAGATTTATTGATAACTTTGGCGAGATTTTTCAGGTCCGCGGCGGCGATGGTAGGCGAGCTTAGGCGGGCGTATTGGGCTGGCAAAGGCAGGTAAAGTAGAAACGTTGATAACTAGAGGCCTATGTAAGGAAGTTGTATGCATGTGTATTAGATACAGTGTAACACTTGATAACACACTAATCTCTTGAGAGTGAGAATGAGTGTTTGAAAGGGTGTTTTCAGTACAGTTGAGTCTTAGGAGCAAGAGCATCTAGAAGTAATTAACTAGACTTGCCAATCATCACTAAAACAACAGAGTATCCCCTCACAGATATATAACTTACGGCATAAGCCCCTAGCCACTTTTTAATCTTTTCCTGAAAAATGCATTCCTTTGTATATGTCTGAGTAGCGATTTGGCAGGAGGGTATGAAGGAATGTGACCCTCTTTCTCTGACAGTACAAAGGGTTTGCACCTAAATTTTTTCTTCTCTTCTTAAGAGATTTTTATGGTTATCAATAAAGATATTAATTTTATCTTCTTTTTTTGAAATACACTCCACACCTATTGTATTGTTATACGTATGTATCATTATATGCTCAAGTGAGCGTGTAAAGCCCACCCATTCTGTTACTTGACCATTCACATAAGAGAAAAGCATGTCAATCGCCCGAGCCAGTGAGCTGACCTGATTTTTCTTTACCACCTCAGATGACCGCTGCTTCTTACATTGCGGGAAACAACATCTTTTATTTATTTTTATTTTTTATTTTTTTAAATAATTTTTTATTGAGGTTTTGCACAGTAAACAAGGAACATTGATCGCCTTTTAACAAAAAGAAAACATACATGCAATAATATACATGAAAATATAATGGAAGAAAATATTTCCACAATTATAGAGTAAACCATAGCTAGGCTAATAAAACCTCGAATTTACAATATATTAGCATAATAGGCTGACTAGTAAGAAGCCAAAAATTATAGGCCATGCGGTCTAGAAATGTAGGATACAGCTGATAGTCAGATGGGCAGCTCAATATAAGCTTCATGTAAGAAATATATAAATATATAGTAATAGGGAGGGGGGATATTGGAATAGTCAATAACAGTCAGCGGGTAAGAACCGCTTAAAAAAGCATTATTGAGTTAGAATTTATAGCAAATGGAAGAAAAAATAGGGAAGGGGGGGACAGAGCCATATAAGAGGGTTATTGAGTATCTAATGTAGCTATCAAATGGGGCGACAAGAAGATAGGATATTAATGAAAACTATGTAGTAATGGGGAATTTGGGATTTATGAATATCTATATAGAATAAATACATGGGGAGGACTTTACTGGATATACCTGCTAGTATAACTTAGTGGGGTTAAATACTAACACATTCAGAGAATCAAGGGCTTAATTTAAACATACCTGACTATAAGTATTAGTCCCATACTCATCTACAGGTCTATGGTTTCCAACTTCTCTGGCAGCAATATTCATTGAAACCTGTACATAACTGCTTATATTAGTGTGTCTATTAATAAATGACAATATACATTGACCGAAAAGGACAATATGTTATAAGGTTACAGCTTAACTTAAACTAAATAAAGTCCCAATTGCTTTTATTAACTTTTGGACTAGGTTGTTACTGGCAGTAGGGTCATAAACATGAGGAGTTTACCACTCTCAAACTTAATATTGTAAGCTTATAGGTCTGGTAGGTGAACATTCATAGTTTGTCAGTAAATATAGTAGGTTTAGCAAAAAAGGTATTAACAGAGCTAGTAGTATAGCAGATACATGACACACTTATAACTTGTGGCTCTGATATGCTGTAAGAGGAATCCTACTATCCCTTAGCATTCAGAGGGGAAAAATAATTGTACCTCCAGGGGGTTACAAATAGCATAAGTAGTGAATGAGCATACCATTATAAATAAAGAAGTACTATTTCAGAATCCCACACATTCAATGTAGGAATAATTGGATATAGGGTACAACTAAATACCTTAATCATTAACGATATACTAACATATAAAACAATAGCCAAAGGAAAGAGTATAAAACAGCCTGGTCAGTAAACATTTAAAAATATCTATACATAAAAATTACACTGTATGGGTCCTGTAGGTGAGGAGCTAGTAGGGATCAGATTCTACACAGGTGAAACCTAGTACTAATAAATACACTTAGTAAGGCCCATTAATACACGTATACAATAAATAGGGGTGGGAGTGGCTTGGGGTGCTATAGCGGTAAATTATGTTTAAAGTAGTAACTGAGGGGTCTATTCCCCAGGACACTACCAATTAGGCCGTATGTTATAGATAAAACAGAGTCCGAGGCATCAAACGTTAATGTTGTCATAAAGGACCCAAATACCCATAATAAAGCAACTTGTAGGGCAAATCTGGCTATGGGTGCAGAGCCTCATTGTTATTAATAATACGTGAAATGTCCAGTTAACATCTCAGTGTTGGCTGAAAAGAAGTAAAAGTTTTAGGTATTGACTCCATAGCCGACTCCTGCTCTGTGATGTGGCCACGCAGGGGCATAAGCAAAGGTCAGGATACAAAATAAACGTTTGTGCCTGGTAAGTGGCTCTTGATGTAGTGAATCAAGCCAAGCTATTTCAACACAGCCCTGACTTTTCCTATGCGGAGAATAGTACTGTCAGCCCCACTCAATAGATGTGAAATAAATTGTTCTCAGTCAGGGTTACTGTCGGACGTTATCTGCTTTCGTTTGCCAATAGAATAACATCAAAGATAATATGGGGGACATATAACAAAAGTTGGAGACGTATCGATAGCTAAAAGAGTTGTAACAATTAACCTGCCATGAGTTAAAGATTCTGAAATACACATTGGCTTGTTCAAGAAAAGATCATAAAGCACACAATCAATAATGCACCGCAATAATAATAGCAGCATAATAAATAAGACATAGGAAATATATAAATATCCAACAGCAAATAGATGGTTGTGTACATCCACTGAATTATAGAGATGGAACTACCTTATAGGCTAAAGGGCTATTCAAGACTGAACTAAAGACACATGCGATTAAACTAGCATATTTAAGGAAGTCCATCCAGAAATAAAGTTAGGACCAAAAGACGGAATATATATAAGTCAGATAGACCCATCTGGATCTAGTACCTGCTATATTTAGCAATTCGTGAGATATTAGTGTCACAGTAATGAAAATAAAATAAATTATCTATCCAATTAAGGGAATAGAGCCTCAAATTACGTAGGCGCTGTTCTTCTAATATAAACAGTAAGTATATCATGTGCTCTATATCTGAAGATGTGGTAGGTTAATGTAGGTGTCCCTTAATATAGAGTATGCAATAGCAATTGTACATTGAACAAAGAACCTAAAAGGTGTGATAAGTTTGTGTAAATTGTAAGAGCCTATAGGGCTGCAGTAGAAGCCTAACTGACATTATGTGCAGCGTTATAGACAATCTAACCACGTTAGTATCAAGCAATATGCGGTATGTTAAACTAAACATTGACATCATAAATGACAAGTTTTATCAGGTAGCATAGAGGCAATTAAAGTTAAACAAAAATAACTTGGCGGTAAATATATGAGGAGAAACTGTTCAAGACTATCCATTAACAGGAGGTCTGCCAGGGCAAAAATTGCTTTCAAAGTTAGAAGGGTAGCTTTAGATCTTTTGCGGCAAACAGCTAGATAATTCCCCAATACCGACTTTCTGAGGGACCTGAACGGTATATATGCATACAGTGTACAAAATATTTGGCATCTTAATATAGTTTGTATCATGCAGAGGGGTCTCATTACATATACCCTCAGGTTCAACTTGGGCTATCATCTACAGCCCTGGGATCCATCCTTTAACCAATGCCCATTGCAGGTGTAATTCCCGTCTCTGACAGTCTTACTTGGGTAGAGGAGAAATAGAGCCAGCTACATAAGTCGTGTAGTTTGCTTCCATGACACTTTCTTGGGGAGTTGTAAACATCTAACCACCGATAAGATGGAGAGCTAGCTATGCTAGCGTGGCGCTGGCAAGACCATACTATTTGACTGCTCGTAGAAAGAAAGCCACTCGTGGTCTTCTCATAAATTGCAGTCAGAAAATCATCGCCATCCTGAAACGGAGCATCAATGAACAGTCCTGTTCTAGCCCAAGAGCCGTCGGCAACAAGATCAGGCTCCAGTGAAAGAATTCTTACAAGATCAGACCATGGCTTTGTTGGTGCGACTGTTAGGTTACCACTTGTGGGAGTTGCTATTGGGACTAACAGAGACCCAGCTTCCCGCTGCTGGGAATGTGCTTCTTCTGGTTTAAGGGTAATAGGCTGCAAGGGCTTTGGTTGTATGTATTGCCCCATTGATTCTACTATGTTAGGCTCCGGTCTCCTTTTATCTTCATTGTGTACATACTCTGTGTGTTGAGGAGTATCACATCCCACATGTAGTGCATCCGGTATACATCCACTAGTTGCTTCCACAACCCTACTTGCCGTCGGTACATCTTGGCTCCCGTTCATAGCTGCTCTGAGTACTGCTACTAGTTCGCCTTGATAGGCATCTAAGGTGAACATCAGGTCCTGCAACATAGACATGACTTGCCTCTCCATATCGTAGTGCACGGTTGAGCCTTCAATGTGAGCAACAGTGCGTGGTTGTACTTTAAAATGGCGTGTCACCTCATACAGCCATCACAGGAGGCCAAAAAGATTCTTGTGTCGATGTGGTTCCTGAAACCCTGTTTTCAAAGTCATTGAAACATACATCTTACACTCCAGGGCTTAATAAAGAGTAAAACTTGATATAAGATTCCTTAATGTGCTCAGTAAAATAGAATATTTAAACATATAACAGGAGCTCTAGAAAGATGCATTTCTCTGCATCGGCAGTTGGCTCCGCCCCCAGCATTTATTTATTTTTTAACATTTTGTTGTTGTGGTGTTGAGGAAACTTGAAGTTTCTCCTTATAGACATTACATAGCTTTATTAGATAAATAGGTTTAGACTTGATGTATAGTGTGCAAATTAATGGTTTTCCATATCAGGGGTACTCTTTTTTTTAACTTGTACACTTTTGCCTTTACTTATCAAGCCGTCTACTTTCCTGCATTCACCAGCACCAATACGCTTGCCTAAGATCGCCTAACATTACTGCCGTGGACCTGAATACGTTCTCCAAAATTATCAAGAAAGCTGTCAAAAAGCCGCACACCAAGTACGGAGCGATGAGCAGCGGACTATTGTTAACTAACAGTCATCGATCTTGCTGCTCTTCGGCTTATTCACAGCTTTCTTGGTACCCTGTAACTAAGCACCAACACTATACTATACTGTTTTACCCCCTATACCACTGCTCCCAGAGCCCTCCGCACCTAAATAAAGTTATTAACCCCTAAATCGCTGCTCCTGGAGCCCATCGCACCTAAATAAAGTTATTAACCCCTAAACCACTGCTCCCGGAGCCCACCACAACTCTAATAAAGTGTTTAACCCCTAAACCGCCGCTCCCTGAGCCCACCACCATCTACATTATACATATTAACCCCTAATCTGCAAACCTATACCTCCGCCACCTACATTATACTTATTAACCCCTAAACCGCCGCTCCCGGACCCCACCGCAACTAAATAAAATGTTTAACCCCTAAACCGTTGCTCCCAGACCCAGCCGCAACGAAATAAAATGTTTAACCCCTATACCGCCGCTCACGGACCCCGCCGCCACCTACATTAAATTTATTAACCCCTAATCTGGCCCCCCTACACTGCCAACACCTACATTAAATGTATTAACCCCTAATCTGACCCCCCTACACCACTGCCACCTACATTAAATGTATTAACCCCTAATCTGTCCCCCCTACACCGCCGCCACCTACATTCTTCCAGGCCGACGACTACCCGACGAATGGATATTCCTTTAAATTATGTCATCCAAGATGGCGTCCATTGAATTCCGATTGGCTGATAGAATTCTATCAGCCAATCAGAATTAAGGTAGGAAAAATCCTATTGACTGATGCAATCAGCCAATAGGATTGAGCTTGCATTCTATTGGCTGTTCCAATGTTTAATGTAGGTGGCTGCGACGTTGGGGGCAGGAGATTAGGGGTTAATAAATTTAATGTAGGTGGCGGCGGGGCCCGGGAGTGGCGGTTTAGGGGTTAAACATTTTATTTAGTTGCGGCAGGGTCCGGGAGAGGCGGTTTAGGGGTTAAACATTTTATTTAGGTGGTGGCGGTGTAGGGACGGCAGATTAGGGGTTAATAAGTATAATGTAGGTGGCGGCAGTGTAGGGGAGTCAGATTAGGGGTGTTTAGACTCGGGGTACATGTTAGGGTGTTAGGTGTATACATTTCCCATAGGAATCAATGGGATATCGGGCAGCAGCGAAAATAAGCTTTCGCTGCTGTCAGAATCCCATTGATTCCTATGGCATCCGCCGCCTCCAGGGTGGCTGATTGAAAACCAGGTACGCTGGGCCGGAATAGTGCCGAGCGTACCTTCTAGTTTTTTGATAACTAGTAAAAAAGTAGTCAGATTGTGCCGAACTTGTGTTCGGAACATCTGTTGTGACGTAACCATCAATCTGTTTCGGACTGAGTCCTGTGGATCGTATGTTACGTCACTATATTCTACTTTTGCCGGTCTGTAGGGTTTGATAACTACGGCGAATCAGGCTCTCCACAAATACGCTGCGGAATTCCAGCTTATTTGCGGTTGACAGCTTGATAAATAGAGGCCTTTGCCTTAGAAACATTTTTTTTTTCTTTATTTTTTTTTTGAATAACCCTAAAATAAGGGAATGGGAAAAGAAAGGTGTATAGTATGGTCAGGTATGGTCAGGAACCCCTAGAGATAATATATTATTATCATCAATACAACAAAAGTCTAATATTCACATGTAGCCATATAATTAGATAATATAATCATGATTTCTCTGTTTTATATATGGTAGCACTACTCAGCTAAATTTGTTTGTTTTTTATTTTAAATATTTAAAATTAAAGGTATATACTATTTAATAATGTGCACACAAAATATTGACCTGTGCTAAATTGCATTACTTCCCTTTGCCTTCTCTCTTTGAGGTTCATGATTATTTATCTTACAGTAGCTTTATGATTATGACCTGTCACTTTGAGAGTGTGCTGACCGCATGACCGCATAAATGAGTCCAGGTTGCTTGACACCTACAACCTCTGAGGCTGTGCACATGTTAAAAAGCAGCTTAATATGTTGGACCATTGAGTTACAAATCTATAAAAATATGTACTCATATACATAGCACTATACTGATTATGATCGTAACTTATCATCCAGACCATAATAAACTAAATACCTCACTTTTCCATGGGCAAGGTATTCAGCCCTTGCAACTGTATTACTATTGATACAATTTTGTGTGAAACTGCTTTCTTTTTGTTTGACAGTGACATTAAAAAATAAAGGTCGCGATCCGATATAGATCGTAGTTTGCGGCGCAAGCGAGGGAACCCGCGTCGCCCGCAGTTTCAGCTCGCAACTCGAGCTATCCCATATACTGCGCCGTCAGATGCTAAAGTGCCGTAAGTCTGATAAACCAGCGATGTCCAGAAATCTGCGCAAGTACAAATTTCTGGCGTCGCCAGTGACTAACGGCACGTTAGAAACTGCCGGCGCCTACAAAACCTGACTAAAGTCTAAATCACCCGCACTGTCTAACACGCCTCCCTAACATAGTCCGACACGTCTAACCCTCTATCCGCTATCCCCCCTCACTATCCTAACAATAAAATATGTATTAACCCCTAAACCACCGCTCCCGGAGCCTGCCGCAACCTAATAAAATTGTTAACCTCTAAACCGCCGCCAGCTATATTAAATCTATAACCCCCCTAAAGTGAGCCCCTAACACCGCCGCCATCTACCTTACCTACCCCCTAA
Organism: Bombina bombina; assembly: GCF_027579735.1. Lineage (NCBI taxonomy): Eukaryota > Metazoa > Chordata > Amphibia > Anura > Bombinatoridae > Bombina > Bombina bombina. Next base: position 1,308,744,816 of record NC_069499.1, read on the forward strand.
AGTGAGCCCCTACCCCGCCGCTATCTATTGTAAAATTATTAACCCCTAATCTAATCCCCTATACCACCGCCAGCTATATTAAATTATTTAACCCCTGAAATACTAAACTATCCCTACCACTAAACCTAAATCTAACCCTACAAATAGCCCTGAAAAGGGCTTTTTGCGTGGCATTGCCCCAAAGTAACAGCTCTTTTGCCAGCCCTTAAAGGGGCTTTTTGCGGGGCATGCCCCAAAGAATTCAGCTCTTTTGCCAGCCCTTAAAAGGGCTTTTGGCGGGGCTTTGTCACAAAGTAAACTGCTCTTTTGCCTACAATCTACATCCCCCTACACCGCGGCCACCTATAATAAATGTATTAACCCCTAATCTAATCCCCCTACACCGCCGCCAGCTATATTAACTATATTAACCCTAATTATATTAGGGTTAATATAGTTAATATAGTTATTATATTATATATATTAACCCTAATTATATTAGGGTTAATATAGTTAATATCGTTATTATATTATATATATATAAAGTATAATAACCCTATCTAACTCTAACATCCCTAACTAAACTCTTATTAAAATAAATCTAATATTAATATTATTAATTAAAATATTCCTATTTAAATCTAAATACTTACCTATAAAATAAATCCTAGATAGCTACAATATAATTAATAATTACATTATAGCTATGTTAGGGTTTATATTTATTTTACAGGTAAATTGTTAATTATTTTAACTGGGTATAATAGCTATTAAATAGTTATTAACTATTTAATAGCTACCTAGTTAAAATAATTACCGAATTACCTGTAAAATAAATCCAAACCTAAGTTACAATTACACCTACACTATCAATAAATTAAAGAAACTACAAATATCTATCTAAAAATACAATTAAATAAACTAAACTAAATTACAAAAAAAACAAACACTTAATTACAAAAAATAAAAAAAAGATTACAAGATTTTTAAGCTAATTACACCTATTCTAAGCCCCCTAATAAAATAATGAAGCCCCCCAAAATAAAAAAATTCCCTACCCTATTCTAAATTAAAAAAAAGTTCAAAGCTCTTTTACCTTACCAGCCCTTAAAAGGGCCTTTTGTGGGGGCATGCCCCAAAGAAAACTGCTCTTTTGCCTGGCAAAAAAACACACAATACCACCCCCCAACATTACAACCCACCACCCACATACCCCTAATCTAACCCAAACCCCCCTTAAATAAACCTAACACTACCCCCCTGAAGATCTCCCTACCTTATCTTCACCACGCCGGGCCGAACTCCTCATCCGATCCGGGCGATGTGTTCCAGCAAGCGGCAGTGAAGTCTTCTTCCATCCGGGCGATGTGTTCCAGCAAGCGACAGAGAGTCTTCTTCCACGTCCGTCGAATTCCGATTGGCTGATAGGATTCTATCAGCCAATCGGAATTAAGGTAGAAAAATCTGATTGGCTGATTGAATCAGCCAATCAGATTCAAGTTCAATCCGATTGACTTTTAAAACTGCCAGCTCAGAGCTGGCAGAAAAGGTTAAAGGAAAACTAAACTCAATTTTTTTCTTTAATGGTTCAGATAGAGCATGGGATTTTAAGCAACTTTCTAATTTACTCCTATTATCAATTTATCTTGTTCTTTTGCTATCTTTATTCAGGAATGTAAAGCTAAGGAGTTGGCCCATTTTTGGTTCAGAACCTGGGTTACGCTTGCTTATTGGTTGCTAAATGTAGTCACCATTAAGGAAGTGCTATTCAGGGTGCTGAACCTAAAATGGGCAGGCTCCTAAGCTTTACATTCCTGTTTATTTTTAAAAGAGAACGAAGAAAAATAAGAAAGTTGCTTAAAATTGCATGTTCTATCTGAATTTTTAAATATTTTTTTTGGGGTTTAGTATCCCTTTAAAATAAGAACTTTATGGGGAAATATGGTGGTTTAATCTCTGCTGTGAGTGTTAATGGCAATAGGGGGTTAAATCCTTGCATTATACATATTGAAAGCTGAATGTTAGAATGAACTTCCTATTCTGTGCTGTGGTGAAGAAGTGACCGGGGTTGAAGTCAAGCGAACATAACCATCTTTACATGCTGCTTATGATCCACAAGACGGAAACATTGTCCCTAAAAATACATGTGTTATACTTGACCCTTAATCCAATCCCACAGCATACAGTTTTTTGGGGTTTTTTTTGCTTTCCCATCACTGATATAGCAGGAAAAGTAAGGCACCTTATGGTCTTTTTCCACAGTCACAAATTAATCTCTTGACTTTTGACCCAATACAGTATCTTCCCTAACACATGATATACTTACTCCATTCAAGTAGACAGCACATGGTTTGCCTAATTTAAAATTGTCACTTTAGAAAAGCATTCGCGGAAAATAACACAGATATAAATCTTAATTTATATTTTAGAGGAAGCAGTTTGGGCAGCCTTTAAATGCGTTTATAAACAATAATATTATTATACAAAGACATTTATAACAGACTTGCTATTATCTAGCTTTTAAAATCAGATTATAGAATACAAAGATTGCCTCATAAGTTCACAAAACAAATTTAATTGATTTATTTTGTTTGGATGCTGCAGATTTGAAGTGTCTAAAAATAGGAAAATACTGAAGTACAAATAGAATATTGCAGCAAACACAGGTCAAAAATAATATATTTGAAAGGAAACTAGACTATAGACAAAACAATAAGATTACGGCAAGATTACAACTGGCACGTTCAATAAATTTTTTTTTCTCTTGCACTAACTGCGCTCAAAGTAAAATTTTAACGCGGCCGGGTTAGCGTGTGTATTACAAGCTGAAATTATTTTTTTTTGCATGAGGGCAAAAGACCGGTGAACATTAACTTCAGGAATTCAGATATCGCGACCACACTAACATTTTCTTGCAATAGACATCAATGGGGCTTTTTTTTAAAAAAAAACAGTTATGGCTTGCGCAGTATATATAGATATAAAAATATCTATTTTAAAATAAAAAGGACATTTTTGAAGAACATTGGAAGTTAAACTATTTCTATTAAAAACACATTTAAAATGATTAAAATTAATATTGCATGTTTTAAGGCATTTGATTGGAAAGGGCTCAAAAGTTTTTATATATATATATATATATACACATATATATATATATACAGAGAGAAGTGCACTCACAGGAACGAACAACTGACTCAATACCATTGTTAGCCTGTTCTATGGCGATTTACCACCTGGGTGCAGCTTTTTAGCCCAGTAATGCTTTTCACAGAGTAGAACTTTCCTGTAGTATATCAGTCTGATCGCACCTATTACAGTCAGTCCAGCGCCGAAATACCAGGCAATTCCTCTCTGAACAAGGAACATAGCAACCCCAGACGATCGTTTTGTTCTTCATTGGACCTCATCAGTGAGGTGTAGCCATATTCCTCTAAGCCCACTGAGCATGGAGTCCACGTCTGGTTGCCCCTTTTTCCCATAGGGAGACTAAATACATACAGAGGGAAGTGCACTCACAGGAATGAACAACTGACTCAATACCATTGTTAGCCTGTTCTATGGGATTTACCAGCTGGGTGCAGCTTTTTGCCCAGTAATACTTTTTTTTTATATTTTATATATATATATATGTGCATATAAGTGTATACATGTATTTTTATGTGTTCATATGTGTATATATGTATGTATGTGTGCTCATACTTTTTTTAACCTTTACAGTTTTCTTCAGGTCTGAAGATGTGATAAATATTCAAGCACAGTTTCTTCTTTTGCTCAAGAGCAAACTATAACTTCCAGCTTGTAATACCAGCAGAAATGTGTGGTTGCTATATCCATTGAAAGTATAGGCAGTGCTCGAGCGAAGCTCTAACCCTTTTCTGGTTAACCTGCTTTGCCATGGACTTGTAATATCAAAGTGTCGTGCTAATGGTGGTCAAGCAAAAATGGTTTTCATGTGCACGCTATCACTAGTGCTCCGCTTGTAATCTAGCCCTAAATGTCATGACTCTATAATGTTACATTTCTGAATTTGTATTATTTCTTATGTTGTTGATATGAAAGATTTTTGGTTACATCATATGACTTAGCACATGTATCAGATCAGCACTTTCTTCCATGTCAGGATGCTTCTTCTTGGTAGGGAATGGTCTCTGGGAATGTGTAGTAAATATAGAATACATTGGGTTCGATTTATGAAACTGCTTCGGAGCCAAGCAACTTTCCAGTTTATTTGTGCTTTATTCTCTTGTTATTCTTTGTTGAAAGCTAAACCTAGGTAGGCTAATAAACTGATTTCTAAGCCATTGAAGGCGGCCTCTTTTCTCAGTGTATTTTGACAGTTTTTTACAGTTAGACCATGTTAGTTCATGTGGGCCATATAGATAACGTTGTGCACACCCATGTATAGTCTGTACTCATTGGCTAAAATGCAAGTCTGTCAAAAGAACTGAGATAAGGGGACAGTCTCCAGAGGCTTAGAAGTAATCACAGAGGTAACATTTTTATTAATATAGCAGTGCTGGTTATGCAAAACTGGAGAATGGATAATAAAGGGTTTATCTATCTTTTTAAGCAATACAAATTCTGGAGTATACTGTCCTTTTAAATCATCCTTATCCAATACAATCAGGATGATTAACTAGCCCTGCTCTCGTATAATTAGTTGTGTGAAAGCAGGGTATGATAACTGCAGAAAGTGGACCTTTTTTCCCTGGCATTTCATAAATGTGGCCATTGATCTTTGGCTTTGAGCTATTTTCCTGGATAATGTTAATAACAAATGAGTGGTGCAAAGGATATGAAGAAAGTGTTAGTAGAAATGTAATGGTAACGGGGAAAAGTGATACAGGAATGACAGAAGCAAAAGCAGAGCTGATATGATATTAGAAACCATGTTGAATTTGGCATTATGAGCCAGTAACCCACACACTTTCTTCTAATGGCTCTCTGTTGCAATGCTTTTTTTTCAGCCCTACAATCTGTTACTCACTGTATTTTTTCTTTGTGTCTTTTCCAGCTTACCTTAAAGGGACACTGAACCCAAATTTTTTTCTTTCATGATTCAGACAGAGCATGGAATTTTAAGCAACTTTCTAATTTACTCCTATTATCAAGTTTTCTTCTTTCTCTTTCTATCTTTATTTTAAAAGCAGGAATATAAATATTATCAGCCAGCCCATTTTAGGTTCAGCACCATGGATAGTGCTTGCTTATTGGAGGATTACATTTACCTACCAATAAGCAAGTATAACCCAGGTTCTCAACCAAAAATGGGCCAGATAATATGCATCACATTCCTGCTTTTTAAGTAAAGATAGCAAGAGAACGAAGAAAAAATGATAATAGGAGTAAATTAGAAAGTTGCTTAAAATTGCATGCTCTATCTGAATCATGAAGGAAAAATATTGGGTTTAGTGTCCCTTTAAAAGTTCTGTTTGGTAAAGAGGTGCAAACTTTGGTTTAATTATCTTTGGACTTTTTATACTTATAATATACAGAGAGAGAGTCCACTTTTAAGAAACAATACATATATACAGCACATTTAAAAGAGGACTGATTTCATCAGATAACGTTTTAAGAAGATTAATATGCAAAGTATTTTTCAGAAAAAAAGGCAGAGTTTCCATTTATGTCCATAACCTATTTGTTGCAAATGAAGGTTAAAGCCTTTTTTTTATATATATAAAGAACAATAGAAAGATGAACTTGTAATATTTTGCCATCCTATGGGATGTGGAATAAAAAGGTTCTATCACTGAGGATATAGGAAGCAGATTTATAAACATGCTCTGCACTGGTAAACCCATTAGACTTAATTGGCTTAGTAATCCTGTTTTATATAGCAATGAGACTTTGTGAGTCTAGTGTAGACAAACCAATTTTACTGGCATATTTTCAAGCAAAGGTTAAACAGTTAGTCCTTGTGCTCTTTTCTTTGTTCTTAACATGCTAAAAGCTCATCATTCCAAAAGTACATAGTACCTAATGCACATTTTCAGTTCTCTACATGATTCAACTGGGATTGTCGCTAGGCTCATAAAGGCAGCTATTGTTTGTTGATGAGAAACCAAGGAATTGCTTTATTCTTTTTTTTTTTTTTTTGCTCTTTCTTAAATCATTCCACTATGATTTTTTACAAAAGTGTATTCAATTGAATTAACTATTTATTAACAGCTCACTGAGCTCTTACTTTCTTGTGCATTTGCTTTTCAAGCTTATTTCTTCAATGCCAAATGCCCCTAGGGTATATGTGTACATGAAAGCTTTAAAAAAATGAAAAACATTTCCCTCTCTGTGGCGTCCTCTACTATTTCTGATCTGACTGTAGCTACACAGTATTGTTACTTCTCTAATCTCTGTTATGAGGAATTTAAAAGGCTGTTTAATGTCATTTTTTTTTTCAAAATGCAAAGCTAATCAATATCACATCATAGTTGCAATAACAATATGCAATGACAAACTGGGAAAAAAAGAGAATTGGTAATGTCAAATTCAATACTCTTGGCTTCAAAAGGAGGTTGGAAATACTTAGGGATGGTTTTATTCCTGTTTACAATGAACTAACTAGCATAATGTAATACATTTAATAAAAATAAAACATTTAAAAAAATATAAAATGAAATTTAATATAATGTAGACAATAAACCTATCCACATATTTCTTACATATATAAATAATTGCTTTGTAAATGGTTTCCATGGTATTTAAAAAAAAAAAATTATTATTATTTATTAGGGGATTTTTAAAAAGTTTATAAACTAAAATGATTTTGAATTAACTTTGAGATATATCTAAATTAAATTTGTCATTTTTTCTCGCATTAGTTATACTAAGCAAAACTTGTTGGAGATTGTTTCAAGCCATGTGCCGAATACTAACCCACATGCATGTCAGTAGACCTCTAAGGGCTGAGAATGATGAATTAGGAACTATTAGTTCAGTACTGTTTGATATTGCCAAAATCTTCCAGTATTCCAAATATATGGAGTTCTCTTCAGTCCTCAGAAAACATCAGTGGTTGAGTAACCTAGAACCTAATCTTCAAAGATTGTAGACTATTTATTTACTTCCATGTGGACATAATACTATACATACATACTATTTTCTAAAATGTCTAAATGCTTGAGAAGTATAGCTTTAGTGATTTTTACAACAGCAAGGTTGCTCAATGAATTTAAAGATTATTATGTGATGCCATTGCAGTTTTTCAGTAGCCAGAATCAAAGATAAGTTTGTAAAAGATGACTAATATATATGAGCCAAGGCTTTCAGACACATATAACCAAATGCTAGCATGACTTTAAAATATGATGTCTTTAAATCAAGTACATTTTTTGTTATTTCTTCTCCCGTTTCCTAATGCTTGGTAACATATTCCCAATAACAATAGAGCCTCATCTCCTAACAATTCTCTTAGTCATATAGAGTTGGTAAAGGCAGCAAAACCTGTGCCTGTTCCTCTGCTTTTCATGTTAAAGATATTTCTGAAAGTGTATATTTGTGATGGTGGCAATGTTGCGGCAATGTTGTCAACATGTTGTTCGAATTTTTGGGAGCTGAGTATTTTAAATTGCTGACATTTAAAAAATGCAAACCCCACCTGTCTAGTGAATCTTTGATATAAAGTCACTATCTGCATTTAGGTTTATGTCTTATGGATAGGGTGACTATATTGCTGCTTTAAAAAGGGACACATATGAAAAATACATATGTCAGGGCTGTTTTCGGGGCTATTTAAAGAAATGTTTTGCATAAGAACCCTGACATGTATTTTTCATATGTGTCCCTTTTTAAAGCGGTAATTTGGTCACCCTACTTATGGAAAATATGTCAAAGTCTTGGATGCTTGATTGTCATGGGTGGTAATCCTGAAACAACAAACATTACAAGAATATATACGAAAACTCTTCCGCTATGATCAACTTAAAAGACCATTATTGGTACAGGGTCCTCACAAAAAAGCGACGTTTCAGGTTAATACTTAACCCTTATAAATGCCTAACAAAGGCCTAGATTTAGAGTTGGGCGGTAGCCGTCAAAACCAGCGTTAGAGGCTCCTAACGCTGGTTTTTACCGCCCTCTGGTATTTGGAGCCAGTCATTAAAGGGTCTAACGCTCACTTTCCAGCCGCGACTTTTCCATACCGCAGATCCCACTACGCCATTTACGTAGCCTATCTTTTCAATGGGATCTTTCTAACGCCGGTATTTAGAGTCGTGGCTGAAGTGAGCGTTAGAAATCTAACGACAAAACTCCAGCCGCAGAAAAAAGTCAGTAGCTAAGAGCTTTCTGGGCTAATGCCGGTTTATAAAGCTCTTAACTACTGTGCTCTAAGGTACACTAACACCCATAAACTACCTATGAACCCCTAAACCGAGGTCCCCCCACATCGCTGCCACTCTATTAAATTTTTTTAACCCCTAATCTGCCGACCGCACGCCGCTGCCACCTACGTTATCCCTATGAACCCCTAATCTGCTGCCCCTAACACCGCCGACCCCTATATTATATTTATTAACCCCTAATCTGCCCCCCTCACTGTCGCCTCCACCTGCCTACACTTATTAACCCCTAATCTGCCGAGCGGACCGCACCGCTACTATAATAAAGTTATTAACCCCTAATCCGCCTCACTCCCGCCTCAATAACCCTATAATAAATAGTATTAACCCCTAATCTGCCCTCCCTAACATAGCCGACACCTAACTTCAAGTATTATCCCCTAATCTGCGGATCGGAGCTCACCGCTACTCTAATAAATTTTTTAACCCCTAAAGCTAATTCTAACCCTAACCCTAACACCCCCCTAAGTTAAATATAATTTTATTCTAACAAAATAAATTAACTCTTATTAAATACATTATTCCTATTTAAAGATAAATACTTACCTGTAAAATAAATCCTAATATAGCTACAATATAAATTATAATTATATTGTAGCTATTTTAGGATTAATATTTATTTTACAGGTAACTTTGTAATTATTTTAACCAGGTACAATAGCTATTAAATAGTTAAGAACTATTTAATAGTTACCTAGTTAAAATAATTACAAAATTACCTGTAAAATAAATCCTAACCTAAGTTACAATTAAACCTAACATTACACTATCAATAAATAAATTAAATAAACTATCTACAATTATCTACAATTAAACCTAACACTACACTATCAATAAATAAATTAAATACAATTCCTACAAATAAATACAATTAAATAAACTAACTAAAGTACAAAAAATAAAAAATAACTAAGTTACAAAAAATAAAAAAAAATATTTACAAACATTAGAAAAAAATTACAACAATTTTAAACTAATTACACCTACTCTAAGCCCCCTAATAAAATAACAAAGACCCCCAAAATAAAAAAATGCCCTACCCTATTCTAAATTACAAAAGTTCAAAGCTCTTTTACCTTACCAGCCCTTAAAAGGACCTTTTGTGGGGCATGCCCCAAAGAATTCAGCTCTTTTGCCTGTAAAAAAAAACATACAATACCCCCCCCCAAACATTACAACCCACCACCCACATACCCCTATTCTAACCCAAACCCCCCTTAAATAAACCTAACACTAAGCCCCTGAAGATCTTCCTACCTTGTCTTCACCATGCCAGGTATCACCGATCGTTCCAGGCTCCGAAATCTTCATCCAAGCCCAAGCGGGGGCTAGACATCCATCATCCGGCGGCTGAAGAGGTCCAGAAGAGGCTCCAAAGTCTTCATTCTATCCGGGAAGAAGAGGCGATCCGGACCGGCAACCATCTTGATCCAAGCGGCATCTTCCATCTTCATCGGAACAGCCAATAGAATGCAAGCTCAATCTGATTGGCTGATTGAATCAGCCAATCGGATTGAACTTGATTCTGATTGGCTGATTACATCAGCCAATCAGAATTTTCCTACCTTAATTCCGATTGGCTGATAGAATCCTATCAGCCAATCGGAATTCGAGGGACGCCATCTTGGATGACGTCCCTTAAAGGAACCGTCATTAGTCGGGAAGTTGTCGGAAGAAGAAGATGGGTCCGCGGTGGAGGTCTTCAAGATGGAGCCGGTCGTCATCGGATGAAGATAGAAGATGCCGCTTGGATCAAGATGGTTGCCGATCCGAATCGCCTCTTCTTCCCAGATAGGATGAAGACTTTGGAGCCTCTTCTGGACCTCTTCAGCCGCCGGATGATGGATGTCTAGCCCCCGCTTGGGCTTGGATGAAGATTTCGGAGCCTGGAACGATCGGTGATACCTGGCATGGTGAAGACAAGGTAGGAAGATCTTCAGGGGCTTAGTGGTTTATTTAAGGGGGGTTTGGGTTAGATTAGGGGTATGTGGGTGGTGGGTTGTAATGTTGGGGGGGGTATTGTATGGTTTTTTTTACAGGCAAAAGAGCTGAATTCTTTGGGGCATGCCCCACAAAAGGTCCTTTTAAGGGCTGGTAAGGTAAAAGAGCTTTGAACTTTTGTAATTTAGAATAGGGTAGGGCATTTTTTTATTTTGGGGGTCTTTGTTATTTTATTAGGGGGCTTAGAGTAGGTGTAATTAGTTTAAAATTGTATTTTTTTTATAATGTTTGTAAATATTTTTTTATTTTTTGTAACTTAGTTCTTTTTTATTTTTTGTACTTTAGTTAGTTTATTTAATTGTATTTATTTGTAGGAATTGTATTTAATTTATTTATTGATAGTGTAGTGTTAGGTTTAATTGTAGATAATTGTAGGTAGTTTATTTAATTTATTTATTGATAGTGTGGTGTTAGGTTTAATTGTAACTTAGGTTAGGATTTATTTTACAGGTAATTTTGTAATTATTTTAACTAGGTAACTATTAAATAGTTATTAACTATTTAATAGCTATTGTACCTGGTTAAAATAAATACAAAGTTGCCTGTAAAATAAATATTAATCCTAAAATAGCTACAATATAATTATAATTTATATTGTAGCTATATTAGGGTTTATTTTACAGGTAAGTTTTTAGATTTAAATAGGAATAATTTATTTAATAAGAGTTAATTTATTTTATTAGATAAAAAATATATTTAACATAGGTGTTAGTGTTAGGGTTAGACTTAGCTTTAGGTGTTAATACATTTATTATAGAAGCGGTGAGCTCCGATCGGCAGATTAGGGGTTAATTATTGTAGGTAGCTGGCGGCGACGTTGTGGGGGGCAGATTAGGGGTTAATAAATATAATATAGGGGTCGGCGGTGTTAGGGGCAGAAGATTAGGGGTACATAGGGATAATGTAGGTAGCGGCGGTATACGGAGCGGCAGATTAGGGGTTAAAAATAATATGCAGGTGTTAGCGATAGCGGGGGCAGCAGATTAGGGGTTAATAAGTGTAAGGTTAGGGGTGTTAAGACTCGGGGTTCATGTTAGGGTGTTAGGTGCAGACGTAGGAAGTGTTTCCCCATAGAAAACAATGAGGCTGCGTTAAGAGCTGAACGCTGCTTTTTTGCAGGTGTTAGGTTTTTTTTCAGCTCAAACTGCCCCATTGTTTTCTATGGGGATATTGTGCATGAGCACGTTTTTGAAGCTGGCCGCGTCCGTAAGCACCGCTGGTATCTAGAGTTGCAGTGGCGTTAAATTATGCTCTACGCTCCCTTTTTGGAGCCTAACGCACTGAAAACCCAGTCATTCTGTGAACTCTAAATACCAGTGGTATTTAAAAGGTGCCGGAGAAAAAAAGCATGCGTAGCTAACGCACCCCTTTGGCCGCCAAACTCTAAATCTAGCCGACAGTGTCTAACAAGTGATGTTTAAATAGCCAATTTGGCGCCAAACAATTGGAAATGATAAGTGTACAATGCCACCTAGTGGTTACAATAGTGTATAATTATATTCAACATTATTAGAGAGCTTTACTCTTTCCATCTTAATTGTGCAATTACCCCCTCTAGTGGTTAACAAATAACATGTAAATAAATCCATTCACAAACTTATATATATAAAAAAATGTTACAAATAAACAATACATTTAAAATGAAAAATTTAGAAACATTTTTTAAAAAAATGTTTGTACAATATTACAATTATTAAATTCATTTTAATACATTCAATTTTGTGTCAGAGATTGGTTATTCTGAAGATTACATGTTAAGCTAATATTCAGAGTTTTATTAATTAACCCAAAATTAACCATTGAATTAATTTGGTCTAATTAGATATTTTTTTAACTAACGTTTCCATTTAATTTTCACCAGAAAACTGTCCAATTACATTCTCTGTTTAAACCCCTAGGGGTCATTGTCCCCAGTTCATTGATCCAAAATGTTTCCCTTTTGGTCAAAAGGGCTTCCCTATGTCCCCCGCTTCCCTATCTCCCCCTCTTCTTGGCATTTTAACCTGCTCAATTATTTGGATTCGAAGTTGAATTATATTGTGACCTGCTTTTAGGAAATGGGAAGATACTGGGGCATCAATGTCATTACACCTAATATTTGGCTTGTGCTCTGAAATCCTTTCACGGGCATCCCTAGTCGATTGGCCACTGTATAACAAGGCACGCAGGCATTTTATAGCATAAATTATAAATCCAGATCTGCAGGTAACAAAATCTCTGATCTTGTATCTTTTGCATGTATAGGGGTGAAAAATCTTATTGCCTTTGATCAAAACATCCTGTACATGGCTTGCCTATAGTGATTTCTTATGCATTTTTAGTGCCACCAATGTCAGCTTTTACCAATTTGTCTTTGATATTCCGACCTCTTTTATAAGCTGGTATTGGAGGTTCAGAAAATGCTGTTATTTCAGGGTGACTATTTTGCAAAATGTGCCAATATTTCCTGAATACTTTGTTAATCTGACTACTCCTTGTGTTATACAGAGAGACAAACACTTGTCTTTCTCCTTTGTTTTTATTTTCATTCTTCCTCTCAATCTGTTGACCTTTATTTCCTAAGATTTCCAAATTACGCTTTACTTCTTTAATTGATTCAGCTGGATATCCTCTTTGTATAAACTTATTTGCCATTTGTTTCAAACATGCTTTTTTCAAATCAGAATCCGTAAAGATTCTGTTCACCCTTAACAACTGGCTCTTAGTTATTGCCTTAAAGGTGGAAGGTGGATGAAAGCGGTAAAAAATCAATGTATTGTTTTTGTCTGTAGGTTTCGTATAAATATCAGCCTTTAAACCACCAGCCACCTTATAAATAAGGGTGTCAAGGAATTGAATTGAGTGTTCACTAAAAGTTATGGTTAATTTGATACCATTAACAGAACTATTATGGTCATTAAAGAATTCAGTTAGAGATCCAATGTCGCCACACCATATGCCAAACACATCGTTAATGAGACGCCACCAAGTTAAAAAAATATGGAGCCACTTGGTGGCGTTTCATTGACAATGTGTTTAGCATATGGTATGGCGACATTGGATCCCTAACTGAATTCGTTGATGACCTTAATAACATTAGCCTGAAAGTGGTACAATAAAGGATAACCCCCAAATAACAACCCCCCCCCCCTTACTCCTACTATAAGGTATTTTATCCCCACCATTATACAGATCAATAGAAATACACAATGTGTCTGATGGCTGCCTGCCATCTAGCTCATGCTGCTCACCCCATACTTCATGCCTGTCACCCTCGTAGTGCTCAAGGAACCCCACTGCAACTATTCAGAGAAGTGGAGTTCTCAAAATGTGACTGCCACAAAGTAAAAGGATTTTAACCCCGGTGAAAAAAATTAAGGCCTAGATTACAAGTAAAGCGGTATTTAAAAAGAAGTAAGCTTTAAGCGCACGTTGGGTAATGCTCAGATTACAAGCTGAAAGTAAACTGTTTTCACTCACGCGATAACCAAATATCATAAAAAGCCGAGCTTAGAATATCCCACGATAACCGATTTCCCTAAAAGTCAGTGGAACAAATAAAGTGGCCAGAAACATCGCTGTTTGCTTTCTGCTTTTATGTCACTTTAATAAAGAGATGTTTTCAATGAAGAAATGGTGCTGATGCTACTTTGCTCTTTTGAAAATTGTATGAGAGGAGTTGCAGGTTACTCAAAGCAAAAGAGCACCTGGATAAGAGAAGTATTTAAGACGTTTGAATAGCGCTGTAACTATTGGTGTTATTTACAGATATATATAGGAATATACATTTATAAATACATAGAACATATTCATATATGTGCTGAACTCGTAAAATATTTACAGTAAATACATAGTTAAAGGCTTTATTAAAAATGAATACTGCATAAAAATGTTTTTACATGTTTTCATCTTTTGACTGCAAAGGGCTCCAATGCACTTGTAAATATGTCTATATGTGTGTACATATGTATTTATGTGTTTATATGTGTATATATATATCTGTAAATACATATATACACATATACATACATAAATACATATGTAAACACATACAAACATAAATATATATACATATATATATATATATATATATATATATATATATATATATATATATATATATATATATATATAAAACAACTAGATAAACTAATTGTAAAATGAATACAATAAAGTTTGTAGCAAACAGCTCCACAATTATACCAGGAACATAAACTCTGCAGGGTATTAGATTCCCAAAATGCATAAGATATTAAAAAGTTCTGTTTCATTCATACATTATAACCTTTATTTAAATTAACTAGGAACACACATGCATACAGTAGCAAAGGCTGAAGTATTAAAAACACTTAAACTCGGTGAGTCCAAAGTGGATATTTGCTATAATAAGTATGATTACTAGTATCAACCAGCCCACAGTTATAATAATGTTACAATAAACTAAGCCCTTACAATCCGAGGGCTGAATTAAATTTAACCACTTATAGTTAAGACTGGAGGCTGGGAGAGAAAATACTTAACATATTATTAGAGCATATTATTTCACCAGAGTAAGCAAACTAAAAGGACGACTAGGAGAGACAGAGCTACTCCTTTCGGACCCCTATATATATATATACACAGTATATATACACACACACACATACATATAGACATGAAACATCTGCAATAAACCCCTTTTTGCTTGCACTCCACTCGTAATCTAGCCCTAAATGGGCCACAACAGTTAAATACATACACATGAAGCAACTCTCCAATGCCTTACAATCATGTCCTTTGCACTAATAAATAAATAAATATATACACATAAATATGTGTTGTAGCTAGTAGCTCAGCCTGTGATGACAATGTTGTGCATATGGGCTGTGAGCTAGGCTGTGTTACCTACTAGCTATGATGCACACTACATATATACCTACTGATAACCTGTGGGATGTGTAAGAGATGCAGGTAATTACCCAGCAAATGCCCACTCCACTCCACTCCACTGTGCTTGCCCAAATGTAACATGAGGATACAGTAGAAAGCCTATCTAGTACTGCAATAAACAGTAGAGGATATACCGAGGGAATACATCTACATGGCCTAAGAGGAGAAGGCTGAAGGACCAGTCCCAGCAACACCTGAGGAAGGTTTGTGACCACGACTCCCGCAAAATAATTACATTGCACAGCCATTACTCTCCTATATCCTATCAGAGATCCCATAACTTCTTTTATTAAAATCTGAACATCTCCATCCTCAACTTCTCCTGGAGAGGAAAAGAAAGACTGGAAGGTACAGGGAATTGGGAGAGAGATATTAAAGCTCTTTTTGTAGGTTGTCTTTGCCTCCTCCTGGTTGCCAGGTGATACATTTCCAACAGTCAGGAATGGTGGAAAAGAAGGAAAGAAAAAAATATACTTTAGGATATGATAAATAAATTATTTAACAAGACAAGAAAAGTGTCAGCTCTGAATGAATCCTACTATGAAGCCAGAAAGAGAGAGGTCAAGGATACACGAGAGGTTGTGACTTTATGTCTGAATGCCTACTTCATTGAAGAAGGAAAATATAAATAAAACAACTGAGATTGTATTCATTTTAATTCTGCTAAAATGTTGTTGGGCATTTTATTTACAGTATTTTTATTTTTGTATGTTCCAGTCTGCTTTCTCGTGACAGAGGATTACCATCATTTAAGGTGCAATACTACTCAGATATAAATATTTGTACTTTCATTAGATATTAACCATGTTTGTGTGCCTCAGAGTATGTTACTAGGATGAGCTGGAGAGTTTTATGTCTGTTTATTCTTCATTTCTAGTATGAAGTGTTGCATTAAAAAGGCATTTTTCTGTGGTACAGCTTAACAAGGGCATTTAAATGTTACTGTATATATTTTTTCACTGAAAAATAAATGTTTAACTAGAATTATTTATTTTGTGTTGATGGAATAGTGTCCCAGTCTACCAAAACAGATGTGTGAGATAGCAAAGAGTTATTTATCCTTAACAGTTGTGCATAAAAAACTATTTTCTCATATATTCAATATACATTTACTTGATATTTGTACTTTTAATTACTCTATTACATTTGAATTCTAAAGGGGCATTCTAGTGTAAATAATAAAATGGTCTGTTTTGTAAGATTTAAGTATAAATGTTTGCATCTTTAATTCTATCAAAACACCTCCATTATGCTCTATATGAGGATACAGCCTGTGATTGAAAGCTTACCTATGTACAACTGGTCTCATTAGCTCATCAGTTCTTTTCTCATGTGGGGCACGATTCTTAAAAACTCACCGGCATGGAGAGGGAAAATCAGCTTATTTTTCTGTACAATATATTATAAAGCAAGTGTTTCTCCTGAACAAAAAGCATATTAGTAAACTCCCTTTAATATACATTTCCCAAGGTAAAAATTACCTTTAAAACAATGCCTGGAGAGCCTCATAATACTAATGAGGCATCTTAAGGAATCTTACCAGACCAGAGAACTTTAGAGAATTGGGCCCCTGTTGTGACACAGGAGCTCAACATTGACTTTGTGTTTAACTCACCTTTCAGGGTTTAAAAATATAGAAAAAAAAAAGCCCTAATGAAATAAAATATTTTATATTTACACTACAATGTCCCATTAATGAACTACTGTTATGTATTTAATGGGGCCTTTAAGACAAATTGAAAAACGTATTTATAATATTAGTTAGAGAAGAATTCTAGGGTGGGTATGGTAGTGTGATTCTTACCTGCTGTTGGTGCCTCTTGTATATTAATGCATTCATGTAGGTTAATCCCATAGAAGTAAAGGGGTGTTGAACTGGTGGGTTCATGTATGGTGGATAACAGGATACAAGGGTTAATTGCATTTAGAGAAGCAATATTAATTAAAAGAAAGCTGGCTGGGGTGCGGAGCCTATAGCTGAAGCAGCAGGACACACCTAAGTGGAGATCCTGGTTTCAATCATCTTTAAAAGACTTTAATTCAAGATATCTCACTAAATTACAACCCATATTACATCAAGTTTGCTGAACGCCTAGGCTCAAAGTGAATCGTTATGAAGTGACCGCCATCTTTTGCAAAGTTGACTTTCTGCATGGCCGGGGCTGCCGCACTATAACCACCCCAGGAAACTGGCTTACAAAGCAGATAATTAAATGCTGCTTCATAATCTTTCATTTGGGCGATACCATTGGAACTGTATTCAAGACGCCTATGGGAGGGGCTTCAGATACAAATGGGACAGTTTACATGCACTTGCAGCACAAAATAATAACTGCCATGCTATGCCTAGGGGAAAAGCCGGGAAAAACATGGTGGGGACAATACACAAGTGAGTTTTAAAGAGCTAGTAATGACTCCGCCCCAAGATCAAGCTCTGGTTAAAGACAAACAGAGCCAATCTGTGGAAAGCCTAGAGATGCCTCCTCTGCTGAGGAAAAGAAAGCAGCATTGTAGAGGGAGAACCTGCTTGCTAGCCTTGAACTTGCTGCTCGAGAGATATAGGTTGCGCTATCGCTACCAGTGGGGATTCCTAATACCACAAGGTGTGCGGGTGAGAGGCAGAGATCAAAGCTTTTTCATCCTTTACCTAAGGCCCTTGCAGCTGAATATACCAAAGGCATCTGTGGAAGCTTTCAAATGGAAGTACCACCATCATCAAACACCCATGCTAAACGATTGAGATCCTACAAGATTTGCCGGAAAGTAGTACACTCACACTATCTGCAGAGGAGGACTGGAGTGGGGTGAGAGCTTCCTATGGAACCCAGTGTCTACTAGCAGGATACATAAGTCGAGCATTAGGGTAGGCTAATTGAATAATAATTCCCTAGAGGACACCCCTAAACCGCATCTATTCTTAGTCAGTTTATGAAGCTGGACATTTTATCTCAAAGCGAATGTTGCTGACTACTAAGACAATATTTGCTATAAATCTTGTCATCTGAGAGTTAAAACCTTCAGGGACTAATATGACGTAAAGTGTATATCTGAAAAATGATAGAAACAATACTTTTTTTTACCACTTTTGATGTGTTCAAAATAACTTTATAGCACTAAATTATACGTGTTTTGTGCAACAAATGTTCTAGGTTTCTATGTTTTATAATGTTATAGTTGCATACATCGATCATTATCTATAACCATGTCCCATATCATCTAATCGTTTATGATAAGCTTAGTGGTAAGTACATGTTATCATGGTAGGAGAAGATTCGCTGGCTAGTCGAATCAACTTCAGGGACATAGGGTTTATACAAGCCTTTCCTATGATATGTTACTTAACAAAATCTTCCTACTAGTGATTGTATTAGTGGAAATTCCTATCCGCTAGATTTGAAGTTTTGTCGGTAACGACCCGAAAAACTAACGCCGGCTTTTTTCTGCCCGCACCATAAAAATAACTCTGGTATTGAGAGTCCACATAAAGGCTGCGTTAGGCTCCAAAAAAGGAGCGTAGAGCATATTTAACACAGCTTCAGCTCTCGATACCAGAGTTGCTTACGCAAGCGGCCAGCCTCAAAAACGTGCTCGTGCACGATTCCCCCATAGGAAACAATGGGGCTGTTTGAGCTGAAAAAAAACCTAACACCTGCAAAAAAGCCGCGTTCAGCTCTTAACGCAGCCCCATTGTTTGCTATGGGGAAACACTTCCTACGTCTGCACCTAACACTCTAACATGTACCCCGAGTCTAAACACCCCTAACCTTACACTTATTAACCCCTAATCTGCCGCCCCCGCTATCGCTGACACCTGCATTTTATTTTTAACCCCTAATCTGCCGCTCCGTAAACCGCCGCTACTTACATTATCCCTATGTACCCCTAATCTGCTGCCCCTAACACCGCCGACCCCTATATTATATTTATTAACCCCTAATCTGCCCCCCACAACGTCGCCTCCACCTGCCTACACTTATTAACCCCTAATCTGCCGAGCGGACCTGAGCGCTACTATAATAAAGTTATTAACCCCTAATCCACATCACTAACCCTATAATAAATAGTATTAACCCCTAATCTGCCCTCCCTAACATCGCCGACACCTAACTTCAATTATTAACCCCTAATCTGCTGACCGGAGCTCACTGCTACTCTAATAAATGTATTAACCCCTAAAGCTAAGTCTAACCCTAACACTAACACCCCCCTAAATTAAATATAATTTACATCTAACGAAATTAATTAACTCTTATTAAATAAATTATTCCTATTTAAAGATAAATACTTACCTGTAAAATAAATCCTAATATAGCTACAATATAAATATAAACTACCTACAATTACCTACAATTAACCTAACACTACACTATCAATAAATTAATTAAATATAATTCCTACAAATAAATACAATTAAATAAACTAGCTAAAGTACAAAAAATAAAAAAGAACTAAGTTACAAAAAATAAAAAAATATTTACAAACATAAGAAAAATATTACAATTTTAAACTAATTACACCTACTCTAAGCCCCCTAATAAAACAACAAAGCCCCCCAAAATAAAAAATGCCCTAACCTATTCTAAATTACTAAAGTTAAAAGCTCTTTTACCTTACCAGCCCTGAACAGGGCCCTTTGCGGGGCATGCCCCAAGAAGTTCAGCTCTTTTGCCTGTAAAAAAAAACATACAATACCCCCCCCCAACATTACAACCCACCACCCACATACCCCTAATCTAACCCAAACCCCCCTTAAATAAACCTAACACTAAGCCCCTGAAGATCTTCCTACCTTGTCTTCACCTCACCGGGTATCACCGATCGGTCCTGGCTCCGAAATCTTCATCCAACCCAAGTGGGGGCTAGACATCCACTGAAGAAGTCCAGAAGAGGGTCCAAAGTCTTCATCCTATCTGGGAAGAAGAGGCGATCCGGACCGGCAACCATCTTGATCCAAGCGGCATCTTCTATCTTCATCCGATGACGACCGGCTCCATCCTGAAGACCTCCACCGCGGACCCATCTTCTTCCGGCGACGTCCAACTGAAGAATGACGGTTCCTTTAAGGGATGTCATCCAAGATGGCGTCCCTCGAATTCCGATTGGCTGATAGGATTCTATCAGCCAATCGGAATTAAGGTAGGAATATTCTGATTGGCTGATGGAATCAGCCAATCAGAATCAAGTTCAATCCGATTGGCTGATCCAATCAGCCAATCAGATTGAGCTCGCATTCTATTGGCTGATCGGAACAGCCAATAGAATGCGAGCTCAATCTGATTGGCTGATTGGATCAGCCAATCGGATTGAACTTGATTCTGATTGGCTGATTCCATCAGCCAATCAGAATATTCCTACCTTAATTCCGATTGGCTGATAGAATCCTATCAGCCAATCGGAATTCGAGGGACGCCATCTTGGATGACGTCCCTTAAAGGAACCATCATTCTTCAGTTGGACGTCACCGGAAGAAGATGGGTCCGCGGTGGAGGTCTTCAGGATGGAGCCGGTCGTCATCGGATGAAGATAGAAGATGCCGCTTGGATCAAGATGGTTGCCGGTCCGGATCGCCTCTTCTTCCCAGATAGGATGAAGACTTCGGACCCTCTTCTGGACTTCTTCAGTGGATGTCTAGCCCCCACTTGGGTTGGATGAAGATATCGGAGCCAGGACCGATCGGTGATACCCGGTGAGGTGAAGACAAGGTAGGAAGATCTTCAGGGGCTTAGTGTTAGGTTTATTTAAGGGGGGTTTGGGTTAGATTAGGGGTATGTGGGTGGTGGGTTGTAATGTTGGGGGGGGTATTGTATGTTTTTTTTTACAGGCAAAAGAGCTGAACGTCTTGGGGCATGCCCCACAAAGGGCCCTGTTCAGGGCTGGTAAGGTAAAAGAGCTTTTAACTTTAGTAATTTAGAATAGGGTAGGGCATTTTTTATTTTGGGGGGCTTTGTTGTTTTATTAGGGGGCTTAGAGTAGGTGTAATTAGTTTAAAATTGTTGTAATATTTTTCTTATGTTTGTAAATATTTTTTTATTTTTTGTAACTTAGTTCTTTTTTATTTTTTGTACTTTAGCTAGTTTATTTAATTGTATTTATTTGTAGGAATTGTATTTAATTAATTTATTGATAGTGTAGTGTTAGGTTAATTGTAGGTAATTGTAGGTAGTTTATTTAATTAATTTATTGATAGTGTAGTGTTAGGTTTAATTGTAACTTAGGTTAGGATTTATTTTACAGGTAATTTTGTAATTATTTTAACTATTTTAGCTATTAAATAGTTCTTAACTATTTAATAGCTATTGTACCTGGTTAAAATAATTACAAAGTTGCCTGTAAAATAAATATTAATCCTAAAATATCTACAATATAATTATAATTTATATTGTAGCTATATTAGGATTTATTTTACAGGTAAGTATTTATCTTTAAATAGGAATAATTTAGTTAATAAGAGTTAATTAATTTCGTTAGATGTAAATTATATTTAACTTAGGGGGTGTTAGTGTTAGGGTTAGACTTAGTTTTAGGGGTTAATACATTTATTAGAGTAGCGGTGAGCTCCGGTCGGCAGATTAGGGGTTAATAATTGAAGTTAGGTGTCGGCGATGTTAGGGAGGGCAGATTAGGGGTTAATACTATTTATTATAGGGTTAGTGATGCGGATTAGGGGTTAATAACTTTATTATAGTAGCGCTCAGGTCCGCTCGGCAGATTAGGGGTTAATAAGTGTAGGCAGGTGGAGGTGACGTTGTGGGGGACAGATTAGGGGTTAATAAATATAATATAGGGGTCGGCGGTGTTAGGGGCAGCAGATTAGGGGTACATAAGGATAACTTTGTTGGCGGCGCTTTGCGGTCGGCAGATTAGGGGTTAATAAGTGTAGGCAGATGGAGGCGACATTGAGGGGGGCAGATTAGGGGTTAATAAATATAATACAGGGGTCGGTGGTGTTAGGGGGAGCAGATTAGGGGTAGATAAGGATAACATAGGTGGCGGTCGGCAGATTAGGGGTTAAAAAAATTTATTCGAGTGTCGGTGATGTGGGGGGACCTCGGTTTAGGGGTACATAGGTAGTTTATGGGTGTTAGTGTACTTTAGAGTACAGTAGTTAAGAGCTTTAGAAACCGGCGTTAGCCCAGAAAGCTCTTAACTACTGACTTTTTTCCTGCGGCTGGAGTTTTGTCGTTAGATGTCTAATGCTCACTTCAGAAACGACTCTAAATACCGGAGTTATAAAAATCCCATTGAAAAGATAGGATACGCAATTTACGTAAGGGGATCTGCGGTATGGAAAAGTCGCGGCTGAAAAGTGAGCGTTAGACCCTATTTTGAGTGACTCCAAATACCGGCGGTAGCCTAAAACCAGCGTTAGGAGCCTCTAACGCTGGTTTTCACGGCTACCGCCAAACTCCAAATCTAGGTCAATGTTTGGTATGCACTCTCACTAGAATTACCTCCGTAGCAATATATTTATAGCCTGGCCCAACATCTATAGGGATATTCCTTTTGCCTCAACCAACTACCTCCTAGTAAGAGCGTAGATGCAGAGCTATGTCATTTAACAGTTAAACTGCAACTGATTCATGCATGTTCCCTTATATAAATCTGCATTTACTTGACGTATATTGATACCTCATAAGGATCCCTAACAATTAGAGCCCCACTTTAGAACTAAATTGCATACTGCTGAACTGTGCCAATATTTTTTGGTTGGACAATGGGCTGTCTGTGGCCGAGACAGCATGCTATGTGATGTATGAAGCACAGTTAAGCACAGTTAAGCTAATTTCCTAGGCTATTGCTATATAATCTTATACTGCACACAAATTTCAGAACTTTATCTTCTATCTACTGGTGTTTAAGTATGTGGCTGCAGAAGATCTACTAGTTTATCTCCCAGAGGGGGCTAACCCTTTTCACCCCTCCTCTTAGATATAGGAGTTTGTTATATGCACACTGAACTTAACTAGGTATCTATATGTTTCTGTGAATAAAATAATTCAATTTGGTTCCTAAACTTCCAAATGAATAAATCACACTCAAGCTATACATTGGGGCCTATTTATCAAGCCGTCAACCGCCAATACGCTGGAATTCCGCAGTGTAATTGTGGCAAACCTGATTCGCCTTATTTATCAAAGGCTACAGACCGGCAAAAGTAGAATTTTGTGATGTAACATACAATCCGCCAGTCTCAGTCCGACACAGATCGATGCTTACGTCACTACATATGTTCCAAATGCAAATTCAGCAGTATCTGACTACTTTTGCTTCTTATCAAATAACTACCAGGTACGCTCGCCACTATTCCGGCCCAGCGTACCTGGTTTTCAATCCGCCGCCCTGGAGGTGGCGGATGCCATATGAATCAATGGGAGTCTGAAAGCAGCGAAAGCTCATGTTTGCTGCTGCCCAATATCCCATTGATTCCTATGTGAGAATAAAGTTACATTTACACCTAACACCCTAACATGTACCCCGAGTCTAAACACCCCTAATCTGCCACCCCCTACACCGCCGCCACCTACATTATACTTATTAACCCCTAATCTGCTATCCCTAACGTCGCCGCCACTATATTAAATTTATTAACCCCTAAAGTCTAACCCTAACAGCCCTAATGTAAATCTAATTTAAATAAATCTAAATAAAATTACTATCATTAACTACATTTTTCCTATTTAAAACTAAATATTTACCTGTAAAATAAACCCTAAGCTACATACAATATAACTAATAGATACATTGTAGCTAGCTTAGAGTTTATTTTTATTTTACAGGCAAGTTTGTATTTATTTTAACTAGGTAGAATAGTTATTAAATAGTTATTAACTATTTAATAACTACCTAGCTAAAATAAATACAAATTGACCTGTAAAATAAAACCTAACCTAAGTTACACTAACACCTAACACTACACTACAATTAAATAAATTAACTAAATTAAATACAATTAACTAAATTATAAACAATTATCTAAAGTACAAAAAACCCCCACTAAATTGCAGAAAATAAAAACAAATGATCAGATATGTAAACTAATTACACCTAATCTAATAGCCCTATCAAAATAAAAATCTCCCCCAAAATAAAAAAAACCTAGCCTAAACTAAACTACCAATAGCCCTTAAAAGGGCCTTTTGCGGGGCATTGCCCCAAAGTAATCAGCTCTTTTATATGAAAAAAAAAAATACAAATAACCCTCCCAACAGTAAAACCCACCACCCACACAACCAACCCCCCCAAATAAAATACTATCTAAAAAACCTAAGCTCCCCATTGCCCTGAAAAGGGTATTTGGATGGACATTGTCCTTAAAAGGGCAGTTAGCTCTTTTGCGGCCCAAAGCCCTAACCTAAAAATAAAACCCACCCAATACACACTTAAAAAAAACCTAACACTAACCCCCTGAAGATTGACTTAGGGGCAAAGTGGTCCTCCAGACAGGCAGAAGTCTTCATCCAAGCCGGGCAGAAATGGTCCTCCAGACGGCAGAAGTCTTCATCCAGACGGCATCTTCTATCTTCATCCTTCCGGCGCGGAGCAGGTCCATCTTCAAGACATCCGACGCGGAGCATCCTCTTCTGCCGACGACTACCCGATGAATGAAGGTTCCTTTAAGTGACGTCATCCAAGAGGGTGTCCCTTAGATTCCGATTGGCCGATAGAATTCTATCAGCCAATCAGAATTAAAGTAGAAAAAATCCTATTGGCTGATTAATTAACTTAATTATATTTAAGTTAGGTGGGGTTAGGGTTAGGGTTAGACTTAGGTTTAGGGGTTAATAACTTTATTATAGTGACAGCGATGTTGGGGGCGGCAGATTAGGGGTTAATAAATGTAGGTAGGTGGCGGCGATGTTAGGGCCGGCAGATTAGGGGTTAATAGTGTTTGCGATGCGGGAGTGCGGCGGTTTAGGGGTTAATATATTTATTATAGTGGCGGCGATATCCAGTTTGGCAGATTAGGGGTTAAAATATTTATTTTAGTGTTTGTGATGTGGGGGGGGGCCTCGGTTTAAGGGTTAATAGGTAGTTTATGGGTGTTAGTCTACTTTTTAGCACTTTAGTTAAGAGTTTTATGCTACGGCGTTGTAGTGTAAAACTCTTAACTACAGCTCTTTTGCTGCCCAAGCCCTAATCTAAAAATAAAAACTCACCCCAAAACTAAAAAAAAAAAATTACACAAAATACAAACAAATTATCAAAAATAATAAAAAGTATTCCTATGCTAATACCCATTAAAAAAAAAAAAAAAAACATTCCGTATTCTCTGAGGGAGGTTCCGGTGGAGGTGGAGCTACACAGGTGTGGCTGTTCAGGTGTGCTATGCAAGTGCAGCTCTCAGGTATGGCTCAAGCTGCAGCTCCAGTCTGATAGATGTTGGCGGCAGATCTCTCGCGCTGTGCCCCGAGTGAGGGGGCTATTTTCTCCAGGACAGTCAAAAGAAGATCTGATCCGGAACCCTAACCAGTGGCCTGTTACCCCACTGGCTCTTGCAAAACCCCAGCTACCTGGACCCTTGTTACTGACAGTAATTACCTCTTGCCTGCATTCTAAAAATTAGATCTGTACCTCACTATCTTGGCCTCTCTTTCCGGTTTGGGACCCAATCTGCCCGCTCCGTAAGAACTGTGCCGTTTTACCTAGGAAATCCTTCACCCCCCCTCAATACGTTAAAACAATTCTGCCAGACGGAATCTGAACTTTCCGTGTCACCCCAAATTTACTTGCTGCTATTCTGTGGTTCTTTCAGCAGTACTGATAACTGGCTTCTTCTCTCCCCCTCTCCCTCCCCCACCGGTGCTGCGTGGGAGGGAGCCGGCCCTGGAGCGGGGGCTCAGTGAGGGGGCTGTTTTCGCTGGCTGGTCACGGTGTCGGAGCGGCGCCACTCTCTCCCCTCCCACCGATGTTGCGTGAGGGGAGGTGACTACGAAAGCCTGGTAGTGTGGCGACACAGGAAGCGTCAGGAACAACATTCCCCGGGCAGAGCTGTTCACCGGGTTACTGAGGCTGAAAGATAACTGACTGCCGGTGAGACAACATTGGAAGGGGTGAGTTCCTATTTCAATCCACCGTCCTTGGCATGCTTAGGGGTCTCACCACCTGGCATTTTTTTGAGGGGGGAAGTGGATAACTGCGGAGGGGGCAGACGGACTTTAGAATTGAGAGTGGGGTACATTATGTCTAAGGACAGTTACTAAACAAAAGAGACACTCTGGGAGAAATAAAAAAAAAAATCTCTTTTTTGCCATTGGAAAAGTTTGTTGGAAAATAAAGAGGGAAAAGAAAAAATATAACAAACATATATATGTATGCTCTCTCACTTGCCAGCATATACTGTGAAGACATAGCTGGTTGGCAATACTTGTTAAATGCTTAGAATATCTTGCATATAGTTACAGAAATGCAACTACCTATTGCTACAATGTATTTTCCTGTGTATTAATTGGCTGGGTTTAATAAGCTTATATTCAGAAACATTCAAATTGTACTATATTTGCACCTAGCAACCAGTGCTTGCTGTTCTGATTTTTGTTTCAGCATATTGTTTGTGGGTATGTGATATATAAGGTTCTGGTGTCTGTAAACTTTAAATTACTATAAAGCTAAAATTTAATCTTTTGTATTACAGAATAAATAGTTAATTGCAGGATAGGTCTAGAGACACAATCAGTATTCTTATATTATATTTACTCCCTGTAGAAATCTCTATTTCTGTTTTTGTCAAAGCTCAGTAAGTTCACACCTAGACAAATACTCAGGTTGTAATATAAAGAAATCAGCATCATCTCAAGCTATTTAAAAAACTTCATTATATTAAAGTAAACTACATTGTTCTGGGCCAGTTGAAGGAGGAAGGGAAAAAAAAAAAGATACTGCACTACATTTTCACCCAATAACCAGAGCTGTTGATTTGATTTTTTTTAACACATTATGTGTGGTCATGTGAGATATAAGGTTTTGGTGCTATCTTAATAACAGAATATCACTAAGTTAAAATTTAATTTTGTGCATTATTCATTTATTTGCTGTAGTAGTCAGTGAATTATATTATAGCTGTTTTTGTTGATACCTCAAGGCACTTGAAAGTTAATAGTCAATTGCTGGATAGGTTCAGAGGTATACTTAGCATTGCTCACAGAAAATTTAACCCTATGAGGTTACTTAAACTATACTATATCTGTTCTCAGCAATTAGTATTTGCTCCTTTGATTTTTCTCTTAGCTCACTGTTTGTTTGTTATGTATAGAGCTCTGATGTTTTTCAAATATTAAAACACTATAAAGTTGAACTGACCTTGTTATATTTTCCTACTGCAGCTGTCAGCCAAGCATACTGTAGCTGTAATGGTTGATGTTTCAAAGTTAAATAATTGTTTGCTGGACAGCTGCAGAGGTATAATTAAGAATTCTTATAGTGCATCACCTGCTATATAAATTCCTTTTTTTTTTTTTTTCAATGAAAGATACTTTTCTAATTACACTTAGTTACTTATAAATTGAACTCAGGTTAATATTCTGCTATTCTGCACAAAATTATTTTACACGCTACAAGGCATGCCTAGACTAAGCAGAGCTCTAGACATAGCCTTGTAGAGACAATCTAGTTGAAAGGTGCCAAGACAAGTGAGGGAGGTCCTTATATAAACAAACTTGATTCAGTTCAATATATCTAATTCCTCTGACCTCTCCCCTTAAAAATAAGTGTCAGGGACATACCACATAAAATTGATTGACTCTACAATTTTCACCCTGCTATAGTTAAATCACCCAGGGTCTGAGTTTATTCCTTCAAGTAACAGGTACTAGCCTTTAGGTAATATTACAGAGCAATTATTGTGTACAGTTGAGCAACCTCTTTTTAAAATACTACCCTAATTCACTTCCTGGTTATCAGCTGTCTTTCTTCTTTTCTCTTCCTTCTTTCTGCCAACCAGGTTAATAACTAGCACAACCCTTGTCCCTGCACTACTCCCCACACTTAGATTCCTCCACCCCCTACCTCACTTTTTCCTGTCCCTTTTTTCCCCTTTGCACTGGGAGGTTCCTCTCCCCCAATATAAATAGTTTACCCCCTTCCTTTTTCTTTTTGATTTTGGCACATGGATAATTTTTTTCACTCTCACTCTAAGACTCCCTCGCCAGTCATGACCGCAAGGCAAAGAGATAGGAGAGCGAAGAACACCTCAGATGCTCCAACTGATTTACAAGTAACATCTGCCACTGTACTCCCTATGACGGATACACTTGATATGCAAGTCTTAGTCACTAAAATTACGGAAGCCCTAACTCCCAATTTTGATGCGCTCAAATTAGAGATCAGACAAGATATTACACTACTATCACAAGAAGTTAGACAGTTTGCCAACAGAATTAACGAAGTTGAACAAAGGGTGTCAGATGTGGAGGATCTTACCACTATTCATAGCGCTAACATAGAATCTACTAATCTCTCTATTACCACAATACAGGCTAAACTCGAAGATCTCGAGAACCGGGCCCGTAGGAATAACATTCGGCTAATAGGGGTCCCAGAGGATAAGAAATATGAGGACTTAAACGCTTTTATCTCTGAAGTACTACCCCAACTTCTTAAAATTCCATCTAACTACCCACATATCACAGTGGAAAGGGCACATAGGCTAGGCAGACCCTGGGTGGACAATAAAGGTAACCACAGACCCAGACCAGTGATAGCAAAACTTTTAAACTTTCAAGATAAAATTACATTGATGCAATTTTATCGAAAGAACCAACCTATTACACTTGGGGAAACTAAAATCCTCATGTTCCAGGATTTTTCAGCTGAGACAACATCTAAAAGGAAGGCACTAGCCCCCACTTGCACCAAACTAATCCAACAAGGATACAAAGCTATTATTTACCCCGCAAAACTTAAAATTACAGAGGGTGAGAATGTTTATATACTAAACAACATGCAAGAGGTAGAGCAGCACCTGAAAGATTTTAACTTGGTAGGAACACAATTGCTAGGCCGAAAATAGGCCACTACTGTATGGTTCTTTTTTTTTATTTTTGTCCTCTTTTTTTCTTAAGCTGTCATGAACATTAACCATGCTGGTCCAGAGGGGCATTCCCCAGGTGGGGTTATCTACTCCCCCCCCCCCTTTTTTCCCTTTTTTTTTTTTTTTCTTCTTCCTTTCCTCCCCCCCCCCCCTCCGCACTACCCGCACCATGTTACTAGTTTGATTTTAAATGGCAAATTTTAAATTAATTTCCTGGAATGTGGGTGGGATTTCTACCCCCATTAAGAGAAAAGCCATTCTTACGCACTTAAGGAAACTCGGGACGGACATAGCATTCTTACAAGAAACACATTTGACATCAGGGGAGTCCCTGAAACTCAGATCTTCCTGGGTGAAAGAAATGTTCTTTTCCCCTGGGGGTTGGAAGGAAGAGAGGGGTGGCCATTCTAATAGGGAAAAAAACCTAGAGGTCATTCACAGCGAAGTAGATCAGGAAGGAAGATTCGTGATAATAAAAGTAAAAATCGGAAAAATAATCTTTACCATGTGTAACATTTATGCTCCTAACAAATTGGATCCAGATTTTTGGTTTAGGATCCAGGCCAAAATTCTCTCCGTTCAGGAAGGCCATCTGGTCCTTGGTGGCGATTTCAACATGTCTCCTCATTGCCCTTTGGACAGACTTAGAAACTCCAATAAAACACTCAAACAAAAAAAGGACAACTTAGAATCTAAATTAATAAAATTAATTACACAGAATCTTGCGATAAAAGACGTCTGGAGGCTTCAGAACCCTGATGTCAGGGATTATACTTGTCTATCCAGAGCTCATAAAACCCTTTCTAGAATTGATCTATTTCTCATTAATGATAGGCTAAAGCTGTCAGAAGTAAAAGCAGATATACTGCCTATCTTTCTTTCAGACCACGGTCCTGTCTCACTGGAGTTCCAGCTCAACCACCTTAAAAACAGATCAACACGCTTCAACTTTCCTTCATATCTTGCGACCGATCTGAAATTTAAAAACTGGATCAAACTCAAATTTTCCGATTATCTACAACATAATCAAGCCCACATAGGTTCCCCTCTGGTTTTCTGGGAGGCAGCGAAGGCAGTGCTCAGGGGTGAAATTATAGCTTACAGTGCTGCAAGGCTTAGAAAAATTAGAACAAGAGAGAAAGAAATTACTAACGCAATAATTAATTCTTATAACTCTTATCTGCTGGAAAAATCTGCTACAAACTGGGCAAAATATGTCCGGGCCAAAAACGCTGGAGACGCATTCGCTGTCTTTCAGGAAACCCAGAGGGATCTAAGATTTCAAGCCAGGATCTATAGATTCGGAAATAAATCCGGCAAATTGTTGGCGAACCTGGTCAAAAGGGAGAAAAAGTCACCTCATATTGAGAATATTCAACAGAATGGTATCTATCTTAATAAATCGGATGAAATTGTTGAGGCATTTGTTAGGTATTATCAGGAATTGTACTCCTACAGGAGTTCAAACCTTACTGAAGCAGTACAATTTTGGATTCAAATTTCCTGTCCTAAAATTTCGGCTGAGATGGCTGATTCTCTCAATGCCCCAATTACCGAAATAGAGATTAAAAAAAATCATTTCAGAGCTCGCCACTAATAAAGCACCAGGGCCAGATGGCCTTCCGAATGAGTTTTATAAAATTATGAGCTCAGAGGTCACCCCCTACCTTAAAAATCTATATAATAGTATGTATGTCGAGGGTAATCCAGTGGTTGCCTCCTTTTCTGCCTCCAACACTACTCTAATTCTGAAGGCTGGGAAAGATCCCACCCTCAGGGAGTCTTATAGACCCATAGCTCTCTTAAATGGAGACTACAAAATTCTATGTTCAGTTATTGCCGGGCGCCTTCAGATACCACTCGCCACTGTTATTCACCCGGATCAGGCTGGGTTTCTCTATGGTCGAAACTCCTCAGCAAAAATTAGGGAGGCTATAGTTATTGCGGAGTATTTTAGGACCATGCAGGTGTTGGAGAGTGGGGGAGACGGGATGGAACCAGACTCAGCTATTGTCTCGATAGATGCAGAGAAAGCGTTTGATTCAATACATTTTGATCATCTACTTACCTCTCTGGTTAATTTTGGTTTTAAGGACCAGTTCTTAAATTTTATCACAAATTTGTATAAAGCACCATGTACAATGTTGATGGTTAATCAAACCCTCTCACCACAGATAATTCTTGGGAGGGGAACACGCCAGGGGTGCCCCCTGTCCCCCCTACTCTTTGACATCGACATCAATCGAACCGTTGGCAATCATGGTTAGACAACAGTTGTCAGGAATTAGAATAGGTAACCAGGTCATAAAAATTGCTCTTTATGCCGATGATCTTCTCTTATATCTCTCGGATACCAAAACCAGTATCCCTAAACTTCTAGATATCACTGCCAGATTCGGGTCCTTTTCAGGTTACAAGATAAATGAAGCAAAGTCAGAATTGCTATGGCTCAGACAGAATAGTAACTCTCCTTCTGTTATCCCTTTTTCTGTGGCTAGAAACTCTCTCAAATATTTAGGTATTTTTATCCCTACTTTATCAGGGGAGATCTACGATCTCAATTTTTCTCCAATTCTAGCAAATATTAAAGAGAAACTTAAAAATTGGCAATCCCTGCCACTATCTATCTCCGGTCGGATCGCCCTATTCAAAATGATTTTGCTTCCGAAACTTCTTTATGTATTACAGAACGTTCCTCTAATTATGCTGGAAAGGGATATCCGCTGTCTCAATAGCATACTTAGTAGATTTCTCTGGTAGGAGAAAAGAGCCAGAATATCCCTAAGTAAACTCTCTCTTCCAAAAAGCAGCGGTGGCCTTGCATTACCAGATATTCGTTCATACAACTATTCTTTCTTGGTCCAGGTGGTGGCTGATTGGATTTCACACAGTAATTATGTCACGAATAACCCCTTAGAGGAAGATATATGTAGTCTTTACCTACCGCTAGCCTTAGTTCACTGCCCACCCAAAGAATTACCAGGTGAAATCAAACGGCTTAAATCCTTTTCTAACCCATTGAAGGCTTGGTGGAAAGTGAGTATTTCACTATCCTTAAATTGTAAAGTTTCTCAATATCTCCCACTAAGGGGGAACCCGAAATTTCCTGTAGGGTTGAACTCTGTAACCTTTAAAAAATGGCATAACCTAGGCTTGGACAGGTTGATACAACTCTGGGACACAGAGAGAAAATGTGTCAAATCTTTCGATGAATTAAAAACAGAGTTTCAAATTAAGAACAAGGAATTCTTTGCATATTTGCAAAGCAGGCATCTCCTCTGTGAGTTGATGAGTGAGACAGGATGGAATTGGACTCTGGGTAAATTAAAAAGCTGGCTCACTTTGTTCAAAAACGGTGTCAGATCCATCTCTATGTGTTATCAGCTAATTAAACTCAGCAAGGGTGAATTAGAACTGGAGAAAATTACTTCCCTATGGAATCGACTGTTACCTCAATCAAACATTGATATAAAAACCGTCCAATCCTCAATTTGCAAAGTAGCCCAGGTGACTCTATCAGCCACCTGGCGGGAGATGCATGTCAAACTCCTACACAATGCATATTTCACTCCCGAAAAGGGCCATAAAATTCATAATTTTGCTTTTAATAAATGCCCAAAATGTGCGCTCCCTGCAGCTGACTTAATGCACATGATTTGGACCTGTCCTAAAATAAGGCATCTTTGGTGGAAGCTAGAGTTTTGGTTCAATAAAACCTTAAAAGTCTCTCAACTGGCTCTTACACAGCAACAGATCATCTTTGGTACAAAGCACCATAATCCAAATGATAAATTGATATTTCTTTCTATACTGGCAACTAGATATCTTATTCTTAAAAATTGGAAATTAAGACTAGCCCCATCTATTCCAGAGATCAAGAATTGTTTGAAAAAACAATGCTTGCTAGAACAAAGGGACACTAATCTAGATAATGACTCTGACATCAGACAATTTTTTGCCAAATGGTCAGCCTTTATTAGGTCATTGCCAGATACAGAGATGAATGACTTAATATTCCCATTCAGAAACTCGGAACTGGTGCTTCTGGGTGTCTGGTAACAATTTATTAGTTGAGAGGAGCTTAGATGATTTTCTGGGATTCCCCTGGTCTCATACAATTGCACTCTCTTCCCTAGTTTCTGGCTTCGGCAGGGGGGGGGGTGTGGATTCTTTCTGAGTTGTCCTTGTTCTTCCCCTTCCTTTTTCTCTTGTTCTGTTCTCCTTCCTCCCCCTTTTTTTTTTTTTTCCCCCCTCTTCCTTCTTCTCTTTTTCTTTTTTCTTTTTTGGCTTTGGCAACCCATGGTTGGGTTGACTAATTCAGAGATAAAATTTAGCAGAATATTTACTTGCTCACTGTTCTTGATTTAAATGTAAAACAATTTTGAACTGTTTGATTTTTGTGATTTCTTCTGACATTTGTTTTTGTAAATTACTGTTGACATTTAAATAAAATAATTAATAATAATAAAATGGAAAATATGGGAGATAATTACATGTGAGGAACCTAGGTGTCTTAGGCTCTGGAGAAATTTCTGAGATATTTGAGAATTTATATGTTATGTGCAAATGAGAAATATTGAAGATAATTCTCTGTTGAAATTGCATTGCCTGTTTCTGTTTCTGATTCCTTGGGATCATATTTTGTGATGTTATTGTATGATGTAATACTGGATGTTCACATGTGTTTCTCTCAATAAAAAATAATTAAAAAAAACAAACAAAAAAACATTCCAAAATAGAAAACCTAACCTAGAATAAACTACCAATGGGCCTTAAAAGGGCCTTTTATAGGGCATTGCCCATAAGATATCAGCTCCTTTTCTGGGGAAAAAAATACAAACCCCCACCCCTCCAAACCCAAAAACCTATGCTACCCAATGCCCTGAAAATGCATTGTATGGGCATTGCCCTTAAAATGACATTTAACTCTTTTGCTGCCCAATGCCTAATCTAAAATAAAAACCCACCCAAAAAAAAACTTAAAAAAAGCCTAACACTAACCCCCGATGATCCACTTACAGTTTTTAAAGTCCCACTTGAATAATCTTCATCCAAGCGGCAAGAAGTCTTCATCCAGGTGGCCTCAACAATCTTCATCCCGGCGGCAAAGTCCTCATTTAAGCGGCGAGAATTCTTCATCCAGACGGCCTCTTCAATCTTCATTCAGGCGGCATCTTCTATCTTGATCCAGGCGGCGCGGAGTGGGTCCATCCTGAAGACATCCGGCATGGAGCATCCTCTTCATACGGTCGCCGCTGTACACTGAATCTTCAATGCAAGGGAGCCGTTTCAAGATGTAAAAAAAAAAAAAAATACAAAGACCCCCCCTAACAGTAAAACCCACCACCCAACCAACCCCATAAAATATAAAAACCTAATCAACATGTAGGATTTAAGCAGCTCTCATTCTATTGGCTGATTTAAGGGCCCTTTTACAGGCTATTGGTAGTTTATTGTAGGCTAGGTTTTTTTATATTTTGGGTGGGCTTTTTTATTTTGAAGGGCTATTAGATTAGGTGTAATTCTTTTTTATTTTGGATAATTTTGCTTGTTATTTTTCGTAATTTAGTGTTTGTTATTTTTTGTAATTTAGTCTTTTTTATTTTTTGTAATTAGATACTTTGCAATTTTTAGAGCAGTGTTAGGATTTTTTAATGTGTAGTTTAGTTTTATTTAATTGGTAGTTTGTTTAATAATTATATAACTTTAATTGTTAGTTTAAACTTAGTTTTTTTAATTTGACAGGTAAGTTTTAATTTAATTTAAAATAGGGAAATTGTAATTTTAATCTAAAGTTAGGGGGGCGTTAGGTTTAGGGTTTACTAGTTTAATTTAGTTTATTGCGATTTAGTTTATTGCGATTGTGGGGGGCTTGCGCGTTTAGGGGTAAATAGGTTTATTATAGTGACGGCAGTGTAGGGCTTAATAACTTAATTATAGTGGGGGCTATGTGGGCGGACGGCAGATTAGAGGTTAATTATATTTAAATAGTGTTTGCGATGCGGGGGCGGTGGTTTAGGGGTTAATATGTTTATTATAATGGTGACAATGTTGGGGAGAAGCAGAATAGAGTTTAATATTTTTTTTTAGTGGCGGCGATGTCGGGAGCGGCAGATTAGGGGTTAGATTTGCCGTGCGGGAGGGCCTCGGTTTAGGGGTTAATAGGTAGTTTATGGGTGTTTACTGTCTAGTGTACTTTGCAACACTTTAATTATGAGTTTTATGTAACAGTTTTGTAGAGTAAAACTCATAACTACTGCTTTTAGATTGCGGTATGGATCTTGTCGTTTTAGGCTGTAACGCAGGTTTTTTAGCCTCACCGCAAAACTCATAATGGCAGCACTATGGGAGTCCCATGAAAAAAACGTCATTTTTACGAGTGCAGGACTGACGTTGCGTTACAGGCTAAAAGGCTTGCG
Source organism: Bombina bombina (assembly GCF_027579735.1). Taxonomy (NCBI): domain Eukaryota; kingdom Metazoa; phylum Chordata; class Amphibia; order Anura; family Bombinatoridae; genus Bombina; species Bombina bombina. The sequence continues at coordinate 1,308,780,491 of NC_069499.1, forward strand.
GTACATCTATACCAACAAGACTTGTAATGGCTGTGGTGCTCTTTTAACGCTGAAAATGCCATATTTTCAGCATTAAAACACGAACGCACAACTCGTAATCTAGCTGTAAATGTGGAGCCACAATAACTGAAAGATTTCACATGCACAAGCCTCACCCACTGTCATCTGGTGCCACACTTGCACTTACAGGGGATAATGCAGGTTTAGGAATAGTAAGTAAATGGGGCTTCTACTACTTTTGTGTTTAATCTGTTGATATTGACATTATAAGCTAAACATTGTGCCAAGTAACTGGTTTTATTTTGCCTATGTGCACTAGACACTTTTGTAGGGTGGATGGAGGAGCAGAACAGCATTGCATCTAATTGTCATCTAGTCTGTCTTCCATTCCGGTGAGCTGCAGTGATCAAATGACTCCCTGTATGATAAGTTAGTAAATGTTAATAGTATTCTTCCTTCTCACTGTTTACATAATAAGTGCAGCTTATGCAGCCACACTCCTGCTGGCTACTGCTGCAGTGCATGCTATGACCTCCAATGAAGGTGAGCAAGGACACACATTTCATGCAATCTTTTTTTCTTGTAGCCCTCGGGCTTCAAAATGGATGAGGCTTACATTGTAATTTACTTTTCTTTTGCTTTATCTTCTATATGATTTAAAGGCTGCACCCACACAAATGTCCCCCTGTGCCCCTTTCTTCATCCAGCTACTGTATCAGTAGTAATTTTTTTTGCTCCTTACTTCATGTATGCTGCTTTTAAAACAAGGGATGAATTTAAGGTTTAAATGACAATTTTCTTTCTGCTTGGGACTTGTGCAATTACAAAACACATCTGTTTTCTGATTTAATTTTGAGAATTTATGTGAGTATATCTAGTTTTATTTTAGGTAGATATTTAGATAAAGATTAAATTGTATTCGGATAAAGATTACAATTGTATTTGAGCAGCTTCCTTACCTTCCATCTTTCTCTACCAATGTGTTTAATTTTTTCTCTTTTCCTTTTCCCTTTCTCTTTTTACACTTGTCATTTCTCTCTAACTCCTTCCTCATATTCTTCTCTCTTCCTCTTCTCTCTTCCCTCTCTGTCCTATTTCCTCATTCTCTCACTCTGTTTTCTCTCTCTCTCCCAACTATTTTCTCTTTCTTCAATCTCAGTCTCTCTATTCCATTTCTCTGCTATCTCTTGTCTCCTCCCCCTCTCTCCTCTTCTCTTTCTCTCTTTCTCTCTCTTTCCTCACTTCTCTCAACTCTTCTTTATTCTTCTCTTTTCTGTTTTATCTCCTCCCTCCCTCTCATTGTTTTCTCTCTGTTTCTCCCATCTGTTTTCTCTTTCTTCTCTATCTACCCTGTTCCTTTTCTCTCTCTCTTCCCTTTTCAATGTCTCCTTTTCTCTCTTTGCTTTCCTCACTTCTCTCTTTCCCCACTTCTCTCTCCCTGATCTCCTCTCTCTCCTCCTTTCTTCTCTCTCTGCCCTATATCCTCCCTCTCTCTCCTGTTCCTTTCCTCTCTCTCTCTGATCTCTTCTTCCTCTTTCCTCTTCACTCTCTTTACTTCCCTCATGTTTCTCTCCCTCCGCTCCTATTTCTCTCCTCCTTCTCTCTTCTCTGTCCTTTCCCATCCCTCTCTCCCCTGTTCATTATCTCTTTCCTTTCCTCACTTCAATCTCTCATTTCATCTCTCTCTCCTCCTCTTTCTAGCTCTCTCCTATCTATTCCCTCTCTCTCCTTAGTATTTCCTCTCTTTTATCTATTTTCTCTTTGTTCTTTCTCTCTTTCTCATTCAGTTTCTCTTCTCTCTCTCATCCTTTTTCCCTCTCTCCTCTTCTGTCTCTTTTCTTTCCTTACTTCTCTCTCCCCCTCTCTGTCATCCTATCTCCTCCTTCTCTTTTCCCTCTCATCTCTGTTCTATCTCCCCCTCTCTTGTGTTTTGGTTTTTCTCTCTTTGCCTTATATATTCTCTCTCTCTCTCTCTCTCTCTCTCTCTCTCCTCTTTGTTTCTTTTTTCTTTCTCTTTCCTATACTCTTTTCTCTTCTCTCTCGTCTTTGTACTATCTACTCTCACTCTCTACCCTGTTAATTTTTCTCTCTTTCATCTGTCTTATCATTCTTCACTATCTCTCATCTGCTCCTTTTCTCTCATCTCCCTCTTTTTTTTCTTTTTTCTCTTCTCTCTTACCTCTTACACTTTGGGGGAAAAACTGGACACCCTTGGATAGAAATATGTCTTATTAATTTATTGGATCTTACTTAGCTGCAAATTGCAATTAACATAAACAGAAATATCTAAAGGCATCAAAATAAAAGTAAATTTAGAATCTGCAAAAACAGTAACAATAAAAGTAATATCTGTACGTATGTGACTATATATATATATATATATATATATATATATATATATATATATAGAGAGAGAGAGAGAGAGAGAGAGAGAGAGAGGGGGGGAGAGAGAGAGAGAGAGAGACAACTTCTATTATTGCTTATAAATAATGGATAATAATAATAATACACATCTAGCCAACTTCTATCATACACTCAATATATACATTATCCAAGATATGCCTCAACTGGCTACTTCATGATGCCACCCAGCTGAGGGATGGGGGGCCCCATCACTGACTTTGTAAGTTGCCAAAAAATTTCTAGTTGCGGCCCTGTCGTTGGTGACAAATACTGTATATTACTAACCAATGTTCCCATTTGAAAGTCTCAGGGTATCCTAACTACCAGATAGGAAAATGGTGTAATAGCATTCCTTGCTTCAGTTTACTGCAATATATAACCAAGTATGCAAAGCATCTTCAAGATTAGAGATGATTTAAATAATATTAATAATAATAATAATATTTGGATAGTTTGTCCTCTCATTAATATTAATAAACGTCCTCTTGTTTCTATCCTATCCTTCAATATCTTATCCTATGTGGTCCTGAATATGATGGTGTAGCAAAAAGGTGAAATACGGATTCTGATTAAGCTTTTGTCTTTTATTCTGCCTAATCTGATAATGAAATATTAATTATAGTCAGAATAGAATGTGCTGTTTGATTATATGTGTAAATGGAAATCTAAAATTTGTGTGAAAGAAATCTGAAAATTGTATGGGAAATATGAAAATTGTATGGCTAAAGATTGCAAATGCTTGGGAATGGATGAATGAAGGCCAGTAAGATGTGTGAAAGGAGATATGAAGATTGAGTGAATAAAGATATGAACAGTATGTGAAAATACATTTGAAAGTGTGTGAATGTAATATGCATGGTTGATATTTATTCATTGTTCATGTATGGCTGAGTATTCTATGCGTTTTTATTATTCTTATTATTCTTATTCTTTGTTAGACACCTAAAAAAAATTCCACAGCCTCTACTCCTCACTAGTTAGCATGCTAGACCATATCTCATATGCCAAATACTGCAGGTTTGTTCATGCAGTTAATCTTGCTGCTTCCTTCACTAAGAAAGCAATGGGGTGAAATCTATTAATTGAGATTATTGTCAATATTGTCATTGGCGTAGATTTATTAAAGGGACAGTCAACACCAGAATTTTTGTTATTTAAAAAGAAAGATAATCTCTTTCTTACCCATTCCCCAGTTTTGCATAACCAGCACTGTTATAGAAATACACTTTTTATTGAAGTCATAAACAAGTGTAACATAAGAGATACGTCCCAAAACAATAACAGATAAGGAGGTATACAGTACCATTACAGAGATATTCCCAAATCCACTCATACATATTATGCCTATCTATAATACATTTGTGAGAATAATGAGTGGTATGCATATGTGGTTATTATCAAAGAAATGAGGCCATATTTGGCTGGAGAGATGGAAGAGCAATGAGGTCAACTAGGCAAACAAAATACGTAGAAAGGACATTATAAATCCATGTATCTAGAGAGTTAGTAGAGAATTTGGGCTATCTATAATGAGACTTCAGTTTTGTAATATATCATAGAGAGAGTTAAAATAAAAATGGTCCCCACAGTGCCGTAGAGAATATAAATTAGGTTATCTATTCAAGTAAAATTAAGGCCAGGTGGGGGTTGGCTTTATGGTTGTTTAGGGAAGGGGAATTCAGCGAGCGAGAGCCGCTCGAAAGAAAGAGGTAAGGGGAAGGTTGGGAGGGTGGAACTAGTTAGAATGTTAAACTCGTAAATACTTTTGGGCCTCTAAGCTTTCGAGTACAATACAAGTAAATATATCTCCTGTCCACGTCATGAGTAGGGGTAGATAAATGAGACAAGTTTTGGTTTCTACCACAGTATAAGAACTCAGGAAACATATTATATATTAATTTAGTAATTAGTGGTTCATGCCTATATAAGATGCAATGAAGCCGAACACTATAGGGTCAGCTGGATAGCGTGTATAGTTAATATTTACCTTTGCGGTATCATTAGGGATATACTTGCACCATTAAGATGTATTAGTAAATAGGATTGGGGGAGCTAATGTATAAAGTAAGGCTCTCTCAAATGTATGTACCTTAGATAGTTATGACTACAAGAGTCCAGAGATCCATGAGTAAGTAGTTGCTATATTATTAATCGGTCTTACCTTAGGTGAACTGAACAAAATATTTGGATGAGTAAGTGTTAAAACTAACCTAGATAGAATAAACAGTTATATACATATACAAGTTTATGATACAGTAACTGTAGGTAAAGTTTACCTTCTCTATATTATTAAGGTTACACTGGCATCTCACTGTCATGTGAAGGTACCTAAGGAGGTCTAGAGAGCAATACTACTAGCTTGAATTGCAATGTGAGTCCTAGTATATTACTCTGGGCTATGTAATATGGCCAACTATACATTGCTAAAGACCACAAGCATTATAGGAGTTTAGAAGGATAGAAAGCAGTTATAGCGCTCCCTAAATAGCAAGAACATAAATGGGCTAAACAATGAAAACAGTATGTGACTTTCAAGGCTCTCTTGCATTGTATAATAATATATGTTAAAGTATGTAATAGACTCTAAAGGTACATTGGCTGGATATCTAAATATTAGACTGGGTGGAGTGTGAACATCCTGATTAGAAGAATATGTTGGGTATAGTACACTCCAAAACCTGTAGGATAATATACTCATAGCATAGACAGGGCATCACTGCTAAACTTTCAGTGCCAAGTAAGAGAACTTAAACAAAATTTGGCACACCTATAAGTGCCTTAATGTAGTAGACATAGGATAGGATTAAGAATGCGACAGACGCTGATGCTAAAAATGAACATTTAGTAAGGGGAGTGTGGCAAGTAATGCGAGAGTGGGTAAACATACTCTAATTGCATGAAAAAAATGATGCATGAACAAAAACATTCAAAAGATAAGACTGAAAAACGTTTATCAAGTAATAGAGAATATTGATTAGTAATTGTGCTCGTTGTTAGAATGTATTATAAAATGTGAGTTAAGCTAAGAAAAAATACATGTAAATGTTGAAGCTGAAAAATCACATTATGTGGTCATAAGCTGTTACCAATAAGTCCTGTGTCATTTTTTACTTCTAGTGAGTGCTATATAACACAGAGAATTAATAAATAAACCCTATTAGACACATAATATAAACATCTCACAAAATATATAACTAAACACTAAACAATACTTAAACATTTGGTGGGCAACAAAAATTCTAAAATCCTCTGTGTTTATGGAGAAATCAAGGCTGCAACGTTAACCAATACCAGCCTTTGGCGATTGAGACTTTGGGGCTATAAAGTCCTTGATGTAGGTAGCAATGTTTTTCCAACTGTCTGTGTAGGCAACATCTGCTATGCCACAAACTAGGGACTCAGAAATACACTCAAATTCTGCCCTCCAGCCCCCCCCAACCCGCATATAGGCTGACCAACCCCTAAAGGTAGTACTCTCTTGTCTGCTGCAGGTAGTCAAGTCTTACTCACATACTGCTACCAGCTCCCGGTACAATTAGCTCCAACATTTCCCTCCTGTACTCTTGCCATCGTAGGAACAGAGCTCCGTGTTGGAGAGTGCCGAAGGGCTTAGTAGATGATGCCAGGGAAAGTAAGTCGCCGTCTTGAGGATTGTAGGAGCGATCATGTGTGTGATGGCATTCAAAAATATGCCGTGATAGCTGGGTGAAGAGATCGTTCATTTTGTCACTCAGGCCTTTAATAAGTAAAAGTAATGTGGCCTCCATGTCTCACCTAAAGAACCCCGTAGCGGTTGGCAGAAGGGGGAGGTGGAGGATGTTTCAAAGTCTTTGTATTCACTGCGTTGCCTACTTGCTAAAGATCTATACCATGTGGTATTTGGTTGCAGGCTGTGTAGGCCCTGAGCAGCAATGTCAGTTTCAGAGACAGTTACTGTCCCCCACTTCACTAAATCCCCTCTAGAAGCGGTCAATAGGCTTTGTTGATGTTAGGTGAGAGTTTTAGAATATCCACTCAAACGTTTTGTCCCCTTTCTGAGATTCTTATCACGGCGCTCTAATAGTTTGCGGCCATACTTGTCTGCAGCTAGCTCCGCCTCCCCATTATCCTATTAATATAAAGTCCTAAATTGCACTTTTAGCAACAGAGGACCAGATTACAAGTGGTGCTCTATTTACCGCTTTTGCTTGCACACAATCTTCGCTAGGAGTAAGCTTTTAACACAGGTGGGTTAGCACTCGTATAACAAGTTGAAAGTAAATAGGTTGCATGGGAGTGAAACCTGAGGCACGTCTGCGTTAACTTCTTCTCAATAGAGATGCAAAGTTAAAGGAAAATCCTTAACACCTATCGCTCACACGCTAATCCGACCTTGTTTAACCGAGTGCAATATAGCTGATGTGAGTTATGAATATTTTACATTCCACTTCTTCACATAGAAGAAAATGTTTTTATTTTTAAAGAAATATTTCTATAAACATATCTGATTTATTTTTTGTAAATATATATCTATACCTAAATATATACATGTTTATGTACAGTAATATATATATATATATATATATATATATATATATATATATATATATATTGCGGGTAAAGTACGAAATTGGGTAATCCTAGAATTACCCGAGTAAATCTGACATTACCCAAGCGGCTGTGGGCAAAACCCGATGTAACATGATAAATCTTCTCAGAGTGCATTGAGTCACTGCATCAAACATATATACAGAGGATCGGCGGTGCGCCTTCCTTAAAGCCCCCGGGCAGAGGCAAAAAAATAGTGTAAATGGGAGAATTACATTACATTGGCCTTTAAAGGGACAGTCAACACCAGAATTGTTGTTGTTTAAAAAGAAAGATAATACCTTTATTACCCATTCCCCAGTTTTGCACAACCAACACAGTTATATTAATATACTTTTTATCTCTGTAATTATCTTGTATCTAAGCTTCTGCTGAGTGACTGCCCCTTATTTCAGTTCTTTTGACAGACATGCAGTTTAGCCAATCAGTGCTCAGTCCTAGGTCACTTTACGTGCATGAGCTCAATGTTATCTATATGAAACATGTGAACTAATGCCCTCTAGTGGTCAAAATGTATTCAGATTAGAGGCAGTCTTCAAGGCCTAAGAAATTAGCATATGAACCTCCTAGTTTTAGCTTTCAACTAAGAATACCAAGAGAACAAAGCAAAATTGGTGATAAAAGTAAATTGGGAAGTTGTTTAAAATTGCATGCCCTATTTAAATCATGAAAGGTTTTTTTGGACTTGACTGTCCCTTTAAACACACTAAGAATACCAAGAGAACAAAGCAAATTTGATGAAAAAAGTAAATTGGAAAGTTGTTTAAAATTACATGCCCTATCTGAATCATGAAAGTTTAATTCTGACTAGACTGTCCATTTAAAGCAATAGAGACTACCATGTTATAACTTAGGCTTCCTCCTTTGCTGAGGCAAACAAGGGATAATGAAAGCTACAGTTGTTAAAAAAATGTAAAAAAAAAAAAAGAAATGAAACTACACCTTAAATTTAAGTAATAAACATATAAACTTTTTTTTGGCATATGTTTTGAGAAGTTCTTGTTTAATCAACATTGCTCTACATGTATACAACATAAGTGGGACTGGAGGATTTTAATTTACTGTACAGAAAATCCATATATAATATATACAGCATTTTATAATATATACAGCATTTTATAATATTATATATACAGCATTTTATAATATTAAAACTAATTTCTATATTTCTATATTTTAACTATTAGCATATTCACATAAAACATCCACATTCAAATTCAGGCAAATAAGTAATGACTGTATTCAGTTTCAGGGTCTAAGCATGAATAGCAGGCAGGGTATTATAACTGCATTATGAAAGGCATATTAGGATAGGTCCTTTCAAATGTAAATTTAACATAATCCACTCAGTTCAAACTCATAAAGTAAAACACCAAACTGCCTATTTTTGTACCCAAAAAAACTGCATTCTGCAAACTCGTGGCCCAGGGGTTGATATTCAATTCAAATAGCTGATTCAATGCATGTAAAAGCTCTTATAAAAATGAATATCACAACATACAATGGGAAAGTATTTGATAAGAAAAACAAACCACTAGTTTTATATGTGTTGTTGTATTAAAGCAACAATGTAATGTTACAATAAATATAAATATGTAAATGTACAACAAATATAAGAGAGAGGTGTAAATACTGCTATGTTCAAAATATATTGTGGTGCAGTACTCAATTATAATATACAAATAGTTAGAAAGAGAGACTCAAAGGATATCCAATATTATCTTTTAAAAGAGAGGATATACAGCACTCGTAAATGAACAAAAGTTTTTATTTTACCCTCTGACACCAGCGCAACAACCAGTGAACATACAAACACTTAACATATCAACCTGTTAAAAATTCATCAAAAGGACACAATGGTACCGCTTTCACTATTTACCTAACATTGAGTATCAATTGCAAAAGAGGGTAAAATAAAAACGTTTTGTTCATTTACGAGTGCTGTATATCTTCTCTTTCAAAGGATATTATTAGATATCAATGAGTCTCTCCTTCTAATTATTTGTAAAATATAAAAATGTATTGTATTGTATTGACTTAAAATAATATATATATATATATATATATATATATATATATATATTAATAAATACTCCAAAGATCAAATACAGAAGAGTAAGTGGTTATAGATAAATTAAAGGAACATTCTAGTGTGAAAAAGAAAGTGCTCTATTTCATTACAGTGTTTTAAAAATAAATCTCAGAAATATGTTTCCATTAGAAATCTGGGCAGAGAAATGTAAATAAGCAATATGATTTTATTTTTTTTTAGTCTCAAAAACAAATCTAAGGGCAAATTTACATATGTGTTGTATAGTCAGGCAATTCAGCACTGTACTGAAATTAACATAAAATACATTTTTAAATCATTTAAAACTTTAATATTGTTAGCATAATTTGCAATATTTTTCTTTTTAGAGCAACCAAGAGACTACTCTTTTATCTTATGTCTTGTTCCTGAGGCCTGTTAGTGATAAATATAAATCACTTCCTGCATTGATCAGACAATCCCTGTGTAGAATGACGCAAGTCCTGTATGGTGCACGTCAACCTCTAGGGCATTGAAAAAAACACCTATTATAGAAATGAGAATTATCTGGGTAAATTGGAGCAAATGTCCAAGGTTGTTTTTTTGTTTAGTTTTGTGAAATTGAATTAAAGTCTAGTTAAAGGAATATGAAACCCACAAAGTTATTTTATGATTCTGATACAGCATATGATTTTAAGCAACTTTCCAATTTACTTCTATTATCAATTTTGCTTCATTCTCTTGGTATCCTTTAATGAAGGAGAAGCGATGCACTACTGGGAGCTAGCTGAACACATTGGTAAGCCAGTGACAAAAGGCATATATGTGCAGACACCAATCAGCAGCTATCTCCCTGCTTCTTGGCCTATTTTGGCATGTTTTTCAATAAAGTATACCAATGAACGAAGCAAATTAGATAATAAAAGTAAATTGGAATTGTTTAAAATTGTATGCTCTATCTGAATCATGAAAGAAAAATGTTGAGTTTCCTGTCCCTTTAAATGCAACACCTGCAGCACTACACACTATTCAGTACAGTGCAAAGTGCAAGCCTACCCAAAGACAGCTATTTTGATCCCTGGGGTTATTAGCAATAAATGCTGCCTCATGTAATAAAACCTTGCTTGACATTCTCATACCTTTCAATATTTCCCAGAAGCTTTCCAGGACTGGCAAGTGAGGGGGACTTTTGAAGAGTGGCCACAGTGGCTCTTGCATATAAGGTGCAGAGGCAGGAATGGAGGTGGTAGAGGTGCCATGGTTTGGGTATTTTATTGGCAGAATCAGGACAGGCTATGGGCAGAGAACATTAACCTCGAAAGGGAATCTGCAGGAGGGAAAGCATTTCAGAGCTCCCAAACCGTGTCAATCCAGCGAATGTGAGATGGTCGGTAGCTTTGCTTTCCTTGCTGCAAGCATAAATCATTAAACCATGAGAACTGCAAAATGCCTAGGCCAACACACACTTAAAGGAGCACTCAAGCCGGACAGATAGCTCAGCATGCTAAGGCACTGTGGCTGAGCTCTGTAGCAACCCAAAGGTTGCAGGTTCAATCCCCAGTGAGGTCCACTCAGCCTTTCATCCTTCCGAGGTCGATAAAATGAGCAGCGCCTTGAGACCCTTACGGGTGATTAGCCGTGCTTTACAAGTACCCCATACATACAATACAAGATAAAATAAACTTTTAAGACACTTTCCAATTTACTCCCATTATCAAATTTTGCACAGTCTTTTTATATGTACACTTTGTGTACGCATGTGCACAAGCTCACAGGGTATATGTATACTAGCCTGTGATTGGCTGATTTCTGTCATATGATACAGGGGGGCGGAAAATGGGAGAAAAAATAAATTTGTCTGAAAAAAATCTACTGCTTATTTGAAATTCAGAGTAAGTGCTATTGCATTGAGTTGTTATTATGCACTGGTTAATTTTGTAATTCTACTCATTTTAATGGTCATTTAAATGATCAAATTTGTTAGTACCATCAGGTAGTTAAACAGCTTCAATGTACATAATGATGTTTTCAATTAAACAAATCAATGGCTATGAGATTCTGTATCTTTAAGGAGGAATTGTGAGTGATGTGTACCATCTGAGTAGCACTTGTAGTGAAATGCAATCCAATTTCCCAACATACACAAATGAATTTGCCTCAAACAAGACACTTTATACTGTTTCCGTTAAAGAGATTTGACAACTTATTTTCTGAAAGAATTGCTCTCCTGAAACACTTTTAATGATTTTTGGAAAAGGTTGTATCCAGTCAATATAATCACCGGCTTGAATCTGAGAGAATCTTTGTAAATGATACCGTTTGTGCCTGCGCTTTAGTAGATTTGACTGTCACATATGTACATAACTGTTCCAACCAGAGAGTGAAATCAATGCAAATTATCCGCCAAAAATGTCTTAACTGCATGCTTTGGTGCTCAGTTAGAAACAGTGCAGTCTGCTTGCAAATTAGTGGATTGGCAAAGTTCAGAACACTAAGCTATATTCAACAATATGGGGAAAGCTTTCAATATTACTGTGATTCTAAAAAAAGATCTTTATAGAAAATTGTTAGTTTTTTTTTTTTTTTTTTAAACTGAAAATATTTAGAGTTGATAATATACTGAGTTCACTACTTGGTTAAGGTACTTTTAGACAAAAGGAAACATTGCAGAATTACATCCATACTAATATTTTAAAGACACACACACACATATTGTGTATATCAGGAACTGAGCAATGTATTGTAATAGAATCGCATAAGCAGACATTTAAAAACTCTATTTTTATGCAAATTATCAAAGGTTTTTGCAATACAGGTACATACTCTTAGAAAACAATGTTGTCATCTATGCTGTGACCAGTTAGGAAAATATGAACTCTTGCACTGATCAAACAATCACAGTATTTGATTTCCTACAATTAAACATTTTGTCCTAGATTACATGTAGAATGCAAAAATGTTAGAGCTATTGTATGTTAACATCCCTCAAGTAGAATCCTTACCGCTTTAATTTTTGCACTTATAATACATATCCAAAGCTATTTTTTATAGATTGAGAGATAGACTAGTGCATACTAACATCTTCATGTCATATATATGTATGTGTATGTATGTATGTAAGTATATATATATTTGAGCCAATGTCCGCTCTAAGGCCTAGATTTGGAGTTTTGTCGGTAACGACCCGCGTAGCTAACGCCGGCTTTTTTCTGGCCGCACCATAAAAATAACTCTGGTATTGAGAGTCCACATAAAGGCTGCGTTAGGCTCCAAAAAAGGAGCGTAGAGCATTTTTAACGCAGCTTCAATTCTCGATACCAGAGTTGCTTACGCAAGCGGCCAGCCTCAAAAACGTGCTCATGCACGATTCTCCCATAGAAAACAATGGGGCTGTTTGAGCTGAAAAAAAACCTAACACCTGCAAAAAAGCCGCGTTCAGCTCCTAACGCAGCCCCATTGTTTGCTATGGGGAAACACTTCCTACGTCTGCACCTAACACTCTAACATGTACCCCGAGTCTAAACACCCCTAACCTTACACTTATTAACCCCTAATATGCCGCCCCCGCTATCGCTGACCCCTGCATATTATTATTAACCCCTAATCTGCCACTCCGTAAACCGCCGCTACTTACATTATCCCTATGTACCCCTAATCTGCTGCCCTAACATCGCCGACCCCTATATTATATTTATTAACCCCTAATCTGCCCCCCACAACGTCGCCTCCACATGTCTACACTTATTAACCCCTAATCTGCCGAGCGGACCTGAGCGCTACTATAATAAAGTTATTAACCCCTAACCCGCCTCACTAACCCTATAATAAATAGTATTAACCCCTAATCTGCCCTCCCTAACATCGCCGACACCTAACTTCAATTATTAACCCCTATTCTGCCGACCGGAGTTCACCGCTATTCTAATAAATGTATTAACCCCTAAAGCTAAGTCTAACCCTAACACTAACACCCCCCCTAAGTTAAATATAATTTACATCTAACGAAATTAATTAACTCTTATTAAATAAATTATTCCTATTTAAAGCTAAATACTTACCTGTAAAATAAATCCTAATATAGCTACAATATAAATTATAATTACATTGTAGCTATTTTAGGATTAATATTTATTTTACAGGCAACTTTGTAATTATTTTAACCAGGTACAATAGCTATTAAATAGTTAAGAACTATTTAATAGTTACCTAGTTAAAATAATTACAAAATTACCTGTCAAATAAATCCTAACCTAAGTTACAATTAAACCTAACACTATACTATCATTAAATTAATTAAATAAAATACCTACAATTACCTACAATTAAACCTAACACTACACTATCAATACATTAATTAAATACAATACCTACAAATAACTACAATGAAATAAACTAGCTAAAGTACAAAAAATAAAAAAGAACTAAGTTACAAAAAATAAAAAAATATCTACAAACATAAGAAACATATTAAAACAATTTTAAACTAATTACACCTACTCTAAGCCCCCTAATAAAACAACAAAGCCCCCCAAAATAAAAAATGCCCTACCCTATTCTAAATTACTAAAGATAAAAGATCTTTTACCTTACCAGCCCTGAACAGGGCCCTTTGCGGGGCATGCCCCAAGAAGTTCAGCTCTTTTGCCTGTAAAAAAAACATACAATACCCAACCCCCCCAACATTACAACCCACCACCCACATACCCCTAATCTAACCGAAACCCCCCTTAAATAAACCTAACACTAAGCCCCTGAAGATCTTCCTACCTTGTCTTCACCATACCAGGTTCACCGATCGGTCCTGAAGAGCTCCTCCGATGTCCTGATCCAAGCCCAAGCGGGGGGCTGAAGATGTCCATGATCCGGTAGAAGTCTTCATCCAAGCGGGGCAGAAGAGGTCTTCCATCCGATTGAAGTCTTCATCCAGGCGGCATCTTCTATCGACATCCATCTGGAACGGAGCGGCAGCATCCTGAAGACCTCCGACGCGGAACATCCATCCTGGCCGACGACTGAACGACGAATGACGGTTCCTTTAAATGACGTCATCCAAGATGGCGTCCCTCGAATTCCGATTGGCTGATAGGATTCTATCAGCCAATCGGAATTAAGGTAGAAATATTCTGATTGGCTGATGGAATCATACTATTTATTATAGGGTTAGTGAGGCGGATTAGGGGTTAATAACTTTATTATAGTAGCGCTCAGGTCCGCTCGGCAGATTAGGGGTTAATAAGTGTAGGCAGGTGGAGGCGACGTTGTGGAGGGCAGATTAGGGGTTAATAAATATAATATAGGGGTCGGCGGTGTTAGGGGCAGCAGATTAGGGGTACATAAGGATAACGTAGGTGGCGGTCGGCAGATTAGGGGTTAAAAAAATTATTAGAGTGGCGGCGATGTGGGGGGACCTCGGTTTAGGGGTACATAGGTAGTTTATGGGTGTTAGTGTACTTTAGAGCACAGTAGTTAAGAGCTTTATAAACCGGCGTTAGCCCAGAAAGCTCTTAACTACTGACTTTTTTCCTGCGGCTGGAGTTTTGTCGTTAGATGTCTAACGCTCACTTCAGACACGACTCTAAATACCGGAGTTAGAAAGATCCCATTGAAAAGATAGGATACGCAATTTACGTAAGGGGATCTGCGGTATGGAAAAGTCGCGGCTGAAAAGTGAGCGTTTGACCCTATTTTGAGTGACTCCAAATACCGGAGGTAGCCTAAAACCAGCGTTAGGAGCCTCTAACGCTGGTTTTCACGGCTAACGCCAAACTCCAAATCTAGGCCTAATAAAGTTATCCCTTAAAGATGGTGCTTGTTTATAGGTTATCATGGGAGGATTATGAAACATGTTAATACTGCTGTTACATAGTTTAACTACATTCCAATGTTTCCTTATGGTTTTCAATATTGTAATATAAACAAAATTCTTTCCCGTGTTTATTGCTATTTTTAGCTGATTTCAATGTATCCCTCCTATCCAATTTATACACCTTTTTGACAGTATTCTCCACCAATGATTTTGGATAGTCCCTAGCTATAAATTGATTGCCCATCTCTTCCAATATTCCTTGTACCTTACTTTCTGTCAGGGTTTTTTCCCTGTTGTTTGCCATGTGCTGCTGACAGCCATTTTACTCACCTCTCTTCCTGACTTGGTGCATTGTAGGGGATGCTGCTCATTTCCTACACTTCCTTTTATGGCCAGACTGGTGTTGTAAGATTCTGTTATGATTTTCTTAAGTAGGATCGCAACTGCCAAATCTGTTACTTTTAAATGTATCACTCTAATCAACAGACTATTGTATTAGCATAGGCTGTGTTTTTTCAGAGTGAGATTTTATCAAAATGACTCATTGGTCAAATCCAGGGATAAAGTAATGGATGAATATAGCAAGTACTATTCGTTAAAGATATTATTAGTTTCAGTCCCACTGTAATAGGCAATCCTATGGTATCGAACTCTCAGTGAATAATCCTGTATGTGACTGTGACGTCTAGTGAAGAGCAGCTGCTGACAGGCTTCAGTGTAACTTGGAAGAGGAGTAGCGTAACTTGAATCCGCAGGTATAGGCGTGACAGATTGCAGGGGAATTCCCTTTCGGTGACGTCACACTAGCAGCGTAGCGCTGTAACGGAGCCGGTAATTCAAGTAACTTAACTCCGGTTTCAAAGATATTTGAAGGTATACAGGTAAATAAACAAAACTGTGTAAGATGAGCGTAAAATGGAAATTAACTCACTTGATAGTTGCGGTGAAAGTTCCGATAGTTCCCAGGTTGTAAGTAACTTGCAGAGTGGATATCCTCGGACTAGATGGCAGAGAAGTACTGCAGCTAGCAGGCAGTGAAACTGAATGGATACTGGGAGATCAATTAGGCAAGTTTGTAGAAATATAGCAGCCCAGGCTATATACGAAGTAGCAGAACAGTAATAATCCAGATAGAGTTGTATTTGTAATCCAATTGTTTGGTTATATTCTGTTTTTTCAATATATATGAGCAAAAGGTACTCTTCTAAGAATAGAGCAAACAGCTTAGCTGAACTGAATACAATAACTAAGCACTTGTTTGGGGCGGAGACATGACTTAAATACAGGTGTGTGTAGGTGAGCTGCTGTAGCAAGGAAAACCAGGAATGGAATCCTTACAGGTGTGCATCATCCATTTGAGACAGGATGCAGTCTCAGAATTGTGATGTAATCACTTATGATTTAAAGGGCCTCTGTTCAGTATGCTTTGCCTTTGCGTCGTCTCAGACCTGTTTGTGAGAGTTTCTGTGTATTACCTGGCTGCCTGACGTCCTTCCTGGTTCCTGATCCCTGGCTTGTTCCTGACTCTGCTGTTTTCCTTGTTCCTGAATCCGGCTCGTCTGACTATTCGCTTTGGCTGCTGACTCGGCTCATCTGACTACCAGCTCCGGTTTTGACTCCTGGCTTGTTATTTGACTTGTGGACTTTTTATTATTTTTTGCTATGAATAAAGGTGTGATTATTTTGCACTTCTCATCTCAGTCTGATTCATGGCACCCTGACACTTTCATCTGATACTATCCTTCTTACCCTAAGAAGATGACTCCTGGGTAAAGATTTATATGTGGGCTTCATAAATAAAAATGTACATAGTCCCTCAGGGCCTTTATACACTTTTACATCCAATAAATCAATATTAGCCTCACTCAATATTAATTTGAACATAATGCTCTCTACAGCTGCATTTAAATCTTATACAAACTCCATAAGGGTCCCAATGTTGCCCATCCACATTTCAAATATATCATAGATATAGCACCACCAGGTGGCACCATGTTCCCTGAACATAAACTGTTCAGAAACAAAATATTCTTCAAACACATTCATATAGATATTTGCATAGTTAGGGCGGCATTGGAACCCATAACTGTTCCATGTATTTGCAGGTAATATTGATCTTGGAATAAAAAATAGTTACAGTAGAGGATAATTTCAAACAGCTCAAAAACTATAGCACACCGTATTGATATATACTTATGACTGCTATGTAAAGTTACCTTCACTGCATCAATTCCACTGTTATGGGCTATAGCGGTGTACAAACTTGTAATATACAATGTGAATAATTCTCTTTAAAGGGACATAAAACAGGTTGAGATCTCTGCATATCCTAAAAGGGCTAATTAATTAAAAATAGTTTGCATTAAAAATTGTTTAAAAATTGCTGGCAAGTATTTTAAAATCATTTTAAAAAATAAGCAACATTAATTACATAGCTAAGCTGCTTGGAGAAGCCATCTCCACCCCTCTAATCAGTGTTTAGACACAGGCATTGTATTTCAACTGAGTTCACAGCCTCTAGGCATACTCCAGCAGTAATCCATATGCACTTTTGCATTCTACCAAAAGAATAATAAATATAGATACAGCCATAGAAGGAAATGTGGGGGGAGTTAGAGCTTTACAATTCAAAAACTAAAAAGAAAGGGTTAATGGTGATGCACTGCAGTATAAATTTGCTGTAAAGTAATTAAAGTACATATTATTATATTTTGTCTCTATCCCAAATTGTTTTATGTCCCTTAAATGGTAAAGCATTTATCTTGTTCCAAAAAATCCCAGTATCTCTAAGATATAAATTAGCCATCTCCACAAATAATCTAAAAATCATATCAAGAAATACGGAAATCCCCACATTACCTTCCTCTATTTGGCAGCCAGGGGGTCTATCAGGGTGCTTACAGACTTTATGAATGGTATAAAACACCTAAGTTCTCCCGTGATCCCTCAACAGAAATCTAAAAGTATCACTATCAATAATACCATATCTAAAAACCCAAATCACTACCAATTATATTTACTTCTGGATACTGAAAACTGGATTTTGCGACAATTTCCTATATACCTTTTTATCTGATAGTTGTAAGATCTAATTTACATAATAACTCCCATCTAGAATCACTTTTGACTTACCCTTATCAGCTTGCATCAATATAATTTATTTATTCATAGATAGGGTTTTAACTGTTGCTCTCTCAGATTTAGAAAAAAAATTCACATGTGATATTTTTAGTATCTTTAAGGTTTTGGGACAATTTATCTACACTATTCAATACTAAATTACAATACATATCAATGCTTGAATTTACAAATCTAGAATTGAATAATATCTTATTAAACAGTCCCTTAGTCAAAGGCTATTGCTGTTTATGCCAAACTTTCAATCGTAATGTTCTAAAAAAATATTTGGAGATTTTGATAAAGCATGAACAAATCACAATTGTATTTGGGGCAAAAGGACACACCTCTTTCAAGTAGTGTCATCTACTCCTGTGTAAGTAGTGAGTTGGACACTTTGGGGGATAGTTATCAACTTGTCAACTTTCCTGCCTTCACCGGCCCAATACGCCTGCCTAAGCTCGCCTACCATCGCTGCCGCGGACCTGAAAAAATTCGCCTGTTATCAATAAATCTGTCAAAAAGCCGCGCTGCTCTTCAGCTTTTTGACAGCTTTATTGCTAGCCTGTCACTAAGCACCCACACTAACTACACTGTTCTACCCCCTATACTGGTGCCCCCGGAGCCCCCCGCAACTCAATAAAGTTACTAACCCCTAAACCGCCGCTCCTAGACCCCGCCGCAACTCTTATAAATGTATTAACCCCTAAACCGCCGCTCCCGGAGACCGCCGCAACTCTTATAAATGTATTAACCCCTAAACTGCCGCTCCCGGACACCGCCGCAACCTACATTATATCTAGTAACCCCTATCCTGCCCCCCTATACCGCCGCCCTCTATAATAAAGTTATTAACCCCTATCCTGCTGATCCCGCACCTCGCTGCAACTAAATAAATAGTTTAACCCCTAAACCGCTGCTCCCGGACCCTGCCGCAACCTATATTAAATTTATTAACCCCTAATCTGCCCCCCCTACACCGTCGCCACCTATAATACATTTATTAACCCCTATCCTGCCCCCCACTACACCGCCGCTACTGTAATAAATTTATTAACCCCTAAACTTAAGTCTAACACTAACCCTAACACCCCCCTAACTTAAATATTAATTAAATAAATCTAAATAATATTTATATTATTAACTAAATTAATCCTATTTAAAACTAAATACTTACCTTTAAAATAAACCCTAATATTGCTACAATATAAATAATAATTATATTGTAGCTATCTTAGGATTTATTTTTATTTTATAGGTAACTTTCAATTTATTTTAACTAGGTACAATAGCTATTAAATAGTTATTAACTATTTAATAGCTACCTAGCTAAAATAAAGAGAAATTTACCTGTAAAATAAAAACTAACCTAAGTTACAATTACAACTAACACTACACTATACTTAAATAAATTATTCCTATTTAAAACTAAATACTTACCTGTAAAATAAACCCTAAGATAGCTACAATGTAATTAGTAATTACATTGTAGCTATTTTAGGATTTATATTTATTTTACAGGTATTTTTGTATTTATTTTAGCTAGTTAGAATAGTTATTAAATAGTTATTAACTATTTAATAATTTAATAACTACCTAGCTAAAAGAAATACAAAATTACCTGTAAAATAAATCCTAACCTAACTTACAATTAAACCTAACACTACACTATCATTAAATAAATTAAATAAATTAAATACAAATAACTACAATTAAATACAATTACATAAACTAACTAAAGTACAAAAAATAAAAAAGCCAAGTTACAAAAAATAAAAAAATAGGTTACAAACATGTAAAAAATATTACAACAATTTTAAGCTAATTACATCTAATCTAAGCCCCCTAATAAAATAACAAAGCCCCCCAAAATAAAAAAATTCCCTACCCTATTCTACATTAAAAAAGTTCAAAGCTCCTTTACCTTACTAGCCCTTAAAAGGACCTTTTGTGGGGCAGATTGAGCTCGCATTCTATTGGCTGTTCCGATCATTTATTATAGTTGCGGCGGGGTCAGGGAGCAGCGGTTTAGGGGTTAATATGTATAGAGTAGCTTGCGGTGGGCTCCGGGAGC
Organism: Bombina bombina; assembly: GCF_027579735.1. Taxonomy (NCBI): domain Eukaryota; kingdom Metazoa; phylum Chordata; class Amphibia; order Anura; family Bombinatoridae; genus Bombina; species Bombina bombina. Next base: position 1,308,800,507 of record NC_069499.1, read on the forward strand.
AGCGCTTTAGGGGGTAATAACTTTATTTAGTTGCGGCGGTGTAGGGGGGGACAGCTTAGGGGTGTTTAGACTCGGGGTACATGTTAGGGTGTTAGGTGTAGACAGCTCCCATAGAAATCAATGGAATGTCTGGCAGCAGCGAACTTGTACTTTCGCTATGGTCAGACTCCCATTGATTCCTATGGGATCCGCCGCCTCCAGGGATTGAAAACCAGGTACGCTGGGCCGGAAAAGTGCCGAGCATACCTGCTAGATTTTTGATAACTAGTAAAAGTAGTCAGATTGTGCCGCACTTGTGAGCGGAACATCTGGAGTGACGTAAGAATCGATCTGTGTTGGACTGAGTCCAGCGGATCGAAGCTTATGTCACAAAATTCTACTTTTGTTGGTCTCTAGCCTTTGATAACTAAGGCGAATCAGCCTCGCCACAAATACGCTGCGGAATTCCAGCGTATTTGAGGTTGACGGCTTGATAACTACCCCCCATTATGTGTTAGCGCAGGTTGCTCCTGGAGGTATTGCAAGTATGTCATACTTCACCTGTGGTTTCTCCCTAACTTCCATCCACATCTCTGGCGGTGCTTCCTTCCACCATGTCAACATCTCCTTCTGATTCCCCAATTGTGATCCAGTTGAGGAGTCTGAACTTGAGCCACTCACCTGATGTCCCCATTGTTCGTCTTCTCCAGGAAACTCTACTGCTGCTGATCTCTCTTGCGGCCGTTCATGTGCCCATCGGTACACATGACCAGTCTGATAGTCTGCCTCATCACGCTGATATTTTGTGCACTTTTCAAGCAACCTATGTGACTCAGCTAGGAATTTCTTCATATCATTTAACACTTCCATTGCTACTTCATCTGTAAGAAGTTTTTTTTCAATTCTAGCTCCATTATTTAAACCTCCATACTCTGCTGCTCAATCTCTTTCTATAAGTACTCTACCATTAGGAATATCATATAAAACAAGCATTTATTAAGGATACCCTCAAACATTTTACAGTATTCTTTATTGTGGGTCATCAAAGTGGGCCTGGCTGTCATACGTAAGACCCTTGAAATCCTTTTAAACCAATGGTTCTCTGCTAATGTAGTGGTGTGTAGCTCATAGGAAAGTTGTTTCTTCTAAAGCTTCTCATATTTACTAGCCATGTCTGTTACGGGTAACTGTCAGGTAACTCCCAAAACGTTGTTGGTTGAATTTATTCATAGTCTTTGAATAAAAAGACTACAAGATTGGAAGAATTTTCCTGGTGTGTCTACGTCTTTTTTCTTTCAGTGGACTTTATTGGTGTTGACTGTCACAGGATGATTAACAGTGAGTGTGCTGAACAATATTGTGTATCTCTTTTACCACTTGCTGCCTATATGGGGATCCTTAACAAATGCTCTTTTGATTTGATAGGAACATTGGCATGTAGTTAAATAATGTAACCTCAGTATTAATGCCTTTCAAGATCCTACCTTTATAGTCTATAAACAAGCATCATCTTTAAGGGATAACGTTATTAGAGCGGACATTGCCTCGAATAGAAAAGAGAGAACAGGCTACATAACCAAGAAAAATATGGGATTGTACCCCTGTTTAGGCTGTGTGAATTGCAGCAATATCATTAAGGAGGAATATTTTACACGTAATACAGACTTTATCTATTTATCTTATCTAATGTCTGTTTGGTAAAATATATATAGAAGAGACTTCCTGTAGAATATGTGATTGCATCATTGAGCATAGGGCCAATATTTATGCTAAAGTTAAAGAAGCCCCAGTATCCCACCATTTTGTATCAGCAGGGGAAAAAGTTACTATTTATGAGAGAAAATGTTATTAATACATAGTTAACCACTAGCGGTCAAGTGGAACTTTCCACCATATATAAAGGCAGGCTTATAAGGTTTGGTGTGTTAGATACCAATGTTAAAATTGTAACCACAGTGTGTAAAAACATCACTATATTTTATCAATCATTTGAAATAAAAAAATTACCAATGAGTAGTCACTCACTCCTTGGCTGCAATTAAGATGTTATTTTGCATGTTTTGTATACAGGTAGCCCTCAGTTTACACCGGGGTTAGGTTCCAGAAGGAATGTTTGTAAATCGAAACCATTGTAAATTGAAACCCAGTTTATAATGTAAGTCAATGGGAAGTGAGGGAGATAGGTTCCAGGCCCCTCTCAAAATTGTCATTAGTAACACCTAATACATTATTTTAAAAGCTTTGAAATGAAGACTTTACATGCTAGACAGAATTATAAACCTAATAAAATAATCACATGACACAGAATATATAATTGAACTAAGTTAAATGAACAAAAACATTTGCTAAACAGCATTATAAACCTAATAAAATAATCACACAACACAGACTTCACTTACATTTTTCTACGAACAGTTCTTTCTATGCATTCCAATCTGGACTGAGTTATAGACAGGAAGATCTTGTTCCTTTAAAATCTGCTCGATAGCTCAGGTCTGGTTAAACTGATTAATTTCAGCTTGCTTGGCTTTGCTGCAACACAAGCGGACAGCTCCACCTACTGGCTATTTTAATAAATGCACTGCTACTCAATGCTTTTCAAAAGCAGTCACATGACTGGAAAAAAAGGTTGTTATTCTGAAACGGTGTAAATTGAACCGTTGTAAAACGAGGGCCACCTTTATTTATTATGCAGGAATATTAATGGATTAGAGATATCTTTTGAGCTGTTATATTGGATAGATTGGTCAGGTTATACAGTATATGAAGCATATGCGATATTCATTGCCACCACATCATTGAGGAAGCCTAAACAGTGTACAATGTGGCATTTGTAAACTATTTTGTATTTTTTGTATTTTCTTTTAGTTTTACACTATCTATCTATCTATCTATCTATCTATCTATCTATCTATCTATCATCTATCTATCTATCTATCTATCTATCTCTATCTTTTTATTTATTTAGAGATAGATAGTATATTTTAAGTATACATGATTTCAGAAGAAAGGGAGAGACATAATGGCTTGGGATCAGTTCAATCATGCCAACAATTTACAATAAATTGTACTTCTTTTGAGCACTTAGTACATATAATAGAGTCAATAATAATTAGGAGGTGTTGATAAAGGGATTAGTAATTATTTTAAAACCTTATTTTCAACTACACAATGGAATTAACTTCTGTTTAATTAAAATATTTCCAAAGCAAAATGTAACAGAAATGTATTTGTCACCTTGTGTATTGGATCATTTTCTTCTTCTGTTTTATGCAGTAATACAATTTAATTCTTTTTTTTTTTTTTTAACATTGGCTTTATGAAAGAATGTTATTAAAGTACTTAACCTGAGATTTCTAGAATTTTTTTTCCATGAATACTGAGGACTGGTACAAGCCTCATTGCATGCATCAGCCATATATTTTAAATTAACACAAGCTGTCAGCATACTCTGATGCATTTAATCACACATCACATTTTGAGCCTCAGACATTATCAAAGGCCCTATTGTAGAGATAAAAGTCGCTACCCATTCAGTGCAAAACAAACTGTCTGGAGCAGAGACAACTAAAATATATATATTTTTTATGTCAAGATTTCTATAAAATACAGGCTTGAGTAAACAAAATTTGTCATCAGATTTGGCTGTGAGCCTTACAGACTGCAGACTGTGCTTTTACCCTGAGGGGATGCACCAGATTGCAATTCATGAACAGGGACTCACTAAAGAGCATGAATTCACCCTAAATTAGTAATTTATCAAGAAGAAAATAACCGCAAGCAAGAAAAGCTGAATATTGCTGCTTCAAAGGTTTTAGCCGTTTTCTAAATTAACATGTTTACAAAGGCATATAGCTATAAAGGATCTTATAGATTTATAAAATATTTTGGTAATTTGTACTGAAACTTCTACACTATCCCATAAAATAGAATAAGACAGGATATAATTGCTGTGTATTTTATATATATTTTTAGGGTAATGTACCTTTGTTACAAATAATCCTATAGATTTAGAAAGTATTTAGATCATTTTTAGCTTTAGATCTTCTGTTGATGTCCATAAGGTATACTTAGGCGGAAATTGTATATTGCATATTTTATATATTTTATAGGGATACCATAACCCAGAAAATATATTTGGTTGATTATTTACTGCTGAAGTCCTCAGTAGAAGATATACCTTTCCTTTTTTTAAATTATATTTATGAAAATTGGCCACACTTCTTCACACTTCTGTTGCTTTATTTTTCAATAGGGTCTTCAAGGTCTCAATTGAGACTGGACCAGCACCTCTAGAGTGCCTATCTGATCTTGTAAACAGCAGCCAACCAGGTGGGGCCCGGGTTCTACCTGGATCATGTCTGGTCCCTCTGTGCCCCCCATGTAACAAAAAAGTTCCCAGTTTGAAGTAGTGTACGGATAGTTGTACAGGAAGGTTGTGCAAGAACATGTCCCCTGGCTCAGTCTAACGAAGAAGGAAGATGACTCAAAGTCATAGAGAAGCAGTACCTATTTCTCCTATGTGACTGCTGGCCTAGCTTTTGTAAATGTCCAGAAAGGGCACAGTTGAAATGGAGGGATACTTTGCTATAGGGTCCAGTGTGATCTAGTTACAACCCTTAGGAGATTTTCATTTTTTAATTGCAAATGCATACTTCTATGAACTTGGTAACTATAAATGGTTTACCAATAGTCACTGGTTCCAAACAATAATGTCTGTAGGTTATGATGGATGGAGGAAAAATGTTTTACTACTATACTTGCATGCATACTTCTCTCAGGAAAAAAGGTAGAACAATAATGCCTCTCCAGTATTGTGGTTCAAGGTGTAATTGTAATTTAAGAATTGCTATTTAAAATAGTAACATTATGTCATGTTTTTATTAAAGCAAGATAAGGTTTAAGCTTCTAATGTTTTATGGGAATAATGCCAGTCATGTAGCATAGCCAATAGATTATATTCTAAGCAGTAAATTAGAACATGTTGTTCAACAGCCAGTAAGTCTTAGGCTGATCAATACAGAACATTGAAAACAGTATGAGAGATATATATATATTGTCTTCTAAAATCAGATCAGGCAGTGCATATATAAGCTACTGGACCTATAAAACCATAGATTAAAACCCTGGCCAACCCATATTCAATCCCATCAAACCTGGAGAAGCCTTGAGGGTTTGTTTTACTATCTCTATCCAAAATATTTGATTCCCCTCAAACACATGTAAATATGAACATAGAAGTAATTATAGATACAGGGTCAATCCACTTGTATTTAATATCATTTAATATTTAATTTTTGAATGATTCTCTACTGTTTCTAATATACTAGGTTTTAAAGATATATTTCTGTTATTTTTAAGGAAAGAGCATAGTATCCTAATGAATTCAATATAAATTATGAGAATTGTAAGAACAATAAACATCTAAAGACAACTTAGCCATTTCTTTTGTAGTACCAATACATTTTCCAAATCAATATCATCACTACTTGTAAATTATTACATGTATTAAAAAGTATCAAGTTGGAGAAAGCTCCTATTCTGGAGAAAGTTCCAAGTTCATATTATAAGACATTAATTGATGCGCTAGTGCTCACATTTTAATGTTTTGTTTTGTTAAAAAATGTAAAAAAGTAATCCTATATCACATGATGTGCTGCTAAGTGACAATATAGTGCTTCTCAAACCTGATAAGGTTATTGCATTCTGTAAAATAATATTAAATATGATTAAACAGTTGGTAGTTGGTAGAACAATTGTATGACTCTATGGGGTTGATCACAATCCTTTAGAGAAAATGTATCATGTGCTTTATATACAAAAATCCCTATATACTCTAATGGTTTTCTTTTTTACATAAAGGATTGTGATCAATCCCTGTCTGTCTTTAATTTTTTGAAGCCCCATGTCTTGTTTTTATTAACATTTGGAATAAGGCTTTTGTTTCACCTCTGAATAATTCCATAATTTTCTATGCATTTCTAATGCTATATAACTAAATCAGTCATTTTCTGATATAACTTGAATAATAACATGAATAGTTATTATTCTAAAAATTAAATCTTCATGTAGCCATGATTTAAATTGAGTCTTAATGACTGGTGATTTAAATCGTGATTAAAATATATTTGCTTGAAATCAAATCCACACTGATTTAAATAGCAAAGAACAACATATTTCATTAGCCAAGTGATAGCTCATAGTCTAGATGTTAGGCTCTGACATCATAAAGAAAGGATGTCTTATCTGAAATTGCACAAATGAAATCTCTATGCTGCCAGTGTTTCCAAACAAGATTCACTTACACAGTTTAAGAATCCATCTAGCATTAATATGACTGGTCAGCTAAAGTCTAATTGTACAGTCCTTAATTTCACTAACAATGATTAAACAAAGCAAGGATTATGGACATATATGACAACAAACACCCCTTATTCATTATTTAGGGCCAGATTACAAGTGGAGCGCAAATTAACGCTTGTGCTAGAAGTAATATATTTGCACTCATCTGGTTGCACTCACAGTTGAAAGCAAACTGTTTTCGCTCTAGCGATAACCCAAAGAAAGCAAAAACCCGAAGTTATAATATTGTGTGCGTGTTCATGTATTCCCCCATAGAAGTCAATGGAGAAAAAAAAGTGAGATAAAAAACACTCTCACGCAAATACGATCACATATTCTCATTTGCGCTAACCTGACATGAAAATATGAATATTATTAAAAAAAAAAAAAGGTTTATTGAAATACCAAGGGCCACTTACAGAAAAGGTCACACTACAGATAGGAGGTGGTTGGTTGCGTGCCAATCAAACCCCTCAGCTAAATGACATAGGGAGTAGGTTCTTTGGTAAACCAAAACACAATACATTTCCTTGTTTCAACTGAGCTCAGTGTAACAGTTTGATTAAAGTTGGAATAATTTCACAACCTTATACAGGCATATACAGGTAAAAATTTGAGATACCTTTGTATTTTACATGCAATTCCACTTGCTTGGTATACCCACTTAAATACCCATGTGGCCTCCTTTATGTAGGCGAGACCACCCAAAAGATAAAAAAAATGTGTCTGCCAAAAGAAGTCTACCATTAAATCTGAGGTTATGGCCCTCCTTCCTGTACCGGATAATTTTTTGGAAATGGGCCATCAGGCCAGCCAATTGCAATTTTTGATTCTGGATCAGGCCCCTAGGAAATTAAAAGGATGGGATAGGCTCAAAACACATCTATTTAAGGAGGCAAAATGGATATGGAGACTTTATACTATGTCACCTAAAGGTTTAAATAAAGAGTTAAATCTCCTCCCCTTTATTTAAGTGAGTTTTAGTGTATTTATGTTTAAACTTAATTTTGTACAATAAAACTTTTTAATCCCAAAGTTTTAGTGTAAATGTGCTTTCCCCTTGATCAGGCGGATTTGCTGCACTTGTTTTTAATTTGGGGTTCATTTTCTTCTAACCAGGATAGGGTTAAAATACTGAATATGACAATAGTGATGATGTAATTAAAATATATCCCTTGGCCTATGCTGACTGGACTCCTGTTTTATGGTGATGGCATATAACTATGCTGTGTGTTATAATATGTTAGCTTTAGAAAGAGGCAGGAGTCCTGAAATATTGCTCCTTTAATATAAGTTTTGTTTTGTAGTTTGGAGTGCTGCCTCACCCTTTGTTTTTGTTTTTTTTTAAATAATTTTTATTTGGAAATTGAATTTACATAAATAGTAGTACAACTACTAGCATGACAACACATGAACACAAAAACATGAAATTGAATTTACATAAATAGTAGTACAACTACTAGCATGACAACACATGAACACAAAAACATTACATATAAATGGATTGGATTGTGTAAGTGCCAGTATCTGGTTCAGCATCCCTTTGTAAGCAACAGAGTCCAATATAATCAGAGTTGCGTTGGGAGGTCCTCTAGAATTAGGACTGACACTAATCTAGGTCCACATATTATGGTTCATAATAAACAATAGATACCTGTAAATGGCATATAAACGTATTCACTACAAAACATTTATATATATAATAGCTTGCCTAAACATTTCAACATGATAACCTTGTTAGGAGAAACAGGTGAACTCTTGTACAACTTTGAGAAATTGAAAATAATATTTAGAAATAAACATTTTGAGTGGGCTATTATCATCTCTACAAAATCTCTACTTTTGCATTCTGGCTCCCATGAGGGAAACTGTCTAGGCGTCTATGTGAACAGTTCCAGGTGTGGTGAGAGGGCTGGGGGGAGGGGAAAGAGGGGGTGATGTAGGAGGGGGCCCAGATAAGGGTGTGTAGACCTCAACCAAAGGTGGGGAAGGGAAGAATTTAGATCTTATCAACCTTGTCCAGCCTTTTACTGTAGTGGAACCAAGGTTCCCAAGTAAGATAAAAACTTTGTTCCATCTTAGCAAAGTACTGTATTGTCTCGTGTATCGCTGATATCTCAGGGGGTGAAGACTGCTTCCAGGCCCTCGCTATGCAAAGTTTCGTAGCTGTCAGGATAAAGATGACCAGTTTAGATTGAGATTTTGGAATTTTGGGAGGGAAAATGTGTAACAGGGCTCTTTCCGGTCTCTGTTGTAGAATAAGCCCTATGTCTTGAAATATTTAAAAACACCTGCCTCCATAAACTGACCAGTGCTGGGCAGCTCCACCAAATGTGGAGGTCTGAGCCTCTCTCTCCGCAGTTTCTCCAACACAGGGGGGACTGGTCAGGGAACATCCGTGAAAGCCTAGTCGGGGTATAATACCACAGTAGAATAATTTTCATATAGGATTCAATAGAATTTGAACAGTGTAGGGTTTTCTTTGTGAGTACAGTCACCCGTTGGATGTCTTTATCTGAGATAGTAATGGTCATGTCATATTCCCATGCTCGAAGCTGCCAAATCCTTGTCAAAATTACATGATGTTTGAATCATAGAGTAGTGCTATGAGAGGGTTTTAGGTAATTTAGTTTTGGATTGCCACATTTTTTTCCAATTTGTATGTGGGTGCCAATTTGGTTTTGGAAATCCCCAGGATAATAACCAGTTATATAGCCTGGTACACTCAAACGGGAACCAAGAGAGGGGGTTCAGAAACGGAGGAGCAAAATCTCCTGGGGGAGGTAAAGTGTCAGATACATAGAGCTGGGAGACTGTCTGTACGTTCCAAGCATACCAGTGGGTACCATGTGTATCTGGGAGGTTAGTAAGGAGACCCTGAATTGAATGCAGTGATGAAGGATGGGGTGCTATATTAGACAGATGTCTAAGGGAGTGCCAGGCCCCCAGATTTTCTAGCACTATTTCATTTTTTATCTTTGCTCTGTCTACATGGTAGGTCAGGACCCAGGGAAGGTCCCTATGGTCCAGCCCCACCGGTAAGGTTGCTCGTTCTATAGCCTATTTTCCATGTGTTTAATGGCTGTATTGAGTTCAGTTACTGTAAAGGGCGTTAATAACTCTTCTCTGGCCAAATTAGTAAGAGATGGAAGTTTTAGTTTATTTAAGAACAAAATAATGTCTAGTGAAGGAGAGTCAGATCCATTTGTGGCCAGTTTGAGATTATACAACTTAGAGTAATAAGTGGCGAATGCCTCACCAATATCTCTGGGGGGTGTCTATTGCAAGAATTCTAGCAGCAGCTGTTCTTCCCCATAGCTTACGGGCTAACAGAGCAGAAGCTTTATTGCCTTGATAATACATTAATTGTTTAAAGTGTGTGAAAGCATCTCTAACTCTTTCCAACTCTTTTTCAGCAATTTGATCTCTTAAAGCTTTAATTTCCGATGCCAAATCTGCTGTGGGAGAAGACTTGTTGATGGATTCTTTTTCTCTCAATGAAGAGACCAAAAGGCCTAATGGGGCACTTTTCTGAGCTCTCATGGAAGCTTGTTTCTGTATGCAGATACTTCTGACATATGCTTTTAGGGAGGCCCATAGGATCTGATATGAGATCTGAGGGTCCTCGTTAATCGACAGGAATGCTGCAATAAAAGTCTTAAGGGAGGCTTTAAATTCTTGGTCATGTAGCAGCATTTTAGGCAGCCTCCAGGAGGGTCTAGAGGATTTGATCATGTCAGTAGTGAGAGTGAAAAGTAACACGTCATGGTCAGACCACGAACATACCTGTAAATGTGATGAACTAACTCTGTTGAGGGTCCATGAGTCAGTAAAAAAATAGTCCAATCTAGAGTATGTGTTGTGGGGCCTAGAAAAGAACATTTAATCTTGTTTGCCAGGGTGGAGTGCTCTCCAGATATCGAATAAATTATAGTGTGCTATGTGGGATCGGAATTTAGTAGCTGTGCTTACTGTATATGAGTCAATGTCTTTATTATGTTGAACTCTTTTATCTTTTATTGGGTCCCAAACCATATAAAAATCCCCTCCTAAAACCATTGTTCAAGCTTTAATCGGTTCAACTTTGGAAAGAAGAGTTTTCAATAAGTGGGGCTGAGATTGGTTGGGGGCATAAATGTTTACTAATGTAAACAAAGATCCATTTAATTTGCAAATTAATATTAGCCATCTACCCTGGTCATCCTTCTCATCATAGACATGTTCAAAACTTACTGATCTATTGATTAGAACGGCTACACCCCTTGACTTGTCACCAAAGAAGAAGCAATATTGTGTAGGGTATTCAGAGGATCTGAATGGGTCCGGGCGAGACTTTAGTCAATGAGTCTCTTGTAAAAAGATAATATGAACTCTTAAGGACTTCATAAGATTAGACAGCAGGCTGCGTTTAGTTGGTGAATTTAGGCCTTTCCATTTAGGGTGGAAAATGTCAGCTTTTCGGAGGTTTCACCCATGATTGGGAAGAGTATAGGGGTATAAGGGGAGATAGAAGTTGGGATCTATGTGAGGATGGGAAGGAGGATAGGGATCGGGGAGGGAATTACTCACCAGTCACCACACCTGGAAGGACTGTGGATAATCAGAGCTGCTCACTTGACAGCCGCTGGAGTAACAATAGGATCTGTTCACCAGTTATATTGGTATGACAATCAGAGAAAGCAGTTAAACAACTTAGTTTGTACAAAATTACTAGTGTGTTGTAGCGATTGGGATAACAACTATTATTTCTGGGTCTTAAAGTTCCTGCCTATTAGAGACAATTAATTGCTAGACTATGAGTAACCCTTAATACTATGAATCAAGAGTAATATGTGGTAGAGGATTTTTCAAGGGGGGTGGTATGTTATTCCACCCGAAGAAGAGGTACTACTGCAATTAAGAGTGACCTCCTCGGTCCCCGTAACAGGGGATAATACTATCAGTATTTCTGAGGGGGGGGGGTTATATTACTGTAAAAAGTAACAGAGGTGGTAAGCTGGCACCTCAAGGGGGAGTGTAAGAACAAATAAGGTAATTTACACCTTGAAGTATTTTCGTGTTAACTTGAATAAGTAGAAATATAAACATTGGGAAGGAAAATGTGTACAACATGAACAACCTATGTGGAATATATAAACAACTTTGTTTCTTTTAAATTCTTATTTACATTTTCCCTTTCCTTTACACCATCCTAGGTATGGGTACTGGGTCATGGGCCTGTTTATTTAAGAATACTCCTCTGGACCATGCGACTGGTTCTCGCCCCATGACCTGAAGAAAATGCCAGAATCAGGCCAATAGAGCGTAGGTAGTACAGATGTTTAACAACATCAGACTAATGAATAAGTTAAGTGGGGATTTCCATAGCACGGAAAGTAAGAAGTTGTTGGGTAATATCAACAAAACCAGGTCGATAGATATTTGTTGGAACTAAGGATAGTAGTATAACCAGTCTAATGAGTGATCAACATGGGGAACGTTGTAACCTTGGCAATAGAATATTGTTGGCATAAAGGTTATTGTTTACTGGGTTAGTAAACATATTGCCTATCAGTGATAGCCATACTACTTTAAATTATTATCAGATTATTGGCCTAATAAATGTGTAACAGAGAATAAAACAATGCAACGAATATACCTAGGACAGTAGGTAGTTAACCATACAGTAGAATACAATGTTATACTATGGATATACTTAAGACATTATGTAGTCGATAGCTGCAGTAGAGGGCACCACTCGGGTGCTGTTGGGTGAAGTGCACTGATTCTTGATCCAGAGAAAGTGACAGGTCCCAATTTTTAAGGAGGTCCAGGCCTTCCTTTGGAGTCAGTATGGTATGTGTGGATCCATCCTTAGAGACTATGAGTTTAGTGGGGTATCCCCAGTGATACTGAATGTTTCCTTTCCGTAGGGCCTGCTTGATAAATCTAAATGGCCTTCTTTTTTGGAAGGTATATGTTGAGACATCTGGGAATATCAACACTTGCCGGAATTTTGATAGCAGGTTTTGGCGGTTGGCCATCTCATGAAGAATTCACTCTAGTCAGAACGTCTCTTGGTTTGTCCTGGGAGACACTTTGCGGTCTGGGGACTCAAAAGACTCTGTCCAGAATGAGACCAGGAGGGTCCAGTGTAGGTAGAAAGTGCTGTCATAATTCCATGATGAACTGTTCTAGATCAGCTGAACCAACTTCCTCTGGTACTCCTCTGAATCTCAGGTTATTGCATCTAGACCTGTCCTCCATATCAGCCAATTTTAATTCAAGGTCTGAAATCTGGATAGATAAGTTCTGAGAGTAGGACAGGAAATTAGCATGGTCAATGGACAAATCTTCGTGTTTCCATTCCAAAGTCTCTCTGCATTCCCCCAGCGCCGCTATGTCTCTACGGAGATCAGCTGTGGAACTCTTTATTTCTTTGGTCAAGGTGTCTTGTAGCATATTTATGCGATGGGTCAAGATGTCAACTATATTAGAGGCCAAATTATCAGTTGACAGATGCTGGGAATCCATACTGCTTTCAGAGTAGTTCTCGTCTAGTGAGGAATGAGTGCCTCTTGGTGATAGAGATTTTGTGGAAGGTTGATCTTTGAAGTGGTAAGCTTGTGTTCTTTTTAGCTGGGATGGTGCTTTAGGTTTCTGTTTAGCAGCTTGAGACATAGTATTTGAGTATGGAGGAAGTTCAAGTTTAGTCGCATGGAGAATAGATGTGAACAGCGATCAACTTAAAGTTAGAAAAATGTATAAATATAAATCAGACACAATTCCCCCCAGGTGCCAGCCTGCTAGTTTACACCAGCATCATTAGCACAGAGAGAGCCTGTATAGAAATAAAGCAAGGAGGAGGTAGGCCACAATAGCCTAACAGCAAAGATAACAGCAAAAAAACCACCAAGCTAGGATGTCTGTTTGAGAGGTAGTAATAGTTCAGTCTGTATTAATCAATATAGATTGGATTCTGTAGCTTGACGTGGGGCCTTTCTTTATGGTAAGTGTAAGTAAAGATGGCGATTTTCCCACCACTTAACCCTCACAGAAAATGATGGTACTATTCCTCTATATTTGACTTGTGTGAGGTATGGCCTCGGTCCAATTCTAAGGCTTCTTAGTGTGGCTGGTAACTGAGTCAGGTAGTATTACACGTATTACACGGAGCAGCCTATAAGTATCAACTTTGTCTGTGAGCTGGCCTTTAGTTCTGTGTCTTTATAACATATATGTATTTTGCTGTTGTCTTATAGATATTACCTCCTGGAACCTTCTACTAGCTCACCGGGTGTTATCCTGAGTGCATCCGGAGTTTCAGCCTGTTTGAAGCAGTTGGAAGTTCCGGAGTAGGCCGCAGCCGCAATATTTCCTAGTATTGTACCGGTCAGGACGATACTGGAAGTATGGAGCTCACTCCGGCCTTAACAAAAGTGTAGTCCGAGTGTACTATCCTGTACAATCTGCCACCCAAGGGTCTTTACTACAGTCTAGGGTCAAAGATTCACCCTAGTTTAGTGGTTATTAGGTGGTCGTAGGACAGAGCTCTCTGTAAGTGCTGCCACTCAGATCAACGGCTAGCTCCGCCCCCCCTCACCCTTTGTTTTTATATGTTTATATTAATATTAGTAGCTACTTCTCAGACAACACAAGTTAAAATAAAGGTTAAGTTCAAGTTTCTGCTGTACCCTCCAGTTCCACAGTTATGGCTGCCTACTACATGCAACAATTATCCTGGGTTGTCTAGGATTTAATCTATTAATGTTTGTAATCTGAAGCCTCTGATTATTTTATTGTTTTTGTGCTGCTTTACATTCATCAAGTGTAATGTATTTGTGAATTTATAGTAACAAAACGCATGCTGAAAAGTAAATTGTTAATTGCTAAGACTGTCTTGCAATTATTTGTTTAGACTCTGCGCTGTGTAAAGAATATTTCCGCCAGCTTTTATAGATTATAGTGCATATCTAGACAATAGTTTATTAAATAGAAGACATTTAATTAATCTCCCTCCTTTCTAATTCATTATTTGCTGGAGGCAACTTTGACTTTGTATGTTTTGAGAGGGTGCCAGATTTGGCTATTTATCTCCTGTTTCATGCTGTATAACTGACCGCAAGCCCAGGAGCACAAATTCTATCATCATTTTTATAACAATGGACAGCAAACACAATGTAGTTATTTCTATATGTATATTACAGTTTGAGTATTTTTCTTTTTTTTATGACCATAATTTAATGTAATTAAATGCCCATTACCATGTATAGATTCAAGTGCAAGCCAAATAACGTACAACTAACTAGACAATACTATACTATACTGTACTATACTATATTGTACTACACTATACCATAGTATACTATTCTTTACTATAATATACTTAAAGGTAGGCAGGTTTAAGATTAACATCTTTCTCTCTTACTCTACCTGCAGCATCCTCACAAGCCCCAAAAAACTACTACCTTACAGAAATGTAAATGACTTGGATCACTCAGACTTTTTTTTTGCTGAAATGAAACCTCTACTCTCCAAATGTTATCCCTGTCTTGCCAATACCTTGTTACCTTGCAGTATAATTCTGCACTAAAATAATCACTTGAAAAATTTGCGCCCTTAACATAACATCCATAGCACACCAAATAGACCCGTTATCTTCAGCGATGTTCATGGACTGCTGAACATCAGTGGAGAAAATCACGCACCTATGCTGATTTCCTGCATTATAAATGCACCCTCAGGTCATACAACTCTGCCCTCAGCCTGGCCAGCCATGTCTATTTCTCCTCCCTTGTGTCAACTTATTCATCCAACCCCAGAAGGCCACTCTCATTCTTTAGTTTCCTTCTATGTCCCGCACCTCTGCCCACTACCAACTCACTGCTCAGATTATTGTTGATCACTTCAAAAATAAAATCGACACAATTAGAAAATATATCTTTCCCTTAGACTCTTCCCAAAACCCAACCCTCCTACTCATCCCTTCTATTATTAAAAACTCTTTGCTACTTTCCTCCTGTAACAGAGGAATACGTCTTCACACTCCTATCTTCTGCTTATCTCACAACCTGCCTATTTGACCCTATTCCTTCTCAATTTATAACATCTCTCTTTTTCTTCTTCTCTAATCCTAGCCCTAACTCATCTCTTTAAACAGTCTCTCACCACTGGCACATGTCCTGATACATTCAAGCATGCATCAATCACACCAATCCTAAAACTATCGGCAGGTCTCCATACTTCACTTTGCCTCAAAATTATTGGAATGATTGGTCTATAATCGCCTAACTCATTTTCTCTCAACTAACTCCTTACTTGATCCACTACAATCTATTTTCCATCCTAAACATTTAACATAATCTGCTCTAACTAAAGTAACAAATGATCTGCTAAAGTAACTCCTTATTAAATCTTCTGGATCTAACTTCTGCTTTTGACACAGTTGATCATCCTCTTAAAAATCCTACATTAATTTGACATTCAAAAAACAGCCCTCCTCTGGTTTGCTTCATATCTCTCAAACCTCTTTTTACAGTTTCCTCTCCCCCTCCAATATATCATAAATGCTTCAGCTGGACTCATTCACCTATATCCAAATTTAGATCAGCTGCCCAAATTTGCCAGACCCTATACTGGCTCCCCATACACTCTAGATTAAATACAAATGAAAGTATTAACCATAACCTATAAAGCACTCAACAGTCTCACTCTTAACTATATTTCCTTTATCATCTCCAAATACTCCCCTACCAGTCCTCTTCAATCAACTTCGATCAACCTCTGACCAACATCTCTCCACTCCAATTATCTCTACATCCCTCTCCCATCTCTAAGACTTCTCACATGCTGCTTCTGTCCTTTGGAACTCTCTATCCTGCTCCATAAGACTGTCTCCAACCTTGTATAGCTTCAGAAACTCTTAAAACCCACCTATTCAGAGAGGTTTAACATCCTACCCAAAATAAATCTTGTACTGCATTGACTCACTGCTGCAACTATATTACATGTGACAAGCTATCTCAAACCTTATGTCTCTGCACCTTCAACCTGTAGACTGTAAGCTCTTTGAAGCAGGGCCAAACAACTCCTGTTCTAGATTTGTTTAGTCTGTTATGTTTTAGTATCTTATCACAAATTCTTATCATTGTATACCCTTATCTATGTACCCAGCGTTCCGGAATTTTGCAGCATTATACAAATAAATGATAATAATAACAATAATAATAACAACACTGTTGTATGCTTCATTTTTAATATTGGCCAACCATTTCTCTAACCTGTTTTATCACCCTATTAACTTTGTATAGTGTTATTATTATTTATTTGTCTCTGCTAAAAAAATCTGAGCATGATCACGGTACAAGTTAGTCTCTAGTCCTTTGTTGTAAAAATCCAACGTAAAGTTTTGGCGGTGGCAGAAACATCTCATCCAGGTCAGCCAGACAGGAGATATAGGCACCATGACTAGTTAGGGAAGTAAAAAATAGAATGTGGAGATTTTGGCTATGCTATATTGAGTATAAGGAACACTGAACCCAAATTTTTTCTTTCATGATTTAGATAGAGCGTGACATTTTAAGCAACTTTCTAATTTACTCCTATTATCAAATTTAATTTACTCCTATTATCAAATTTTCTTCATTCTCTTGGTATCTTTATTTGAAATACAAAAATTTAAGTTTAGATACCGGCCCATTTTGGTGAGCAACCTGGGTTGTTCTTGCTGATTGGTGGATAAATTCATCCACCAATAAAAAAGTGCTGTCCAGAGTACTGAACCAAAAAAAAAAAAAAAAAAAAAAAAAAAGCTTAGATGCCTTCTTTTTCAAATAAAGATACCAAGAGAACGAAGAAAAAATGATAATAGGAGTAAATTAGAAAGTGCTCTATCTGAATCACTTTTTAATCCACATTTGTAATCCACATGGTCTCCCACATGGTCTCAGAAAATTTTCAAGCTTCAAACATAGGGAAGTTTTCTCAGGACACCCTGACTTCCCCACCATGAAATTGAAGGGCTCACAGCAAAATAACAGATTCTTTCACAAAGGGGACACAGAGAGACATCTAACATCAGAGCAGTATCTGTGTACTCCCAGTGCTTGCTGTACTGGTTTTCCATATACCTTGTGTTTTTATCCCTCGTCTTTTTAAGTTAACAGAAAAAATCTTCTTGCATTTAGTTTATATTACTAATGTTACTTATTATTAAAACAGCTAAAAAAGATAATCATATTTTATCTAGTCACACACATACACTCTGACACACACAAACACACACACTCTGACACACACACATACACACACATACACACACACACACTCACACATACACACACACACACATACACACGCACACACACATACACACACACACACATACACACACACACACACACACATACACACACACACTCTGACACACACACACACATACACACACACACACACACACACACACATACACACACACACTCTGACACACACACACACACACACACTCTGACACACACATACACACACACACATATACACATATACACATACACACACACATACACACACACACACACACTCTGACACACACACACACATACACACACATACACACACACACACTCTGACACACACACACACACACACTCTGACACACACACACACATACACACACACACACACACACATATACACACACACATACACATACACACACACATACACACACACACACATATATACACACACACACACAAACACACACATACACACACACATACACACACTCTAACACACACACACATACACACACACAGATACACACACACATACACACACACATACACACACACTCTGACACACACACACACACACACACACATACACACACACACACTCTGACACACACACATACACATACACACACACGTACACACACACTGACACACACACTCTGACACACACACACACAAGCACACAGCAAATGCCAACATATAAGTTAAAGAAGCTACAGATGCTGCCATTGAAGTGAATCTGGTTGCATAAGGCTATGCCCTAAGGAAACACATTTACACTTTTAGTATATTTTCTTTTCTTGGTACTGTGTTAGCCAGTAAACAAAATAAAATAACAAACACATTATATAAGTGATACCTTTATTGGCAAAGGAAAAAGGATTTTTCATCAGGCATGTTTGTGAAGATAAGCTCAGAGATATTTATGCATAGTTTATAGGGAAAAACTAAACAAAACAGACAAATACATGAATAACATAACATGTGTCTGCCAGGGCATACCACCCCTGCAAATGAGCGTAAATGCAGCAGCTGGGCCATTTTCCTCCCCTTTAATTCCACCCTTACTCTCCCTGAAGTTCACCATATAACTGGCTCCCCGTTTTACATATTATAAATAATGCTTCTATTCTTTAAATGCTATTTACTTGTTTGCTGTTATTTGTCTCTCAACATTTCATAACTTGCTATGCTCCTCATCCTTTACCTTCAGCTACAAAATATGTTTTTTTCTAGCCCTCAAAGTTGCAGTGCTACTTCGAGGATAAAATTATTTCAGACCATTATCTCTTATTTAACAGTATTTAAATATTATCTGAAAAAAAATCACCTGTCAAAGAGGCATTAAACGAATGCTTCTTTTAAAGTATTTATGGCTAGGATTAGGCACAATTAATGCAACGTTAAAGCACTTACCCTATCATATTCATGTGTCTATAAATTTACTCCACAAGTTAGGGAGGCAGTCCATATTCATTATGGTGTCTAGTCATTTTAAAATCCTTCTTTAAAGGGACACTCAAGTCAAAATTAAACTTTCATGATCAGATAAAGCAGCAATTTTAAACAACTTTCCAATTTACTTCTATTAACAATTTGTGCACAGTGTTTTTATGTTTACACTTTTTTAGTCACCAGCTCCTACTGAGCATGTGCAAGAATTCACAGAATATACATATATAAATTAGTGATTGGCTGATAAGTGTCACATGATACAGGGGGAGTTGAAATAGATATAATTTTGAAATTTGTCAGAAAAAAAACTACTAGTACTCATTTGAAGTTCAGACTAAGGGGCCGAATTATCAAGCTCCGATTGGAGCTTGATGCCACTGTTTCCGCATAAGCCTTCAGGATCACCCATAACAGCAGTTATGAAGCAGCGGTTGGGCTAATTGATACCCCCTGCTAGTTGCCAATCTGCAGGGGGCGGCATTGCACAAGCAGTTCACAACAGTATGCTGTTGGCATTTATAGATGTAAAATTACATATAATTTTGAAATTTGTCAGAAAAAAACTACTACTCATTTGAAGTTCAGACTAAGGGGCCGAATTATCAAGCTCCAAATGAAGCTTGATGCCCCTGTTTCCGCATAAGCCTTCAGGATCGCTCGTAACAGCAGTTATGAAGCAGTGGTCGGGGTGATTGATACCCCCTGCTAGCTGCCAATCTGCAGGGGGCGGCATTGCACAAGCAGTTCACAAGAACTGCTTGTGCAATGATGAATGCCGACAGAGTATGCTGTCGGCATTTATCGATGTGCGGCGGACATGATACGTTACATTGTATCATGTCCATCCGCACTTTAATAAATCAGCTTTATGTGCTATTGCATTGTCTCTTTATCACCCATTTGTTGATTATGCAAATCCCTGA
The DNA here is from genome assembly GCF_027579735.1 of Bombina bombina. Classification (NCBI taxonomy): domain Eukaryota; kingdom Metazoa; phylum Chordata; class Amphibia; order Anura; family Bombinatoridae; genus Bombina; species Bombina bombina. Next base: position 1,308,820,479 of record NC_069499.1, read on the forward strand.
ATTTACTGGTCCTTTAAGCATAGAAACATAAACTTTGATGGCAGATAAAACCAATAGGCCCAAAAAGTTTGCCCAAAATGTATACATTTATAAATATGTTTGATGCTCTAAATTCTGTGTTATATATAAGCCAGGGGTTCATGGGTGCTATTTGACATAACAGATAACTGTATTCAGCTTAAACAAGCGTGCTTCCCCAGGGGGATGCGGGAGCAGTTCAGGTGAGGTGCGGCATCAGAAGCAGCAATTTGTAACTGGATGTGGGAGCGCACCACAGTACCAACAGGTTCAACAATTGTTCTTTATGTGTTTCTGCAGTCCCTTGACGTCTGCACACAAATAACTGAGGAAACAAGTTACGGTTGTCAGGCAGGGTATGATTTTGCGGTTTCAGACATCAAGCCTGGGGGGACAGCATTCTATGCGGAAATGTACCTGAGCTAAATGCTAAACATAGGTAATATATGCAATGAAGAGTCTCTGGAGAGAAAGGGGATTTGGTTAGTGATAAAAAGGTTGAGATTGGACAATAAGTAGAATTAACTTAAATATAAGGAATCTTTTATAAAAAGAGTTGAGAGTAGAAGGAAAAATTAACTTCTCATAGAAATAATACTGAAACTGAGAGATACAAAAAAGGAAGTTTTACTCAGAGAAAATTAAGGAAACACACTTGGGACGTAAAGATATATTTTTTTTATATATGTATAGTATGTACCTATCTATCAGCATTTAAATGGACGAAAAGTCAATACAAAGGGGCTGAATTATTGATTTGCAGGCGGACTTGATCCGCTGTAGCAGATCATGTCCGCCGCACATTGATAAATGCCGGCACCATACGCTGTCGGCATTTATCATTGCACAAGCATTTCACTAGAAATGCTTGTGCAATGCTGCCCCATGCACATTCCAAGCCAATTGGCCGCTAGCAGGGGTTGTCAATCAACCCAATCGTATGTGATTGGGAAGATTGCTGTCCGCTGCCTCAGAGGTAGCGGACGAGTTAAGGAGCAGCGGTTTTACGACCTCTGCTTCTTGACTGAAGGCTCGCACGGAAACAGATGCATTGAGGCCAATTGACAGCTTGATAAATCAGCCCCAAAATGTCATTGTTCAGAAAGACTTTTCTATTTACTTTCTTTATCAAGTTACCACCATTTTTTTAATTAGTACTTTTGCAATTTACTCTTGAACGTACTGCATTTCAACTTGATATCATGACCCTTTTTTCTCTACCCTATATATTTGTGGTGTTAAAACTGTAACGTGCTTTTTACATTAACAGTCAAATACAAATAAAGATGCACATACAAATTATAGTCATTTGTCAAACATGGATCTTTTTGAATTGTTTAATTAATGATTACATCTAGTTGTTACTCAAAAATAGTATCCGTGAATTATGAAGACAGAAAAGTATAACGTGTCTAGGGGTATACTTAGTGGATACTACAAAAACAATTTATACTTCAAAGTACATAAATGAGAGAATGTAAAGTCAAATTTGTAGTAAAATATATTTATTTTTCACATAGCAAATAGCAGATGCAATACAAATATAATAATACATTCAGTTTTTTATAACTGAGTGCTTGAACAATATGGTTAGCTATTTGTCAAAAACATTAATTGAAAAAAAAACTGTTAAGTGAAAATATTACAACTGGAAAATAACAAACAATTGATATTTGTTTAAGATGAAGAAAAACTGACATTTCTTCTTTTATTTTTTGAATGTGTAAAAACATTCACCCATCCCTAATAAACGTCTGATTTTTTTTAACATGAATCCATAGTTGACTAACTGTCCAAAGGAGAACTACAAAGGCAGTTTTTTTAAAGAAATAAGTTAAATACAGTCAATATGCCTGCAATAAAATTAAAACAAACAATTCCTTTGCAACTCAGTATCCTTTTTCATACTGGTTAGAGCCATAAGAGTTAAACCATGTCTGCTAAGTACATCTGCTAAGAAGCCATCAAGGGCCAGTGTTATTTTCTGTCAATACCAGCTGACTGTGCAGGAGCCATCTCGGGCTTGATGGTCAAATGTCATTAGAACAGTTCACATGGATCATCAAACATAGAAAGAACATGACAGCAGCATAAAAAAAATACAGTGGACCTTTTCACTATAGTGAGCATTATAGCTGATGTAAAATATGTTACTTCTGTGGTTTTGAGACATTATCATCATATTTTCATGTTGCAGGAGAAATGTTTGCAAACTGGTCAGCATAAGCTTTGATCTGAGATTGTTTTTAGATAATTTGATGGATAAAACGCAGCCACAGCTGAAAGCTTTTTGATAGATATTGTCCAGAGTGCCGCTGTGCTTTGGTGTGACATCTAACTGTGGACATATAACACATTGTTAAGGTCATTTGGCAATGCAGAAGGAATCACACTTTAAAGTTGTATGCTGATTAATGGGTTGTTTTTAGGATTAAGCTGACAGCTAACCCCAAAAACATGGTACTGACATATTTCATTCCAGGTTTTACTGCCCGGTGGCTAATAACTGGTCTGCCACTCAGAACTACCAAGTCATGCAGAGAATTTTGTAATAGGAATGTCTTATTCAGTAGTTAGGGGAATGACCCATCTGTCAAATTGTTTTCCTTCAATTGCTTGTGACCCAAGAACTGATTTCACACATGACCACTGCTATGAGCTAAAATGGAACAAGACAGCTATGGTTGGTTTTGAACACTGATTTGCAAGTTCCCTGAATGTGACAATCAGCCACTAAACAATGAGGTCTAATTTCCTAAAATTTCATTATTTTTGTCAGTGGTAAAATTAAAGCTGTAAAATATGTGTGTTAACAATCATATTAATATTGGCTGTAGAAATTTTCATAGAACCACCACATTGTTTTAAGGTGGATTAAATAGCATCATATTAACATTTCAAATCTGTTAATATGTTTTAAAGAAACATTATATTTGAGATAAAAATATTAGACACATCTAGTCACCCCATTGAGCTTGATTAAAGGGACATGAAATCCAGCCTTTTTGTTTTGTGATTTAAATGGAGTTTACAATAATAAAAAAGTCCTATTTATTTCTGTTATCAAATTTTCTTTGTTATTCCAGGATCCTTTGTTGAAAAGCAGGTAGGTAGAATCAGTAGCTCTTACATGGCTTTAGCACTATGGGATCCATGTACAAAGCGGCGTAAGCTGCTCCCGAACCCCTGTGGGGCAAGGCACAAACCTATTTTTGCAATGTAAGAAGCAATATACTCTTCACAACTTCTGATGTGGCAAAGAGAAATCACCCTAAACTCGCTCGCTTGGAGTGATGGAGTGACCCGTCGTGTGATTGGTCGCGCAAAAGGAGGGGTGGGCATTACAAACTCATTGGAGTTAGCAATGATGCATTCGGGCCAGCTGATAAACAGATCCGCTGCCAGTATGCAGCAAAGAAGTGCAGACAACTTCTCAAGTTAAGAAGCTTGTCCAAATGCTGCTTAATAGATGTGGCCCTATATAGCAGCGCATTTGCACAAATGCTTTTAACAGCGTACATGGTGTAAATGCTGATGTCTAATAGTGCTCAAAAGTATTCTAGCAAAACTGCTACTAAATAGTTCCCAGACACGTGAACCCCACCTTCCTAGGAATTGTCAACAACAAAAAATACCATGAAGTTGAGAACAAATTAAATTTGAATTTAAATTGTATGTTCTGTGTGTGAATCAAGTAACAAAAATGTTAGATTTTGTGTCCCTTTAAGCTTCTTTAGACTTGTGGAAAGTATTATGTAAGTCTTATAGACCATGCCCAGATGCCACAGAGTTATTGCATTTATTTATTATCATTTCCTTTTATCAAATCCATCAAAAAAAGTAAAAATAGGGGGGGGGGCGGAGCCGGCCGAGAAAGAACATGGTCGCACAAAGCTAAAGCTCCGATCATATCCACTTGATGTATCATATAAAGAAGGGGCAAATGCTCTTTATTTGGGTATTGAAAGGTGCCCAATAAAATCTGAACAGGGGAACAAGGTTCCGGTACCAAAACCTGAGCGGCAAACAGCGGGGAAGGCAAGAACACAAGCACCATCAACGGAGGCCGCACTGAAGCGCCAACTCGGCATGTAACATCCCGCGACCAGAATACTGCAGCGGTGGATAAACCTGAGAGTGTGGAAGCCATAATTTGAAAAACGCTTACAGGGGCAATCGAGTGTAAAGAGTTTCATATAGAAAACAGGTCCCCAATATTGAACTTATCAGAACACGCATCTGACAAAAGGCCTCTGGATAACGCAAGCCGGAGAGCGGTAACGACTCAAGCTGAAAGTAAGTCAGACCTCGATAACTTTTACTGGGGCCACTATCTAAAAGCAATACCCTTACAGTTTCAATCGCAAGACTACTGCGACACAATATAGCTTTATACACAGGATATAAGGACACTCTGATCTGAATAACACGCTCTCACAGAATTACACTTATTTTTCTCTTTTTATTGCACAAGCACAGAGTCCCATAACAATAAAGACACCCGGGGTAAGGAGGAGACAAAATTCAAATTCGAAGTTTAATATACAAAGACCCTGCATTGTTTTAAACATACTGAAGTGCTTCACATACCCAGATCAATATGGCGGCCAGAAAACAGAGGTTAGACAAGACACAGAAGAATACAACCCCCAGTGGAGGGAAACTAAAATCCTTTTTCAAACCATTTGACAGTGTAAACGCATTATCGTTAGAGACTGCACAAATGGACATGTCAGATCTCACAGAACACACAGATGATTCTGCTCCCATAACAAGGGCAGACCTGAATCTACTCCTCACTAAAAATGACCTCAGCACATTCATGGTACAAGTCAGCACAGCAATAAAAGATGGTCTGGCCGAAGTTAAAAGAGATGTTAACGCTCTGGGCCACAGAGTACTCCATCTTGAAGAGCAAGCAGAGGAAAATACAAAGACCACTGATGATATGACCATCGCATTACAACAGCAAAACACCACAATCCTACAATTGCAATCGCAAGTTGAAGACCTCGACAATAGAGGAAGACGCCACAATTTGAGAATTAGAGGGGTACCGGAGGAAATTCTACCACCACAAATCCCCTCATACCTACAAAATTTATTTAAATTTCTGTTGGGACTTAACAAAGATGACACAATAATTCTAGACAGAGCACACCGAGCCCTCAGGGCAAAACCCCCACCAACTGGGCCACCCAGAGACATAATACTATGCTGCCATAAATTTGCAGACAAGGAGAACATACTGTTGGCGGCAAGGAAAAAATCCCCAATCAGATTTGGAGAAGACTCCATCCAGATTTTCGCTGATCTTAGTCCCCTAACATTAGCAAAACGAAAGGAAGCCAGGTACCTTACACTACACCTGGCTGAATTAAACATACCCTACAGATGGGGTTTTCCATTTGCTATCAGAGTAATCAAGAACAATAAAACCTATATCTACAAAGACCCAGAAGATCTAGAGACATTTTGTCAACAGCTGGACATCCCTCAACCTTCTTTGCCTTCTATTAAAGACCTTATATCGGATAAACCAGCCCACAGAAAATCCAACACACAGGACCAAAGATCCGACTGGATGACAGTACCGAACAAGAGAAGAAACACCACTATTGCTCCACAAGCCCAGACAGGAATGGACGGTGAATCATCATGAAAGAGACACTTTGCTTTTCTTTGCCTCTGGTTGGGATACCTCCCCACCATACTTTTGCTCAGTTACTGATAAGTAATTGGTTATATTGACACTTTATGCAGACTTGCACTAAAATGCCGGAAGGCATTGGGAGACTCTCCCCCTCATTACACCTAACACCTTAACTCCCCTAAATTAACGAATTCATGCCCCCGAATTCAACCCAATTTAAGACCTAATAACAGTCAACATCAAGAATGGATTGGCATATTTGGTGCCTCACTCCCCCCACCCTTTTTAGTCTTTAATACTCCGCTTATCGGAAGTATCCGTTACCCCTTCCCCTTCTCTCACCCCTCCTAAGTGTGTGATGCTAGAACTTCACACATCATATTGTTCAAGATGTTATTGTTGTTATTGGATGTTATTTTTATATGGTTTGAAATATTTACATGTTTTATTTATCTATTTCAGTCTAGAAACCACCATCTATTTCCTTCTCTTTCTCTGCACTACTCTTGGAGATCCGAAAACAACTCCCTCTTATGTAGTTATCTTCTGTCTCTCTTCTACCCTTGCTGACAGGACTCTGCAACCCACGAAATGGCCGAATTATCAAATGGTAAGAAAATATTGTTCTCCAACACACACACAAGAACATGGCTAACCCAATAGTTAATATCATTTCGCAAAACACGAAAGGCCTCAACTCACCCACGAAGAGAGCAATTGCATTGCGGAGCCTAGCCAAACATAATAACTCTATTTTATTTCTTCAAGAGACACACTTTGTAAAAGAGTCAGAACCTAAATTCCACTCTAGGGAATTCACAACAGGCTATTATAGCTCAAACAAAGTAAAAAAAAACGGGGTATGTACCCTCTTCCACAAAAACATACAATTCCAGCTCAATAAACAGATAACGGACAATGAGGGCAGAATATTGATATTGACGGGACTCATGTTCCACCAACCAGTAACGTTAGTCAATGTTTATGCCCCTAACGGCAAAAAAGCTCAATTTTTCCAAACATTACAAAATTTAATTGTAGAACATAAGACGGGAATTCTTATATTAGGAGGAGATTTAAATGTTACTCTAAATCCCTCACTCGACGCCTCCTCTTACAGACCCACAGCCCAAACGAGACCACCTAACCTAGTATTCAAATTTCTAACACACTTAGGCTTACTTGATACTTGGAGATTGAAGCACCCCACGCAGCGCAATTACACCTTTTTCTCTTTCCCCTGGTCAGTGTACACTAGAATTGACTACATTTTTATAGACAGAAACCACCTATCTATACTTAAAGATGCGGACATCCAACCGACCCCATGGTCGGACCACTCCATGGTCAATACACAGCTACAATGGCCTAACCACCCAACTACCCCATTTATTTGGAGACTGGACGACTCCCTAATGCACACCCCACACACAGTCAAGGCAATAGAAGCCTCCTTAAAAGAATACTTTAGTATTAATATGACTCCCACCACTTCACCACACATGCTATGGGAAGCCCATAAGGCAGTAATTAGGGGGCACTGCATCAAACATACAACTTACAGGAAAAAAATCTACAACCAAACAATAAATAACCTGACTACTCAACTAGCCCGCCTGGAATTAGCACATAAAAACTCCCCAAAGAATAATATACTACTTAAACAGGTAACAGACACCAGGCTAGAACTTAACAACACATTGTTAAAAGAAGCACAGAGACGAGCGTTACACTTAAAGAAAACCTTCTTCTTTGAAGGCAACAGGGCAGGCTCACTCTTAGCTAGAGCCTTAAAAACTCAGACGTTAAAATCACAGATACATAAGATAACAACACCTGACAAAACGGATATCTTAGACAGCGAGGGAATCGCTAATCATTTCAGGGAATACTACTCTAAACTATATAACCTTGAAAGAAAAGACTCCCAGGAACACTTAACACAAATGCAGGACTACATCAACAAAGCAGATCTACCTACCTTACACCCAGAACAACGTGAAACAATGGAAAGTCCCATAAGCCTACTAGAGGTCTATACAGCAATAAAAGACCTGCCGACCGGCAAAAGTCCGGGCCCGGATGGCTTCTCAAACACGTACTATAAGACATATAAACACATCTTGGCCCCACATTTACTCAATCTATTTCAAACGTTAGAGGAAGGTGGTACCCTATCTCAAGATATGCTTTCAGCGCATATCTCGGTCATACCCAAGCCACAAAAAAATTTAACAGACCCCAGCAGTTACAGACCAATATCGCTCCTAAATACAGATATAAAGATTCTTGGAAAAATATTAGCAAAAAGAATTAATGTAGTTTTACAATCCTTAATCCACACTGACCAAGTGGGATTTGTCCCCGGGCGGGAGGCGAGGGACAATACCATTCGGGTTTTGACACTCATTTCCTATGCCAAACATAAAAAACTTCCTGCCGCCCTCTTGGCGATCGACGCCGAGAAGGCGTTTGACCGCATCAGCTGGGGATTCCTTACTGAGTCATTGAAAGCGATAGGATTTGGCCCGCACATGATTACCCGAATACTTAGCCTTTACAAAAGCCCAACAGCCAAAGTCAAAGCAAACGGAATGCTTTCTAACCCCTTTCAGATCCAAAATGGTACACGTCAAGGTTGCCCCCTATCCCCCATACTTTTCATTATAACTATGGAAGTATTCGCGGCGCATATACGGCGCAATCAGGACATTCAGGGAATTAAAATAGGCCCACACGACTTCAAAATCGCGATGTATGCAGACGACGTGATCTTCACAATCACTGACCCACTCCTGACAGTACCCAAGATATTGAATGAAATTAACACCTTTAGTCAATTCTCAGACTTCTCTATAAACACACAGAAGTCAGAGATTCTAAATATTTCCATGACACAAACAGACTTTCTTAACATGGCAGTTGACTGCCCAATGATCGCCCGGAATGGATCAATAAAATACCTAGGGGTCCACATCTCCCCCAGTCATACACAACTATTCAAAGAAAATTACTCCAAACTTATAACAACAATCCAACAAGACCTCCGTACCTGGGCCCTAAAGCCAATTTCATGGTGGGGACGTACACAATGCATTAAAATGACCACATTACCTAGGATCTTATACTTATTCCAGGCAGTACCTATAAATCTCCCTAAATGGTATTTAGCACAATTACAGAGACACATCAACGCTTTTATTTGGGGGAAGAGCAGACCCAGGGTCAACAAAACCAACATGTACAGAACAACAGTAAATGGAGGACTGGGACTACCTGACCTAACAACTTATTACAATGCAGTAACTTTACAAAGAGTTCTGGATTGGCACAGAGCAGGTGATACAAAAGCATGGGTGTCCCTAGATTCCAACATTCTAAAAGTTCCGTCAGTAGGAGCACTATGCTGGGTGCCGAAACCTCTGCGCCCCCCCAATGTAATGATCTACCGATCCATAAACATATCTTTGACACATGGGACAGCATTACAACTCACCAAACCCACATTACGGGGCCTCGTTCTCCCCTTTTCCCTATCCCCTTAAATGCTGAAATGATAGGAGGCTTAGACAGAGGACAACAGAGATTGACGGAGTGGGGATATACAGTCCCACTGAAAGAATTCACACTAAATGGGAAATTAATAGCAAGAGAAAACCTAAATACGGTTGCAGGAGGCAGGTACACTAATTGGTTGAAATATTCACAATTAAGACATTTTATTTATACCTCCCCACATCAGAAAGATTACCTTAGAGCCCTTACTCCCTTTGAGAACCTTTGCACAGGTGAAACCCCATTGCGACACGTGCTATCTATAACCCGCAAACTCCTACAGACAGAACACACACGAACACTCCCCTCATACTCGACCAAATGGCACGAAGAACTAGGGCAGGAGCTGAGTAGAGAAGAGTGGTCTCAGATCTTTCAAAACACAAAAAAGTCGTCCAGCTCACCACGGATGCTAGAACTTAACTTTAAAGTACTGATGAGATGGTATTTGACCCCCTCTCGTATCCACTCTATCTACCCAGAAGCCAATGGGAATTGCTGGAGAGGCTGCTCCACAAAGGGCCAATACCTGCATATGTGGTGGGAGTGCGAAAGAATTAAGCCATTCTGGCAAGAGATAGAAACTTTTTACAGGCAAATACTGAATGACGATTTCAGACTTACAATAAGAACAGCCTTGCTTAATGACCTCCCCTCTTTTCCCTGTAAGTTGAGACTTCAATTATTACAAATAGGTATCACTAGTGCTAAACTAATTATAGCACGACATTGGAAAACACAATATACACCAACACTGCGAGAGTGGATTAGCGAGGTTTCAGAAATACTAGTACTTGAAGAATATGGATTCTTTAAAAGGAAACAAATTGGTAGGCTTGCAGACATTAAATTCATTTGGGAAGAAAACACTCCACGACAGACTTTACCGCCTCGGACCGACACTTAACGGATCTCCCCCCCCCCCCCTCCCCTCTTTTTTCTTTCCCTATCTCTTACCTTTCTTTTCCCCTCTATCTTTTCTTATTCCTCTCCTCTTCTTGAGGGACAGGTGGGTCCCTTGTCTTAGTTGAGATTTATATGTTTTGATGTCATTAATATAACTTACAATCTTACAGCAGAATTGTGAATTTAAACATGGACATCATCCACATCGACACGCTGGGAGATAACTAAATATTGCCATTTCTGTTATATTGCAAAAATCCCTTGTCATTTTCATTATGTTTGTATATATAATATGGATGATAATAAAGCTCTTTTGAAAAAAAAAAAAAAAAAAAAAAAAAGTAAAAATACTGTTGGCTAGATTATGAGTTTTGCGTTAGGCTTACGAGTCTAGTTAAAATAAATACAAAAGTACCTGTAAAATAAAACCTAACCTAAGTTACAATTACACCAAACACTACACTATAATTAAATTAATTCCCTAAACTAAATACAATTAAATACAATTAAATACAATTAGCTAAAGTACAAAAACAAACAAACACTAAATTACAGAAATAAACAAATTACAAGATTTTTAAACTAATTACATCTAATCTAATCCCCCTAACAAAATTAAAAAGCCCCCACAAAATAAAAAAAGCCCTACCCTACACTAAATTACAAATAACCCTTAAAGGGTCTTTTGCAGGGCATTGCCCCAAAGTAATCAGCTCTTTTACCTGTAAAAAAAAATACAAATCCCCCCCCACCATTAAAACCCACCACCCACACAACCAACCCTACTCTAAAACCCACCCAATAACCCCTTAAAAAAACCTAACACTAACCCCTTGAAGATCACCTTACCGGGAGAATTCTTCACCCAACCGGGCCCAAGTCCTCAACGAATCCGGCAGAAGTGGTCCTCTAGACGGGCCGAAGTCTTCATCCAGATGGCATCTTCTATCTTCATCTTCAAGTTTTAAATAGGAATAATTTAGTTAATGATAGTAATTTTATTTATATTTATTTAAATTATATTAAAGTTAGGGGGTCTTAGGGTTAGACTGAGGTTTAGGGGTTAATACATTGAGAATAGTGGCGGCGATGTTGGGGGTGGCAGATTAGAGGTTAATAAATATAGGTAGGTGGCGGCAATCTTAGGGTCGGCAGATTAGGGGTTAATAATATTTAACTAATGTTTGTGAGGCGGGAGTGGGGCGGTTTAGGGGTTAATATGTTTATTATAGTGGCGGTGACGTTGGGGACGGCAGATTAGAGGTTTAGAAGTGTAGGTAGGTTGCAGCGACATTGGGGAAGGCAGATTAGGGGTTAATAAATATAATGTAGGTGTCGGCGATGTTGGGGGCATCAGATTAGGGGTTCATAAGTATAATGTAGGTGGCGACGGTGTCTGGAACGGCAGATTAGGGGTTAATAAGTGTAAGATTAGGGGTATTTAGACTCGGGGTTCATGTAAGGGTGTTAGGTGTAGACATAAAATTTATTTCCCCATAGGAATCAATGGGGCTGCGTTAAGGAGTTTTACGCTGCTTTTTGGCAGGTGTTAAACTTTTTTTCAGCCGGCTCTCCCCGTTGATTCCTATGGGGAAATCGTGCACGAGCACGTTATACCAGCTCACCGCTAAGGTAAGCAGTGCTGGTATTGGAGTGCGGTAAGGAGCAAAATTTAGCTCAACGCTCACTTCTTGTCTGGTTTGTAAAAACCCGTAGTACCAGCGCTGTCTGTAAGTGAGCAGTGAGCATAAACTGCTCATTAGCACCGCACAGCCTCTAACGCCAAACTCGTAATCTAGCCGTATTTTAGTTAAACCCTTTTTATTACACTACTGAATGTGAAGCAACAACTTTTTAATTTAAACTATCTAAACCTGGAATAAGATCTAAAGAGAAAGTATAGTAGTTTCAAAATATGAATGGAATACAGTATATGTCAGCAATTAAGTGCTGCACTGCAAAACAAATCTATATACAAAATAATTGTTTTAAAAACATTTTAATTTGCAGTACCCAATTAGGGATGGATATAAATTAACTTCTGCCCTGATAAACAGGTCTAGCATTATGAATTTTGCAGGATTTAGTCAATCATCTTTAGGGATAGTGAAACACATAATTTACTGTCTTTAATTTATTTTTAAGCATTTCAGGGGGGAGGGGGGTTGAGTTTAATTTCCCATTGAATACATTTGCAAACACGTGTTAAAAATGTTTGCTTCATTATGGCCTAGATTTGGAGTTTGGCGTTAGCCGTGAAAACCAGCGTTAGAGGCTCCTAACGCTGGTTTTAGGCTACCTCGGGTATTTGGAGTCACTTAAAAAAAGGGTCTAACGCTCACTTTTCAGCCGCGACTTTTCCATACCGCAGATCCCCTTACGTCAATTGCGTATCCTATCTTTTCAATGGGATCTTTCTAACTCCGGTATTTAGAGTCGTGTCTGAAGTGAGCGTTAGAACTCTAACGACAAAACTCCAGCCGCAGGAAAAAAGTCAGTAGTTAAAAGCTTTCTGGGCTAACGCCGGTTTATAAAGCTCTTAACTACTGTACTCTAAAGTACACTAACACCCATAAACTACCTATGTACCCCTAAACCGAGGTCCCCCCACATCGCCGCAACTCGATTACATTTTTTTAACCCCTAATCTGCCGACCGCCAACTACGTTATACTTATGTACCCCTAATCTGCTGCCCCTAACACCGCCGACCCCTATATTATATTTATTAACCCCTAATCTGCTTCCCACAACGTCGCCGCCAGCTACCTACACTTATTAACCCCTAATCTGCCGACCGCAAAGCGCCGCCACCTACCTTATCCTTATGTACCCCTAATCTTCTGCCCCTAACACCGCCGACCCCTATATTATATTTATTAACCCCTAATCTGCCGAGCGGACCGCACCGCTACTATAATAAAGTTATTAACCCCTAATCCGCCTCACTAACCCTATAATAAATAGTATTAACCCCTAATCTGCCCTCCCTAACATCGCCGACACCTAACTTCAATTATTAACCCCTAATCTGCCGACCGGAGCTCACCGCTATTCTAATAAATGTATTAACCCCTAAAGCTAAGTCTAACCCTAACACTAACACCCCCCTAAGTTAAATATAATTTTAATCTAACGAAATTAATTAACTCTTATTAAATAAATTATTCCTATTTAAAGCTAAATACTTACCTGTAAAATAAATCCTAATATAGCTAAAATATAAATTATAATTACATTGTAGCTATTTTAGGATTAATATTTATTTTACAGGCAACTTTGTAATTATTTTAACCATGTACAATAGCTATTAAATAGTTAAGAACTATTTAATAGTTACCTAGTTAAAATAATTACAAAATTACCTGTAAAATAAATCCTAACCTAAGTTACAATTAAACCTAACACTATACTATCATTAAATTAATTAAATAAAATACCTACAATTACCTAAAATTAAACCTAACACTACACTATCAATACATTAATTAAATACAATATCTACAAATAACTACAATGAAATAAACTAACTAAAGTACAAAAAATAAAAAAGAACTAAGTTACAAAAAATAAAAAAATATCTACAAACATAAGAAAAATATTACAACAATTTTAAACTAATTACACCTACTCTAAGCCGCCTAATAAAACAACAAAGCCCCCCAAAATAAAAAATGCCCTACCCTATTCTAAATTACTAAAGTTAAAAGCGCTTTTACCTTACCAGCCCTGAACAGGGCCCTTTGCGGGGCATGCCCCAAGAAGTTCAGCTCTTTTGCCTGTAAAAAAAACATACAATACCCCCCCAACATTACAACCCACCACCCATATACCCCTAATCTAACCCAAACCCCCCTTAAATAAACCTAAAACTAAGCCCCTGAAGATCTTCCTACCTTATCTTCACCATACCAGGTTCACCGATCCGTCCTGAAGAGCTCCTCCGATGTCCTGATCCAAGCCCAAGCGGGGGGCTGAAGATGTCCATGATCCGGTAGAAGTCTTCATCCAAGCGGGGCAGAAGAGGTCTTCCATCCGATTGAAGTCTTCATCCAAGCGGGGCAGAAGAGGTCTTCCATCCGATTGAAGTCTTCATCCAGGCGGCATCTTCTATCGACATCCATCTGGAGCGGAGCGGCAGCATCCTGAAGACCTCCAACGCGGAACATCCATCCTGGCCGACGACTGAACGACGAATGACGGTTCCTTTAAATGACGTCATCCAAGATGGCGTCCCTCGAATTCCGATTTGCTTATAGGATTCTATCAGCCAATCGGAATTAATGTAGGAAAAATCTGATTGGCTGATTGAATCAGCCAATAGAATACAAGCTCAATCTGATTGGCTGATTGGATCAGCCAATCGGATTGAACTTGATTCTGATTGGCTGATTCCATCAGCCAATCAGTTTATTCCTACCTTAATTCCGATTGGCTGATAGAATCCTATCAGCCAATCGGAATTCGAGGGACGCCATCTTGGATGACGTCATTTAAAGGAACCGTCATTCGTCGTTCAGTCGTCGGCCAGGATGGATGTTCCGCGTCGGAGGTCTTCAGGATGCTGCCGCTCCGCTCCAGATGGATGTCGATAGAAGATGCCGCCTGGATGAAGACTTCAATCGGATGGAAGACCTCTTCTGCCCCGCTTGGATGAAGACTTCAATCGGATGGAAGACCTCTTCTGCCCCGCTTGGATGAAGACTTCTACCGGATCATGGACATCTTCAGCCCCCCACTTGGGCTTGGATCAGGACATCGGAGGAGCTCTTCAGGACGGATCGGTGAACCTGGTATGGTGAAGATAAGGTAGGAAGATCTTCAGGGGCTTAGTGTTAGGTTTATTTAAGGGGGGTTTGGGTTAGATTAGGGGTATGTGGGTGGTGGGTTGTAATGTTGAGGGGGGTATTGTATGTTTTTTTTACAGGCAAAAGAGCTGAACTTCTTGGGGCATGCCCCGCAAAGGGCCCTGTTCAGGGCTGGTAAGGTAAAAGAGCTTTTAACTTTAGTAATTTAGGGTAGGGCATTTTTTATTTTGGGGGGCTTTGTTGTTTTATTAGGGGGCTTAGAGTAGGTGTAATTAGTTTAAAATTGTTGTAATATTTTTCTTATGTTTGTAGATATTTTTTTATTTTTTGTATCTTAGTTCTTTTTTATTTTTTGTACTTTAGTTAGTTTATTTCATTGTAGTTATTTGTAGATATTGTATTTAATTAATGTATTGATAGTGTAGTGTTAGGTTTAATTGTAGGTAATTGTAGGTATTTTATTTAATTAATTTAATGATAGTATAGTGTTAGGTTTAATTGTAACTTAGGTTAGGATTTATTTTACAGGTAATTATGTAATTATTTTAACTAGGCAACTATTAAATAGTTCTTAACTATTTAATAGCTATTGAACATGTTTAAAATAATTACAAAGTTGCCTGTAAAATAAATATCAATCCTAAAATAGCTACAATGTAATTATAATTTATATTGTAGCTATATTAGGATTTATTTTACAGGTAAGTATTAAGCTTTAAATAGGAATAATTTATTTAATAAGAGTTAATTAATTTTGTTAGATTAAAATTATATTTAACTTAGGGGGGTGTTAGTGTTAGGGTTAGACTTAGTTTTAGGGGTTAATACTTTTATTAGAATAGCGGTGAGCTCCGGTCGGCAGATTAGGGGTTAATAATTGAAGTTAGGTGTCGGCGATGTTAGGGAGGGCAGATTAGGGGTTAATACTATTTATTATAGGGTTAGTGAGGCGGATTAGGGGTTAATAACTTTATTATAGTAGCGGTGCGGTCCGCTCGGCAGATTAGGGGTTAATAAGTGTAGACATGTGGAGGCGACGTTGTGGGGGGCAGATTAGGGGTTAATAAATATAATATAGGGGTCGGCGATGTTAGGGCAGCAGATTAGGGGTACATAGGCATAATGTAAGTAGCGGCAGTTTACGGAGCGGCAGATTAGGGGTTAATAATAATATGCAGGGGTCAGCGATAGCGGGGGCGGCAGATTAGGGGTTAATAAGTGTAAGGTTAGGGGTGTTTAGACTCGGGGTACATGTTAGAGTGTTAGGTGCAGACGTAGGAAGTGTTTCCGCATAGCAAACAATGGGGCTGCGTTAGGAGCTGAACGCGGCTTTTTTGCAGGTGTTAGGTTTTTTTTCAGCTCAAACAGCCTCATTGTTTTCTATGGGGGAATCGTGCACGAGCACGTTTTTGAGGATGGCCGCTTGCGTAAGCAACTCTGGTATCGAAAGTTGAAGCTGCGTTAAAAATGCTCTACGCTCCTTTTTTGGAGCCTAACGCAGCCTTTATGTGGACTCTCAATACCAGAGTTATTTTTATGGTGCGGCCAGAAAAAAGCCGGCGTTAGCTACGCGGGTCCTTACCGACAAAACTCTAAATCTAGCCGTAAGTATTTTATCCCAAGATCAGAACCCTCTGCATGTTTTGTTTGGGCTAAAAACAGAGGTCCCTTTAAAGGGATTGGATTGGCTTGTCTGGGCTGCAGGGCAACATATGATTGCAAACTCTTCATTTATGCTCAGTAACAAAAGAGAAAACCTGCAGTAACTTCTGAACAAGTAGTTCTAATTACTGGTTAGAAAATTATCCTTTCACAATTCTTTATGTACAAAAACATATCTAACACTTAAAGTAACCTATGTGACTTTTAGCAGTTTTGTATACAATGTATTACCTGATACTACATAATATACTATAATCTTTCAGGCTATTCTGAAGATGAAAAATACAGTATAATCAGAATAATTTTGTAAAATCGCTTTACAGAAAAATAAATTTAACAGAGTGCAGCTTTGCAAATCATGTAAGAGAGTTAAAATTATACTGCACATTAAAAAAATACCAGATGTGGCATTTTATCATATATTTTCTGCCTTTTAGGCATCTGATAAACTCTGAGGCTTAATGACCGGGGTACATGACAAAGATCCAACCATACATGCTGTGAGACAACAGTAGGTGAATTAGAACTACAGTATGTTGGCAACATAGGATCTGGCTGCAAATACAACTGCAATGCAGTTTGGAAAAAAAGATGAATAAAAGAAACAATTATACTGATTTATTCTTTACATTACTCCCCCTCAAAACTATATATTCTGTGTCACATCTAGGATCAAATTGCCTTGGTTTGCTGTTTTTAAATAGCAAGATACTCAAATACTATAGATAGATAGATAGATAGATAGATAGATAGATAGATAGATAGATAGATAGATAGATAATGAGAGATAAATATATAGATAGAGAGATAGATAGATGATATTAGAGAGATAATCAACTAATTAACTATTAAATATGTTATCTTGAATTAATTTTCACATCTTTTAACTGAGTTATATTGTTGTTGTTTTTTTGTTAAAGGAACAGTCAAGTCAAAATTAAACTTTCATGATTCTTAATCAAATCAATGCGTCAATAACGAAGGTAGAAATAGTCAGGGTGATACAAAGGATAAAGACAGGAAAAGCACCCGGCCCGGACGGCCTTCCGATTGAATTTTATAGAATATTATTAGACACAGTGGGCACTGTACTAAAGAACCTATATAATGACTACTTTTTAAGGCAAGCGTTAAAATCCCCATACTTTGCAGATTCTATCGTGACTCTTATACATAAGAAAGGGAAAGATCTTGATGAGTTATCATCATACCGTCCAATATCCCTGCTAAACCAGGACTATAAAATTTTTATGGCAATTATAGCCGACAGGTTAAAAAAGGTCGTGGGTAAGCTGATCCACACGGATCAGGCAGGCTTTATCCCGGATAGGAACGCGGTTCGTAACATGAGAAGAGTCCTAACAACGGTGGACCACTGTCGCCAGATCTGCCAGCCGGGCAGTAAGGATTACCACAACTCTATAAAAAAAGATCTCGCTTTAGTCACTATAGATGCTGAAAAAGCGTTTGATTCCATTGAGTGGAACCATCTTATAACCTCTCTTGAAAAATTTGGTTTTTCTGGCAGGGTGGTAGATCTGGTGAGAGTGGTCTATAGTAAGCCGAGATCTCAGCTTTTAGTGAATGGGGAGTTAACACAGCATATCACTCTAGAAAAAGGAACACGTCAGGGCTGCCCGTTATCCCCGCTCCTATTTGACCTGGCCTTGGAACCCCTGGCAGTTCACTTACGGCAAACAATACAACCTGTTAAGATAGGCAAGGAAACGTTGCTTATATCATTATACGCAGACGATATTCTCCTGTTTATGCAAGATACTGCAAAGTCTATCCCTTGTGTCCTTCAAATCATTGCAGACTTTAGTACATTTTCAGGATACAAAATTAACCCTAAAAAGTCAGAGCTATTATGGGTAAACAAAACACGGCAAAGCTCTAACTACATCTTCAGAGAAGTTATGGCCATCAATTATCTAGGGGTTAAGATCACTAGGAACCCTGGTGAATGGTATCAACTAAATTATTCCGAATTATTTGATAAGATCCAAGACGATTTGAATAAATGGAATTTATATTTCCTGTCAATATCGGCCAGATGTATGATAATTAAAACAATTATATTCCCGAAAATATTATTTCTATTGCAGAACCTTCCCCTCTTCATCTCAAGAAAAGATATAAAGAGATATAATAAAGCTTGTACCTCTTTTATTTGGGGGAAAAAGAGACCAAGAATAGCCCTAGATAAAATGAGTAATGCAAAACAATACGCAGGGTTTGCTCTCCCCAATATCAAGCATTATAATATAGTAGCCCTGGCAAAATTTGGACTAGACTGGCTTACAAATGCAGATTATGTAACATATTATAATTTAGATGCAGAATTAATTAGCCCTTTTAATCCACAAGCTATATTACACTGCCCATATAGGAAGCTACCTCAGAATATAGCGGCAATGTTAACATTTGTCAATATTATTAAAGGCTGGCAGTTATACTGTCTTTTAGTAGGACAGGAATATCGTGTGTCCCCACATTTACCGATTATCGGGTGCGTTAACTTCCCACCGGGCTATAATTATGGAATATTTTCTGAATGGAAGGAAAAGGGGCTGAGTTATTTCGCGCAGCTGAAGAACGATAGGGACGGTCAGACTTGTACTTTTCAGAGATTAGCAGAACAATATCATTTACCAACAAATAATTTTTATGCTTACTTACAAGTACGTCATTATATCGAAAAAGTTAATAGAGAAGTAACAGCTGAGTGGGGATTGGCCCAAATAGCTTCGGGCGTTAAACTTTACCAAGCAGGCAAACACTCAATCTCCTGGTGGTATCAAAAAATTTTAAATATAAAAGGGCCGATATATATCAATCAAGCGAAAGACAAATTTAATAAATACTTCGGCACGTTACAATCTGAGACAATACTAGAGAGTATTAAATTAGCAGCTGAGGCGACCTCATGTACTAGCTGGAGGGAGTCTCAATGCAAAATAATAAACAACTAATATCTGACCCCAGCAAGAAT
Source organism: Bombina bombina (assembly GCF_027579735.1). Taxonomy (NCBI): domain Eukaryota; kingdom Metazoa; phylum Chordata; class Amphibia; order Anura; family Bombinatoridae; genus Bombina; species Bombina bombina. The sequence continues at coordinate 1,308,840,075 of NC_069499.1, forward strand.
GGCCAAGTGGACCGAGGCAAATAGTGGGAACTGTTTTAGATGCACTAAGGCAGGAGCAGATCTTCTGCACTGTATCTGGAAGTGTCCTAAAGTCAGGCAATATTGGGCAAAGGTTCAGTACTGGCTGAACCGCCATCTCCAAAGTAAAGTGGAATTACAGGCTGAGCATATATTCTTTTTAATAAAGTCAGCTAACGTGGGTGAGAAAATGCTGGTCAATATAGTAATACTGGTGTCACATAGTTTGCTGTTTAAAAAATGGAGGCAAAAAGAAGTCCCCTGTATTAGGGAAGTCAGTAATATAATTAAAACCCAGATGTGTGTGGAAAGGCAGAATCTTAAGAGTGACTCAGAAAAACAATATAAAAGTTATTTTAAAAAATGGAGGAGTCTGATCAGTTCATGGGCCCCAGAGCAGCAGACCCGATTTCTGGAGCCTTTTCAGAATGCAGTTCCATTTCTAAACCTGATTATATCTGGGGTAATACCTAGGTTCTGGTTAAAGGAAAGGTTTAATTGATAGGGGCTTATTATAAATTTTTTTTTTTTTAAATTTTTTTTTTCTCTCTTTCCCCACCTCTCGCCACTCCCCCCCCCCATCCCTTATCGATTCTCTGATATGTTTAACTGGGCGTTCTGCCCATATAGTCACATATAAAGTGAAACTTGGTGTTTTTTAATCAAGATGTATTCTAGCGTTTCTTTCTTCTTTCACTATTTTGTTCTCTCTGTGGAATAAATGTCTTAGTAGTTAGCCATATGTCTAGAACATAAGTGGCTTAGGCTAGGAAAAGGGAGGTTAAGATCCAATGTTAGGTTTGATTTTTTTTTTTGTGTAGATATAGACATGGATCTTTTTGTCACAGAAATGAATTTGTATAGGTGACATATATTTATTTTGTTAGAGATATTCTTTTTTCTTGGTTTCTGTACATTGAGTATTTTTATTGATCCATGTTGTAATTTGATTTTAACCTCAATAAAAAGATATAAAAAAAAAAAAAAAGTGGGGGCGGAGCCTGGCTCTACCAAGATGGCAGCATAACCTCATAGCTCCGTTAACTAGTCTGCAGCAAGGAACAAAACGGAACTTATAGCAGTAAAGTATGTAGATCTGAGAATGTTGATCTTACATCTAAATGCCCAGAGAGCCATTTTAGGCTGAAAAGAGCTTTATACAAGGGGTAGACTGACAGCTAACAAGCTCATTGTGAGATCAGATGGCGGGCGCCATTATGAAAACAGCGTTACACATCCATTAGGCACCGAGTTTCCAGGAGAATGATACAACACAGAGGCTACACCCTGTGGTCTGGACAAGCTCATTGAACAAACACAGTCTCCCATACATAGTCGGACCAAAAAATATTTGAGAGAGAAGAGACATAACAAAAGTGGAGATCTACCCACGTGGCTTTACATGTCAACCTAACAAGCAGCAGCTTAGAAGAAAGTGGTGATACCATAGTGGCAACTATACAGTGCAATCAGTATCAGTAACAGATAAGCCCTCAAATCATGGAGCTGGAGATATACCTCTTGAGAGCGCTATGCGATCGGGTTGATGAATACCAGGCAGACCTAGTGGATGTGCTGCATACTGCAGTGGCATCCTCCTCTGTTACGGGCCCCATCGCAATACTCTGTATAAGCAGCTCTGACGCCCTACCTGATATCCTGGATGAGTGTGGCAGTAAACCGTCTATCACGAGCTGTGACACTCCTGCTAAGCCCTCACCCGATGTTTCTTGTTTGCGGGCTGAGGATAATTGCCTTCAAGCATCCCTCTGGGCTTGCCCAGAGGAGAGGATGGTCGAGCTTCATGAGGATACTGCAGTTTTACCGGACCCAGTGGTGAGGTGGCCGATCGTGTCGGAGCCTGTAACCGGAGCTTTTCAAGATAAGTGCACGACACTACACATCAGGCATACTCCACCGCATGCTCAGAACAGAAGTAACCACCCGATTCTATCCCTGAGCCTTGAGAGCCCTCTACAAGCCTCTCTCTATGCCAGTCTCACCACCCGGGCAATAGATCCTTCATATCGCTTTCTGTGCAGCATTTTGCCTCAAGGACTGTACAAGGAATCTTGGAAACGCAGAGACCAGACAAGCCCTATTAACTGTAATTTTCAATTGCTTAAGGAAGGCATAGGCTGACATTCTGGTTGTGCTCTTGTATCTAATGATATTAGATTTCCTGTTCGATTTTGGTGTTCATTTTCTGCTTAAACGTTTAACTACTGTTGCATTAATGTTGTTTGTTTTATATATAAGTTCATAATTTCGACAGCCTACACTGGCCCCATCCTATCTTATTTAGCGGTTATAGCTTCATCTATGATGCAGAGAAGCTATATCCCCCTATGGTGTTTTACTCTCCCCATACTATAGTCACAGGAATTGTCTACTGCACTTGGTATCTATTGGGAAGCTAGAGAGATTCCTGTCTGCCCATACTTTATAGCCTAAATATTACAAAATCTGGTTTAGCTAATACTTTTATGAGATACCACATAACAATTGTCATTTGTTAAAGTAGTGGGAGGACATCTGTATACTGTCTAGATTAAGTTAGTTTATTTAAAGAAGTACTTCCTTATAGAGGACTAAAGCACAGGTCTTTATGCGTCTGTAACATAGGGATTTCCCTTGGCAGTGGCAGTTGTCATTTATATAGTTTTGAGTGCCTTAAAGCTTCATATTGAAAACCTTAGCTTTATCCCTTAATTAGAGCATCTTACTTTTGTATTAGTATGAATGACCAAATCACTTTTTTAGCTAAAATGGTTATAAACCTGTATTATATTACTATATTTTGACGTACATAACAATCACGCATGCTTACCCCTTGTATAACTCTAGTAATGTATATATTAACTGTTATTTTACCAGTCCTCTACTTTAAAGCGGTCGATATATTAGATGCAGCTTATGCAGTGTTTCTGCTACTACAATCAGTCCTAGCTAAGCGAGATAATTTAGTTATTTCATAAAAGAGTGAGGGCTATGAGGTAGACTTATGTAACGCGTATACTATTTTACCTACTGTGATGTGTATTTATTTTCTAGTCCTTTGCAGGTTGCCATATAGAGATTCTTCACAGCAGGCATGGCTCCATTTTCTCTCTGCGTGAGCAGAGGAATAGGGAGTTAACATTTCCACTGTATTGTTTTTTTTTTTTTTAGGTAGTGTTTGTTTAATTATAAGTTTAATGTTAAAACTGTATACGCTTGGAGAATGGGGTCGATGTGTGATGTCTGATTTTGTCATTCATGAAGAGATGTTTAATCCCTGGGAATCAGTTAAGACTATTTCTCTATATATATTTCATTATGGTTATCCTTTGGGGTTCCCTGTACTATCTCCCTATGATGCACGAGCGGACTGTCAGCGGCCGAGACAGTTTGCCATAGCTTTAATAGGTCTTAACATGTACATAGTTGTCATACCCGACAAACCCTGATATAGTAGATATATAGCTTCAGACACAGCACCACCTCATTACTAGAACACATCATTTATTACTGCTAGGCTCCTCTCCTCCCTTTCCCGCCGGTACTGGTTGCCTGCGGGTCATACCCCTACTCCCTTTCCCCTCATTGCCCTTAGGTGGCATCTCCCCTGGAGAGGAGCTCATCTAGAAGCCCCCTATATTTCATCTTATACCATGTATGCTACCGTCTGTCCTGTATCTCATAGAACAGACATCCTAATACCCCTCACTGAGAGTAACTGATCCAGAATATAATCGTATTCTTTCTATACACAAAGGCCCAGGGACTTTTATCAGGTTTCCACTTAAGTATTCTCCTAGAGAGCAGACATCATGATAATAACCTGGGATACTCGTTAGCTCCGATATAACTTAGTGTTCCGCCCCTCCGCCCTTACCTTTAGCTACTGTTCACCCTTATTGTAAGTGAACAAATAAGCGGTGTTTATCCGCAATTGTTAATACATAGTTATAAGTCTTTCTTATATCCCTTTTTTATTTACATAGAATCCAAATACATCTTTATATTGTATTCAGTGTACCATACTATAGGATATACAAGTTGTTTTGGATATTGTAACTGTGAATGGTTCTTTTCTTCTTTCTGTGTTGTAACATAGGAAACAAAACAAAAAAGAGGTAATGCCAGAATGTGATAACTTCCTGTTAAGCTAGAGATTTATGGTTTGACACAACCTCAGAGGTGACGTGTTTCAATTCTATGTATAACGTTTATTGAATGTTACTCTTGTATATCTGGTATACCTCAATAAAAAACTTTGATTCTAAAAAAAAAAAAAAAAAAAAAAAAAAAAAAAAACTTTCATGATTGAGATGGTGCATGCAATTTTAACAACTTTGCCATTTACTTATATTATCAAAATGCTTTGTTCTCTTGGTATTCTTTGTTGAAAGCTAAACCTAGGTAGGCTAAAATGCTAATTTTTAATCTCTCGAAGGCCGCCTCTTATCTTAGTGCATTTTGACAATGTTTCACAGTTAGACACACATCAACTTTGCTGGCATTATGTACATCCTATTTGAAGCAAGATGCTGTCTGTTTTGAAAAAATCCCAAAAGTTCAGAAAATGTTACCTTTTGTTAAGTCATTGGCTCCTTTATCTTTCACTGCTGAGTATTTCTAACTTATTGATATATTGCTGCAGATAGACATTGCTGTAATCCATGTATCTGTATTTCCTCTCTAATGCAAATGCACAAGTGTACCACCCCCTTCTCACACACAATCTAGAGCCCAGGAATGAAGTGGTTTCTCATGCAGGGGGTAGCATGCGGTAGATGACCTGAGAGCAGGACTTTTATGGAAACTCACAGCGGCCAGCCTGAGACGTAACTGCAGCCAAACTGCATCCAGACTGATGAGAGGAGCAGAGCTCAGCAGCACAGGATTACAGACAGATTATTCCTACCCAGGCCCAAGAGAACACTGAGCTCACCTTTACACCCCAGCCTCCCAACAGTTAACATTCCTCTCAGTCCTCTGAGTCCTGAAAATTTGTAGTCAAGAAATATATAGCCACTAAGGCTAAGCCGCTGCCACAACTGACATCCCTTTCCTCTCCTCCCCAAATTACTTACCTGTCCAGGCTTCAATTTCGAGTCACGGGCAGGGCAGGCACCAGGCACAACGCGCTAGAGACAGTCGTCAGGCTCAGGCTCTTCCTCCACTTATTGCTCCCTCGGTCCCTCCTGACCTGCGTGCTGGGAGTGGGAGGAGTCAGGACCTGCCGGCGCCGTGCTAGTGGTGTAAACTGTAGAGTCGGATAAACAGTAGATTACATTTACACACACTTACAGGAGGCGGCACAGACTGAGACTCACAGACGACACTGACAAAGTGACAAACAATGGAAGTTCACACTTGCATTGATTGAGACTGAGAGTGACTCAAGACAGAACAGCAGGGTTGCTAAAAGGGTTGCTAAAATCGCCGCTGGAGTCTGGGACTGTCACAAGAGTCTACTGTCTGGTGGAGGCTTTTGCGTCCCCCATAATTTTGCGCCCGGGGCAACCGCCCCTGTGGCCCCCCTCACGCTACGCCACTGGGTGCAGGCCCAGATATTCTCCTACTCAGATGCAACCATTTGGCCCTCCACTACTCTTTTTTTTGTATTTAACTGTTTTTATTAGGTTTTTGAAACAAAGGTACAAAAGAAAGAAAACATAATACAGTAGTACATGTACTTTACATCTAAACAGAAAAACAGTATAAGGCTGTTGAGGTGGCACAAAACCATGACAGGTAACTATATTTGCGGATTATTGGTCATAACCAAGAAAGATGCGTGGTATTCATCATGCAGAAGATTACGGCTATACAAGGCAGTAAGTTATCTCCCCACATGCAGAGGAGCAACCTTTGGTCTTTCCCTCTGGGACAATAATACAATGATACTGAACCTAAGTTACTGCTTCCTTTGCTCCCATATGAATAAAATATCAGCAAAAAAATCTTGTTTGCCTAAAAATGTGTAATGTATTTTTTCTAGTGATAATATAGTATCTACTTCTCTCTGCCACATGGCGGGAGTGGGGATTTGCGTGGATTTCCAGAACCTGGGTATAAGGCGTTTGGCACAGTTGAACATGCACTTAAATAGTTGTCTTCGATAGATACAAGATATAGGAGGGGTGTTATTTAAGAGGACAACACTGGGAGAGAGTGTGATATTAAGACCTAATGTATTGTTAATATTTATGGTGATATCTTTCCAATACATGTGTAGAAGGGGACAGTCCCACCAGATATGGGAGAGGGTTCCTGTTCCACCACAATGCCTCCAACATAAAGAGGAGGAATTTGGATAGATGCTATGAAGGCGATGCAGGGTTAAATACCATCTAGATAATAGCTTGTAGTTCATTTCTGTGAACATTAATGAGGGGGAGGATTTTTTAGTTTCTAGAAAAATGTGGGTCCATTGGGTTTCAGTTAAAGTGGTATTAAGCTCTCTCTCCCATTTAGCTATATAAGAGGGTTGTTTAGCTGGGTATGAACCTCTAAGCAGTTTGTATATGATGGAGATGTGGGATCTTGCCATTTCTGGAGTTGTGCAAAGTGTCTCAAAAGGTTTTAGGGGCCTAGTTAAGTCAGTAGTGTAGGGGCTGTTTGTAATGGCATGCCTTAGCTGTAGGTAGGGGTACCAGAGATGAAAGGGAGGGCCTAGTAGTTGGGAGAGTTCGTGTTGCAGGCGAATCTGGCCCTAGCTAAGCACCAGATGTGCAGGGACATTTGAGGGTGAGTTAGCAATGACCGGGGTCCGCAAGGAATGTGGTTGTAAAAGAAGAGGATTGTTGAGGAGTGGAGTTAAGGGTGAGGGTATGGACAAGACGGGGTTGTCTGAGGCTAAAGTTTTGTCCCATACTTTCAGAGTAGCAGAAACATAATAATTTGTGAGTGCTTCGGGAGGTCTATGCCTGGGAAGGGTCCAGCACAGGTCGCCAAGATTATTGCCACCAATTAATGAGGATTCTAATTGTACCCATGGCTTCTGGGGGTGTGAATGCTTCCACGCCACAATTCGGGCTAAATGAGCTGCTCTATAATATGCAGCGAGGTTTGGAGCGCCAAGACCTCCATGCTCTCTATCAAGATACAACGTATTCTTAGTCACTCTGCTACGTTTATGAGCCTATATAAAAGAATCGAACAGTTTTTGCATTTGCATTTGCATTAGGTATGAGGGGGGAACGTCTAGTGGGAGGACCTGGAATAGATATAGAAACTTGGGGAGAAGATTCATTTTAAGTGCATTAACTCAGCCCATCCAAGAGAGATGGCCTTGCTTATGCCACATATCAAGGGAGGCCTGGGATTCCTTTTGGAGAGGGATATAATTCAGGTCAAACAAGTCTGGCTGAGATGGAGTAATATCTATACCCAAATAACGTATCTTATTTGTGATCTGAAAGGGGGTGTGGGATGCAATGAACCTAATGTCTTCTTCTAATAGGTTAAGGGGCATTAGTTTGGACTTTTCCATATTAATCGAAAAGTTTGAGACCTCTCTATAATTATCCAGTTCAAGAAGTAAGGCAGGTAAGGAAGTGGGCGGGGAGCAAATTGAAAATATTATGTCGTCCGCATAGAGGAGACACTTTTGTTGTGACTTCCCAAAAGTCATACCTTCAATGTGGTCATTTTCCCTAATCTTAGCAGCCAACACCTCCACCGCCAAGGCAAACAATAGCGGAGAGAGGGGACATCCCTGTCTCGTACCGTTATTAATTGAGATTCTTCGGGATAATGTGTTATTAGCACTTATGCTGGCGGTTGGACCCCGATAGAGAGCCTGAACTCGTGAAATCAATGTTTTTGAGAATCCGAATTTCGACAGGGCGGCCCAGAGAAAGTCCCAGTCCACCCTGTCGAAAGCTTTCTCCGCATCCATAGAGAGTAAGATAACTGGTGTTTTGGTGGCGCTGGCTGTGTGTATAGTTTGGAGAACCCGGATAGTGTTATCTTTTGCCTCACGCCCAGGGATAAAACCCACTTGGTCAGTGTGAATGAGCGAGGGGAGGATGTTATTTATTCTAGTGGCTAACAATTTGGCATACAGCTTAACGTCAATATTAATTAAAGAAATGGGACGGTAGTTAGGGACCTGTTCCGTATCTTTGCCTGGCTTTGGGATAACGGTTATTGTAGCTTCCAATAAAGACAGGGATAGGTGACAGTCCTGGTCTAGTGAGTTGTACATGGTCAAGAGGTGAGGACTTAGGTGATCCTTAAACAAATGGTAGAATTTGGGAGTGAACCCATCTGGGCCAGGGGCTTTACCCTGAGGAAGGGTTTTGATGGCTAAGAGGATTTCCTGCAGAGTAAAGTGTGAGTCTAGGGCCTCTTTGTCTTCTACAGATAGGGTAGGAAGTTGGATTTGTGAAAGATAGTTGGTGATCATGATTAGTTTGGAGTCAGTTTGTGAGGTTGGGAGGTTATATAATGAGGAGTAGTAGTCTGCGAATTGATTGACAATTTCAGTGTTTTTTGAGAATGAGGTTCCGGAAGGGCTTGTGATTTTTGAGATAAAGGTTTTATACCTCTTCTTTTTTAGAGATCTGGCCAATAATCTCCCAGTTTTATTGCTTTCAATATAGAATTTAGATTTAGATGTAAGTGCTCGTAGGTGAGCATTTTTAATTAAATGCTGATTGAGAGCCTCCCTATCCTGTTGTGACTGCAAAAGAAGTTGAGGGGAGAGGGGATTTTGTTTTAGTGCTTTTTCGCTGTTGTGAAAGTTATTTACTAAGGACAAATATTGTGCTGCTCTTTGTTTGCGAATTTTGTGTGTGTGGTTAAGGATTATTCCTCTGATATAGCACTTATAGGCCTCCCAATTGTTAGTTGCGGAAGTAGAAGAAGGGTCGTTGAAGTTGAAATATTCAGATGTTTTTTCTATTATGTCAGTGGTTATAAGAGGGTCTGAGAGTATGTGTTCGTTCAGTCTCCAATGTTGTTGGTAGTGAGGTCTAGAGGACCACGTGAAGGTGGAGCATGTCATACTATGATCAGGCCAAGAGGTGTGATGAAGCCTAGAGTCCACTAGAGCAGTTAAAGTATTTTGGTTGCAAAGGATGTAATCTAAGCGGGAGTAAGAATGCTGCGGGTGGGAGAAAAATGTAAAGTCCTTCGTGGAGGGATGCATAATTCGCCAGGTGTCGAAAAAGGGAATCGCTCTGAGAGCTGTCCAATTAGCCCTAATCTGGTTATATCGCATGTAGGTTTTACCTGTAGATGTATCTAGAGCTGGGTTTATTGGAAAGTTGAAGTCACCTCCCATAATTATTGGGCCTTTGGAGATATCTACTAGTTTATTGATAACTGAACGAAAGAAGGAGGGGGAAGGGCGATTTGGGGCATATATATTAGCCAAGGTTAGGGGCCTGCCATAGTAGAGTCCTACAAGTATTAATATCCTACCGTCTTGGTCTTGGTATTTTTGTAAGAGAGCGAAAGAGGAGCCCCTCTTAAAAGAGATACTAACTCCATTATGTTTAGATGGACCTGAGCTTAGGAAGTGTTGATCGTAATATAGGTGTGAAAGATTTGGCTCGTTATTTTTTTTAAAATGTGTCTTGTCTCCTGAACCATTATTATGTCTATGTTTTTCTTATAAAAATCATGAAATGCTATGGAGCGTTTCTGCGGGGATAGCAAACCCTTAACATTTTGTGAGGCGATTTTGAAGTGGCTTACTGCTGGATGTTGTGCCATGTATTCTTGGATGAGAGAGTATTCACTAGGTGTTTTGTGAATGTGTGAGAAAGGAGGTGTCACCTCTGCCTGATAGATGTACTCTGTATAAGGAGCTAACTAATCTAAAGTTGCAAAATTCAAACAAACACTAAACTTTAAAAAGGAATGGGAGGATAGGTAGGAAAGAAAGCTAGGGGAAAAGGGGGAGAGGGAGAGAGGGCCTGACGGGTGTTAATCCGGCAGGGGGCAGGGTAATGAGAATAGTTTAGGAATAAAAAGGAATAGAACAACAGAGGGGGGAAGTACGGCTCGGCGGAGCCCTCCCCAATTAACATGTATATTTGTTTAACAAAGGGCATTGTAACTGTATTAGACACATATACATTATTGGGGAAAAGTAACATAACCCATCTTGATTCATTACTCATGAGGATTTAGCAGACCAGGTCCCCCTGTCCAGGGGGAGGGAGAAGTACTAACTACAATTATCTAACCTTGTCAACTAAAAATAGCAATAAATAAAGGTAAAGGGTCTAAGTAATATAATATAGGGTACCATATGTCAGAGCATGTTATAATAACCATTATTAAGAGCAGACAACCTGAAAAAAGAAACAAGGGTTAGAACTTGTTAACATATAGAAAAACTTTAAGTGCTTATTGTTTCAGATTGGTCATACTGACCAAAATGTTTGTGTCCCAAAGTCAGTAAGCCAGCGTAAGCAGCAGTCTCTTTATATGAGAGTCAATTTTCAATGCAAGCTGTATAACTTGTGGGGTGAAGGTCCCCTATTTGTCATACTCACAGAATCCAGAAAGTTCATCTTGTCAGGAAGTATCTAGGAGGCAGTTTGGGTCGGGACTTTGTCTCTTCCTGGCTGGTTTGCTGGCTATCTCAGACCATAGCCTTCTCTGTGGTTTAGCAGGCTGCAATGAAGCTTTTGACGGTGGGGGCTCCGGCGCCTCGGGGAGCTGAATACCAAGTTGCTTACAGAAATCGGGTATATCAGCAGGGTTATGACATTCATGGCACCTGCCATCTTTAATGACTTGTAGAGACACCGGAAAGCCCCATCTATAAGGTATCTTCAGTGAGCGTAGGTGGTTAGTGAAGAAAGCAAAGTCTCTCCTAAGTAGCAATGTTCTTGTTTAAAGGTCTTGATATATTTGAGTTTGAGCACCTAAGAAAAAAAGGACGGTTGAGCTCTGGCTAGTTGGAATATCTTTTCTCTGTCTCTGTAGCTTTGAAAGCACACGATAATGTCTCTAGGAGGTTGATTATCTTTGGGCTTAGGGCGCAGGGCACGGTGGGCTCTTTCAAGGTGGATCTCCTCAATGACTCTTTGATTAGCAATAGCTAAAGCTTGAAATAGGTTTTGTAGGTGGTCGTGTATATCTTCTCTTCCCACAGATTCAGGTATACCCCGGAATCGGAGATTGTTGCGCCGCGTTCTATTTTCTATGTCATCCAACTTATTCTCAAGTTCTGTGATTGAGGCTTGCTGTGTGTCTATGGAACGGGACATATCAGACATTTCTTTGGTCAACTCCTCCTTATTCTCCTCCAGGGCCTCCACTCGGTGTCCCAGATCGTTTATCTCTTTCTTCAAGTCTGCGCATTAGGATTTAATGCAGGACTTTACTTGATTTACAAGGGCTTCAATTGCCTTCAAGGTTACAGGCTCTTCTGCTTTTTGTCCCTGTGAAGTAGGTAGGGTAGCGGACGGTTGAGAGATATCTAAATTATCTGATAGGGAATCATCATCACTACCCTCATGTGAGATTTCAGGTTTCTTCAGGCGTTCTGCGCTTTTAAAAAAGGTGTTGACAGTGGGAGTAGTAGTGCCAGGCTTCAGGCCTTTGTCTTGTTTAGTATTCCTCCGAAGCGCCATTGTGAGGCCTGGAGAGCAGTGGGCTCTAACTGGGACGTCTGACAGTAATATGGTTTACTATAGTAGTGTACAACCCACAGGATAGGGATGATCAACCTCTTTTATTATCTCTCTTTCCCCTTTCGTTCACTTTTCGTTTGCAATCTTTATTATGGGGGAGTAGGTATAGCTGCTAGGGATAGATTAGAGTATAAGTGACATGTAGTTAGACTGCTGGTTTCATATGCTGCAATCTCATAGTAAGTTCAATGTTAGGGGCCACTGCAAAACTTGGGGCATATCTGCCTGTGAAAGAGTAGGCTCAGCAGCATTCGAGGAAAAAGAGTGTGCACCCAGAGCTCTATTCAGTACAAAACTATATTGTTATTTGCTATTCTGGAAGCGTAACATAAGGTGTTAAATAACAGAAGTTGCTTGGGGCTGCATATGGGAAAAAATAAAGTTTTTATCTTCTGCTCACCACTGTGATGGCATCCCAAGGTAGAGGTGCGTCACATGGCCAGTTCCCTCATATCCAGTGGGTTCCAGGCTGTTACCCGGTTTGCCTGGAGTGTGCTCCTAAGGGGTCCTGTGAGCTCTACAGCTCTATGGGAAGAAGCTGACGTTCCCCACAGTGCAAGGTTATAACTTTAGGAGTGCCTAGTTTGCAGCCTACTCCACCGATCACATTGGGGCCAGAAAGTGCCTTAACGTTCACAGGCAAAGTGAATAAAAGGTCCGGTGGCTGTCCGGTGCACTTCCCCTTCCGAAATCAGTTGCCCAAGCTGCACTATTCAACCCTGGGAGAGGGCTTAGCCGCTGCCGATTCTGGAGCTCTAGTGTGGTGCGGCCATTCAGTACGCCCGCACGCTCCGCCCCCTCCTCCACTACTCTTATGCACGCCCCCAGACATGCTGCTAAACCTACTTACATACTCCCAGGTAATACACGAACCTTACACACAAATATTTACTTTCCACCATAATATAACCACCATTTGTTGTGTCACTTTTCTCAAAACCGCCAGGCAGTCACCCACCATGCTCTCCTTCTCGTATGCATGTCCTTCAAGCACTTCTCAACCCTTGGGCATATATTACTAGGCTCTCTAACCCTTGTTTACTCATTTGCAAGTACTCTTCCCAGCCTTAAACCAAGTACTCATAATAGACTGCATTCCCCGGGGACATTTTTCTTTCTCTTTTAAAACTTGCTCATTATCTGTGCTAATAGTGCACCAGTTACTAGCAAGTTATTTTTCAGTGTATATTACTATAATAGTTATAAGGGATCATCTATAAGAAAAAACTGGTGTCTGGCAGTAAAATTTTAAGGGGACAGCCAGTGTGGCTTAGACATCATACTCTAACCCCTCTCACCCTTCCATTTGATAATATTCCCATTATGAGACATAAGGTTGAGTTTTCTATGGTCAGAATTTGATGTGTTTTAACCTGTTCTATTATTTTATAATAGACTGCCTATCGAACTGACACAAAATGCAGTCTATTATAAAATAATATTTTTTTAACAATCCTGGGGGGGGGCAGAGTTAACCGTCAAACAGAGTGGTCGCATTTAACCAGAGCTCAGTGTGATTACTGTTAATTGTGAAGTAAATCGGAAGATAATTGACACCAAATCCACCCAAACATCCTTGGATATCTAGAGGAATTCACCACACCAAGTTTTAGACCCCTCGCTCAAGTCTGACCACGTTTCTCAGAAGCTGGCGAGAGAAGCTGGCCACAGCTAAGAGTTAAAGCAGCACTGGGCTGAGAGGACCCGCCATCCCATACAACATCTTGGCCGCTGCTTGATCCAGAGTGTCCCACCAACTTAAGGCACACGATTGGCCCCTGAGTCTGAATATTAGGCCTGCATAGCCGGTAAGGCCAACTAAGCACCCTGATACAAGCTAGATGGGGACTGCCCCAAGAAGGAACACCAGAGGGAGAAGAAGTGGCACGAACAACTACCATCTTGCCTGACAATGAGGCAATTTCTACACTCATCACAGCCTATCTCTGGTGCACATTGGTACTACCCAGACCCTCTAACCTACCAGACAGGGCTCAGAGTGCTGGATTGAGCCACACCAGGTTCGATTGCAGCTCTGCCTCCCGGCAACAACCTTTGTCCACAGACATCACCGTACTGACTACTAGGTGCTTTTTGCATCACATCCTGCAACGTGATTGAGGCAAATTAAGCTGCTGTGCAGACATCAACATCTCCTGCAGCCTGGTGAGACCTTTCTGATTTTTCCTATGTCCCTGGTTGCCATACAACTTTCTGACCTAGCGTTAAACGCCTGGGGCCTAGCAGATCCTGCAGTTAATCCTACTGATTGTGTACCCTCCTTTGCCCCATTGAGTGGAATCTTTAAACCTGCAGACTCAACATACCCAGGCCACTCTGAGAACTTAAAGCTAATATATCCCATTATTCCCAATTGGGAGAACATACTCTGGGGAGAATCTTCTCAAGGAGACTGGGCCATCTTAGTGAAACCCCCAAACCACACATCCCAAACATAAACTGTTGTTGATGGTTGACAGAGAAAAAACTACAATCATTTTTCTCAATCTGCAGAACATTTCACTACTGTTATCATTGTGCCCTATATGATGTGCTACTATTTAAGGTAAATTTGCATGATATTGTCTGTGGGTTTATATTGTCATTGTATGACCTCACCTTTGCACCTTCCACCCCTCTTTCAGCAACTAGCAAAGGGCTTTTTCCTGAGTCTCCACTTAGCTCTGACCACCTGCCGTGCAACTTTTCTCCAACCTCCCCCTTTCCTGCCTATCTTGTCTAGGGGTAGGTCACTTCCCCTCTCCTTTTTCCATTCCTACTGGGTCATACCCCTTTGTTTCCCTGAGGTGGGGGATAGATATTAGCCTTTTTTTATGAGATTAACAACTACACTGCAAATGAGTAGCACTGGATCTGTGTATTAACTATACATCAAAGTGGAGACACCCCTCTATAAGTAGTCTGTATCACAAACTCATTGTGAAGTCCCCCTCTCACCTCCTCCTTTCTCAACTAGCTTGTCTAGGTGAGTCACTTTCTCACTCCTTTTTCCCTTCCTTTGAGTCATATCCCCATTCCCTGAGATGAGAGACAAACTCTGCTCAACTGCAGTGCCCTTCTTACTAATACCAGGTCCTCCCTAACCTAGCTAAGTCACAACTGTATTTCAACAGCACCCGCATATTGTAATTTTGATGAAAATATTTTTTATGTGTCTTGGTTGAACGCTGAAATAACAAACTTTTTGTAACCACTGCCTGTAATAGGATGAGAACTACTGTAATTCTATTGGCTGATTTGAATAGCCAATAGGATTTCAGTAGCTCTCATCCTATTGGCTGATTTTAACAACCAATATGATTTCAGTATCTCTCATCCTATTGGCTGATTTTAATTTAAAAAATCAAATCAGCCAATAGGAATGCAAGGGACGCCATTCTGAAAAGGCTCCCTTGCATTGAAGATTCAGTGTACGGCAGTGACCGTATGAAGAGGACGCTCCATGCTGGATGTCTTCAAGGATGGACCCATTCTGCACCGCCAGGATGAAGATAGAAAACGCCACTCGGATGAAGATAGAAGATGTCACCTGGATGAAGATAGAAGATGCTACCTGGATGGATGAAGACCTCCCCACCTGGATGAAGACTTTGTGCCGTATGGATGTCCGGACTTCAGAAACTGTAAGTGGTTTGTCAGGTGTTAGAGTTTGGGGTTTTTTTTAACTTTTTTTGGGTGGGTTTTCTTTTTAGATTAGGGTTTGGGCTTTAGGTAAAAGAGCTAAATGCCCTTTTCAGGCCCATACAAATGCCCTTTTCAGGGCAAAGGGTATCTTAGGTTTTTGTTAGAGTTAGGTTTTTTATTTTGAGTGGTTGGTTGGGTGGTGGGTTTTACTGTTGGGGATCTTTGTATTTTTTTTTACAAGTAAAAGAGGTGATTTCTTTAGGGCAATAGTGGTTTATTTTATTTGGGGGGGGGTTATTTTATAGGGCTATTAGAATAGGTGTGTTTTTATTTTGGATCATTTTGTTTGTTATTTTTCGTAATTTAGAGTTTGCTATTTTGTGTAATTTAGTATTTTTTATTTTTTTTATTTTTGACAACTTTTTTTAGAAGTGTTAGTTTTTTTAATGTGTAATTTAGTTTATTTAATTGGTAGTTATTTTATTTTTAGTATACTAGTTTAGTATAATAGTTATGTTAGGTTAATTGTTAGTTTAAACTTAGTTTTTTTTAATTTCACAGGTAAGTTTTTATTTATTTTAAGATAGGGATATTGTAATTTTAATTTAAAGTTAGGGGTTGTTAGGTTTAGGGGTTAATAGTTTAATTTAGTTTTTTGTGATGTGGGGGCTAGCGGTTTAGGGGTTAATAGGTTTATTTAGTGACGGTGATGTGGGAGGCCAGAGGTTTTGGGGTTAATAACTTTATTTAGTGGTGGCAATGTCGGGGAGCGGTGGATTAGGGGTTAATAGATTTATTATAGTGTCGACGATGGGGTGCGGGGGAATAGGGGTTAATAACTTTATTATAGTGGTGGTGATGTCAAGGAGCAGTAGAATAGGGGTTAATAACTTGTATTAATGGTGGCGATGTCAGGTGCCGGCAGATTAGGGGTTAATAAGTTTTAAATAGTGTTTGCGATGTGGGAGGGCCTCAATTTAGGGGTTAATAGGTATTTTATGGGTGTTAGTGTACTTTGTAACATTTTATTTATGAGTTTTGTGAAACATTTATATTACACAAAATCAATAACTGCTGCTTTCAGATAGCGTAATGGATCGTGTCGGTATAGGCTGTTATGCAAGCATTTTAGCCTCACCTCACAACTTGTAATACCGGCGCTAAGGAAATTCCATGCAAAAACATCATTTTTCTGAGTGCGGGATTGACGTTGTGTTACAGGCTAAAATGCTTGCGGTATAGTTATACCGACAAGATTTATAATGGCTGAGTTACCGTTTTTACGCTGAAATGGCCATTTTTTCAGTGTTAAAACCGTAATGCAAAACTCGTAATCTAGGTGTAAGTGATGTTTCTTTGTCAATTAAAAATAACGTAACACCCCTTTTCCAACTATAATTAAAAGAGCCTGTTTTTACCCTATCTCTGAATTTGAATTGAAAATGCCTCACACTTCCAGAAGGCACCCAAAGACCCCGACAAACATCAAAAAGACAGTTATTGACCACTTTACCCAACCATATAAAGACCCAGAGGAGGGGTCAAATGATTGTCTTAGTGACTCTGAATCAGTTAGACATGTGCATGGCAGAGAGATTCGGTTCGGATTGATTTGGATTTTTTCGAATTTCGGTTCGGATCGATTCGAATTCGGAAAAATTTGAATCAATTCGGTTCGGATTCGATTTGGATTTATTCGGATTTGAATAAATTCGGCTGGATTCGGTTCGATTCGGTTCGGAAATTGGGAATTTTGGTAAGTATTAGACTAGTATTATGTACTATATATTAGGTGTAACCCATAGCAGAGTGATATAACCTAATATACTGTACAATACTAGTGTAATCCATGGCCATCCGAAACTACCGAATAAATCCAAATAAATCCGAACTAATTCGGATTTATTCAGTAGTTTCTGCACTATTTTAATTCAGAAATTCGAATCGATCCGAATACCGAATTTTACGAATTCGGCCGAATTTCCGAATCGATCTGAAATGAATCGCACATTTCTAGAATCAGTAGGAGAAGGTTCTTATCAAAGCAACTCTGAATAAAATGCTTGCCCTGCAAACTCGTTCTATTACATAGGAGATACAAAGAAAGCTCCGCTGAGCTACGGAAAGATATTTCTGAGATAGGCGAGAGAGTTGATGCTCTCAAAAGGAAACAAGATGATATGGCCACAGACCAAAAAAATCTCTAAGCATACTTGAAAGCTCTGGCTGACCAGTTAACAAAGCTCACATTTAAGTTAGCTGATGTGGAAGATAGGGCCTGCAGAAATAATGTTAGCTTTCATGGAATCCCAGAAGATGTCCATCCGACAGACCTTCAGGGATACCTGAAGGAACTCTTTAATGAACTCCTGGGCCCTATTGAATATATGATGTCCACCATGGAAAGAGCTCACAGAGTGCTACGCCCGAGAACAATCTCACAAGATAAGCAAGGAGACATGATAGTCTGTTTCCACAGTTTTGTATTCAAGGACAAATTGATGCAGTCTGCCATCAGAAAACCGAAGTTTTCAGATAAGTTTAAGGACATCCAGCTATTACCTGGATAGTAATAAGAGACAATCAGACACATGTGATCCACCTTGCCTCAAGGCAACACCCTTCTTACACAATGGGGTCTCCAACCTGAAGTCTCACAGATTCAACCCCCTCCACAGCAGAAATTACGTGCATCTGCACCAGAATGGTCTGTCAAAGATCAAAGAACAAAGAGGCAAAAGACCCTATAGAACCAGGAAGCTTTACAACCTCATACTCATCTGCCTTGAACTCAGGCTCCATGTAAGTAATTTGTGATAGCCCCTCTATTGGGTGCACCTCATCCAACGAGTTGGGGCAGATGACTCTGCAACGCATAAGACACTCCTGCTGCTAAACAACAAACTGTTGTTCTAATATGCAAACTTGCACCTAGATTATGAGTTTTGCGGTGCTAATGAGCAGTTTGTGCGGTGCTAACGAGCAGTTTTCCCTCACCGCTCACTTACCTGCAGCGCTGGTATTACGAGTTTTTTCAGAAACCAGTCGTTAAAAGAAAAGAAGTGAGCGTTGAGCAAAATTTTGCTCATTACCGCACTCCAATACCAGCGCTGCTTAAGTCAGCGGTGAGCTGGTCGTATGTGCTCATGCACGATTTCCCCATAGGAATCAACGGGGGAGAGCCGGCTGAAAAAAAGTCTAACACCTGCAAAAAAGCAGCGTAAAACTCCTTAACACAGCCCCATTAATTCCTATGGGGAAATAAAAGTTATGTCTACACCTAAAACCCTAACATGAACCCCAAGTCTAAACACCCCTAATCTTACACTTATTAACCCCTAATCTGCTGCCCCCGACATCGCTGACACCTACATTATAATTATTAACCCCTAATCTGCCACTCCGAACACTGCCACGACCTACATTATATTTATGAACCCCTAATCTGCTGCCCCCAGCATTGCCGACACCTACATTATATTTATTAACCCCTAATCTGCTGCCCCCAATGTCGCTGCAACCTACCTACACTTATTAACCCCTAATCTGCCACCCCCAACATCGCCGCCACTATATTAAAGTTATTAACCCCTAAGTCTAACCCTAACACCCCCTAACTTAAATATAATTTAAATAAGTCTAAATAAAATTCCTATCATTAACTAAATTATTCCTATTTAAAACTAAATACTTACCTATAAAATAAACCCTAAAATAGCTACAATATAACGAATAGTTACATTGTATCTAGCTTAGGGTTTATTTTTATTTTACATGCAAGTTTGTATTTATTTTAATTAGGTAGAATAGATATTAAATAGTTATTAACTATTTAATAACCACCTAGCTAAAATAAATACAAAAGTACCTGTAAAATAAAACCTAACCTAAGTTAAACTAACACCTAACACTACACTACAATTAAATAAATTAACTAAATTAACAACAATTAAATAAATTAAATTAGCTAAAGTACAAAAACAAACAAACACTAAACTACAGAAAATAATAAACAAATTACAGATCTTTAAACTAATTACACCTAATCTAATAGCCCTATCAAAATAAAAAAGCCCCCCCCAAAATAAAAAACCCTAGCCTAAACTAAACTATCAATAGCCCTTAAAAGGGCCTATTACGTGGAATTGCCCCAAAGTACTCAGCTCTTTTACCTGAAAAAAAAATACAAACAACCCCCCAACAGTAAAACCCACCACCCACACAACCAACCCACCAAATAAGTGCATTGCCGTAGTCCAGTCGACTACTGACGAGAGCGTGGGTGACACATTTTCTAGTTTCGGTGGGGATCCACTTGAAGATTTTTCGCAGTAGGTGGAGTATGTGAAAACAAGTCGAAGAGACGGCGTTGACTTGGCGGGCCATGGAAAGTGATGAGTCGAGGATGACACCTAGATTTCGTGCGTGGTGTGTTGGAGTTGGAGGGTGTCCGAGGGCTGTGGGCCACCAGGAGTCATCCCATGCAGATTTGGTAGGTCAGAGGAGGAGGATTTCGGGCTTGTCAGTGTTGAGTTTGAGACGGTTGTTGTTGATCCAGGTGACGATTGCTGTAAGTACTTTGTGTATGCTTTTCTTGGCGGTGGCGGGGTCTTGGGTGAGTGAGATGATTAACTGGGTATCGTCAGCATAGGAGATGATATTAAGGTTGTGTTGTCGGACGATGACGGCGAGGGGGGCCATGTAGATGTTGAAGAGGGTGGCGCTAAGAGAAGAGCCTTGGGGTACGCCACAGCTGATTGCTGTGGGATTGGAGGAGAAGGGTGGGAGTCTGACTTTCTGGGTTCTGCCACTGAGGAAGGAGGTGATCCATTCCAGGGTCTTATTGCAGATGCCGGAATCGTGTAGGCGCGTGAGGAGGGTGCTGTGGGCTACAGCGTCGAATGCGGCTGAGAGGTCTAGAAGGATGAGGGCAGCAGTCTCTCCTTGGTCGAGCAGTGCATGGATGTCATCTGTGGCAGCGAGGAGGGCGGTGTCGGTGCTGTGATTGCTCCTGAAACCGGATTGGGAGGGGTCCAAGATGTGGTTGGTCTCGATGTGGTCAACAAGTTGTGTGTTGATGGCCTTCTCGATTACTTTGGCTGGAAAGGGGAGTAGAGAGATGGGGCTGTAGTTTTTAGGATCTATGGGGTCAGCTGTGGGTTTCTTCAGCAGGGGTTTCAGCTTTGCATGCTTCCAGTCTTCTGGGAAGGTGCCAGTTTTGATGGAGCAGTTTATGGTGAGGCAGAGTTCGTGGGCGAGGGTAAAACCCGCTTTGTTGAATATGTGTGCGGGCATGGGTCTGAGGGTGCTCCGGAGTGGATAGATTTCATGACTCTGAGTGTGTCCTCCATGGTGAGGGGGATCCAGGTAGTCCGTAGACGGTAGTGGGTGGTGGGTTTGGGTGAGGTGGGGGTGGGTGGATCTTTAGTAAGTGGTGAGTTCTGGAGCTCGAGGCTGTCATAGATGTTGATGATCTTGCGGTGGAAGTAAGTAGCGATGTTGTCGCAGAGGTCCTGGGAGGGTGGGATGCCATTAGTATCACTGTTGGGTTTGGAGAATTGTTGAGGAGGATGAAGTTGAGGTTCTCGTGGCTGTTTGAGTGAGGGATGTTTGGTAGGTTTGTGGTCAGGAGGGCGGTGAAAGAGCAGTTGCAGCAGGTGAATAATCCTCTGGTGTTCGTCAGGGATGCGAGGTGGCATGCTGATGATTTACCAATGTTGAGAGAGCAAAGGGTGCTGGTGTAATAGTGGTTGCGGGTGCAGAGGTCATGGTTCATGGTGCTGGGTGCGGTCCAGGCACGGACGGGCAACTGCAAGTATATAGAGGTGGAAGGGGAGAAGGGTTGGAGCAGGAAGTCAGAACAATACAGCAGGGAGTCCCAGAAGGGACTGAGCAGAAGAGCAGAGAATGTAAGTATATAGAGGTGGGAGGGGGGAAGGGTTGGAACAGGAAGTCAGAACTATACAGAAGGGAGTCCCAGAAGGGACTGTGCAGAAGAGCAGAGAATGCAAGTATATAGAGATAGGAAGGGGGAAGGGTTGGAGCAGGAAGTCAGAACAATACAGCAGGGAGTCCCAGAAGGGACTGAGCAGAAGAGCAGAGAATGCAAGTATATAGAGGTGGGAGGGGGGGAAGGGTTGGAGCAGGAAGTCAGAATAATTTAATTTAATTTATTTAATTGTTGTTAATTTAGTTAATTTATTTAATTGTAGTGTAGTGTTAGGTGTTAGTATAACTTAGGTAAGGTTTTATTTTGCAGGTACTTTGTATTTATTTTAGCTAGGTAGTTATTAAATAGTTAATAACTATTTAATAACTATTCTACCTAGTTAAAATAAATACAAACTTACCTGTAAATTAAAAATAAAGCCTAAGCTAGATACAATGTAACTATTAGTTATATTGTAGCTAGCTTAGGGTTTATTTTAAAGGTAAGTATTTTGTTTTAAATAGGAATAATTTAGTTAATGATGGAATTTTATTTAGATTTATTTAAATTATATTTAAGTTAAGGGGTGTTAGGGTTAGACTTAGATTTAGGGGTTAATAACTTTAATATAGTGGCAGCGACGTTGGGGCGGCAGATTAGGGGTTAATAAATGTAGATAGGTGGCGTTGATGTTAGGGACGGAATATTAGTGGTTAATTATATTTAACTAATGTTTACGAGGTGGGAGTGCGGCTTTTTAGGGGTTAATATGTTTATTATAGTAGCGGCGATGTTGGGGGCAGCAGATTAGGGGTTAATAAGTGTAGGTAGGTGGCGGCGACATTGGGGGCGGCAGATCAGGGGTTAATAAATAGTATGTAGGTGGCGGCAGTGTCTGGAGTGGCAGATTAGGGGTTAATAATTTTATTTTATTGTTTGCGATGTGGGAGGGTCTCGGTTTAGGGGTTAATAGGTAGTTTATGGCTGTTAGTGTACTTTTTAGCACTTTAGTTATGAGTTTTATGTTACGGCGTTGTACCATAATACTCATAACTACTGACTTTTAAATGCGTTAGGACTCATGACAGGGTAGGGTGTACCGCTAACTTTTTGGCCTCCCAGGACAGTCTCGTAATACTGGCGCTATGGAAATCCCATAGAAAAAAGACTTTACAAAGTTTACGTAAGTCGTTTTGCGGTAAGGCCAAAGAAGTGTGCGGTGACCCTAAATCTTCAAGACTCATAATAGCAGCGGTAGTGAAAAAGCAGCATTAGGACCTCTTAACGCTGCTTTTTCAGCCTAACGCACAACTCATAATCTAGCAATTGGTTAATAAGGTTATTTGTTTACATTTTTTTAATGGCACTGGAGAAGGGTTTGGACAGTGCCCATTATGAGGTCAGATTGCCACATTAGAGTGTTACTGATGATTCTTGATTTTGCTAGACACCATTGGTGTCGTTCAAACAATGTTTTTTAGATATTTATAAGTTTAGTTGATTAATGTTATCTTCTTATATTGTTTTGCTTCATTTAGGAGCGGAGCTAGTGTTACCAGTTCCCAACTACTCTGTTTACACTAGCCCCCCACATAAGGTAGCCCACGCAAGGGTTCCACCTAGGTGGACTATTTCCACCTCACTGTACTGATACACTACTTTGATCTAAGAGCTAGATCAATTTACTCTACCTCACTCCACTCATCCCCCCACCCTGACTCTTCAAGCTACTAATATTGGACATTTATACCCATAGCACCGTAGCCCCTATCATTCTTAACTTAGCCCAACTATAGATGGATTCCCTTAGATTCTTAACCTACAACACTAGGGGTCTCAACTCTGTACGTTGGTCTCAGTTTATTTACCTAATGCACGTCAGCCCACATATCTTAGGAAACTCTTACAGTTAGTGCAACAATACAGACAAGGTAGAGTTATCCTTGCAGGGGACTTCAACATGACATGGGATAGTAAAGTTGACCTTAAAACAGTGACTCCAACTAAAAAGAACTCCCAATCCGAATTCCTATCTACCAAGTTCATAACCATTATGTCCCAGTTTGGATACTTTGACATCTGGAGATCACTCCACCCTAAAGAAAGAGACTACACCCACTACTCCCACTCACATAAAACATATTCTAGACTAGACCACATATTATGTTTGGTCAAAACATTAGACTCGGTTAAATGTACTAGTATCTCTATCTGCCCCTGGTCAAATTATGATCAAGTCTCAGCTGATCTACAATACACTGACAGCCCCAAATCCTGTAATTTACCCCACAATATCTTGTCAGATGTCCCTTTTAGGGAAGAATTATGATAAGATATTATAGAGCTTATCTAACATAACAACAATGCACAAACTAGAGACGACACAAATCACCGCCATTCGAACCCACAATAGCCAACTAAAACTACATAGATCACAATAAAACTTTGCAAAACTTAAACAAATTTTCTACCATAAAAGTAACATGACTGACACTATGTTAGCGAATAAACTGCACCACCGGAACAACGCATCCCGCATCCACCAGATTTATCAGGGGGAAAGAAAACATCCGACTAGCTTCACAAAAAGTAGACAGCTTTGCAGATTTCTATTCAAAATTATATAACATTAAAAAAATAAGAAAAAACAAACCCCACTTCACCACACAATATCCAATTGTTCCTTAATTCACTTAATCTACCAACCCTTACAGATGAATAACAAGACATACTCACTGCCCCCTTCACTCCCCCAGAAATTATATGAATTGTAAAAAACCTAAATCCCTTCAAGGTCCCTGGGTCAGATGGATATGAAGACATACAGGCAAGAACTATCCCACTTGCTTCTGAGATTTTTTGATTTGGCTTTGGAAAAAGGTGGATTTAAAAATGTGTTCCTGGAGGCTACTATTGTTACGATCACCAAACCAATTAAAGACCCTGCTTTGTGCTCTAACTACAGGCCCATCTCATTGATCAATGTTGATGTTAAAATATACTCTAATTTCTAGAGAATTGCATCTATAAGCTATTGCCCAGTTTAATTAACCCAGATCAAGTGGGATTTATCTACAATAGAGAAGGACCGGACAATACTAGCCGCCTTATAAATGTAATTTGTGAATCCACAAGAATGAACAAGCCCTTCTCAGTCATCTCTTTAGATTGACCTACCTCTGGGAAACTTTAGGGGCTTTAAAATTCCCCACAGAAACTATTCTTGCCATCCAGGCCCTATATTCCACACCAACAACAAAAGTGAGAGGTTTGGGTTTCCAATCACCCCCATTTTTTATTTCAAATGGTACCAAACAGTGCTGCCACCTATCCCCCCTCCTATTTGCCCTGGCAGTTGAACCCTTATCTGAGTAGATACATTCAGAGAAGGGATTAGGAGTCACGCTATTTAGTAAAACACACAAAGTCATGCTATTCACCAACGATATCATTATATTCTCGGTGGATCTAGCACGTACCATCCCTTATCTCATGGAAATTCTTAAAGCATTTGGTGACCTATCCTTTTTCAGACTCAACACAACAAAAACAGAGATATGTGGATGGGGATATTCCCAAGACTATACAGGGAGTGCAGAATTATTAGGCAAATGAGTATTTTGACCACATCATCCTCTTTATGCATGTTGTCTTACTCCAAGCTGTATAGGCTCGAAAGCCTACTACCAATTAAGCATATTAGGTGATGTGCATCTCTGTAATGAGAAGGGGTGTGGTCTAATGACATCAACACCCTATATCAGGTGTGCGTAATTATTAGGCAACTTCCTTTCCTTTGGCAAAATGGGTCAAAAGAAGGACTAGGCAGGCTCAGAAAAGTCAAAAATAGTGAGATATCTTGCAGAGGGATGCAGCACTCTTAAAATTGCAAAGCTTCTGAAGCGTGATCATTGAACAATCAAGAGTTTTATTCAAAATAATCAACAGGGTTGCAAGAAGCGTGTGGAAAAACCAAGGTGCAAAATAACTGCCCATGAACTGAGAAAAGTCAAGCGTGCAGCTGCCAAGATGCCACTTGCCACCAGTTTGGCCATATTTCAGAGCTGCAATATCACTGGAGTGCCCAAAAGCACAAGGTGTGCAATACTCAGAGACATAGCCAAGGTAAGAAAGGCTGAAAGACGACCACCACTGAACAAGACACACAAGCTGAAACGTCAAGACTGGGCCAAGAAATATCTCAATACTGATTTTTCTAAGGTTTTATGGACTGATGAAATGAGAGTGAGTATTGATGGGCCAGATGGATGGGCCCGTGGCTGGATTGGTAAAGGGCAGAGAGCTCCAGTCCGAATCAGACTCCAGCAAGGTGGAGGTGGAGTACTGGTTTGGGCTGGTTGAGGATGGAGTCAAGCTCAACTCCCAGTCCTACTGCCAGTTTCTGGAAGACACCTTCTTCAAGCAGTGGTACAGGAAGAAGTCTGCATCCTTCAAGAAAAAACATGATTTTCATGCAGGACAATGCTCCATCACACGCGTCCAAGTACTCCACAGCGTGGCTGGCAAGAAAGGGTATAAAAGAAGAAAATCTAATGACATGGCCTACTTGTTCACCTGATCTGAACCCCATTGAGAACCTGTGGTCCATCATCAAATGTGAGATTTACAAGGAGGGAAAACAGTACACCTCTCTGAACAGTGTCTGGGAGGCTGTGGTTGCTGCTGCACGCAATGTTGATGGTGAACAGATCAAAACACTGACAGAATCCATGGATGGCAGGCTTTTGAGTGTCCTTGCAAAGAAAGGTGGCTATATTGGTCACTGATTTGTTTTTGTTTTGTTTTTGAATGTCAGAAATGTATATTTGTGAATGTTGAGATGTTATATTGGTTTCACTGGTAAAAATAAATAATTGAAATGGGTATATATTTGTTTTTTGTTATGTTGCCTAATAATTATGCACAGTAATAGTCACCTGCACACACAGATATCCCCCTAAAATAGCTATAACTAAAAACAAACTAAAAACTACTCCCAAAACTATTCAGCTTTGATATTAATGAGTTTTTTGGGTTCATTGAGAACATGGTTGTTGTTCAATAATAAAATTAATCCTCAAAAATACAACTTGCCTAATAATTCGCACTCCCTGTATCCATAACTTAAAAGTCAAGTATAACTTTACCTGGACGTCTGAACATGTCACACATCTTGGGTTATGGGAACATAAATCCATCTCTTAGATGGATCGCATCACATCCCTCAAAATGTATTTCCTTCCAAAACTCACATACCTTTTTCATTGCCTCCCATTTAAAGTACTCGCACACCTTCTACTGCAATTTTAAAGTGAATTCTCCAAATTCATCTGGCAGGTAAAACCCCCTAGAATTACTCATAGAATCCTACAATACCCCGTACACGTAGGGGGTTTAGCCTCCCCATCTCTAGTAAAATATTATTAATGAGCAATGCTCACACCTATATCCCAATGGGGGGTGATGCAATCATCTGATAAATGGAGAGACATTGAACTTCCCTTCAAGATTCACCTTAGAGATTTGATATGGACCCCGGCCCATTGCCGAAGAACCCTCGGAATCACAAACCCTATAATTCTTGAATGTCTTTCTGTTTGGGATAAGATTTGCCACCGCCATTTAATAGCCCTGCACCCATCACCTCCATGGCAGGCTTACTAACAGGCTTAACAGAAACCCACCCAAATAAATAGGCATGTCTAGGTATTAAACAAGCATCTGACTTCTGGTCAACCACTTCCCAGGATAACTTCATTACCCTCGACCAACTAGAAAAATCTAATTATAGTATTGCTCCCCTTCTCCATTTTGAATTTACCAGTATTAAGAGCTTTCTCACAAGCTGGGGATTTGTCCCCAAATCTTCTTGCCCTCTCACCCCCTGGGAGTCCATCTGGAAAAGGGGCTGCAGGCTATCTAAACCACTATTTACACATTATAATCTACTGCAAGGTAAAATACCCCCTGAACTAGCACCTCACTTTCAAAGATGGGACAATCTATTTCATATCACTATCCCACCCAATACATGGCAACAAACACTTGCACTAACCAAAAAAACATTACATTGTATAACGATGTTCAAGACCTACTATAAAGTTGTTTCACACTGGTACTATGTCCTCACAAGGCTATCTAGAATGTTCGCGGGATTATCCCTTCTATGTTGGCGTCAATTTGTCCTCCCAGGAGACTTACTCCATATTTGGTGGGAATGCCCAAAAGTCAAACCCATCTGGAATTTGTGCATCCTAGCCCTTTCCAGAATGCAGATTCACATACTGAGAACACCTGCTATAGCTCTCTTGCATGTAGGTTTACACACCATCCCTAAGTAACATAGCTTGCTAGGCATATTCCTCTTTTCTTCTATCAAAACTAACATTGCTAGGTCCTGGAAAACGGAACTCATGCCGAAATGATATGAAGTCTTTAACACAATGGCATACCTGTATACCATGGAAAAAGACATCTTCCATTCACTCAATAAATTAGACTTATTTGAACTTACATGGACTGACTGGAAAGACAAATACAACACCCTCTGGCATCCAACTGTCATAATACAAGACTCTGACCTAATACCCAACCAACCTTAGGGTCCCTCCTCTCTTAGTACCTAACACGAACAAAATACTTAGGCCTAGATTTAGAGTTCGGCGGTAGCCGTGAAAACCAGCGTTAGAGGCTCCTAACGCTGGTTTTAGGCTACCGCCGGTATTTGGAGTCAGTGATTAAAGGGTCTAACACTCACTTTTCAGCCGCGACTTTTCCATACCGCAGATCCCCTTACGTCAATTGCGTATCCTATCTTTTCAATGGGTTCTTTCTAACGCCGGTATTTAGAGTCGTTTCTGAAGTGAGCGTTAGACATCTAACGACAAAACTCCAGCCGCCGGAAAATAGCAGGAGTTAAGAGCTTTCTGGGCTAACACCGGTTTATAAAGCTCTTAACTACTGTACCCTAAAGTACACTAACACCCATAAACTACCTATGTACCCCTAAACCGAGGTCCCCCCACATCGCCGCCACTCGATTAAAATTTTTTAACCCCTAATCTGCCGACCGCCACCTACGTTATACTTATGTACCCCTAATCTGCTGCCCCTAACACCGCCGACCCCTGTATTACATTTATTAACCCCTAATCTGCCCCCTCAACGTCGCCGACACCTGCCTACACTTATACACCCCTAATCTGCCGAGCGGACCAGAGCGCTACTATAATAAAGTAATTAACCCCTAATCCGCCTCACTAACCCTATCATAAATAGTATTAACCCCTAATCTGCCCTCCCTAACATCGCCGACACCTAACTTCAATTATTAACCCCTAATCTGACGACCGGAGCTCACCGCTATTCTAATAAATGTATTAACCCCTAAAGCTAAGTCTAACCCTAACACTAACACCCCCCTAACTTAAATATAATTTAAATCTAACGAAATAAATTAACTCTTATGAAATAAATTATTCCTATTTAAAGCTAAATACTTACCTGTAAAATAAATCCTAATATAGCTACAATATAAATTATAATTATATTATAGCTATTTTAAGATTAATATTTATTTTACAGGCAACTTTGTAATTATTTTAACCAGGTACAATAGCTATTAAATAGTTAAGAACTATTTAATAGTTACCTAGTTAAAATAATTACAAAATTACCTGTAAAATAAATCCTAACCTAAGTTATAATTAAACCTAACACTACCCTATCAATAAATTAATTAAATAAACTACCTACAATTACCTACAATTAACCTAACACTACACTATCAATAAATTAATTAAATACAATTGCTACAAATAACTACAATTACATAAACTAACTAAAGTACAAAAAATAAAAAAGAACTAAGTTACAAAAAATAAAAAAATATTTACAAACATAAGAAAAATATTACAACAATTTTAAACTAATTACACCTACTCTAAGCCCCCTAATAAAATAACAAACCCCCAAAATAAAAAAATGCCCTACCCTATTCTAAATTAATACATTTAAAAGCTCTTTTACCTTACCAGCCCTGAACAGGGCCCTTTGCGGGGCATGCCCCAAGAAAATCAGCTCTTTTGCCTGTAAAAAAAAACATACAATACCCCCCCCAACATTACAACCCACCACCCACATACCCCTAATCTAACCCAAACCCCCCTTAAATAAACCTAACACTAAGCCCCTGAAGATCTTCCTACCTTGTCTTCACCATCCAGGTATCACCGATCCGTCCTGGCATCCGGTGCTGAAGAGGTCCAGAAGAGGCTCCAAAGTCTTCCTCCTATCCGGCAAGAAGAGGACATCCGGACCGGCAAACATCTTCTCCAAGCGGCATCTTCGATCTTCTTCCATCCGGTGCGGAGCGGGTCCATCTTGAAGCAGCCGACGCGGATCCATCCTCTTCTTCCGGCGTCTCCCGACGAATGACGGTTCCTTTAAGGGACGTCATCCAAGATGGCGTCCCTCGAATTCCGATTGGCTGATAGGATTCTATCAGCCAATCGGAATTAAGGTAGGAATATTCTGATTGGCTGATGGAATCAGCCAATCAGAATCAAGTTCAATCCTATTGGCTGATCCAATCAGCCAATCAGATTGAGCTCGCATTCTATTGGCTGTTCCGATCAGCCAATAGAATGCGAGCTCAATCTGATTGGCTGATTGGATCAGCCAATCGGATTGAACTTGATTCTGATTGGCTGATTCCATCAGCCAATCAGAATATTCCTACCTTAATTCCGATTGGCTGATAGAATCCTATCAGCCAATCGGAATTCGAGGGACGCCATCTTGGATGACGTCATTTAAAGGAACCGTCATTCGTCGTTCAGTCGTCGGCCAGGATGGATGTTCCGCGGTGGAGGTCTTCAGGATGCTGCCGCTTCGCTCCGGATGGATGCCGCTTGGATGAAGACTTCAATCGGATGGAAGAACTCTTCTGCCCCGCTTGGATGAAGACTTCAGCTGGATCATGGACCTCTTCAGCCCCCCGCTTGGGCTTGGATCAGGACATCGGAGGAGCTCTTCTGGACCGATCGGTGAACCTGGTATGGTGAAGACAAGGTAGGAAGATCTTCAGGGGCTTAGTGTTAGGTTTATTTAAGGGGGGTTTGGGTTAGATTAGGGGTATGTGGGTGGTGGGTTGTAATGTTGGGGGGGGTATTGTATGTTTTTTTTTACAGGCAAAAGAGCTGATTTTCTTGGGGCATGCCCCGCAAAGGGCCCTGTTCAGGGCTGGTAAGGTAAAAGAGCTTTTAAATGTATTAATTTAGAATAGGGTAGGGCATTTTTTTTATTTTGGGGGGCTTTGTTATTTTATTAGGGGGCTTAGAGTAGGTTTAATTAGTTTAAAATTGTTGTAATATTTTTCTTATGTTTGTAAATATTTTTTTATTTTTTGTAACTTAGTTCTTTTTTATTTTTTGTACTTTAGTTAGTTTATGTTATTGTAGTTATTTGTAGGTATTGTATTTAATTAATTTATTGATAGTGTAGTGTTAGGTTTTATTGTAGGTAATTGTAGGTATTTTATTTAATTAATTTATTGATAGGGTAGTGTTAGGTTTAATTATAACTTAGGTTAGGACTTATTTTACAGGTCATTTTGTTATTATTTTAACTAGGTAACTATTAAATAGTTCTTAACTATTTAATAGCTATTGTACCTGGTTAAAATAATTACCAAGTTGCCTGTAAAATAAATATTAATCCTAAAATAGCTACAATGTAATTATAATTTATATTGTAGCTATATTAGGATTTATTTTACAGGTAAGTATTTAGCTTTAAATAGGAATAATTTATTTAATAAGAGTTAATTAATTTCGTTAGATTAAAATTATATTTAACTTAGGGGGGTGTTAGTGTTAGGGTTAGACTTAGCTTTAGGGGTTAATACATTTATTAGAATAGCGGTGAGCTCCGGTCGTCAGATTAGGGGTTAATAATTGAAGTTAGGTGTCTGCGATGTTAGGGAGGGCAGATTAGGGGTTAATACTATTTATGATAGGGTTAGTGAGGCAGATTAGGGGCTAATAACTTTATTATAGTAGCGCTCAGGTCCGCTCGGCAGATTAGGGGTTAATAAGTGTAGGCAGGTGTCGGTGACGTTGTGGGGGGCAGGTTAGAGGTTAATAAATATAATATAGGGGTCGGCGGTGTTAGGGGCAGCAGATTAGGGGTACATAAGGATAACGTAGGTGGCGGCGCTTTGCGGTCGGAAGATTAGGGGTTAATTATTGTAGGTAGCTGGCGGCGACGTTGTGGGGGGCAGGTTAGGGGTTAATAAATATAATATAGGGGTCGGCGATGTTAGGGCAGCAGATTAGGGGTACATAGGGATAACGTAGGTAGCGGCGGTTTACGGAGCGGAAGATTAGGGGTTAATACTATAATGCAGGGGTCAGCGATAGCGGGGGCGGCAGATTAGGGGTTAATAAGTGTAAGGTTAGGGGTGTTTAGTCTCGGGGTACATGTTAGGGTGTTAGGTGCAGACGTAGGAAGTGTTTCCCCATAGGAAACAATGGGGCTGCGTTAGGAGCTGAACGCGGCTTTTTTGCAGGTGTTAGGTTTTTTTTCAGCTCAAACAGCCCCATTGTTTCCTATGTGAGAATCGTGCACGAGCACGTTTTTGAGGCTGGCCGCGTCCGTAAGCAACTCTGGTATCGAGAGTTGCATTTGCGGTAAAAATGCTCTACGCTCCTTTTTTGGAGCCTAATGCAGCATTTGTTTGAACTCTCGATACCAGAGTTAATTTTATGGTGCGGCCAGAAAAAAGCCCGCGGAGCGTTAACAGCCCATCTACCGCCAAACTCCAAATCTAGGCCTTAGTAACCTCAAAGGAACCCCCCTAAATCATGTTACATCTCCAGAATAGGGCTCCAAACTACCCCCCCAACTAACTTCCCCTTCATAACTACATCTTAAATGTAATGTATCATTTTTCTTAGTATATTTCTATTGCCAATGACCTT
Organism: Bombina bombina; assembly: GCF_027579735.1. NCBI lineage: Eukaryota > Metazoa > Chordata > Amphibia > Anura > Bombinatoridae > Bombina > Bombina bombina. Next base: position 1,308,872,297 of record NC_069499.1, read on the forward strand.
CCTTCGATAAGATGGACTGTACAATTTGATGGTTTTATTACATTGACCACCTTGGACCTGTGTGTCCATGCACTCCACACTCCCTTTTTGTGTCTATTGAAATAGGAAACCTGCGTGTCCCCACTTCTCAGTGCAGTTTTTTTCACTGTTATGTGTGATTCTGTTTAATCCTTAAATCTCAATAAAAAATAAAAAAAAATAAAAAAAAATTAACGATCCTGCTTGAGTGTTAATAGAGCAAGAAATAAAAAATTTTAGCTCGTTGGGTTGCGCTCGTATTATGAGTTGAAAGTAAATAGTTTTTACTTGTGTGCTACCTTGATGTGTACAAAAAACTGACATTTGAAATGAAACATAACACCCCAATCTAAACCGACATGAAAATATGAATATTTCACATTTCAATGTTCTTTACAAAGCAGTAGGTGTTCTATTTATTCATAAATAAATATTTATATCTGATGTTATTTTCGTACAATGTATATCTATATAGATATACCTATACAAAGTATCACTGATATAATTATATATAGGTATAGATATATACAGATATATATATATATGTATATGAATATCTATTTAGAAATACATAGAACATATTCTGCTATGTGCAGAACATTGGAATTTCACATATTTACAGTAAATACACAGTATAACACTTTATTTAATATGAATATTTCATAAACATGCTTTTTCATGTTTTCATTTACTTAACTGCAAAAGGGCTCTAATGCACTTATATATCTGTCTTTGGGGTCGATTTATTACGCAGCGGATGCTGCTTCTAACCCACTACACTTCAGGTCCACCTGAAGCGGAAGTTAGGAAGCAGTGATCGTAAGACCACTGATCCTTAACTCGTCAGCCACCTCTGAGGCGGCGGACAGCAATCAGCCGATTGGATACGATTGTGTTTATTGACGCCCCCTGCTAGATTGGCCGCAAATCTATAGAGGGCAGCATTGCACAACCATTTCACTAGAAATGCTTGTGCAATGATAAATGCCGACAGCGTATGCTGACGGAATTTATCAAAGTGTGGCGGACATTAGTAAATTGGCCCCTATATATATATATACATATTCATTTAAGTGTTTATATGTGTATATATATATTTGTAAATACATAAATACACATATAAATACATAAGTACATTTGTATACACACACACACACACACATATATATATATATATACATATATCTTTAGACATGTATATGTACATATCTCTATGTTAAAGCCCTTTGCCTGCCTTTTTTTCTAACACCTGAGACCTCCTATCATTGAGCCTTTATAACTTTTGTACACAAACTAATTAGTAGCGCAACCCGACTATACACTTCAAGCCGAATACAAAGTATCACTGATATGGTAAAATAGTATAAAAACAAAAAAAAGAGTTTTTTTAATATAACTTGTAACTTGTAAAGATACAGTGTATAAAGAAGACCACACTTAGCTCAAATATAAATAGTCCTTTCTTCTTGTACAGTTCACTTTTTCAAATGTTCCCACATCTGTGTCTGCTCCCAAATCATTCTCCCATGATGGTATATATTCATATATGGAAAACAAAAACTATGCTGGATGTAGGTCAGCTCTTCAAAAGATAAGATTCAGCAGCTATTTCTCTTGACCACTTATGTATAACTATGAAAAAGCAAGAGAGCGTGCCTCGATTCACAGTGTTGTTTTATTCAAATTACACAGACACACTATAATACACTTACAAAATTCAAATGAGCCTTTCAGAAGCGGACCTACTCAACAGAGGGCCCTGGTGCAAGATATTTTTGGTGCACCCCAATGGTAACTCAGTAGAAAGCAAAAGTATTAATATGCATTCTTCTCTGTATAATGATTTTGAGGATAGATGGACAGGTAGATAGATAATAGGATGGACCTTCAGCCTGCACTAATAAAAGGCTCCCCTGCACACAACTATGTATAGACTGACTGTTATGGGCCCCCTCCAGATCTTGGGCCCTGGTGTGACTGCTCCTGCTGCCCCAATGATAGTTCCGCCCCTGGAGCCTTTCAGGTGAATAACACTCCTTACGGTCCTCCCTTTAACAACTTCCTCTCCTATCTACTGACCTGCGGTTTCTGGATATGTTGAGTGGGTGTTACCATTTTAAAGGCTCGTACTAATGGGTAGATTTATTAACTGTCGGGCGTACATGATCCACTGTAGTGGATCATGTCCGCCTTACATCGCTAAATGCAGACAGCATTCGCTATTGGCATTTAACATTGCACAAGCTTTTATGATGAAATGCTTGTGCAATGCTACCCCCTGCACATTTGCGGCCCTAAGCAAGGGGTGTCAATCATCCCAATTGGTGAGCCGGAAAGTACGGGGGTAGATAGCAGCATTCGCTGCTTGGTAAATCTACCCCATAGTGCGTCTGTGTAATTTGAATAAAACAACGCTGTTAATCACAGGTGCACTCTGTTTTATTTTATATTATTAAATGGTGTTATCATGAGTGTAACTATACTTTGTAAAATTTTTTATTGTGTTTTGTGCAACAGTTAACCAGAGCTCTAAAGTAGTGGTAACCATTTTAGCATAAATCGCAATTGCGCTTAAGTGATCATGTTAATTTTCAACTCGTAATACCAGCGAGTTGATGAACACAATCCCCAGCAAAAAAACTCTTTATGCTGGTGTGCAAACGTTTGCACTCCACTCGTAATCTGGCCCTTAGTGTAAGTTATGTTTTAACAAATTGCTATATTTGCCTCTTTCATATATATATCTTTCTCTTTAAGTGAATTTATTCTCAGGTAAGAAAATATTCCCCCTGAGTTTATGAAAGATCTGGCAAGGCTCCAAATATCTAGTTACTTTTTTTAATTTCATGTTTGGATTTTTGGAGTTTACTATCATTTTTTTATAGTTGACAAATATTAACATTATGCATTATTTTTCTTTTCAACTACCACTGTATGCTCGAAAATCTGTCTAGAATTTGGAATAATGAAGAAATTAAAAAAGAAAATGCAGAACACTGAGATTTAAAGACAGTTCTTTCAGGCCAGACTTTTGGAATTTTAGATTTCTTAAAGTACTTGAACATTCTATAATACATTTTATAATAAATCTGTTCTTTTAAACTCATGTTTGTACTGACAAATTTAAAAGTGAAGGTATCTTAAAGAATTCAAATCCCTATAAGATTTAACTATTGATTTTATGGAGACAAGTCATATTCTGTGAACATGCTGTGAAAACAATAATATAAATCTCATTAATCAACTAAAATGTCAAACCAGAAAAAAATAATATAAGAACATAAAAGGCAAGGGAGGGGAATTTAACAGTGATTTCAATTGCAGCTGAACCCCAAAATGCTAAAGCAGAATGTAGATTGTGCAATGAAGTATATACATGTATGACAGGACAAATATGTCCATGAACAGATGCAAACATCCATGAAAGAAAATACTGCCACAATAGTCATAGCATTGAAAAAAAGACAAATATGTCACATTTTTCCCCTCTATTTTCTGTCATGACTGCACTAACCTCTGAGACATGTGGTCCTTTCAGCTGAAGGTAACGAAGGGTTCTTCTGACATCCAGATGGAGAAAAATAAATAGCTTACAGTTCCCTCAGGAATCACTCTGTGTAAACTTTCAAAATCTCTTTACATCAGGATGGTGGAAATGTGCAAATCTCCTTTAAAAGTGGAATAAAAACATCAGAGATTAAAAAAATGTACAAACATAAAAGTCTCAAAACATGAGAAAAGTTTTAAAGGGACACTAAATGCAATTGTTTTCTTTAATGATTCAGATAGAGTATGCAATTTTAATCAATTTTCTAATTTACTCCTATTATCAATTTTTCTTCATTCTCTTGCTATCTTTATTTCAAAAGCAGGAATGTGATGCATAGCCGGCCAGTTTTTGGTTGAGAACCTGGGTTATGCTTGCTTATTGGTGAGTAAATGTCAGCCTCCAATAAGCAAGCACTATCAATGGGGCTGAACCTAAAATGGGCTGGCTGCTAAGATTTACAGTCATGATTTTCTAATAAAGATAGCAAGAGAACAAAGAAAAATTGATACTAGGAGTAAAATAGAAAGTTGATTAAAATTGCTTGCTTTATCTGAATCATGAAAGAAAAAATGTTGGGTTAAGTGTCCCTTTAATTACTGTAGATCTTTACATTGAGCATAAGCTCCAAAAGGTGCTACTAAAGATATAGCAACAAGACTAGAGTAACTACAACATTCTTTCTACGCCAATCTAAATCATGTATGGAGTAGTTTATGTTCACCTGCTATGTCTGTAGGGGCAGACAGGGTTTTTTTTTTAAAAATAATCTTCATATAGCTGAAAAAGAATTTATTACAAAAAAATAAAATAAAAAATACAGACATAAAAACAGGAACTTCTTTAGAGGTTGTGGCCTCTCCTAACCCCCCCCCCCCCCCCCGTCGTGCACCTACGGGCCTCAGTCATTGCACAGTGCCATTTGTGCGCTGCTATCACGCTATTACTTAGCATAGACACATTCGTTTCCTATATGTCCAAGCTTCCTGAAGAGATGATGGATTGGACTTTAGCAGAGTTCAAAGCCCTGGCTGACTTTCACCTAAGCTCATTCTCTGAAACTTTAAGGAGCGCATTACAACCCTCCACATGGGACTCAAATCTTAACCCCAGAGAGGGACCTCAATGTGGTGGCGGCGCTCCCAAATCTAAGGACCTCTCACTTACCTCAGAGATCCCCAACAATGACATGGAAGTGGCTTGTGAGGCCCAGAGTGAGATAGAGAGGCTCAGAACAGTGGCCTCGCTAACCACCAGATCAGGATACTTGAGTTACACTCTCTACCAACTTCATCCTACATTGATTACCTACCCACTAATTCAGCGATTCATGACTCTTTCTGGTTCAGCCATCGATGGCATATGTTGAGCTCTCTCTATATTCCCCATGCAGAAGCCAATACACACTTTCGGACTGGAGTGGGGTAAATAATCTAATATACAGAGGGCCTTTGGAGAGACTTCTACCTGACTGGGATACTAATCTGACAATTCACCCTCCGATTGTGAGGCTTTACAGCTTTATGCCAGATACTCCCTTTTGAAATACCCCTATCCCAATATGTGTATATACAATGTTAAATCAGAAATAGCATGAACCATCCCCTCATCATTTTATTTTATCGCAGTCTATTAGGAGGCAATAGTAAGGAATTCTGTGTGTTATTTGTATCATTGTAGTATATGCTATGGGTGACCTAAATAATATGTGACTTTCAGTTTTATGAAGCAGCATTGTAATACACAGAATGTCTTGCATATCCATATATCCTACTGCCTAGGTATAATGTTGCAGCTTACCCCATCTACACAACTGAAATTGCCACCCTTTTTGCCATAAAAAAATAATCATCAATTGATATCTTGTCTAGGAATAATGATATTGCTCTTATTACTTGGGTAGCTGGTAGACAAAAAAAAATGTAGTCTCCCCTTATCTTTTCTACCTTAGATGTGTTTTTGTAATATTTGCCATATAAATCATAGTCTAATTTTCAATAGACATTTCTACATATTATGAAAAGAACAAAAACACAAAGGAATAAGTTTATTGAGTTTAATTGTATTACTCTTTTGAATCTGCTGGGACAAAATATGTTAATGCCAAGAATTTATGTCCATGACATCGACCTATCTGGTTTACAGATTATACTGCTGGAGACTATGTGGACTTGTCCTATTCTACTGATGATAATGTTAATAATATGAAAAAGATTGATCAATGTTCCTCTATGTAGTTGTTGACTAATTTGTTGTACAATATGCTTTTTTTTTTTTTTTTCACTTAACAGTCTCAGATGATATGGTTTGTGTTTGTCTTTGAGAAAAATTTGACTACTTTTCTTTTGGGCTGTATTTTGTTTGAAAGTTGCAATAAAAATCATATTTTAAAAAAAGATAATTAAAGGAGCATAGCAGACATGTATTATCCATATGAAAGAAAACAAGTAAAAAAGTGTTAGGAATATTATTTACAACAATTAATATGTATAAAATTTACATTTGCAGGAAATGCATGCTTGATCACAGCAGTTATAAAGATCTTTAGGCCCCAATCCGATATGCAGCGTCGCCCGCAAAATCCGGCGATGCCAAATTTTGCGCTGGTTTGGTATCGCATATACGGCGTAACATAGAAGTTACGCTCGTATATTTCTGCCTTCGGCCGTAGTTTTTCGGCCCATAGACAGGTATACCAAACCAGCGCAGTTTGGTATCCAATATACAGCGTAAGGACTTACGTGGCGAAAATGGAGAAATCTTACTAACCCTAACCCTAACCCAATTGGAGCCCCATAACTCCCTAAACTAGCTGCAAAATAAAACCTAACACCTAACGCATGCGAAATGTCTATCTACCTTTCATCCGCGATCCCCCGCCACAATCCCTAATAGAATGTTTAACCCCTAAACCGCCGCTCCCGGACCCCGCCTCCACCTACATTAAATGTCTAACCCCCAATGTGAGCCCCCTATACCGTCGCCACTTACATTAAAATTATTAACCCCAATGTAATCCCCCTACACCGCCGCCATCTATATTAAAATTATTACCCCCTAATGTGAGACCCCTACACCGCCTCCACCTATTTTAACTATATTACCCCCTAATCTAATCCCCCTACACCGCCGCCACCTATATTAAATATATTAACCCCTAAAATACTAAAATGTCCCTACCCTAAACTAAATTAAAAATAGCCCTGAAAAGGGCTTTTTGCGTGGCATTGCCCCAAAGTAACCAGCTCTATTGCCAGCCCTTAAAAGGGCTTTTTGCGAGGCATTGCCCCAGTGTAATCAGCTCTTTTACCAGCCCTTAAAAGGGCTTTTTGCGGGGCATTGTCACAAAGTAATCAGCTCTTTTACCTGTAATCTAAATCCACTACACCGCCGCCACCTATAATAAATGTATTACCCCCTAATCTAATCCCCCTACACCGCTGCCACCTATATTAAAATTATTAACCCCTAATCTAATCCCCTATGCCGCGGCTACCTATATTAAATTTATTAACCCCTAAAATATCCCTACCACTAAACCTAAGTCTAACCCTACAAATAGCCCTGAAAAGGGCCTTTTGTGTGGCATTGCCCCAAAATAACCAGCTCTATTGCCAGCCCTTAAAAGGGCTTTTTGAGGGGCATTGCCCCAAAGTAACCAGCTCTTTTACCAGCCCTTAAAGGGACACTAAACCCAGAATTTTTATTTCATGATTCAGGTAGAGAATACAATTTTAAACAACATTCCAATTGACTTCTATTATCTAACATGCTTCATTCTTTAAATATCGTTTGCTGAAGAAATAGCAATACATATCTGTGAGCCAATCACACAAGGCATCTATGTGCAACCACCAATCAACATCTACTAAGCATATCTAGATATGCTTTTCAGCAAAGTATATCAAGAGAATGAAGCAAAATACATAAGAGAAGTAAAATAGAAAGTTGTTTAAAATTGCACGCTCTTTCTAAATCATTAAAGAAAAAATTGTGTTTCATGTCCCTTTAAAAGGGCTTTTTGCGGGGCATTGTCACAAAGTAATCAGCTCTTTTGCCTGTAATCTAATCTAATCCCCCTATACCTCTGCCACCTATATTAAATATATTAACCCCTAATCTGACCCCCCTACATCGCCGCCACCTATATTAACTATATTAACCCTAATTATATTAGGGTTAATATAGTTAATATAGTTATTATATTAGATATATATATATATATTAACTATATTAACCCTATCTAACTCTAACACCCCTAACTTAATTATTATTTCAATAAATCTAAATAATATTAATAATATTAACTAAATTATTCCTATTTAAAACTAAATACTTACCTATAAAATAAACCCTAAGATAGCTACAATATAATTAATAATTACATTGTAGCTATTTTAGGGTTTATATTTATTTTACAGGTAACTTGGTATTTATTTTAAATAAGGTACAATAGCTATTAAATAGTTAATAACTATTTAATAGCTACCTAGTTAAAATAATTACTAATTTACCTGTAAAATAAATCCTAACCTAAAGTTACAAATACACCTACACTATCAATAAATTAAATAAAATACAAATATCTAAACTAAAATACATATCTAAACTAAAATACAATTAAATACACTGAACTAAATTACAAAAAAAACAAACACTAAATTACAAAAAATAAAAAATGATTACAAGAATTTTAAGCTAATTACACCTATTCTAAGCCCTCTAATAAAATAACAAAGCCCCCCAAAATAAAAAAAAATTCCCTACCCTAATCTAAATTACAAAAGTAAACAGCTCTATTACCAGCCCTTAAAAGGGCCTTTTGTAGAGCATTGCCCCAAAGTAATCAGCTCTTTTACCTGTAAAAAAACAACAACCCCCCCATTACAACCCACCACCCACATACCCCTATTCTAACCCACCCAATCCCCCCTTAAAAAAAACTAAGTCTAACCCCCAAGTGCTATTCTAATCAGCCAAAAGAATTACAGCAGCTCTTATTCTATTGGCTATTCAAATCAGCCAATAGAATTAAAGTAGCTCGAATCTGATTGGCTGATTTTAATTTGAAGGCTCAAATCAGCCAATAGGAAATCAAGGGACACCATTTTTAATTGTGTACCTTGAATTCCTATTCAGTGTATGGCGGCAATCTTATGAAGAGGATCCTCCACGCTCTGGCTCCAGTCGTCAGTTCCAGCGGTCTTCGGTTCCAGCTCTGCCGATCTTCAGTTCCAGCATCGCCGGTCTTCAGTTCCACATGGGCGGTCTTCAGCTCCGCGGTCACCGGTCTTCAACTCCTCCGCTCCACGCCGGCTGGATCCTGGAAGAAGAAGAGGTCGCCGCCTGGAAGAAGACTTCTCCGCCTGGAACAGGACCTTCTCCGCCGGTCTTCAGGACAGGTAAGAAGCACTTGGGGGTTAGACTTATGTCTTTTTAAGGGGTGATTAGGTTGGTTAGAATAGGGGTATGTGGGTGGTGGGTTGTAATGGGGGGGGTTGTTGTTTTTTTACAGGTAAAAGAGCTGATTACTTTGGGGCAATGCCCCACAAAAGGCCATTTTAAGGGCTGGTAATAAAGCTGTTTACTTTTGTAATTTAGATTAGGGTAGGACATTTTTTTTATTTTGGGGTGCTTTGTTATTTTATTAGGGGGCTTAGAATAGGTGTAATTAGTTTAACATTCTTGTAATCTTTTTTTATTTTTTGTAATTTAGTTTAGTGTATTTAATTGTATTTTAGTTTAGATATTTGTAGTTTATTTAATTTATTGATAGTGTAGGTGTATTTGTAACTTAGGTTAGGATTTATTTTAAAGGTAAATTGGTAATTATTTTAACTAGGTAGGTATTAAATAGTTATTAACTATTTAATAGCTATTTTACCTAGCTAAAATAAATACCAAGTTACCTGTAAAATAAATATAAACCCTAAAATAGCTACAATGTAATTATTAATTATATTGTAACTATCTTAGGGTTTATTTTATAGGTAAGTATTTAGTTTTAAATAGGAATAATTTAGTTAATATTATTAATATTATTTAGATTTATTGAAATAATAATTAAGTTAGGGGTGTTAGAGTTAGATAGGGTTAATATAGTTAATATATATAATATAATAACTATATTAACTATATTAACCCTAATATAATAAGGGTTAATATAGTTAATATAGGTGGCGGCGGTATAGGGGGATTAGATTAGGGGTTAATAATTTTAATATAGGTGGTGGCGGTGTAAGGGGATTAGATTAGGGGTTAATAATTTTAATATAGGTGGCGGCGGTGTAGGGGGATTAGATTAGGGGGTAATACATTTATTATAGGTGGCGGCGGTGTAGGGGGATTTAGATTACAGGCAAAAGAGCTGATTACTTTGTGACAATGCCCCGCAAAAAGCCCTTTTAAGGGCTGGCAATAGAGCTGGTTACTTTGGGGCAATGCCATGCAAAAAGCCCTTTTCAGGGCTATTTGTAGGGTTAGACTTAGGTTTAGGGGTAGGAAAATTTTAGTATTTTAGGGGTTAATTAATTTAATATAGGTGGCGGCGGTACAGGGGGATTAGATTAGGGGTTAATTAATTTAATATAGGTGGCGGCGGTATAGGGGGATTAGATTAGGGGTTAATAATTTTATTATACGTGGCGGCGGTGTAGGGGGCTCACATTAGGGGTTAATATAGTTTAAATAGGTGGCGGCAGTGTAGGGGGCTCACATTAGGGGTTAATATAGTTTAAATAGGTGGAGGCGGTGTAGGGGGAGCATATTAGGGGGTAATATAGTTTAAATAGGTGGCGGCGGTGTAGGGGGATCATATTAGGGGATAATATAGTTTAAATAGGTGACGGCGGTGTAGGGGGCTCACATTAGGGGTTAATATAGTTTAAATAGGTGTTGGCGGTATAGGGGGCTCACATTAGGGGATAATATAGTTAAAATAGGTTGCGGCGGTGTAGGGGGCTCACATTAGGGGATAATATAATTTAAATAGGTGGCGGCGGTGTAGGGGGATCATATTAGGGGATAATATAGTTTAAATAGGTGGCGGCGGTGTAGGGGGCTCACATTAGGGGATAATATAGTTTAAATAGGTGGCAGCAGTGTAGGGGGATCATATTAGGGGATAATATAGTTTAAATAGGTGGCGGCGGTGTAGGGGGATCATATTAGGGGGTAACATAGTTAATGTAGGTGGTGGCAAGCTAGGGGGCTCACATTAGGAGGTAAAACATGTAATATAGCTGCCGGTGGTGTAGGGGGCTCAGATTAGGGGGTAATATAGATAATGTAGCTGGCGGCGGGGTCTGGTCGCGGCGGTTTAGGGGTTAATATATTTATTATTAGGAGTGAGAGGGGGGATTGCAGATAGAGGGGTATATGTGTCGGGCTAGTTTTGGGAGGCGTGTTAGACAGTAATGGGAGATTTAATAACTTAGTAAGGTTTTTTATGCGGCGGCAGTTTCTAAAGTGCATCTGACGGCGCCGTATATAAGATAGCTCGAGTTGCGAGCTGAAACTATGGGCGGCACAGGTTTCCACGCTTTCGCCGAAACCTGCGCCGTATATCGGATTGCGGCCCTAGTGCCCGTTGGCCAAAAGAGAAAACCTTTACAGGTGTATTGGTTGACAATGACAAGCATACATGTTTTCATCATAGTCCTCACACTAAGTTGAAAACAATACATCTCAGATCTTTCCTGAAATCTTTAATATGGACTTTTCCAAATCAAATCATTGCTTTTCTGAATTGGACTATGTGGTTGTTAAAACCTTTGACTATTCTGACCACATTTTCTTTCCTGCCCTGCTGTATCTACGCTTCAGAAACATACCTGCTGGTGTAACTATTCCTCAAAGTACAGTTTTGTTATACTACTGATTTGTAGATCTGGCACCCAGTCATGATCTATAGATTGGTGATGGTTTACATATACATGTAAACTCTTCGGGGTATATATTTGTTAATGTGCGAGTGGACATGATACGATGTAGTGTATCATGTCCTCCGCACATTGATAAATGCAGACAGTATACACTGTCTGCATTTATGATTGCACCAGCAGTTCTTGTGAACTGCTAGTGCAATGCCACAACCTGCAGATTAGCCGCTAGCAGGGGGTCTCAATCAACCCGATCATATTTGATCGGGTTTATTTCTGTCCGCTGCCTCAGAGCAGGCAGAAAAGTTATGCAGCAGCGGTCTTTAGATTGATTGATAAATCAACCCCTTTCTCTTGATCTAGGGCAGACATTCCCTACCATATATATAAAGTGTTATAATAATATACAATTATCACATTTACACATCATTGGTATTAATAGTAATATTAAACAAATAATGAACTTAAACACATTAGTCATCATCTATTTATTTAATTAATTGGCATATTTAATTTTATTTTTGGCCACATATAGGGGCCTAGTTATCAAGCCGTCAACCTCAAATATGCTGTAATTCCGCAGCGTATTTGTGGCGAGGCTGATACGCCTTAGTTATCAAAGGCTCGAGACCGGCAAAAGTAGAATTTTGTGACGTAAGCTTCGATCCGCCGGACTCAGTCCGACACAGATCGATTCTTACGTCACTCCAGATGTTCCGCACACAAGTGCGGCACATTCTCACTTTTTTTGCTAGTTATCAAAAAACTATCAGGTACGCTCAGCACTTTTACGGCCCAGCGTACCTGGTTTTCAAACCACCACCCCTGGAGGCGGCGGATCCCATAGGAATCAATGGGAGTCTGACCATAGCGAAAGTTCATGTTCGCTGCTGACAGACATCCCATTGATTCCTAAGGGAGCTGTCTACACCTAACACCCTAACATGTACCCCGAGTCTAAACACCACTAATCTGCCCCCCCCTACACCGCCGCAACTAAATAAATGTATTACCCCCTAAACCGCCGCTCCCGGAGCCCACCGCAAGCTGCTCTATACATATTAACCCCTAAATCGTCGCTCCCGGAGCCCACCGCAAGCTACTCTATACATATTAACCCCTAAACCGCCGCTCCCGGAGCCCACCGCAACTATAATAAATGTATTAACCCCTAAACCGCCGCTCCCTGAACCCGCCGCAACCTATATTAAATGTATTAACCCCTATCCTGCCCCCCCTACACCGTCGCCACCTATAATAAATTTAATAACCCCTAATCTGCCCCCCCTACACCGTCGCCACCTATAATAAATGTATTAACCCCTATCCTGCCCCCCACTACGCTGCCGCCACTGTAATAAAATTATTAACCCCTAAACCTAAGTCTAACCCTAACCCTAACACCCCCCTAACTTAAATATTAATTAAATAAATCTAAATAAATTAACTCTTATTAACTAAATGAATCCTATTTAAAACTAAATACTTACCTTTAAAACAAACCCTAATATAGCTACAATATAAATAATAATTATATTCTAGCTATCTTAGGATTTATTTTTATTTTACAGGTACCTTTCAATTTATTTTAACTAGGTACAATAGCTATTAAATAGTTATTAACTATTTAATAGCTTACCTAGCTAAAAGAAACTGAAATTTACCTGTAAAATAAATCCTAACTTAAGTTACAATTACACCTAACACTACACTATACTTTAATAAATTATTCCTATTTAAAAATAAATACTTACCTGTAAAATAAACCCTAACATAGCTACAATATAATTATTAATTATATTGTAGATATCTTAGGATTTATATTTATTTTACAGGTAACTTTGTATTTATTTTAGCTAGTTAGAATAGTTATTAAATAGTTATTAACTATTTAATAACTACCTAGCTAAAAGAAATACAAAATTACCTGTAAAATAAATCCTAACCTAAGTTACAATTAAACCTAATACTACACTATCATTAAATTAATTAAATAAACTACCTACAAATAACTACAATTAAATACAATTACATAAACTAACTAAAGTACAAAAAATAAAAAAAGCTAAGTTACAAAAAATAAAAAAATAAGTTACAAACATGTTAAAAATATTACAACAATTTTAAGCTACTTACACCTAATCTAAGCCCCCTAATAAAATAACAAACCCCCCCAAAATAAAAAAATGCCCTACCTTATTCTAAATTAAATAAAGTTCAAAGCTCTTTTACCTTACCAGCCCTTAAAAGGGCCATTTGTGGGGGCATGCCCCAAAGAAAACAGCTCTTTTGCCTGTAAAAGAAAAATACAACCCCCCCAACATTAAAACCCACCACCCACATACCCCTAATCTAACCCAAACCCCCCGTACAAAAACCTAACACTAATCCCCTGAAGATCATCCTACCTTGTCTTCACTCAGCCGAGCAGCGATGGAACCGAAGTGGACATCCGGAGCGGAAGAAGTTAATCCTCCAAGCGGCGCTGAAGAAATCTTCCATCCGATGAAGTCATCATCCAGGCGGCGCTGAAGAAAAGTCTTCGATCCGGCCGATGTCATCTTCAAAGAGGCGCTGAAGAGATCTTCTATCCGGGCGATGTCATCTTCCAAGCCGGGTCTTGAATCTTCCTCCCGCCGACGCGGAACCTCCTTCTTCACCGACGGACTACGACGAATGAAGGCTCCTTTAAGGGACGTCATCCAAGATGGCGTCCCCTCAATTCCGATTGGCTGATAGGATTCTATCAGCCAATCGGAATTAAGGTAGGAATATTCTGATTGGCTGATGGAGTCAGCCAATCAGAATCAAGTTCAATCCGATTGGCTGATCCGATCAGCCAATCAGATTGAGCTCGCATTCTATTGGCTGATCGGAACAGCCAATAAAATGCGAGCTCAATCTGATTGGCTCATTCCATCAGCCAATCAGATTTTTCCTACCTTAATTCCGATTGGCTGATAGAATCCTATCAGCCAATTGGAATTGAGGGGACGTCATCTTGGATGACGTCCCTTAAAGGAGCCTTCATTCGTCGTAGTCCGTCGGTGAAGAAGGAGGTTCCGCGTCGGCGGGAGGAAGATTCAAGACCCGGCTTGGAAGATGACATCGCCCGGATAGAAGACCTCTTCAGCGCCTCTTTGAAGATGACATCGGCCGGATCGAAGACTTTTCTTCAGCGCCGCCTGGATGATAACTTCATCGGATGGAAGATTTCTTCAGCGCCGCTTGGAGGATCAACTTCTTCCGCTCCGGATGTCCACTTCGGTTCCATCGCTGCTCGGCTGAGTGAAGACAAGGTATAATGATCTTCAGGGGATTAGTGTTAGGTTTTTGTAAGGGGGGTTTGGGTTAGATTAGGGGTATGTGGGTGGTAGGTTTTAATGTTGGGGGGGTTGTATTTTTCTTTTACAGGCAAAAGAGCTGTTTTCTTTGGGGCATGCCCCCACAAATGGCCCTTTTAAGGGCTGGTAAGGTAAAAGAGCTTTGAACTTTATTTAATTTAGAATAGGGTAGGACATTTTTTTTTATTTTGGGGGGGTTTGTTATTTTATTAGGGGGCTTAGATTAGGTGTAAGTATCTTAAAATTGTTGTAATATTTTTAACATGTTTGTAACTTCTTTTTTTATTTTTTGTAACTTAGCTTTTTTTATTTTTTGTACTTTAGTTAGTTTATGTAATTGTATTTAATTGTAGTTATTTGTAGGTAGTTTATTTAATTAATTTAATGATAGTGTAGTATTAGGTTTAATTGTAACTTAGGTTAGGATTTATTTTACAGGTAATTTTGTATTTCTTTTAGCTAGGTAGTTATTAAATAGTTAATAACTATTTAATAACTATTCTAACTAGCTAAAATAAATACAAAGTTACCTGTAAAATAAATATAAATCCTAAGATAGCTACAATATAATTATTAATTATATTGTAGCTATCTTAGGGTTTATTTTACAGGTAAGTATTTATTTTTAAATAGGAATAATTTATTAAAGTATAGTGTAGTGTTAGGTGTAATTGTAACTTAGGTTAGTTTTTATTTTACAGGTAAATTTCAGTTTCTTTTAGCTAGGTAAGCTATTAAATAGTTAATAACTAATTAATAGCTATTGTACCTAGTTAAAATAAATTGAAAGGTACCTGTAAAATAAAAATAAATCCTAAAATAGCTAGAATATAATTATTATTTATATTGTAGCTATATTAGGGTTTATTTTAAAGGTAAGTATTTAGTTTTAAATAGGATTCATTTAGTTAATAAGAGTTAATTTATTTAGATTTATTTAATTAATATTTAAGTTAGGGGGGCGTTAGGGTTAGGGTTAGACTTAGGTTTAGGGGTTAATAATTTTATTACAGTGGCGGCGGCGTAGTGGGGGGCAGGATAGGGGTTAATAGGTTTAATATAGGTTGCGGTGGGTTCAGGGAGCGGCGGTTTAGGGGTTAAACTATTTATTTCGTTGCGGAGAGGTGCGGGATCAGCAGGATAGGGGTT
Organism: Bombina bombina; assembly: GCF_027579735.1. Taxonomy (NCBI): domain Eukaryota; kingdom Metazoa; phylum Chordata; class Amphibia; order Anura; family Bombinatoridae; genus Bombina; species Bombina bombina. The sequence goes on from NC_069499.1 coordinate 1,308,888,235, forward strand.
AATAACTTTATAATAGAGGGCGACGGTGTAGGGGGGTCAGGATAGGGGTTACTAGGTATACTGTAGGTGGCAGCGGTGTCCGGGAGCGGCGGTTTAGGGGTTAATACATTTATAAGAGTTGCGGCAGGGTCTAGGAGCGGCGGTTTAGGGGTTAGTAACTTTATTGAGTTGCGGGATGCTCCGGGGGCGCCGGTATAGGGATAGAACAGTGTAGTTTAGTGTGAGTGCTTAGTGACAGGCTAGCAATAAAGCTGGGAAAAAGCCGAAGAGCAGCGAGATCGGATGAGTGATAACTGTCACAGTCCGCTGCTCATCACCCCCGCGGCTTTTTGACAGCTTTATTTGATAACTTAGGCGTATTTTTTCAGGTCCGCGGCGGCAAAGGTAGGCGAGCTTAGGCGGGCGTATTAGGCCGGTGAAACCAGAAAAGTAGACGGCTTGATAACTACCCCCTATAGTTTGACATTTATTTTTGCTAATGTAAAAGTGCAAAAGACAATTTTTTTAGAAAATGCTAAAAAAATGTTACCTGAAATGCTATAAGAATTTTTTTTGTGCAAACACAAACTAATTTGAATCAATGCCAATGTTGTTTTTTGTTATTGAATATTAAATCTGGAATAGATGGTAGCTGTTGGAATACATGGTAGTTGTCAAGTACCATGTTGTTACAATATACTATAATTTTTCTCTATCATTTTTTTTGTGAACTATTTTTTACAGATTTAAATGTATACACAGTAATATAACAGCATAACATAAGCATGTATGGCAAGACTATATCAGTAGAAAAGATTAAATATTGTAAAGAGGGGAAAAAGATAAAAACGGGTTATTTGCCAAAATAAATCTGAAAACTACAGTATATTTTTGCCCAAAAAGAAGGAAAATTCTAGCCCATTATGTAGACAGTAATATATAGGATAAAGCAGACCTACCTAAAGGATAATAAAGAATTGGAAGCAAAGACACTCTACGTTCTGCAAGGTCACCCTGATTGTCTTTCCTGCAGGGTATTTAGAAGCCCCCAAAAATGTCTAATTTATCTTCCTTAATAAAGTGAAACTTTTAAAAAGTGACAGTCCCGGTCATAGAACTCTTCTATTCAGATATGAAAAGGCATGTTATTTGTTTTTAATGAAAGAGATTAAGACACTTAGCACAAGTCACCATCATTTTATATAGGGATAGTTTATATTTACAAGATAAAGAATAATAATGATTATTACCTGGGCTCAGTATGGCTTGATTTCCTTACAGTCCCCCCATATATGACCAAGGGACTCCTCCTGACATTGTCTCCAGCACATCCCAGATATTGAGGAAGAGATATAATTTATTCAGTAAAGGGTAAGATACCATCTCATTTGTCTATATCAATTTTATAGGAAAAGCTAAATACACCCACCTTTCCAAAAATTAAAGCAATTTTTATCTGTGACCAAAAATTCAATATTTCTGGATACTACAGCTATTCAAGCACTGCTCCAAGATGATTAACACTTCTGCCATTACCTGCAGGTACATACTAATTTGGCTTGGACGTTTAATATTAATTAAATGCATGTTTAGGAGAATTTCTTTCTTGAACAGGAAGACTTGTGCTTGAGTAGAACACACTATTATGTAAGGTGAAATGTTAATAATGACTAGGTTTGGCACTCGAATAATTACTTTTCTAATTTGAATGTGATATTAATTCCTCCTTAATGAGAGTTTCCCATCTAGGTTTTGCTACATAATCACATGTGTGTTATCTTAGTAAGTTCCATACTAACTTGTACTGAGCTTTAATTATATTCTTTTCCAGTGTAATTTGGTAATCATTGTCACACCCTCCCTTTTCATGAGCAATTCTTAATTCTGATCTCAAAGCTTCAGTTGCTACGTCGTTCTCGTTTTTGTTTTCCTATTAAGAATCTTGACATGCAATCAAATGTGCAACTCATGTATTTTTAAATACTCCCCCTTTCTATTTTTGCTACTGAAAAATTCATTATGCTTTCCCTCTCCTTTTAGAAAATGTTTATTTATAATGCATCAGATTGCCACATAATCACATTCTGTATTACAATGCAATGTGTTGCTTACTCTTCTTGTATTTAAATAAAAGTTTAAAGCTTTTCATGGCAGCTGGAGTTATGAGATATTCATATATTTGTATGGACTGATGATTTATAAAATATGCACCTAGATAACGAGTTTTGCGTTAGAGGCTATGCAGTGCTAACAAACAGTTTTCCCTCACCGCTCATTTACCTGCAGCGCTGGTATTACGGGTTTTTATAAACCCGTCGTTAAAAGACAAGAAGTGAGCGTTGAGCAAAATTTTGCTCATTACCGCACTCCAATACCAGCGCTGCTCAAGTCAGCAGTGAGCTGGTTGTACGTGCTCGTGCACGATTTCCCCTTAGGAATCAACAGGGAGAGACTGCTGAAAAAAAGTCTAACACCTGCCAAAAAGCAGCGTAAAACTCCCTAACGCAGCCCCGTTGATTCCTATGGGGAAATAAAATTTATGTCTACACCTAACATGAACCCCAAGTCTAAACACCCCTAATCTTACACTTATTAACCCCTTATCTGCTCTCCCCGACATCGCCGCCACCTATATTATATTATTAACCCCTAATCTGCTGCTCCAGACACCGCCGCACCTACATTATAGTTATGAACCCCTAATCTGCTGCCCCCAACATCGCAGACACCTACATTATATTTATTAACCCCTAATCTGCCGCCCCCAATGTCGCTGCCACCTACCTACATTTATTAACAGCCAATCGGATTGAGCTTGCATTCTATTGGCTGTTCCAGCCAATAGGATTTTTTCTACCTTAATTCCGATTGGCTGATAGAATCTAAGGGATGCCATCTTGGATGATGTCACATAAAGGTACCTTCATTCTGTGTTAGTCGTCGGACGAAGAAGATGCTCCTCGTCGGATGTCTTGAAGATGGAGCCGCTCCGCGCCGGATAGATGAAGATAGAAGATACCGTCTGGATGAAGACTTCTGCCCTTCTGGAGGACCACTTCTGCCCGGCTTGGATGAAGACTTCTGCCCGTCTGGAGGATCACTTCGCCCGGGTTGGATGAAGACTTCTCCCGGTAAGTTGATCTTCAGGGGGTTAGTGTTATGTTTTTTTAAGGGTGTATTTGGTGGGTTTTATTTTTAGGTTAGGGACTTTGGGCGGCAAAAGAGCTAACTGCCCTTTTAAGGGCAATGCCCATCCAAATGCCCTTTTCAGGGCAATGGGGAGCTTAGGTTTCTTTAGATAGGTTTTTATTTGGGGGGTTGGTTGTGTGGGTGGTGGGTTTTACTGTTGGGGGGGTTGTTTGTATTTTTTTTTACAGGTAAAAGAGCTGATTACTTTGGGGCAATGCCCCGCAAAAGGCCCTTTAAAGGGCTATTGGTAGTTTGGTTTAGGCTAGGGTATTTTTTTTATTTTGGGGGGCTTTTTTAGTTTAATAGGGCTATTAGATTAGTTGTGATTAGTTTAAATTTCTGTAATTTGTTTTTTATTTTCTGCAATTTAGTGTGGTTTTTTTTGTACTTTAGCTAATTTAATTTAATTTAGGTAATTGTATTTAATTTAGTTAATTTATGTAATTGTATTTAATGTAGGTAATTTATTTAATTGTAGTGTAGTGTTAGGTGTAATTGTAACTTATGTTAGGTTTTATTTTACAGGTACTTTTGTATTTATTTTAGCTAGGTAGTTATTAAATAGTTAATAACTATTTAATAACTATTCTACCTAGTTAAAATAAATACAAACTTGCCTGTAAAATCAAAATAAACCCTAAGCTAGCTACAATGTAACTATTAGTTATATTGTAGCTATCTTAGGGTTTATTTTACAGGTAAGTATTTAGTTTTAAATAGGAATAATTTAGTTAATGATAGGAATTTTTATTTGGATTTCTTTTAATTATATTTAAGTTAGGGGGTGTTAGGGTTAGGGTTAGACTTAGATTTAGAGGTTAATAACTTTAATATAGTGGTGGCGACGTTGTGGGTGGCAGATTAGGGGTTAATAAATGTAGGTAGGTGGCGGCAATGTTAGGGACGGCAGATTAGGGTTAATAATATTTAACTAATGTTTGTGAGGCGGGAGTGTGGTGGTTTAGGGGTTAATATGTTTATAATAGTGGCGGCGACGTTGGGGGAGGCAGATTAGCGGTTTAGAAGTGTAGGTAGGTTGCAGTGACATTGGGGAAGGCAGATTAGGGGTTAATAAATATAATGTAGGTGTCTGGGATTTTGGGGGCATCAGATTAGGGGTTCATAAGTATAATGTAGGTGGCGGCGGTGTCCGGAGCGGCAGATTAGGGGTTAATAATATAATGTAGGTGTCGGCGATGTCGGGGTGGCAGATTAGGGGTTAATAAGTGTATGATTAGGGGTGTTTAGACTCGGGGTTCATGTTAGGGTGTTAGGTGTAGACATAAAATTTATTTCCCCTTAGGAATCAATGGGGCTGCGTTAAGGAGCTTTACGCTGCTTTTTGGCAGGTATTAGACTTTTTTTTCAGCCCGCTCTCCCCGTTGATCCCTATGGGGAAATCGTGCACGAGCACGTTACACCAGCTCACCGCTAACGTGAGCAGCGCTGGTATTGGAGTGCGGTAAGGAGCAAAATTTTGCTCAACGCTCACTTCTTGTCTGGGTTGTGAAAACCCGTAATACCAGCACTGTCTGAAAGTGAGCGGTGAGCATAAACTGCTCGTTAGTACTGCAAAGCCTCTAACGCCAAACTCGTAATCTAGCCGAGTGTGTCTTGCTAAGGAACGTATATTAATTTTTGTATGGGGAGGGGATGCATACATTTCAAAAGAGCACAATAAAATTAGTATTTTAAAAATCATAAAAAATAAATAATTGAACCATTCAAACAAAAATATGCATGAAAAATGGTATTGTTAAGGTACATAAAACATCATAACAAAATTGTATTTTATCAAAAACTTTAAATTACACAGGAATAAATGATATGAAATATGCACAGCGTAAATTTTAATTTAAGTACACTGGATACGCAAACAACACACAGATTAGTACTAATAAGCAAAAATAACAATTGTCATTTTTTGTAAAATGGTTTGAACACACACACAAATATATATATATATATATATATATATATATATATATATATATATGGAAGGGGATACATTATCCCGAAACGTTACACTTTCACAGTAAAGGTTTTTTTAAAAGAACCAGAGAGTGCAAGTTTTTTTTTGTTGCTTTATATACAGTATATATAAACATAAACATCCATACACATAAAAATAAACACACAGCTTTGAATCGTTCCCAGTCCAACACCTTGCCATATTCCATATTATGTTAAAACACTGGTGACACGACATTTAGGGCAAAATTACGAGTAGTGCACTAACAGATATGCGTGAGCAAAAAGGGTTTATTGCGGGTGTTTGCTTGCATTGGGTTTAGCACTTGTATTACAAGTTGAAACTATTGGGTATATGTATCAAGCTCCGAATGGAGCTTGATGCCCCGTGTTTCTGCCGAGCAGGCAGGAGGGACAAGACAGGAACCTAAACGGAAGGCACCACTGCTTGCAAAACCTTTCTCTCAAAAATAGCCTACAAAGAAGCAAAAGTATCAAATTTGTAAAATTTGGAAAAGGTATGAAGCGAAGACCAAGTCGCAACCTTACAAATCTGTTCAACAGAAGCATCATTTTTAAAAGCCCATGTGGAAGCCACCGCTCTAGTGGAGTGAACTGTAATTCTTTCAGGAGGCTGCTGTCCAGCAGTCTCATAAGCCAAACAGATGATGCTTTTCATCCAAAAGGAAAGAGAGGTAGTCATAGCCTTTTGACCTCTATGCTTTCCAGCATAGACAACAAACAAAGAAGATGATTGGCGAAAATCTTTGGTTGCCTGCAAATAAAACTTCAAGGCACGAACCACGTCCAAGTTGTGCAACAGACGGTCCTTCTTAGAAGAAGGATTAGGACACAGAGAAGGAACAACAATTTCCTGATTGATATTCCTGTTAGAAACAACCTTAGGGAGGAACCCAGGTTTGGTACGCAAAACCACCTTATCAGCATGGAAAACAAGATAAGGCAAGTCACATTGTAATGCAGATAGTTCAGAAACTCTTCGAGCTGAAGACATAGCAACTAGAAACAGAACTTTCCAAGATAGAAGCTTAAAATATATGGAATGCATGGGTTCAAACAGAACCCCCTGAAGAACTTTAAGAACTAAATTGAGACTCCATAGCAGAGCAACAGGTTTAAACACAGGCTCAATTCTAACTAAAGCCTGTCAAAAAGCCTGAACGTCTGGGACATCTGCCCGATGCTTGTGCAACAGAATAGACAAAGCATATATCTGTCCCTTTAAGGAACTAGCGGACAATCCTTTCTCCAATCCTTCTTGGAGAAAAGACAAAATCCTAGGAATATTGATCTTACTCCATGAGTAGCCTTTGGATTCACACCAAAAAAGATATTTACGCCATATCTTATGATAGATCTTCCAGGTGACAGGCTTTCAAGCCTGAATCAAGGTATCTATGACCGACTCAGAGAAACCCGCTTTGATAAAATCAAGCATTCAATCACCAAGCAGTCAGTTGCAGAGAAATTAGATTTGGATGCTTGAATGTACCTTGAATCAAAAGGTCCCGTCTCAGTGGCAGAGCCATGGTGGCAGAGATGACATGTCCACCAGGTCTGCATACCAAGTCCTGTGTGGCCATGCAGGCGCTATCAAAATCACCAAACCTCTCTCCTGTTTGATTCTGGCAATCAGACGTGGAAGGAGAGGGAATAGTGGAAACACATAAGCCAGGTTGAACGTCCAGGGTACTGCTAGAGCATCTATCAGTACTGCCTGAGGATCCCTTGACCTGGATCCATAACGGGGAAGTTTGGCGTTCTGATGAGACGCCATCAGATCCAATTCTGGTGTGCCCCATAGCTGAACCAGTTGAGCAAACACCTCCGGATGGAGCTCCCACTCCCCCGGATGAAAAGTCTGACGACTTAGAAAATCTGCCTCCCAGTTCTCCTGATGATTGATATAAGCTACAGTTGTGATGGTGTCCGACTGAAACCTGATGAATCCGGCCGAAGCCAGCTGAGGCCACGCTTGAAGAGCATTGAATATCGCTCTTCTTAATTCCAGAATATTTATCGGTAGGAGGGCCTCCTCCTGAGTCCACAAACCCTGTGCTTTCAGGGAATTCTAGACTGCACCCCAGCACAGTAGGCTGGCGTCCGTCGTCACAATAACCCATGCTGGCCTGCGGAAATACGTTCCCCTGGACAGGTAATCCTGTGACAACCACCAAAGAAGAGAGTCTCTGGTCTCTTGATCCAGATTTATCTGCTTGGCGTTGCTTGTGCGGGCGTAACTGGTTGTGACACTTGGGGAGAACTAGATGGCGAAACCTGATTTCCTTCTGTCTGAGAATCAATTAATGTCAAATTCTTATAAGTCAAAATATGCTGTTTGCAATTTATAGACATTTCAGTACAATTGGGACACATTCTTAGAGTGGGTTCCACAATGGCTTCTAAACAAATTGAACAATGAGTTTCCTGTTTTGATTGAAGATAAAATAAAACTAACAGTTTAACACCTCTTCTCTTTACCCTTCCTGCTTAGAGCCAGCAAAGAGAATGACTGGGGGGGTGGAGTTAAGGGGGGAGCTATATAGACATCTCTGCTGTGGTGCATTCTTTGCCACTTCCTGTCAGGAAGGACAATATCCCACAAGTTAGGATGAATCCGTGGACTCGGTACATCTTGCAAAAGAAAGCATATTTAGGCAATATTCATATTTAAAAATGTTATAATGTGTATTTACTGTAATTTTTTCACATTGCAATGTTTTGCACATAGCAGAATATGTTATAAGTATTTTTACATATATATTCCTATGTATATCTGTATATATCGATATATATATATATATATATATATTTTTTTTTTTTTACCAAAGTACCATTGGATATATGTAGGAATATGTATTTATAAATAGAACATATTCTGCTATGTGAAGAACACTGGAATGTGAAATATTAACAATTTCATGTTGGGTTAACGCATTTAAGAATACACAATCGACTTTATGCGTGCGTAGGGTGTTAGGTTTTTATCTACTTTTTTGGCTCCATTGATTTCTATGGGGGAATATGTTAACACAATTGCAATATTTGAAGTTTTTCATTTTGCTCACATCAGGTTAGAGCATAAGCAAAAACGTTTTACTTTCAACTTGTAACCCAAGTGCTATGTGACGCTTATTTCTAGCAGAGTTAGCATGCAAACAGGAGCTTTAAATACTGCTTCGCTTGTAATCTGGTGCTTAGTTTTTAAGATTTTCAAAAAAATACCTCTGTTCTTCACTGAAAAGAAAATGTTATTTTTATTTTATTTATTTTTTAGATATATGTATTTATATATCTATGTCTGTTTTTTGCTTCAAAAATACTGTTTTAACACAGCTATCCTTTTAACAGGATTATAGCAGCAAATCAGAAATCAGATAGATTTCTGGTTGCTGCATTGATAAAGCTATTTTCAAGCTATTTTCAAGGTTAAACCAAAATTCATTAAAATTATGGGGGGGAGATAAAAAATTGAAACTTAAATCCTCCATGTCTCAAAATTAAATCAATGTAAATATTTGCTAAGGAAATTAGCATATCTAGGCAAGAATCCCTGCTTGCTTTGTCCCCAGAAATAACTCATATACAATGTTACCAATGCATAAGAGAATTCTGGGTAAGCTATGCAAATTAGATATGCAAATTTTAATTTCAGTTTTTTATCCCCCCCCCCCCATAATTTTAATGAATTTTGGTTTAACCTTGAAAATAGCTTTATCAATGCAGCAACCAGAAATCTATCTCCTACTGATGAGTTCCAAATAGAATGAAACAGGCTGTCTAGGAGTGATTTCTGACTTGCTGCTATAATCCTGTTAAAAGGATAGTTGTGTTAAAACAGTATTTTTGAAGCAAAAAAAATTGAGAATTTGCATATCTAATTTGCATAGCTTACCCAGAATTCTCTTGTGCATTGGTAACATTGTATATGAGTTATTTCTGGGGACAAAGCAAGCGGGGATTCTTGCCTAGATGTGCTAATTTCCTATGTAAATATTTACATTGATTTAATTTTGAGACATGGAGGATTTCAATTTCAGTTTTTTATCTCCCCCCATAATTGTAATTATATATATAATGAATGAATATATACATATATATACATACAAATACATTTTTTTTATGAGTAAAGAACAAAGGTATTTAATCTATTTCTTAATGCTTTAGTACACTTTAGGCTTAATTCACCTTTGAATTAGCACTTGAGTGAAAGTCAGAACAAAGTTTTGTAGCTCACCTCATTGAATTCTATGAAGTAAGGGAGTTAGTGTTGCTGTGCTATCTGACTTCCAGATGTTAGTACGCCTAAGCCTTCTACTGGAGCACAACTATTTTACTTTGAACTTGTAATATGAGCGCAAGTATTAGAGCACCATTGATTTAACTTGAAAGGCGTTAGTGCTCAATAAAGCTAATATTTTTGCACTAATCTAGACCTCCTGGCTTTATTTATCAAGTTGCAAGAGCAGCTTCAGTCTCCCAGCATTTCACGCACGCATTAGCGAGCCTGAAACACTAGTTAAGTAGCAGCAGTCTTAAGACCTCTGCTACTTAATCTCTCCAGCACATTGTGCAATGTTAGATATGAGCAGCGGATACTACCTGCTCACCGTGAGAATGAATGGACAAGGTTCAGGACAGCGAACCTTGTCCGCCTGCCAATTGATAAATAGATCCCTATGTGTTTATATTATATAATGCTACCTTTTCTCAGTATTTAATATAAAATTTGCCAACCATTATAAAGACTGTTTTAATACGTGCAAAAATAACTTTTGTAAAATGTTATTATGGCTGTCTCAATTACCCTAATCCCACCCAATGAAAGGGGTCTTCCTATAAACCTCGTCACTTGGCAAATTATCAGCCAAGTGGACTTATAATGAATTTAATGTAAAATATATATACAGCTTACCAATAACAAATACAGAAACTGATAGTTCATAATAAGCATAACATAATTTAAAAAATACTAGTACTCTAGATATAAAATAAAGTCCAATATTAGATATGAACTGTGGTTCTTAAGCAGATATAAAAAAAGAACTTTACTTAGACAGCCATATCCTATTTTCTATCTTTTGCTTGATATTCATCTTTTAGAGTCTTCAATACGTTCCTCTCCAGGTGGGACTTAAAAATATCCATGTTGGACAGATTCAGTATTAGTACTTCTCTTTTGAATGTTATGTATTTCCCAACAAGATAATTTATGGTGTTTCTCACTAAAAGCAAAGACTAGCATGTCAGTGGGGGGTTCTCCATTATTAACTTATCATATAGTGATAGTGTGAATTACTAAACAGAAACCCTATAATTTCCTTGTGCAAAAGCCTTTCTAGTTCTGTGGGGGTTGATTTTAGGTGACAGCAAGTGAAGCAATAGAGTCATCATCAGCTAAATCAGACTAAATGGAGCGTGTTTTGCCACTGTTTGTGACGTGTGGAAGAGAACTGGTAAATGATCAACAGTAAATCATCCATGGAAATAGCACAAAGTGCTGAAATTTACCAAAATAAGTTACTCTATGAGAGTATTAAAGATTATAAAATATATTAATGAGGTGTTTTTAAAAGGACATTAAACACAACACTATAATTACTCATAAACTATCAATAAATTAAAATAAAACATCATTATAATATACAGGGATTCTTTTTTTTGCCTCTTTTGCTTAAAATTTGTTTTGTTCTCCTCACTATTGAGGGTCTTGGGTGCCTCCATCATTCCAAAAATGTTAATATTTACCTGAACATGCAACAGTCTGTTGTTTGGCTAAATTAGTGCACAAGGTCATTAACCTCAGCAAAGGACAACAAGTCCATGTATTCCACTTGTAAGGGAAGAATTCCTATACTGCTCTTGATTTTTAAACTATAAATTGTGTTTAAAAAATGATGGTATGAAATGATTTTACAACATTGGGCTCCATTTAAGAAAAGCTGGACAGACAATGGCAGACAACTTCGCCCCTATCCATCCAGCATCACAACCAGCAATGTGCTGCCCACATTTATTATTGCACAATCCACTGCTTCTGCAGTGCCGACCCCTGCTGGCCGCAAACAAGCATGGTCTGTCAATCTCCCCAGTTGGAGAAGTCTCTGGGTGGATTGAGCAATACCACTTTACATGGTGTGTGGCAGGTTAAGGTCTGATAACCTGTCATGGAACTTGGAGGAGTTCCCTTACCCAGGGGTCACAGAATCCAGCAGCGGGTGTCCTTGCGGCTTTCCCGCAATGCCGTCATGGTGGACGGGGTCGCGTCCTCATGTATGCGGGTGCATGGCTTGGTGTTCATACAGGCGTTGGCGCACTGGGGGATTCTGGATAGCTGTAAAGGTACCTGTATAGTGTATCTGGCTGATTACACTATATTTAATGAGTCCATGGAGGAAGATGATCTTTATGCAAGGAAATTGACTTATGCTCCTGGTGTTTGAGCTGTAATGCAAATCAAAGACGGGTATCCTTTCAGTCAGTGACCGATATCCTTGAGATGAAAAGGTCACTTGTCCTTCGGTTTTTCCTTTGGCAGTTTTAGACTTGCAGTTCAAAAGATTATCTGTGGCTTCCAACAGAATAGTAGTTTCTTCTTTCGTTCAGTGACCGATTGCTTGTTGTTATTATAGAAGCTCCACCTAGGAGAGTCTTTGGCAGCTAAGAATTTTTTACGGTCCAACTTTTTGGGTAGCCACTGATAATATTAGCCTTACATTGCAGTTTGGTCGTCTGGAGTGTAGGTTGGTAAGGCACCTTACTTTTTAGTTGAAGTGGCACTCGCTTTCGTGGCAGTTAGTCTCACCGGACTTTGAAGAAAGTTTAGTTCTTGCAAAAAGAACACAAAGGGCTCCAATGGTTCCTTGTTCACCACAATCAATGCGGCTTTAGCTCTGGTGTCAACGCGTTTCGGCTGGGCAGCCTTTCTCAAGATACCAGTGAGGTGGATTCTTCGCTATTTAAAGCCCAGAAACAGCTACACCGGAAACCCCTCCCATTTACTTCCGGTGGGAGGGGTTAAAGCCGCATTGATTGTGGTGAACAAGGAACCATTGGAGCCCTTTGTGCTCTTTTTTGCAAGAACTAAACTTTCTCCAAAGTCCGGCGAGACTAACTGCCATGAGACCGACTGCCACTTCACATAAAAAGTAAGGTGCCTTACCAACCTACACTCCAGACGACCAAACTGCAATTTAAGGCTAATATTATCAGTGGCTACTCAAAAAGTCGGACCGTAAAAAACTTCTTAGCCGCCAAAGACTCTCCTAGGTGGAGCTACTATAATAACAACAATCGATCGGTCACTGACCGAAAGAAGAAACTACTATTCTGTTGGAAGCCACAGATAATCTTTTGAACCGCAAGTCTAAAACTGCCAAAGGAAAAACCGAAGGACAAGTGACCTTTACATCTTAAGGATATCGGTCACTAACCGAAAGGATACCGTCTTTGATTTAAGATTCCAAGGTCTGAAGAATCGGTTACCGCATTACAGCTCAAACACCAGGAGCATAAGTCAATTTCCTTGCATAAAGATAATCTTCCACCACGGACTCATTAAATATAGTGTAATCAGCCAGATACACTATACAGGTACCTTTACAGCTATCCAGAAATTTATAAAAGACGAGACACATCGATCTTATATAAGGAACATTAAGACAGCATGAAGTGTATAATAATGCTTTGAAAGTTACTGTGTCTTAAAATACAAATATTAGCAACTTTTCAGCTACTTTTCAGCTATTTTTAGCAACTCTGTACAACATTACTAAGAAAGTCGATGTGTATATAAACAGTCTCCGGACACAAATAGTAGACTTGTTTTTAGCAATTTTAAAGTACAACTGTATAAACGCTTTGATAAATTACTTTACATTTTATCCAGATATAGTATTAATAGACACCATTATCAGTTTTTAATAATGTTGGAATTTATTTTTATTTGACTATTTTTACGAATGTACCAATAAAGGAGCTTGTTTAATTACAATATCATCTGTTTAGCGCTCATTCTTTCCAAAAGGAATATAAATTAGAGGACAATAAACCACTTTTTAAAAATATTATTTTAAATTTTACACTTGTTTTAAACTCTATTGGGAATAGCAATCCGTATTTCTCCACCTTAAACCACTATTTACTTGCAAAAAGTTTGGGATAACGTTTTCTTAAAGGTGAGCCAGATTCCCCACTGATCAGACAGTCTTCTCCAAACCCATTTTTCTGAGGCAACAGCATTGCCTTCATCTCCACCAACACACCCCCACGTTTTCATGAAGTTGCTGCTTCTGAATCTACAATTGCCATGCCTGAAACGTTTTCCAGCAAAAGGGAAGAATATTGTACCTTTAGTACATACTGTGAGCTACTATTTTCTATGAAGCCACATACTTACCCATCCTGGACCTCCACAAACATGGGCCCATCAGCTGCTCCATAAAAATAGCCCAGTGCTGTCTACATGGGAGTCATTTGTGGCCGCAATGAGCCCCTTATATGCTGACCCTCTATGTTCATCTATGGCGCGTAATGCCCTTCGTTCTTTACACCAGGGAAGGCATCCTGTGGAGGATTATATTGCTGAATTTTGTGAATTAGCTCCTGATATTGCCCTAAATGATGTGGCCTTGATTGATCAGTTCCGTATTGATCTAAATGATTATTTAAAAGATGAATAACTGCCACTCTAGAAGAATTAATTATTTCAGTTGCTAAATTAGATCAACGCTATTGTTGTAGAAGGGTCTACTGAGTCACAGATTACTTAAAATTCATTATTAACCCTTATTATTTCCTTTCTACTCAAAGTTCTCTCATAGATGGCATCAAGCGATCTAATAGAAATGTTCAGAGGGAAGCAATACATCTGCCATTTATTCAGGATCTCCAATATCATCAACAACGGATACATTTTCCTCCTGCTCATTGCCTGAAAGTGATGCAACACCATCATGACAGCGCCATGGCTGGACATCCTGGAGTTTAAAATACTACAGAAATAATACAACATAATTTTTTGTGGCCCTCCTTATTTACCGATGTTCACTCTTTTGTATTGTCTTGTTACACATTTGCATGCAATAAACGCCCCACTAAGAATGGAGAGACTTATCTATGGATTACATTGTAGACTTAACTCCTTCTCAAGGTCATACTATTATAAATGTAGTTTTTGACAGATGTACCAAGATGTCACACTTCATTCCTGTTCCTTATTTACCTACAGCACAACAAACATCTGTCCAATTTATACAACATGTGTTTCATCTAACCCTAACCCTACCTCGTACCATAGTATCTGATCATGGGTCTCAATTCAGGACTCATTTCTGTCACTGCTTGTGCATCACCCGGAGCCTGTCTTCAGCTTATCATCCCCAATCTAATGGGCAAACAGAGAGGACAAACCAGACTCTTGAAAAGTATCTGCACTGTTTTTCTTCATATCTGCAATATGATTGGATGGATCTTCTGCCTTTTGTAGAATTTGCGTATAACAACCACCAAAGTGCTTCCAGCGGTTTCTCACCCTTCTTCTCAAATTATGGATACCATCAGAAAACGCTGCCCGATCTACCATCCGTTACGCCTGTATCTGAGTTGTCTTCTTGCCTATGCACTCTTTGTTCACAGCTTTGCTCTCTAGTCTGATAATTAACTACCACCCAGGTGCACAAAAACATCAAGCCGATAAACTGAGGACTCCTGCTCCTATGCATCAATTTGGGAAGAAAGTTTGGCTTTCAACTGAACACATCCATCTTTCTTGTCCCACTAAGAAATTCGGTCCTCGTTTTATTGGTCCATTCATTATATTCAAAATAAATAGTCCTGTTGCCGTCAGGCTTCTACTGCCTTCTCAATATAAGATTCATCCAGTCTTTCACATCTCTTTACTCAAACCATGGTTTAAGAACCACTTCCCTAATCATGAACCCACTCCTCCTCCACCTATCCAAGTCCAGGACAATGATGAATACAAAGTACAGGAGATCCTGGATTCCAGGAGGAGATGTGGCAGACAAGATTATCTAGTTCACTGGATAGGTTACGGTCCTGAGAAGTATTCTTGGGAGTTTGTTGGTGATCTCCACACTATTCCCAAGGTACACGCTTTTCATCTGAGACATCCTAACAGGCCTTCCCCTGTTCGCGCCCGGAGATCATACCTTGGTAGGGGGTACTGTCACGTAACCGGGAGGGGATCCCTTACCTGGGGGTCACTGAATCTAGTGGCAGGTGTCTTCACGGCTTCCCAGCGCAACAGTCATGGCCTGCCCTCATGTACGCGTGACTCGCTGTTTGTGCAGGCATTGGCGCAGGTGCTGGGTTGTGCGTGCACATGCCCCAAGGGCACGCACATGCTCTCCTGATGTCAAGGCAGTGCGGGAAGAGTTCAGAGGTCACTTCCCTATCAGCTGAATCTTCTATTGGCTCCTAAGGTTTTATATTCCATGTTTTTATGGCAGTAGGGGCGTTCCTGGTTCTTATGGGCCTATAAAGCCCAGACAGTCCTCTAGCTCAGTGCTCGGTTATTCTGCCTGTTTTCCAGAGACTAAGCCTTTTTCTTTGTACTTGTTCCTGAGTCCTTATCCAGTTACTGACCTCCCGGCTTTTGACCCTTGGCTACTCAATTGACCTTGCTTCTTTGCTGCCTGCCCTGACCATGAATACTCTGACCAAGTCTCTTATATTTTCCTTGTCTGCTTTGATGTCTTGGAACTTTATTCCTAATTTATTTATTATCTTTTCTTTTGTCCCTCTTCCCACTTTACATAACCACTGCTTTTTACCTCTCGGTTGCAGGCTCCCTCATCCATGCTTTCAGCCAATGGCACAAAGGCACAGCTTCTTAAATGGAGCCTACTGGAGCATAATCAATAGCGCAATCAATAGACTGGGATGGGTATATGTTCTGTATATAAGAAGTGTTTTATGCTTAAGTTTCATTGACATAATATAACATAGAACTAAATGAAGAACTCCCCTACTTGAGTAGATTTTTTTCACTCCATTGGAATAATGTGTGTGCACCTCCATTGAAATCTATTATGTAAAGGAATTGAGCTCCCCCTCTATCCAACATGCCGATGTTATTGCACACAAGAATATTGCTCTATGTGTTCACACATACAGCGGTGGATGCTTATTAGCCAGTGAACAATTTGTGAGATTATTTTATTTTTGTTTAAAGTGCAAATATTGCTAAAAACATTCTTACACAAGAGTTAGAAATAGTTTAGCCCAAAAGTGGTACATTTTGTATTCTATCTTTTTAGTTATAATACATTTGCTCAAGTACTGTATATATTTATTAAATTATTATCATAAGCTATTAAAGTAAAAATGCAGTCAATATACAGTCTAAAGTATAACCCAAAACATGCAATTTGTTATAATTTTTTTTTCTGCCATCCTGTTCATCATTGATCCAGCTTTTTTTTTTTTTTTTTTTTAACAAGCACAGAAGCAATATTTCTTTATTCCTATGTACATACAATTTTGAAGTAAGTTTACGATTTTTATAGTAAATCAAAAGGTCTGTCTGTTGTAGTCTAGAAAGTCTTTGCAAAAATAAACATCAATTTAAAAGTCACTATTTAAAAAAATAAATGCCAAGGCTCATCATGAAAAAAAAAAGAAAAAAAAAAATGTAGAAATCATTTTTTTTTTTAAATTAACCTAAGATTATATATTAGAATATTATTCTGAATGCCAGATAGAAAGGGGCTCATTGTTTAGTTTTGATGGACAGTTAATTTATAAAAGGTATTTTTCATTATATTTTCGGTAACTGCCATATCACACTACATTCTTGTCAAAGCAAATTTGTGCCAAATACAAATTCAGTGTTTATTTCTCAATAAATATGTTGGAAGGAGAATGTGGGGATGGAGTCACAAGGTCAGCAATATAAGTAGGCAGAAGGGATCTTGCATTAATGCTGCACTCAGAAGCGAACAGTGATGCACGTCTCACTAAAGTGTCATCACACCGTGAAAGAGTATTACCTTAATCTGCTGTTCATTTTCTCTATTTTTTTGTTTAAATTAACAGATTCCCCTTTATGAATGCAATGCAACATTTTTATGCTGAAAATGTTCACTCATTTGATTATGTACATAACTATCTTTACAGCTATAAATCCCTGTAACCAGCAGACTTAGGCTATAAAACTATTCCTTATGACAATTTCTTTTGAATCTCTATTTCTTTACAGAATCCAGAAATGCTGCGAATCAATGGCTGGCAATTTGCAGCCTTTTAAAAACATTGCATTGCTTTTCATTATCTTTCTAGGGAGTAAGGGACAAGCACATGTTTTAAACATAAGGGGCCAGATTACGTGTGGAGTGCAACCGTTTGTACACGAACGATAATGGGTATACGAGTTGAAAGTAAACACGCAATCACAATTTATACTAGTGATTACAGCGACTTCAAATCGCTGGTTAACTGTTTTGCAAAGTGTCTGAAAATACATAAAAAATACATTACACTTACACTTCTAATAATACAATCTAATAAAATTATTAAAAAAAAAATATTGCACACAGAAGTTATATAGGATCAAAGATAGGAGTTCTGAGGTGTTAGAAAAAAAAAGCAGGCAAAGGGCTTTAACAATGAGACACATACATATACATCTCTAAATATCTATCTATATATATATATATATATATATATATATACATATATATATATATATGTATTTATATGTGTAAATATGTATTTACAGACATAGATACACATATAAATATATACAGTATGTACACATATATACAGATATAAATGTGTGCATGTTACATGAAAACATGTAAAAGAATATTTATGTAAGATTCATTTTTATTAAAGGTTTTAATTATGTATTTAGTGTAAATATTTTACATTCCACTCTTCTGCACATAGCAGGATATGTTCTATGCATTTGTAAATAGATATTCCTGTATACTGTATACATGTATATATATATATATAGTCGAGAAAGATACGGAGGGGACGCAAATGCTAATTGAACTAGGGCCTAAAAATAAATAGGCGTAATAACCGTATAATACAGTACACAGTGGTGCAGACCCTTAGGGGATATATGTCATGAGAGTTTAAGAGAAGATACCAGGAATGAAATCCTGGTGTATAAAGACAGGGAATTCAGCACTCTTTTAATAAAGCTCAGAAATTAAATTTCAAATATAAATATTAAGTTTTTATTGTTCATGATAAAGTAGTTCTCCACACCGGGGGAGCACAGCCCAGCATCAGATACTTAGCAGCAAAGTTATAAGTGAAAAATACACATATATAAGCCAAGTGATAAAAAGATATATAAAAAACTGTAGAACCTGACCGGTCAGGGGCACACACCAATAAGGCAATAAGAATAATAATATGATGTAAACGCATTTATGTCACTGTAATTGTCAGAGTATTGTTATAGCCTACTACACCCTGCTGCGCACAGAACCTCTTGTGGGTACAGTGATGAGGTATATCCTGGGCAGGATAACAATTGGGATCTAAGGGGCTTAGTACAACCACAGTGAAATAAGTATGGAAAATGAGTCGTATGCTTTCTTACAATCAACTCAAAAGCAACAACTTATGACAGGTACAAGGATTATTTGTATACACAGAGAGTTCACCTTAAGTCTAACTACTCCCGGCTGCACACAGCACCCCTTATAGTAGAGGTATAATGCTAGGCAGGTACATATAGGGATCTAAGTAGACAGAGGTGTGCAATCTGGATATGTACATAGCAAGTCGTGCATATAGAGCTCTACAGAGACAAATTTAAATATACAAATAGCGACATTCAATGTGTCGTTTTATGCATACCCCATATTCAGAATCATAGATTTATTGCAGAGTCTTAAAGCAAAAGGTAAGTAGCATGCAGTTAGTAGGCGTAAGCAACAGACAGGTTAATCTGTGTTGGCTCTTATTGCAAGCATTCATATACTCCTGAATACTGCTCATCCAGCTTATGTTAGCAGTGAACGACATGTACATATATCAATAACTGTCAAAAAGTTCCAACATTACAAGTAAGAAAATCCCCCGACAGGGAAACCAGTATGATAGCTGGATACTTCACTCCTTGTATGTTAGCAACAAAAAGTTCATACGACCTTGTTTGTTTCTAAATTTTCCATGTGACCAAGAAACTCCGCTTGTATCTGTGCCACAAATGCTTTCTGTTCCATCCGCTGAATTAATGCAGGTATCGTCTGCTCCAAACACGGTTTTTCATTTTTCATAACCAGCATCAGACAAAAGCAAAACTGGCGTGTGTCACATGACTGATGCGCGTTTCACCCGCTCATCTGGGATTCAGACCAGGCTTCGTCAGGGCGTGATTCAACTTTAGTTCTTGTGTCTTACTTTATACTCTACGTTTATAGCGCCTCTGCTGGAAGGTGAAAAGATGACATAACAGACTACTAAAAAGCCTATTACTATTTCTTATACAGATAAATATAATTACTTGTATACAAAGTGTAAATCAGTAATGACTCATGTAATTGTCAATAATCAACTAAAAACAAAGCCTAATATCCTCACTTGATTATAAGCTTAAAATAACATGTATCATAGTTTTATTTTTCTCCTTTCACTAGTATCGATCTCAATTTTAAAGAAATAAATACATAAGGGTAATTCATAGGAAGCAGGCCATATCCAGCTTATCATTAAGCCCATTTAAGAATTGTGTCTCCAAGATCGAGATCCACCTGCATTCCTTCCTTAAAAGGGCCTTGTCATTATCTCCACCTCTTCCATTCATAATGCCTCTATCTATACCCACAAATCTTATCGAATCAGGGTTACAATCATGAACTAGCTCAAAGTGTCTGGCCACATTGCTCTTTTGATTTTTTTTTATATATCTTTTTATCACTTGCTTATATATGTGTATTTTTCACTTATAACTTTGCTGCTAAGTATCTGATGCTGGGCTGTGCTCCCCCAGTGTGGAGAACTACTTTATCATGAACAATAAAAACTTAATATTTATATTTGAAATTTAATTTCTGAGCTTTATTAAAAGAGTGCTGAATTCCCTGTCTTTATACACCAGGATTTCATTCCTGGTATCTTCTGTTAAACTCTCATGACATATATATATATATATATATATATATATATATATATAAACATATATATATATATATATATATATATATATGTGTGTGTGTGTGTGTGTGTATTTATGAATAAATAGAACATATTCTGTAATGTGAAGAACATTGGAATATGAAATAATATTTTTTTCATGTCGGGTTAACGCAAATGAGAATATCAAACGAATTTGCTTATTAAATATATATATATATATACTGTATATATATATATATATATACAGGGAGTGCAGAATTATTAGGCAAATTAGTATTTTGACCACATCATCCTCTTTATGCATGTTGTCTTACTCCAAGCTGCATAAGCTCGAAAGCCTACTACCAATTAAGCATATTAGGTGATGTGCATCTCTGTAATGAGAAGGGGTGTGGTCTAATGACATCAACACCTTATATCAGGTGTGCATAATTATTAGGCAACTTCCTTTCCTTTGGCAAAATGGGTCAAAAGAAGGACTTGACAGGCTCAGAAAAGTAAAAAATAGTGAGATATCTTGCAGAGGGATGCAGCACTCTTAAAATTGCAAAGCTTCTGAAGCGTGATCATCGAACAATCAAGCGTTTCATTCAAAATAGTCAACAGGGTCGCAAGAAGCGTGTGGAAAAACCAAGGCGCAAAATAACTGCCCATGAACTGAGAAAAGTCAAGCGTGCAGCTGCCAAGATGCCACTTGCCACCAGTTTGGCCATATTTCAGAGCTGCAACATCACTGGAGTGCCCAAAAGCACAAGGTGTGCAATACTCAGAGACATGGCCAAGGTAAGAAAGGCTGAAAGACGACCACCACTGAACAAGACACACAAGATGAAACGTCAAGACTGGGCCAAGAAATATCTCAAGACTGATTTTTCTAAGGTTTTATGGACTGATGAAATGAGAGTGAGTCTTGATGGGCCAGATGGATGGGCCTGTGGCTGGATTGGTAAAGGGCAGAGAGCTCCAGTCCGACTCAGACGCCAGCAAGGTGGAGGTGGAGTACTGGTTTGGGCTGGTATCATCAAAGATGAGCTTGTGGGGCCTTTTTGGGTTGAGGATGGAGTCAAGCTCAACTCCCTGTCCTACTGCCAGTTTCTGGAAGACACCTTCTTCAAGCAGTGGTACAGGAAGAAGTCTGCATCCTTCAAGAAAAACATGATTTTCATGCAGGACAATGCTCCATCACACGCGTCCAAGTACTCCACAGCGTGGCTGGCAAGAAAGGGTATAAAAGAAGAAAATCTAATGACATGGCCTCCTTGTTCACCTGATCTGAACCCCATTGAGAACCTGTGGTCTATCATCAAATGTGAGATTTACAAGGAGGGAAAACAGTACACCTCTCTGAACAGTGTCTGGGAGGCTGTGGTTGCTGCTGCACGCAATGTTGATGGTGAACAGATCAAAACACTGACAGAATCCATGGATGGCAGGCTTTTGAGTGTCCTTGCAAAGAAAGGTGGCTATATTGGTCACTGATTTGTTTTTGTTTTGTTTTTGAATGTCAGAAATGTATATTTGTGAATGTTGAGATGTTATATTGGTTTCACTGGTAAAAATAAATAATTGAAATGGGGATATATTTGTTTTTTGTTAAGTTGCCTAATAATTATGCACAGTAATAGTCACCTGCACACACAGATATCCCCCTAAAATAGCTATAACTAAAAACAAACTAAAAACTACTTCCAAAACTATTCAGCTTTGATATTAATGAGTTTTTTGGGTTCATTGAGAACATGGTTGTTGTTCAATAATAAAATTAATCCTCAAAAATACAACTTGCTTAATAATTCTGCACTCCCTGTATATATATATATATATATATATATATATATATATATATATATATATATATATATATATATATATATATATATATATATTGAATATCTATATGATAGTGTTGATGTAAAAATATATCTATACCTATATAACTTTTTACTTTTAACTCGTAATACAAGCATATCCAACGCTCGCAAAAAGCCTCTGTCTAGCGATGTTAACGTGGGACAAGAGCACTAAATATCACTTCACTTATTATATAGCCCTTTAAGAAAGGTATTTGTAATCTGCTTCCATTTTTATATTTTATATGCTGCAGTTTGCAAAAAGTTGTCATCATGATCAAAAGTGTTCAATTTAGGGTACATTAAAGTTATTCTCTAAATATGCTTTAGAAATGAATTACTGTGTTAAAAAAGGTCTGTATTCAAAACATTTAATACTGTCCTTTTGTTAGCACAATTTGCAATATTTTATTAAAATGCCTTTATATCCTGTAGCATTAAAGGCCATTATAATTGAAAAATTACATGCTCTAATCTATAAGAGCATTTCCTTTTAAGACTATTGACCCTTCAGCACTGTGTGTGCTCTTATGGAGTTTGTAATATTTTGACTATAATGGCCCTTTAAGTAGAGAGTTAGACATTATATGATAGGCAATTTGTATGCTATATTTGCTTCAGAACTTGGCAGCCCCACTCTAGTAGGGCAGACATTTCAATAACTGATTTGTGACAAAGGTGGCATCCTATAACTGAGAACTTCAGTATAACCCATTGTACGGCCAATGTTTGTCTACGGAGATTTCATGGTCATGTGCTTGGTTTTATGCACCTGTTAGCAATGGTTGTGGCAGAATCACCTGAACTCAATAATTAGTACTAGTAAATCTAATTCCTAAGTCCCTAGAAATCCTATATATTTGTCCAATAATAAAGCTGATGCATCAAAAAATGATTAACAATTCTTTAAAAATTAAATAAATAAATAAATAATTGACATTTTCATATAACTGAAGAAAATCAAAACAAAACAAATAAGCATATCTGAAACTGATATAATTTAAACAACACAACAACTATTATGTCTCCCATTTATTAAGGTCCATGTGAGCAATATTTCCAGACAGGGAACTGTTTGTATTCTTTTGGGGCTGCTGGAACATAACATTGCACAAGCAAATGCAGCATGTGAGTCATCCCAGATAATTGAGTCCAGATTGTTTCACATCCGCAACCTCTGAGGCTATGGACAGACTAAATGCAGTGAAAGCTATGGTGGCACTCATGACTAGAGGGGAGGCAGGAAATAAAATAAAATAAAATGTATTTAGTATTTAATGTTCCTTTAAGTTTATAATCAAAATACCGAATTAGACACTTGCATTAGACACTTGCTGACATTTCACTTTATTACTAAACTAGTCCTAAAGCCTGTGTACAAGAGCAAATTTTTTAAAATACCGCAGTTCCAACCCTTGCTCCCTCTCTCTCCCCCTCTCTTTTGCGCTCTCTCTCTCCCGCCTCTCTTTTGAGCTCCCTCTCTTCCTCCTCTTTTGGGCTCTCTCTCCCCCTCTTTTGCTCTCTTTTCCCCCTCTTTTGATCTCTCTCTCTCCCTATTTTGCTCTCTCTCCCCTCTTTTGCTCTCTCTCTCTCTCCCCTCTTCTGCTCTCTCCCCTCTCTTTTACTCTCTCTCTCCCTCTCTCCCCCTCTTTTGCTCTCTCTATCCCCCTCTCTTTTGCTCTCCCCCTCTTTTGCTCTCTCTCTTCCCCTCTTTTGCTCTCTCTCCCCCTCTTTTGCTCTCTCTCTCCCCCTCTTTTGCTCTCTCTCTCCCCTCTTCTGCTCTCTCTCCCCCTCTTTTGCTCTCTCTCCCCTCTCTCTCTCTCTCTCTCTCTCTCTTCCTCTCTCTCTATCTATCTCCCTCTTCTGCTCTCTCCCTTCTCTTTTGCTCTCTCTCCCCCTCTCTATTGCTCTCTCTCCCTCTCTCTTTTGCTCCCTCTCTCCCCCTCTCTTTTGCTCTCTCTCCCCTCTCTTTTGCTCTCTCTCCCGTCTCTTATGCTCCCTCTCCCCTCTCTTTTGCTCTCTCTCTCCCCCTCTTTTGCTCTCTCTCTCCCCCCTCTCTTTTGCTCTCTCTCTCTCCCCCTCTCTTTTGCTCTCTCTCTCCCCCTCTCTTTTGCTCTCTCTCTCCCCCCTCTTTTGCTCTCTCCCTCTCTCTTTTGCTCTCTCTCTCCCCCTCTCTTTTGCTCTCTCTCCCCCTCTCTTTTGCTCTATCTCCCCCTCTCTTTGCTCTCTCTCTCCCCCCTCTTTTGTTCTCTCTCCTCTCTCTCTCTCTCTCTCTCTCTCTCCCCCCTCTCTTTTGCTCTCTTTCCCCCCCTATTTTGCTCTCTCTCCCCCTCTCTTTTGCTCTATCCCCCCTCTTTTGCTCTCTCTCCCCCTCTCTTTTGCTCTCTCTCTCCCCTCTCTTTTGCTCCCCCTCCTCTCTTTTGCTCTCTCTCCCCTCTTTTGCTCTCTCTCCCCTCTCTTGCTCTCTCTCCCATCTCTTTGCTCTCTTTCTCTCTTTCCCCTCCTCTCTTTTGCTTGCTTTCTCTCTTTCCCTCCTCTCATTTGGTCTCTCCCCTTCTCTTTTGGTGTCTCTCTCTACCCCTCCTCTCTCCCCATCTGTTTTACTCTCCCCTCTGTTTTTCTCTCTCACTTGACCATGACGCTGCCACCAAGGCTGCTTCCGTCAGCCACGCCCCTTCACACGTGCTCCCGTCTGGCCACGCCCCCGCCCCCCATAACGACACACCCTCATCAGGCAGCTTCCACAGTGCGCACTCCTCTGCTGCTCAAGGCCAGGTATGTTTGTCCTCTTGCAGTCTCTACTGTGCATGACTGCATCTGACAAACATACCTGGCCTTTTATTATATAGGATGCTTTGTGGTCTTACATATTATTCTGGATTAATTTATTTCAAAATCAAATCATAACTTATATACTACTGCATTCTATTGGCTATGTTTATAATCCTCCAAAGGTAAGTATTATAAAAAAGACCAGGAATCTAAAGCCAAAATGTGAAAAACATTACACGTACTGGAATTGCTTTTAGACCATGAGATATGTACTGCAAGTAAGGTAAAGCAATCCATCATATATGAATACATTGGTGTTCATATATGTAACACTTTTAGATGTGACACACAGTTCCTGACAACAAGATGTGGAAAGCTGCCCATAATATACAAAGTAATTAAAGAGTTTAAAGAAAAAGATTTTGATTTCTGATATTTATTCAAAAGAATTTAGTTTATAATTGGTGTATATAGAGGGCAATTATCAAAGGATGAATGGAAAATACCATCACAAGTTTGCCTCAAAATTTACATATAGCCTTTAGCATCAACTCACAAAAAAATAAATCTCTATTATAAATGATCAATTCTTTGTTTTATTGGCATGGTATAGATTGTAAAATTAAGACATGTTTATGCCTGACTCTAATGTTCAGCTAAGGTTTGCATATGTATAAAGAGAGAACCACTCAACCAAAGAACAAACAAAAGTATTATAACTTGTTCTATGGCTAGGTAACACTAAATCAGCAGTCTCATTTTGCTCAGAATGTGTCATTCACAGAAAATAATGTTCCTGCACCATGTGTCTGGTCCCTTCTAAAAAGCAAGGTGCACCCCCCCGAATTCCAGGCAATCCTTATCACCTTGCCAAAATCAAGACAAAAAATTCATACACAATAATAGGTCTTTATATTTTTGCTGCCCCGTTACATGAGATTAATGGCTGATATTGATACAGGGGTGAATGCGCTGAGATATAGTGGAAGCCTTTCTAGGACAGCCTACCCACTAGGATATCAGGATTATAATAAAACAGATTTAAAGAATGGCGCTAAATCTGAAACACTAATAATAGAGAACAGGGCTGGAGGACGAAAAAGAGTTATATTTTAATATATAATATATTAATATTGAATAAAGTCACAGTCAAAATTAAAATGCATGCATATGAGTAGATATAAGGTACAAGCAAAACATAAGGGACGTCTCTCTAAAACCAATTTAAAATTAGAGCACAAAGTTTGACAGGGAACCATGTCCTTTTAAAAAAAAATTGGACTGATTGGGCAATACAGTCTAAAGTTATCTAAGCCTCCTTAGAATAGTTAGTGAAAACTAATGGCTAGATTACAAGTTGTGCGTTAGGCTTAAAAAGCAGCGTTGCCCGGTCCTAACGCTGCTTTTTAACGCCCGCTGGTATTACGAGTCTTGCAGGTACAGGTGTACCACTCACTTTTTTGGCCAGACTTGGAAATACCGTAAATCCACTTACGTAAATTGCGTATCCTCTTTTTTCAATGGGACTTGCATAGTGCCGGTATTACTAATACTATTACTAGTATTATTAAGTCTGCCAAAAAGTGAGCGGTAGACCCTCTCCTGTCAAAACTGGTACCGCATTTTAAAGTCAGTAGTTAAGAGTTTTACACTACAATGCCGTAGTATAAAACTCTTAACTAAAGTGCTAAAAATACACTAACACCCATAAACTACCTATTAACCCCTAAACCGAGGCCCTCCCCACATCGCAAACACTAAAATAAAATGTTTAACCCCTAATCTGC
The DNA here is from genome assembly GCF_027579735.1 of Bombina bombina. Taxonomy (NCBI): domain Eukaryota; kingdom Metazoa; phylum Chordata; class Amphibia; order Anura; family Bombinatoridae; genus Bombina; species Bombina bombina. The sequence continues at coordinate 1,308,914,927 of NC_069499.1, forward strand.
CGAACCGGACATCGCCGCCACAATAATAAATATATTAACCCCTAAACCACCACACTCCCGCATCTCAACCACTAGTTAAATATTATTAACCCCTAATCTGCCATCCCTAACATTGCCGACACCTATCTACATTTATTAACCCCTAATCTGCCACCCTCAACGTCGCTGCCACTATATTAAAGTTATTAACCCCTAAATCTAAGTCTAACCCTAACACCCCCTAACTTAAATATAATTTAAATAAATCTAAATAAAAATAACTATCATTAACTAAAGTATTCGTATTTAAAACTAAATACTTACCTATAAAATAAACTCTAAGCTAGCTACAATATAACTAATAGTTACATTGTAGCTAACTTAGGGTTTATTTTTATTTTACAGGCAAGTTTGTATTTATTTTAATTAGGTAGAATAGTTACTAAATAGTTATTAACTATTAAATAACTACCTAGTTAAAATAAAGACTAATTTATCTGTAAAATAAAACCTAACCTAAATTACACTAAAACCTAACACTACACTATAATTAAATTAATTCCCTAAATTAAATACAATTAAATAAAATTAGCTAAAGTACAAAAAACAAACACTAAATTACAGAAAATAATAAACAAATTACAAGATTTTTAAACTAATTACACCTAATCTAATCCCCCTAACAAAATAAAAAAGCCCCCCCAAAATAAAAAGCCCTACCCTACACTAAATTACAAATAGCCCCTAAGTAATCAGCTCTTTTACCTGTAAAAAAAATGCAAATCCCCCCAACATTAAAACCCACCAACCACTCAACCAACCCTACTCTAAAACCCACACAATACCCCCTTAAAAAAACCTAACACTAACCCCCTGAAGATCGACTTACCGGGAGATGTCTTCATCCAAGCCGGGCGAAGTGGTCCTCCAGACGGGCAGAAGTCTTCATCCAACCGGGCAGAAGTGGTCCTCCAGATGGGCAGAAGTCTTCATCCAGACGGCATCTTCTATCTTCATCCATCCAGCGCAGAGCGGGTCCATCTTCAAGACATCCGAAGCGGAGCAGCCTCTTCTGGTGACGACTAACACAGAATGAAGGTACCTTTAAGTGACATCATCCAAGAAGGCGTCCCTTAGATTCCGATTGGCTGATAGAATTCTATCAGCCAATCGGAATTAAGGTAGAAAAAATCCTATAGGCTGATGCAATCAGACAATAGGATTGAGCTGGCATTCTATTGGCTGATTGGAACAGCCAATAGAATGCCAGCTCAATCCTATTGGCTGATTGGATCAGCCAATGGGATTGAACTTCAATCCTAGTGGCTGATTGCATCAGCCAATAGGATTTTTTCTACCTTAATTCCGATTGGCTGATAGAATTCTATCAGCCAATCGGAATTGAAGGGACGACAACTTGGATGCTGTCACTTAAAGGAACCATCATTTTATAAGAAGACTTTGTTGGAAGAGGATGCTCAACACCGGATGTCTTGAAGATGGACCAGCTCCGCGCTGGATGGATGAAGATAGAAGATGCCGTCTGGATGAAGACTTCTGCCCGCCTGGAGGACCACTTCGCCCGGCTTGGATGAAGACTTCTCCTGGCTTTGTTGAGGACTTCGGACCGGTTGGATGAAGACTTCTCCTGGTAAGGTGATCTTCAAGGGGTTAGTGTTAGTTTTTTTTAGGTTGAAATGATTTTTATTGAACACAATAATATTAAAGCAAACAAAGAGAAAAAACAAAAGAAAACATATTCAAATGTAGGGACACGATTGTACAAATGTCATTGTAGAATAATTCAATGTCATATACAGGGAGCTACAAAGTATCCATTTCTAAAGGTATCATGATGCTGTCACAGTATTGTACCCCCTTTTCATTACTCTTGAAAGCATCTAATCCGTCTCATACATTTAGTACAAAAAAGGAAAAAACCATAACTGACCTTAACTCCCCCTCCCTCCCTTAACTTCCCTCCTCCCACCCACCCCCCGGGTGGTGCCATACAATTTCCTAAGCAAACGAATCATTCTTAAGATATAACTGTTCCTAAAGAAAGATCACTGTGTTCTTGTCTATGGGTATTTCCCTGGTTAATGTTCTAGATCACAAGTAATCCAGGAGACCTTCTATATTCCTCCTTCTTCCTCTGCTTTTCTTAAGTATTACCCTGACCTAAAATCCAGTAGTACCAGATCTTCTGAAACTGCTCTGGTTGCCCCTGTGACCAAGCTGCCAGTTCTGACAGGGTGTACGTGTCTGCAATCTTCCCTACCACTTCCCGCCATGTAGGTACCCCAACTTTCCAATGTCGGGCTATGCATATTCTTAGACATGTGCAGAGTATTCTAATAAACTTGTTGATTGTCGTGTTGAAAGGTTTTACCCTTTCGTGTAATAATGCCTGCGATATTGTGAGGTTAACTCTATCTCCCAGCAAGTTACCTATCAATTCTGATAATTTTTCCCACAGTGATTGTACCCTTTGGCAATCCCGCCACATGTGTCGATAAGTACCTTTTTCTGGGCAGCCCCTATAGCAGTGTCCATTGTGTGATAAGATAAAGTATGCTGTCCTCTCAGGTGTCAGATACCATCTGAACATTACTTTGATACAATTTCCTCTCATGTCTGCACTAATCATACCCCCATAAGAGTTCAGCATCATTTCGTTCCATTCACTCGCGTCCCACACCTCTGTTGTATCTCTCTCCCATCTCTCTGTCACAGCCAGTTTAGTGTCATATTTAGCTTTCTGAATTAAAAGATAAAGCCGCGAGATCAGTTTTTTCCCCCTAGTATCTATCCTGACCATTCTCTCCAGTTCAGTGAGTGGGTATGCTTGTTTGTGTTTCATATATGCTGTTACTGCCGAGTTAATCTGTAAGTTCAAAAACCAATGTAGTTTTTCTGGGTCCCTAATTTGGTTAAACGTAAGCAGTTTGGGGCCCAATACAAAGTCGGCCACCCTATACAGGCCTTTATTCGCCCATTTATCTACTAGTTTTCTCGAATCTCTAGGCAGAAGAAACCTGATTGGTTTTAACAAAGATTCCGGACTACAAAGCCGCAGTCCAATCGCTATCTTATTCCATAATCTAATTGCTTCTAGTGTTATTGGTGATCTATATGTCCCCACTTTTGTAAGTGCATCTGGGTCCCATATAATGTCTGCTGCTCTAGCACTGCTCGCTATCTCTGATTCTACCTGTGGCCACACCATACCCATGTTTTGTTTGCTCAAAGTAACCGTCTGTGCCAGTCTTGAGGCGTGAAAATATTCTAGTAGGTTTGGAACCCCAACTCCTCCTACCTGCCTATGTAGCTTCAACAGCTGTGATGCTATCCTGGTTCTACCGTCTCCTCTCAAAAATTTTAAAAGATCTACCTGCAGAGTTTCTAGTTCCGGGAGGGGTAGGTTAGTCGGTATTGCTCGGAATAAGTACATTAGTCTTGGAAGGACATTCATCTTGATAGACATTAGCCTACCATACCATGAAAAATTGTGTTTCTTTCACTTTCTTAAGTCATTTCTAATAGTTCTGTAAACAGGGATATAGTTTAATCTATAAAGGTCCGTCAGTTTGTCGCCCACTTTGATTCCTAGATACGTGATATGACTCTTAACCCATGAGAATGCAAAATTTAACTCTATTATTTTCTTAGTATGCTGGGGTAAATTGACCGCTAATGCCTCACACTTATAAGAGTTTATCTTATAGCCCGAAATCTCTGCGTACTCCCCTAAGATATTGTATAGGTGAGGCAAGGAGCTCATAGGTTTAGTAATCATTAGCAACACATCATCAGCATCAGCATCAATTTGTGTTAGGTTTTTTTAAGGGGGTATTGGGTGGGTTTTAGAGTAGGGTTGGTTGTGTGGGTGGTGGGTTTTAATGCTGGGGGGATTTGTAATTTTTTTTACAGGTAAAAGAGCTAATTACTTTGGAGCAATGCCCCGCAAAAGGCCCTTTTAAGGGCTATTTGTAATTTAGTGTAGGGTAGGGCTTTTTTATTTGGGGGGGGGGCTTTCTTATTTTGTTAGGGGGTTAGATTAGGTGTAATTAGTTTAAAAATCTTGTAATTTGTTTATTATTTTCTGTAATTTAGTGTTTTGTTTTGTTTTTAGCTAATTTTATTTAATTGTATTTAATTTAGGGAATTAATGTAATTATAGTGTATTGTTAGGTGTTAGTGTAATTTAGGTTAGGTTTTTATTTACAGGTAAATTTGTCTTTATTTTAGCTAGGTAGTTTATTAAATAGTTAATAACTATTTAGTAACTATTTTACCTATTTAAAATAAATACAAACTTGCCTGTAAAATAAAAATAAAACCTAAGCTAGCTACAATGTAACTATTAGTTTATTTTTGGGTTTATTTTATAGGTAAGTATTTATTTTTAAATAGGAATAATTTAGTTAATTATAGTAATTTTATTTAGATTTATTTAAATGATATTTAAGTTAGTGGGGGTTAGGGTTAGACTTAGGTTTAGGGGTTAATAAATTTAGAATAGTAGCGGCAACGTTGGGGCAGCAGATTAGAGGTTAATAAATGTAGGTAGGTGGCAGCGATGTTAGGGACAGCAGATCAGGGGTTAATAATATATAACTAATGTTTGCTATGCAGGAGTGCGGCGGTTTAGGGGATAATATGTTTATTAAAGTGGCGGCGACATTGGGGGCGGCAGATTAGGGGTTAATAAGTGTAGGTAGGTTGGGGTGACATTGGGGGCGGAAGATTAGGGGTTAATAAATAATATGTAGGTTTCGGTGATGTGGGGGCAGCAGATTAGGGGTTCATAAGTATAATGTAGGTGGCGGCGGTATCCTGAGCGGCAGATTCAGGGTTAATAATATAATGTAGGTGTCGGGGTTCATGTTAGGGTGTGTCATAACCTGTACCTTTAAATAAGTTTTGTAGCTCTTTTGTGTAAAAACCGAAATAAAAATGGTTAATTTCCTCGGTTTATACAAAGTGAGGCAATACTATTAAGTAATTGTGTAGCTTATATGAATACAATTCTAATATTCAATAAGATGTATATATATTAACAAAAGCAAGATATATAATGAGCAATTTGCTTAAGATCAGCATACAAGAGGAGTTAGTAAAAACTTCAGATGAAAATATAGGGTTAAAACCCTTAATATCAGATGAATATATAGAGGATTTAACAAGGAATGATTTCTCTTTAAGATATTTCACGCACTCACATCAGCCATACTAAAATATATACAATTGCATCCATACAAACAGTTCCGGTATTCAAATGTCAAGAGGTGATAGGTTATAAACCTGATTGACCGTTATACAGGAATATACCAGAGAACAGATTATTGATGTCACAAGTACTGAGTACAACGTTACCAATCTGTAGCGTGGAGAGCGGAACTTTAGAATAAAAGTCTGGAGGCTGCAGCGACCAACAGTGGAGCAGAGCGTGACAACTCCTGGAGAGCGGTACCCGCTGTGTGAGTGCGGCAAGAGCGGAGAGAAAAAGTAGATCCGGATGCTCAGGGATCTTGTAAACAGGAACTCCGTGGTAAAAGGAGAAAAGTAAGTATGTCTGGAAACAGGCTGAAAACACAGTGTAATAAACACTTAGGAGATCCAATAACAATTAATTCTCAAGGTTAGGATGACCTGTAGATAAAGTTAGGAACATGTGTTAGGATTAACACATATGGTAACAACTTCAATTTTCAGGCAATGATTACCTGGAACTGCTTCCTTAAGTAGGCCTGTGGTTCAAGAGGAAGTGAAAGATTTAAAGGTATATCACATGTCCCCTGTCTCAGGGAATCACCCCCTGGGATTCCAAATGGGGTTTGGATGGGTATCTTCTATGGAAGATCCGAATAAGTTTGGGAGAGTGTATGTCTTTATGATTTTGCCATGAATTTTCTTCTGCTCCACATCCTTTCCATTTTATGAGATATTGTAATCTACATCTGAAAATTCTGGAATCTAAAATAGTCTCTACCTCATATTCTTCATGATCATCTATAGATACTGGTGGTGGTAAAGGACAAGATGTAGATGGCAGAGATTTGTAAGGTTTTAATAGTGAGATATGGAACGTAGGGTGAATCTTATATTCATTGGGTAAACTAAGTCTAACAGCATTGGAGTTGATGATTTTATCCACAGCGAAGGGACCCAGGAATTGGTTAGCCAACTTTTTACTAGGTACTTGTAGTTTTAGATTCTTGATAGAGAGTAATACTAAGTAACCAATCTTGTATTCAGGACCCTTTCTATGTTTTTTATCAAAATACTTCTTTTGATACTCCTTTGCTGTGGCGAGATGATTCTTGAGAGTATTTAGTCTTTCCAATAACTTGGAAGAAAATTCCAAAGCTTTAGGTGAATTCACTATTTTACTTGATATACTAATAGTATTCGGATGGTAACCATAAGTGGCATAGAATGGTGAAGTCTTTATGGAGGCTGATCTAGCATTGTTTTATGAGAACTCAGCCATAGAGAGGTAAGCAGTCCAATCGTCCTGTAAATGTGAAATGTAGCAACGTAAGTATTGTTCTATAGTCTGGTTGAGTCTTTCGGTTAACCCATTGGTCTGTGGGTGAAAAGCAGTAGAATAACTTGAATCAATTTTTAACAATTTACATAGGGATCTCCAGAAAGAGGAGGTAAATTGTGTGCCCCGGTCAGTTATAATGTTAGATGGAAGGCCATGCAATCTAACAATTTGGTCAAGGAAAACCTTGGCTGTTGTCATAGCTGTTGGTAACCCCTTTAGAGGTATGAAATGACTTAATCTCATCAAATGGTCAACAACTACCATAATTGTATTGTATTGTTCGGAATTGGGCAATTCCACAATAAAATCCATGGCTATAGTGCTCCATGGTTTATCAGGAATGGGCAGTGGTGTCAGGAGACCTATAGGCTGTTTATGGTCTAATTTATTGCGAGCACAATTATCACATTTTGATACATATTAATAGATAAATCGATTCATCACAGGCCACCAAAATCTTCTCCTAGTAAGTTCAATTGTCTTCTGGATACCAGTATGTCCAGATAGAACATTATCATGAGAATGTGTCAGGATGGAGTTTCTGATACTTTCAGGGATGTACAATTTGGAATTGTGGTAATATAAACCTGTCTGGGGATCTCTGTTACAATTTTTTGGAGAAGTGTTTTCTTGTTTCAATGCTTTAAGAATATCTTCTTCAATGGGAGTTAAAATCTCTATGATCTTTTCAGCAGGAATAAAAAGTTCTGGAGTGTCTTGAGGTACAATTTCATGTATACGAGAAAGTGCATCTGCTTTCGTATTCAAAGTTCCTGGTTTGTAGGTAATTTGGAAATCAAATCGGTCTAAGAAAATTGACCACCGAGCTTGACGAGCCGATAAGGTTTTATTTCTCTTTAAATATTCCAAATTTTTATGGTCAGTGAATATCAGAAACGGAACTTTAGATCCCTCTAGTAGATGTCTCCAGTGTTCTAGGGAACTTTTTATAGCTAAGAGTTCTTTATCCCCCACGCTATAATTAATCTCCGCACTTGTAAGCATTCTAGAATAGAACGCTATGGGATGTGTTTCTGTTTTCTTACTGTTTTTTTGTGAGAGGACTGCTCCTATTCCAGTATTGGAAGCATCTACCTCTAGTAGGAACTTTTCTTGATAATCTGGCATGGATAATATTGGAGCAGTAGTAAACAAAGTTTTAAGGTGGTTGAAGGTTTCTTGAGCTGATTCGGACCATCTGAATCTTTGTTTAATGCTAGTCAATTGAGTTAAGGGTTTAATAATAGTGGAAAAATTCTTTCTGAATTTTCTGTAAAAATTCGCGAAACCTATGAATCTCTGTAAAGATTTTACAGAGGTGGGCACTGGCCAATCCTTTATGGCTGTTACCTTTTTCAGGGTCCATTTGTATTTTGTTTGGAGTGACGATGTATCCTAAGAACTTGATTTCAGAGACATGAAATTCACATTTCTCTAATTTTGCATAAAGCTTGTGTTCTTTTAAACACATTAGGACCCAACGAACATGTTTTTCATGTTCCTCTGCTGTCCTGGAATAAATCAAGATGTCATCCAAGTAGATTATGACGCAAATGTCCATCAAGTCATGAAAGATTTTGTTAATAAAATGTTGGAACGTCGCAGGGGCGTTACTGAGTCCAAAAGGCATGACATTGTATTGGTATAAGCCGTAACGAGTTCTAAAAGCAGTCTTCCATTCATGTCCTTCTTTTATTCTTATCAAATTATATGCCCCTTTAAGATCCAATTTGGGGTATATTGTTGCTTCATGTAACCATTCTAAAAGTTCTGGGATCAAGGGTAAAGGGTATCTGTTCTTTATGGTAATACTGTTCAAGGCTCTATAATCTATGATGGGTCGTATAGTCCCATCTTTATTGCGTACTAGAAACATTCCAGCAGCAGCGAGAGATGTGGAGTGTGAGATAAACCCTTTTCGGAGATTATCATCAAGATAAGATCTTAGATAGACTAATTTATCTTGTGATAGGGGATAAATTGTCCCATGTGGTATTTGAGAGCCGGGAATTAAATCAATAGGGCAATCAAAATTTCTATGAGGAGGAAGATTTTCTGCCTCCTTTAAATCAAACACCTCTGCCAGGTCCTGATAAATAAGGGGAAGTTTGTGTTCAATTGACGAAATCGTTTGATAAGGGTAGCATGTCTTTGAACAGTAAGAAGAATTTAATGATATTTCTGTCTTAGTCCAGTCAATAGTGGGATTATGATTTTGTAACCAGGAAAAACCCAGAATTAATGCGTGTAAATGTATAGGTATTAGGTCAAAAGTAAGATACTCGGTGTGACCAGTACTAGTTGTGAGTAACATAGGGATTGTCTGGTGAGTTATGGGTCCTTGTTGTATTGGTGAACCATCAATAAGTCTAACTGAAACAGGGTTAGGTTTGCAAATTATAGGTATTTTATTAATCTTAACATAGTTTGAATCTATATAGTTTCCAGATGCACCTGAATCAATCAGAGCACTAGTACGAACGTTTTTCTGGTCCCACTGTAAAGAAAGATGTAAAGTCAGTTGCGTGATTTTTGAAATATGAAAAATATTTTGTGTTTTTATAATCTTACCCTTCTTCTGTTTTAACAAAAGGGTACAGTTGTTGACGGAATGTTCCTTTTGGCCACAATAGAGACATAAATTCTCAGATCTTCTTCTGGCCTTTTCTTCTGGTGATAAGGGTCCCTTAATGGTTCCGATTTCCATGGGGGTCTGGTTGGCTGAGACTCTTTCCTGTGTAGATGTAAAGGTATAGGATCTTTTACCAGTAGGATCATAGGTGGTCTTCTTTGCCCTCCTTTCACGCAATCTTCGGTCGTGCGTTGTACTCAGTTTCATAAGTCCGTTTAAGCTATCTGGTATTTCCAGGCAGGATTGCTCATCTTTGAGCATTTCAGAAAGACCAAGTCTAAACTGATTTTTTAGACTGATCTCGTTCCATTCCGAATCGTCAGCCCACATCTGGAATTCAGTTATGTACTCTTCCACATTACGTTTTCCTTGTTTAAGGGATCTTAATTTTGTCTCAGCATTTATTTGAGTGTGGGTATCCTCATACAAAGCTGCCATAGCATGAAAAAAGTCCTGCAAAGAATCCAGAATGGGGTGATTATGTTCAAAGAATCTATTTGCCCATGTGCGGGGCTCCCCCTGGAGGAAGGATATGGTGGTGCAAACCTTTATCCTGTCTGTGTGATATGTTTTTGGTCGCAGAGAAAATAAGAGATTGCATGCGTTTTTAAAATCTCTGAACTCACTGCGTTTACCTGTGAAAGGTTGAGGATAAGAAATATGGGGTTCTGCGATTTCAGAGCTTTTGGTAGGCATACAGTCCTTAACCAAAGTTTTTAGTGCTTTATTTTCACTTTGAACCTCTGTTAAAGCTCTTGCTAAATATTCTAGCTTTTGATGTATGTTTGAAAATTCATTTTTTATTTCATTAGGATCCATAGTAACAGCAATGTTTCCAAAACAAAAAAGAAAAACAGCAATTACTTTTATAGGCCTGAAAATTCTGTCATAACCTGTACCTTTAAATAAGTTTTGTAGCTCTTTTGTGTAAAAAACGAAATAAAAATGGTTAATTTCCTCGGTTTATACAAAGTGAGGCAATACTATTAAGTAATTGTGTAGCTTATGTGAATACAATTCTAATATTCAATAAGATGTATATATATTAACAAAAGCAAGATATATAATGAGCAATTTGCTTAAGATCAGCATACAAGAGGAGTGAGTAAAAACCTCAGATGAAAATATAGGGTTAAAACCCTTAATATCAGATGAATATATAGAGGATTTAACAAGGAATGATTTCTCTTTAAGATATTTCACGCACTCACATCAGCCATACTAAAATATATACAATTGCATCCATACAAACAGTTCCGGTATTCAAATGTCAAGAGGTGATAGGTTATAAACCTGATTGACCGTTATACAGGAATATACCAGAGAACAGATTATTGATGTCACAAGTACTGAGTACAACATTACCAATCTGTAGCGTGGAGAGCGGTACTTGGAATAAAAGTCTGGAGGCTGCAGCGACCAACAGTGGAGCAGAGCGTGACAACTCCTGGAGAGCGGTACCCGCTGTGTGAGTGCGGCAAGAGCAGAGAGAAAAAGTAGATCCGGATGCTCAGGGATCTTGTAAACAGGAACTCCGTGGTAAAAGGAGAAAAGTAAGTTTGTCTGGAAACAGGCTGAAAACACAGTGTAATAAATACTTAGGAGATTCAATAACAATTAATTCTCAAGGTTAGGATGACCTGTAGATAAAGTTAGGAACATGTGTTAGGATTAACACATATGGTAACAACTTCAATTTTCAGGCAATGATTACCTGGAACTGCTTCCTTAAGTAGGCCTGTGGTTCAAGAGGAAGTGAAAGATTTAAAGGTATATCACAGGGTGTTAGGTGTAAACATAAATTTTATTTCCCCATAGGAATCAATGGGGCTGCGTTAGGGAGTTTTACGCTGCTTTATTGCAGGTGTTAGACTTTTTTTCAGCCGGCTCTCCCCGTTGATTCCTATGGGTAAATCGTGCACGAACACGTTACACCAGCTCACCGCTAACGTAAGCAGCACTGGTATTGGAGTGCGGTAATGAGCAAAATTTTGCTCAATGCTCACTTCTTGTCTGGTTTGTAAAAACTTGTAATACCAGCGCTGTCTGTAAGTGAGCGGTGAGCATAAACTGCTCGTTAGCACCGCACAGCCTCTAACGCAAAACTCGTAATCTAGGTGAAAGTGTTGATAAGACCAATCCAGCAACAAACCAGCAGCATCGCTCACTATAATGTCATTAATTCTCCTCTTCACTATGCGCTCAAGACTGTATTGCGCAATCAGTCATTCTTCATTTTTAGAGTGTTTTTAGTGAGACGTCCCTTATGTATTACTTGTACCTTATATCTATTCATACGAATGCATTTTAATTTTGACTGTGACATTATTCAATATTAATATATTAAATATTAACTTTGAGCTCCTTTTCTTCCTCCTGCCTTGTACTCTATTACTAGTGGTTCAGCTTTAGCGCCTTTTTTTAAATCTATTTTGTTAATGACTGATATTACATAGGCATGAATTAAGTTCTCATAGATTTAAAGCTGTGCCATATAAAATAAAGACTCACTAAGGGATTGAATAGACTTTGTAACTTTAAATAGCTAATACAACTCTCAACAAACAAAACGTTCTAAATTGGGTTTAAGATACCCTCTAAATTCCAACCTACACCACTGTGATGAGTATTGATGATTTTGGGCAAGGGGACGTGGGGATTAGATTACCATGTCTGCCGATGAAACAGCTGTGATTTACCCTCCTCCCACCCTGATATTGCACATTAAAAACTCGCAAGGCCTTCCTGAAATAGTCCCCTTAGTTCTGGCCCTACAAATAAGCTAATGTTTTTAAGCAAAAACAAACAATAACAAAAAGAGAGAAAAAAACACAACTAAAGTAATCCTACGGAAAGTGCTGAAAGACTTTCATACACAATAATATTGCCAATCTCTGCAGGATAGGTACAGGGGTAAGGAGCAGGCTTAGGACAATCTTGAATACTGAAAGTGGCCAACAGTATACAGTGTGTGCTTCTTATGGAATTACCCCTTTTTGGCATGGTTTAGTAACAGACAAGCAGGAAAGTTTATTTTACTGGAATTGGAGACTACGAGACTGGAAACAAGAAAGGCGAGCTGGTGCGCTCACACTAGAACTGGATTCTGAGGTAATGCTGAACAGGAGTGTCCACTGTAAGGGGAGGAACAAAGTGCTAATTTAGGCTGAAGACAGGAATACCCACTGGTAGCTGAGACAGAATGCCCACTGGAGGCTAAGAAAGGAGTTCCCACTTGAGGGCCAAAGACAGGAGTGCTCACTCTAAGGCGGAGACTGGAACATAATACAAATGCTTGGCAGAAGCCCTCTGAAAGGCTTGAGTACTGAAGCAGGATACCAGTGAGTGGCAAACAACCTCTGCAGGGCTTGGGTACAGGAGTAAGGCACTGGTGCTTGTCAGACACCCTCTTCAGGGCTAGGGTACTAGAGCAGGATACTGGTGCTTGACAGATGCCCTCTGTGGTTCCAGGATACTGGAGCAGGATACTGGTGTTTGGCAGAAGCCCTCTGTAGGGCTTCGGTACAGGAATAGAACACTGGTGCTAGGCAGACATTTTCTGCAGGGCAAGGGTACTGGAGCAGAATACTGGTGCTTGGCAGACGCCCTGTCCAGGGCTAGGGAGCAGGAATAGGAAACGGGTGCTTGACAAACTCACTCTGCAGGGCTAGAGAACTGAAGCAGGATACTGGTGCTGGGCAGACACCATCTGCTGAGCTTGGGTAATGGAGCAGGATACCAGTGCTTGGCAGATGCCCTCTACAGGGCTTGGGCACAGGAGTAGGACATTGGTGCCTGGCAGACACCCTCTGGTACTGAAGGAGGATACCAGTGCTTGGCAGATGCCCTCTGCAGGGCAAGAATACTGGAGCAGGATAACGATGCTTGACAGATACCCTCTGCAGGGCTTGGGTACTGGAGCAGGATGCCAGAGGAGCAGTATAATGCCATCGGAAAGACAGTAAGCAGAGACAGGAGTGGTACTGAGCCAATAGCAAGGAGACAAGTCAAGGGTCAGATACCTGAGAGCAGTCAGAAAAGTTACCAAATCCATGGAAAATCCAATAGAATAGTTAGGGTACAAGGCCAAGTTTGGTAAACTGATAAGCAGTCCAATATTACGTCAAATCCAAGGGAGATCCAAAAGGGTAGTCAAAGAACAAGCCAGATTCAGGAACTAAACATGAAATTCAGGCAAGATCAGAAGCACTAACAAGATGAACCACAAATGTCAGGGAAGGGAGTTGTCTGTGAAGCAGCTTTTTTATAGGAGAGCTAATTGAAGAACTACCTGCATCTGGCAAGCAGGTAGACCCAGCGAGCTATTCACTGCCAGTAACAGGTCTCCAAGAACTTCCACAGAATGAAAAGCCCTCTGGTGGTGCAGGAACAGAGGAGCATGCAGTGAACCAAGAGTCCCAGGTTCAAATCCAAGCATGACCGTGACAACTTTGACTGGCTTCTGATGAGGTATAACCTTAGAAGATATATTATTCCTTGTTATCACATTAGTTAATTAATTAGTTAAAATATAGGCCCTTACTTAATAAATGGCTCTAATTTATGCCCAGAACCAAAACAGGTTAAAGGGACATAGAGCTGTAAAATGGTCTTTTTTATAAGAGCATATTATTTTAAATATCCTCAATTTCTCCCCTGCAAATCAGTTAAACAAATTGTTGAAGTCATGCAACAGGTTAGATCCTACTGACTTACTGAGCTTACCTGGCCAATGGATGGTAAATATGTATGTCCTTTCTGATTGGCTTCTTGCCCACATGGATATTGCATTGTATTGTAATGTTTAGAAGACACTCTACATAAATATGTCTATTTCTAGGTAGAGTAGCTTTAGGATGGGACATTTTTACAGACCCTCAGTGGTATTCTTGAAGCATACAGAGTTCACTCAAACATATGCAAATTAGCTTCTGTGTGTGCTCCGATATCAACAATGCCAGCATGTAAAAGAGGACAGACTTGGAGTTTAAACAGATTTACATGTGAATCTTATTGGGCATATTACTCTGTGGCTATATACTAGAATCAGAAAATGCTATAGAATGTCCCTCTAACAATCTTAGTATAAAAAAAGTTTTTGTTTTTTTCTACAGGCAATATTTCTTCTTATTTGCTACTGATTTTTTTAAAATCTTTATTATAGAAAATCCTAATATAATTCAATAAAATAAGCATTAAAGTAGTGCTTTGGAATCCAATATATTGACATATTTTATGAATTAGCTGGTGTAAATCAATTCCTATTAAGACTCCATATGCACATTGCAGAACATCCTCTTGGGGGAGTTGCTAGGGATATATGTAGTAACATAAATATGATTTAAGTTATATTTTACTTGGCTTTTTCAAATGTAGGGTAACTGTGGGTAGACTTATGTATATGTGACTACTGGATTAATTCAGCTGTATAGCGAAGGTTTGTTATCCTGATTGCTGTTGTGTGAGACATATTTTCAAAGCTTTCTCCTTCCAGATAAAAATTGAGTCCTGTTCACAAAATCATTTAACTATCTGCTATTTGGGGAATCTAATGCATCCCATGTGAATATCCACTTGCTCTGCAATGAGTTTCAAATGATCATTCATTTGCAGCAGGTCCTGATATCTCTATTCTGAAGAATGACCTGAGTAAACGCATCACTATTTTCAGTGATTGGATTCACTGTTGAATAGTTGCACATCAAATGATAAATGAAGATATACAACATTATTAGCATCCTCTGCAACTCACATTCCTCTGGTTCAGCTATGGCTCGTTAAGTCTTTAAAATATTGCAAATACATGCAATACAAATATTGTATATCTGTACAGGGCAAGCCAAAGTCGAAATAATTTCACTGCTAAAATAAAATGATGGCGGTAAAAAAACTTAGTTAAATGTAAAACAACAGACAAATCTGATCGGGCCTTTTTAGTTTTACCAAAGTCTCAGTGGTTTACAGTACCAACTGGTACAAGTTCTTAGTTTTCTTTTTATGATATGTGTTATGTGAAAAATAGAGATTCCTTTAAAATGTCCAAATGTAAAGCACATTATTTTCTTAAAGGACCATTAAATAATGTAGAATTGATTATTTAAAAAGTGCATGATAAAAATACAATGCAATTACTTCATTAATTAAATTTCAAATAAGCAGATTTTTTTCTGACAAATTTGAGTTGTTTACCATTTGCCCGGCCCCATGTATCATGTGACAGATATAAGCCAATCACAGACTAGTATACATATACAATGTACTGAGTAGGAACTGGTGCCTTAGAAAGTGTATATTAAAGAGACATTAAATCCAAATATTTTCTTTCATGATTCAGATAGAGAATACAATTTTAAACAACTTTCTAATTTACTTCTATTATCTAATTTGCTTCATTCTCTTGATATTCTTTCTTGAAAAGCATATCTAGATGCATCATGTGATTGGCTCACCTATGTGCATTGTTATTTCTTTAACTAAGGATATCTAAATAATGAACCAAATTAGATAATATAAGTAAAATGGAATGTTGTTTAAAATTGTGTTCTCTGTCTGAATAATGAAAGATTTTTTGGGGGTTTAATGTTCCTTTAAATATTGTGCAGAATTTGATAATGGAAGTAAAACTGCATGCTCTTTCTGAATAATGAAAGTTTAATTTTAACTTTAGTGTCCCTTTAAGCATTTTTTTTCTTTTTCAGTAGAATTTCAACCACTGAGTCAGACTTAAATTCAAAAGGGAAGAGTTTAAAACCAACTCAAGGTCATTCTCCCTCTAAACTGTCAAAGAGAAAAGTTCTGAAAGACGCCCAGCAGGTTTGGCTCAGCATGACGTATTAGTCCATTATTTTTAAACTGCATTTTTATAAAATTATATTTTTCTTTCCTGGAACCTTAACTAAAATTTTGAGTTGTCTTTGAAACCATAACCTGATATATACTTTTTATTTTTCTATTTTTTTTATGACCAATAAATTACTTTTAAGAAAGCAAAAAAACATTTATCTCTTAAATTCCTGCAAGGTATCATTTGTATACATACATCTCCACAGCAGGTTATAGCTTCTAAAAAAAGATAATATCACTTTGAGTGATATAAAGGCTTTCTACAAATAGATGGTTTGGGGTTGCAGTTTTCACTTTTTGAGATTGGTAACATTAAACAGAAACGATGCATTTCTGCTCAATTGACACTATATGCAATAAAATATTTCTACGATGGAAATACACCCCTCTGAGATCACATAAGGATTCCCCACATGTGTCCAAATGTTTTTTTACAGTACTGCACTTAGAAGTTAAGCTATCATTAAAAAGTTTCCTTCGGCAACATTAATAAAATATTAACTGTATAATTCATTGCAATTTAAGCCCAAAGAAATTGCTTAAATCCTAAATGATATGTTTTTCTTGTTTCTTTATTTTCAGAAACAAGCCTTAACAAATTCATTTTTTATTCTCCCAGCAGAAAAACAGTTATTGGCTCCTGGGTAGATTTATACATTCCACAAAAAATTAAATACTTTTAACTAATGTCAAAATTGTAATTAATGTAGTCTCTAAGTAATTTATGTAATTAGTGTGATATCTCATTAAACAACACTTTAATTCCATGTACCAGTAATCAAATAAAACTCAAAAGAACAGCAGGTAATGAGTGCATTGGCAATACAAGATCCAATATGATTTCCTGGACTTAAAATATATTCACAAAGAGAATATAATATTCTGACTTACCAAGGAAATGGGATTAATCATATGTATCGAGAAAGCAAAAATAGATTGTATGAAGTCATGTATTAAGAAAAACATAAACCTTTCATATTTTTATAGGTTTATATTTCCTACCTTCAACCATCAAAAAAAGGTAAAAAATTAATAAATATAATTAATACACAACTCTAACAAGCTAACATAAAGTCATTTTCCTGGTCAATGATTCTCTTACTCTGTATATACCTTTTTTAACACAACTTGCAAAAGTAATATCCTGTTTTGGAAAACAATATCAGAGGTGTATGTGACAATTTATTTATCATTTTCTATTTGTTTTAATATATGGCCTCAATTACAATATATTGACTATTCTCTCCCGAAAAGGCTTTTTGCTTTATGACCAAATTGGTACCTGAGTTCCGAGTGATCACAATGCTATATATTTTTTTTCTTATTTTTTTAAACTCTGAAAAAAGAAAATCTCTGAAATATTATTTTTCTTGTGTTAAGTTCCATTTGAAAAAGAAATTGTGAGGTCTCCCGAAACTGGCAGATACAATAGCTAGATTGTAAGTTTTCCTGGTCAATGATTCTCTTACTCTGGATATACCCTTTTTTAGACAACATGCAAAAGTGCTATCCTGTTTTGGAAAATAGTATCAGAGGTGTGTGTGACCATTTATTTATTATTTTCTATTTGTTTTAATCTATGGCCTCAATTACAATATATTGACTATTCTCTTCCAAAAAGGCTTTTTGCTTTATGACCAAATTGGTACCTGATTTCCGAGTGATCACAATGCTATATATTTTTTTTTTCTTCTTTTTTTTTTAAACTTTGAAAACAGAAAATCTCTGAAAAATTATTTTTCTTGTGTTAAGTTCCCTTTGAAAAAGAAATTGTGAGGTCTCCCGAAACTGGCAGATACAATAGCTAGATTGTAAGTTCCCGTAGGAATAGGGCCAGTGGCGGCTCGTGGGTTATTCAAATGGGGGTTCACCAGTTATGTAAAATAGTTTATATATATATATATATATATATATATATATATATATATATATTATATACATAAGATACATATATAATATATACATACATACATATATAATATATACATATTTATTTGAACATAAGGACCTAGCAGGTAATCATATAATTTATAATTTAATACCTTATAGATAGCAGCACTAGCCTAAACCTCTGGCTTGTATCCACCATTACACAGCACGCCAAGACCAGCATGGGCTTGTGGGCGTGGTCCGTGCTAATAATGCATGCCGCCCCCTTCAGTGTCACACAAGAATCTGCCAATCAGGTCAATTGTGTTGGACGTTGCCACAGCAACATTAAACATATGGGCAAACACAGTACGTGTCATACTCGAGTCTGGAAATAGTAAATCGATCTGACATATGATATATATCGGCCAAAGATCAGCACAGTAGTCAGCAGAGATGGCAAGGCTTAATGGGCGTAGCCGCGTAGCCAGTATTAGTAGTGTTTAACAAAATCTATCTACAGTAGCTAGTAAATAAACTTTTAAAGTACATTAAAGAGTTTCTTATAGGACCCCTAAAGAAGTAGGTCCCCAGGCAGGAAAGTTTTCTTCTGTGAAAAGCACACTGGTCTAAAAGAGGCTAAAAGAGGCTGCTTCCGGGTGGTAAATCGCCATAGAACAAGCCACTGAGCTGTTGTTCGTTCCTGGTAGAGCGCTTCTCTCTTTGTATGCATATATATCTATATATAACTTATATTATCAAATTTGCTTCATTCTCTGTGTATCCTTTATTGAAAGAGCATCAATATCTCACTGAGAGCTAGTTGAACATATTGGGTGAGCCAATGACATGAGGCACATATGTGCAGGCACTAAACATCAGTTAATTCCCAGTAGTGCTTTGCTGATTTTGAGCCTACCTAGGTATCCTTTTTTACAACAGATATCAAGAGAACAAAGCATATTAGATAACAGAAGTAAATTGGAAAGTTGTTTAAAATTGTTCTATCTGAATCATGAAAGGAAAAATGTGGGTTCAGTGTCCCTTTAACTCATTATTACATTTTCTTCATAATGTACATTTGGAGGTTACCTGCATATAATTTATGGTTATTAAAGAGAGAGGGGGGGAGAGAGAGAGAGGGGGGGGAGAGAGAGAGATAGGGGGGAGAGAGAGACAGACAGAGACGGGAGAGAGAGAGGGGGAGATAAAGAGCGAGATACAGAGAGAGAGACATAGTGAGAAGGGTGAGAGAGAGGGAGAGAGACACAGAGAGAGAGAGCAACAAAGAGGGGGGGAGAGAGAGATACAGAGAGGGGGATAGTGAGATACAGAGAGGGGGGAAGAGAGAGACATAGGGGGAAGAGGGAGAGAAGGGGAGAGATACAAACACACAGATACAGAGAGGGGGGGAGAGATACAGAGACAGCGAGGGGGAGAGATACAATGACAGGGGAGAGATATAGAGGGGGGAGAGATACAGAGACAGCGAGGGGGAGAGATACAGTGACAGGGGGGAGATACAGAGACAGAGAGGGGAGATACACAGATAGAGAGGGGGAGAGATACAGAGAGGGGGAGAGATACAGAGACAGTGAGGGGGAGAGATATAATCACAGGGGGGAGATACAGAGAGGGGGGAGAGATACAGAGACAGCGAGGGAGAGAGATACAATGACAGGGGGGAGATACAGAGACAGAGAGGGGAGATACAGAGACAGAGAGGGGAGATACACAGACAGAGAGAGGGAGAGATACAGAGACAGAGAGGGGGAGAGATACAGAGACAGAGAGAGGGGAGGGATACAAAGACAGAGAGGGGGGAGGGATACAGAGACAGACAGGGGGAGACAGACAGGGAGGAGAGATACAAAGACAGAGAGGGGGGAGAGATACAGAGACAGACAGGGGGGAGAGATACAAAGACAGAGAGGGGGGAGAGATACAGAGACAGGGAGGGGGGAGAGAGACAGAGAGGGGGGAGAGATACAGAGACAGAGAGGTGGAGGGGGGAGAGATACAGAGACAGAGAGGGGGGAGAGATACAAAGACAGAGAGGGGGTAGAGATACAAAGACAGGGAGGGGGAAGAGATACAGAGAGGGGGGAGAGATACAGAGACAGAGAGGGAGGAGAGATACAGAGACAGAAAGTGTTGGCAAATTTACATAGGGAAATCATGGTTTTGCCACTGTAATTTAAACTATTTAATACCTGAATAGTTAAAACACTGACAAGGGAGGCACTAGGCAGCCAATAAGGACTCTACCCCCTGCCCCTGGCTGGAATTTATTAGCCTGCACACTCTGCAGAGATGTTATTGCTAAATAGCAAGCACAGACATTCACATAGGATAGAAGCTTTATGCTGTGGGATTTAGCTCCGTGTGCTAAACACTGCCTGTCAAGATGATATATGCAGTGTTTAGCACACGGAGCTACATTGCACCACATAAAGCTTAGATTCCTCTGCTCTACCTCTCAATTCTAGCAGACAGTGCAGGAGGGAAGACTGTTGCTACTAAACTACTGAAGGGTGACTGGGGGAGGAAGCCAGTAACGTGCGTCTGCTTTTTTGCTACAATCACTTAGGCTGCATCTGCCGAGTGCTTCTGACTGCTTGTTTTTCTTCTCTCTCCCCCCCTTGAAACTAAAGTTACAGCCTTACTTTAATGATAACTAACTGACCACGCTGAACTGGAACTTCCTAAACACAGATATCTATACATTATATACCGTGCAATATATAATGCATAGATATCTGTGTTTAGGAAGTTCCAGTTCAGCGTGGTTAGTTAGTTATCATTACTGTAAGGCTGAAACTTTAGTTTCAAGGGGGAGAGAGAAGAAAAACAAGCAGTCAGAAGCACTCGGCAGGTGCAGCCTAAGTGACAGTGGCCACCGGCCAGGCTCAAATGTAGTTGATGACGTTGCCTGTTGTGCCATGTAGAATTGTGTGTATAATATACACATTGGGCCACCACCGGAAACAAATGACTAAATATACAGCAGAGCAGTTGTGGTTTGATCACACCATGTTTAGTTACTAATATAACTTATATTAGTAACTAAACATGGTGTGATCAAACCACAAAAATAAAAAAAATACATAAGCCCTTACCTCTACCTTTTAGCGCGCAAACACTGTCTGGGGCATCACAGCAACAACTCTCACTCTCCCGGTCTGCAGGCAGTCAAAAGGATGTCACATGATCACATGAGAATGATGAGTTGATGACGCGGCTCTTCTCTGTGACTCTGTCATTGGCTGCTGATGGCCTGCTGCCTGTCTCCCTCGAGTCCCTCCCACCCCTCGCACAGGCTGAAGTGTGCAAACAGCTAAGTATGGGGATGGGGAGGCTGGGAGCTGCGCAGCAGGCAAATTTAGATTGCGCAAAGCACAGTGCCATAGCTTAGGCTATCGCACGTGCGGTAGGGCTTTGATAGATAGATTAAAATTTAGTACAGGGGCCACCCAGGCAGGCAGGCTGTGTATCTATGTAAGCTAAGACTTAATACTGTATTTGTGTAATATTATGACACTTTTACTTAAATAATTGAAAAAAAAAAAAAAAAGTTTATATTGTATTTTTTTCTGGGGGGTAAAAAAATATATAATTTTTTCAATAGGGGGCTATTGGAAAAATTATATATTTTTTTCTTTTTTCTTCAGGGATGCTGAGGGGGGCACGTGCGAATGTGCACAAATGGAGGAGCCTCCACTGAATAGGGCCCTCAATTTCTCCTGTATGTGTAAGTCAAATTTTGTCCTGTCTCTTACAAGTTGTATATCATTGTGTTATTTAAATGACTTGTACCCATATACAACATTGCAGAATATGTTGGCCTTCATAAATAAAGTATAATAATAATAAAATAATACTTATAAAGTCACTTCAGGCCCCTGACATCTACAAATGGTGTGTTTTTATTTTTCATTTTTATTATTTGATTAAAAGTCACCCTTGCACTTTTGTAATTGTCACTAACAGTACTGGCATCTTTTAAATCAGGTTTTAAAAGCAGATCGCGCAATCAATAATTTCATAGCTAACTATTATAATATGTGTCCTTCTGCACCATTGCTAACCCATCTGAATGCATATTTAAGGTTGTCAGGATGGGCAGACTGTGCACTATTTTTCTATCACTATATGGTTGCTTTTAAACTATTCAGTAATTTAAAAAAGTTACTAATATACTAATACTCACTCCTATGCAATTAAGATGATATCTTGCATGATATTAGGAAGATAAGTTAGGTTTAATATCTGTTGTTAGTAATGCTATAAATATGAAGCATGGGTGATATTCATTAGCATCATATCATCGAGGAATCCTAAATGGTGTATTGTGTGGCCTTGGTAATTTTTTGTATTTTCTATTAGTGGATCCCTGGTGATTATAAAGATGACATAATTATAGTTTTTTTTTAATGGCAGCAGTGCAGATTGCTGGTATTTTTTATATGTAAAAAAAATATTAATATTGTGATATATTGTGATATATTGTGCTCAGTAACTTCAAGAAAGCAAAGGGTCAAAGCTATTTACAATATGTGAATGTGTGGGGGCTTAATATATTTTGCAGCACCCTTTTGTGAAAACAAGAGTATTTAAAAGATGATTAAAAATGTTATAACTGATTGGTGTTTGGTAGTGCCCCCACAAAAAAAGCTCTGTATATATACTAGGGGGACCTGCTGTGATCCACAAAAATACTGGACAAACTGTACCTGATGTATGTATACATATACAGTCTTCTAGGGCAAAAATGCTGTACAGGACAGTTCACTTTTGCTTAAAAATGTTTATTGTCGACAACAACAAAAATCCTTTCCTCTGCAGCAGATCACGTCAGAGCATAGCACAGCACTTAACAGAACAATGTCCTTTTTTTTTTTTACAAATGATTTACAGCAACAAATGCTCTTTAATCACAACAGCCCTCCTGGCTGGGTAACAATCTTTTAGGCCTAAATTAGGCTTCCTTTTAATCTCTAGGGGCTGCAATTATTAACCACACCTGTGATTAATGAGCTCCTACCACTCATTTTACCAGGCCCCATTTTATGTGTCAAAATGTGTATATATATATATATATCTATATATAAAACTCTAGTTGCTATTAAACCTCAGGTGGTTAGAGGAGCTAGAGTAATTACTATGGCTGAGGTCAAGTGTCTGCTAGTGGGACTGAGGTTGCTAGTAGGGTACTGGGTGTGGGATCCAGAAGGTAACTGGTTGTTAGCAGTTTATTAGGGCTTGTAAATAGTTCAGATACTTACATTTAATTCACTGGAGAGTCGTGCTTATCATGTCCTCTTCTTTATAGAGCCTTTAAGAAAGGTCCTGTGGTGCAGGCCCTGGGAACCGCAACGCTAATCCTCCTATTAATGTGCCCCAGGGCTCTGTGAAGAAGGATTGTGATTAGCCCAACTCTCCAACACGTTAAAAGTACAGGTAAGCTTTTCACCTGTAGCAAAGGAACATGTACATTATTTTAACAAAAAGGAATATAAGTAATCCACGAACGGTTGGAATTAGTTTTTTTTTTAAATGAGACGAATATCAAATAGCACTGGGAATGAATATATGAAATGTGAAGTATTTTGAACATTGGGAATAAAGATTTGTCCGAACCAAAAGCTTTGTCTGTGCACAATATATAAATATATATGTGTGTGTGCTGCAAAAAAAAATAATATATATATATATATATATATATATATATATATATATATATATATAATTTTTTTTTTGTTACAGAAAGACAAGGTGTATTCAGACGAAAATAATTTTTTATAGAGCTTTTCAAGTTTTGTGATAGTTTCTGCAATTGATTTTGTGTGCATAGGAGCACAAAAGTGAAAGCAATTTAAAAAGCCAGACATGAAATCAGTAGAAATTATATCCCATGAAACTGTATTAAATAAGACTTAAGTAGGCATATTTGAAGAGGCACTGCAAAAAGTGAAATAAGGTATAATTTCTGGATACACTTCTTTGTAAAAAGCTAACCTTTATAAAAATAGAATGCTCATGATGGTTTTAGGCTCTGTGCCACAAAAGCGAGGTGCTTCAGTGAAAAGTTATAGAAATGAAAATATTAAAGTGCAAGTTTAACTTGACCGTAAAACTATTATAAATATTTCATGTTCTGCTTCTTCTCATATTAATACAAAATAGGCAACACTGAATATATTTTAACCTAAAAATGTATTTAAATTGCAATCAAAATGAAAATTTTTAAAAGCTTTCCAATATATTACTATATATATGGAAAGGACACACATAGGGGGATATTTATCAAAGCCTCAACTTAAAATACGCTTGAATCCCGCATCGTATTTGTCACAAGATACATCGGCCATAGTTATCAAAGCATCAAGATCGTCAAATGTTGAAATGTGTGACGAAATATACACTACCGCGATCTCAATCCTACGCAGATCGATGCTTGCTTCATTACAAAGGTTTCAAATTCACAGTCGACTCTATTTGACCATTTTCCAAATTTATCAAACATTTAAGAGGTACGCTCGCGTCTATTTCGATGCAGCATACCTTGTTTTCAATCTGCCATCCTTAAGGTCGCGGATGCCATAGAAATCAATGGGAGTCGGAAAACACAGAAAGCTTATGTTAGATGCTGCAAGATAATGAAGTATATTACATAATAAAAGTAAATTAGAAACTGTATTAAAAATTGTATACCCTTTCTAAATCAAACAATATTATTGCTCCACATTTGGTGCACTAGTAGATATATAACATAATATAGCTAACTTACTTTTTATTTTTTTTGAAAAATCTATTTGCACCATGTTTAAGCCATGTTATACAAGTCCCACTTTCCACTTCGAACCAAATTTGGCGCAACACTTTTCGCACCAATTATGACGCAAACTCCTAAAAAACCGGCACACTAGTGAATTTTTCAACCACTTTTGATTGGACTATGCATAATCACATGATTTATGACATCAGCCAATCTTATTCAAATATACATTTTAAACTATCACTAATGAATGAAACTGCTCGATACTTGTGTCATTGATCACTCATCAGAACGTGTAATGCCATTTGTTACATTGTGTATTATTCTTTGAAAGTATGTATATGTGAAATTAGTATTAAAGATAAACATTGATGCTGACATTAGGGCACACAGTGTAATAGTTTAGACAAGGATTTTAAAATTCAAATTGATGTTTGATTCAAAATAATCTTAAAATGATAGCTCAAAGGGATAGCCCACCTAACATTAACTGTCATGATTTAGATACAGCAGAAATTAAAATCACCTCTTTACAGTCATGCTATTTTCAGTGTATTTCTTCCATCTCTTGAATTTCTGTTTCAATAAGAAATGTCATCTTATATTCCAGCCCATTTTATAATACCTGTGTAGGGATGGTTTTTCAAACTAGAATGCAATCAGGAGGGGTTACACAGGTACAGAGAGAAAACTGGCCAAGCTCTTAAAATATCAATTGATTGTAAATGAATACATATGATACTGTGATTTCATGCTATATTCGCAATGATTCCTGCTCAGAATAATAATAAATTTACACTATATACATATAGTGGTATAAATAAACACAGAGACATGACAGACAACATTGTTTAAAACAAAAAAAAAGGATCTTAGGGACATGTAAATATTATTATTATTATTCTTTATTTATAAAGCGCCAACAGATTCCGCAGCGCTGTCCATGGGTACAAAAATAAAAGTACAGTACAATATAAAAGACACCAGACAAAGTTTAACAAACAAATACAGGGGGAATTGAGGGCCCTGTTCCCATGGGAACTTACAATCTAGATGGGTAGGAGGGTGAGAAACAGGAGGTGGGGACTGCAAAGGTGAGAATGATGTTAGTGTGGAGTTAGATGGGGGCAGCAATTAGGCAAGTGGAATTCATTTGTTACTGATTTGGTGATAGGCTTCCATGAACAGAGAGGTCTTTAGGTAGCATTTAAAGGAGGAAAGGTTAGGGGAGAGTCTGACAGCTCTAGGAAGTGCATTCCAGATGGTTGGTGCCGCACAAGAGAAGTCCTATAGCCTAGCATGGGAGGAGGTGATGGTAGAAGATGCAAGGAGCAGGTCATTGTTGGATCTTAGGGGGCGGGCTGGAGTGTATTTGTTGATGAGTGAGGACAGGTAGGGGGAGGGCTGCGTTGGTAAGGGCTTTGTAGGTCAGGATGAGAATTTTGAATTTAATTCTACTGTGAATGGTTAGCCAGTGAAGGGACTCACAGAGAGGTGCAGCAGATACAGAGCATCGAGAGAGGTGGATTTGCCTAGCAGAGGCATTTAGGATGGATTGAAGAGGGGAGAGGCGGGAGAGTGGGAGGCCAGTTAGTAGGTTATTACAGTAGGTGGTTGCGACAGGAGGAAGAGAGCAATTGGATGTGGGGTATGAAGGACAGATTGGAGTCAATATGATACTGTGATTACATGCTATATTTGCAATTATTCCTGCTCAGAATAATAATACATTTACACTATATACATATAGTGGTATAAATAAACACAGAGACATGACAGGCAACATTGTTTAGAACAAAAAAAGGATCTTAGGGACATGTAAATATGTTTGCAAAAGATTTCGGACATGACACACACACACATATATTATTATTATTATTATTATTATTATTATTATTATTATTATTAATTTATAAAGCGCCAACAGATTCCGCAGCATTGTTCATGGGTACACAAATAAAAGTACAGTACAATATAAAAGACACCAGACAAAGTTTAACAAACAAATACAGGGGGAATTGAGGGCCCTGTTCCCGTGGGAACTTACAATCTAGGGGAGAGTCTGACAGCTCTAGGAAGTGCATTCCAGATGGTTGGTGCCACACGAGAGATGTCCTGTAGCCTAGCATGGAATGAGGTGATGGTAGAAGATGCAAGGAGCAGGTCATTGTTGGATCTTAGGGGGCGGGCTGGAGTGTATTTGTTGATGAGTTGCTTTTTGACCTCTCCTTTTACCAGAATAGACGACAAACAGAGAAGAAGTTTGTCTGAACTCTTTTGTAGCTTCTAAGTAGAATTTTAGAGCACGGACTACATCTAAATTGTGTAGCAAACGTTCCTTCTTTGAAACTGGATTCGGACACAAAGAAGGTACAACTATCTCCTGATTAATATTTTTGTTGGAAACAACCTTTGGTAGAAAACCAGGCTTAGTACGCAAAACAACCTTATCTGAATGGAACACCAGATAGGGCGGAGTACACTGTAGAGCAGATAACTCAGAAACTCTTCTAGCAGAAGAAATAGCAACCAAAAACAAAACTTTCCAAGATAACAACTTAATATCTATGGAATGTAAAGGTTCAAACGGAACCCCTTGAAGAACTGAAAGAACTAGATTTAAACTCCAGGGAGGAGTCAAAGGTCTGTAAACAGGCTTGATCCTAACCAAAGCCTGAACAAATGCTTGAACATCTGGCACAACTGCCAGTCGTTTGTGTAGTAAGACAGATAAAGCAGAAATCTGTCCCTTTAGAGAACTCGCAGATAATCCTTTATCCAAACCTTCTTGTAGAAAGGAAAGAATCCTAGGAATTTTTATCCTATTCCATGGGAATCCCTTGGATTCACACCAGCAGATATATATTTTCCATATTTTATGGTAAATCTTTCTAGTTACTGGTTTTCTGGCTTGAACCAGAGTATCTATCACAGAATCTGAAAACCCACGCTTTGATAGAATCAAGCGTTCAATCTCCAAGCCGTCAGCTGGAGGGAGACCAGATTTGGATGTTTAAATGGACCCTGAACAAGAAGGTCCTGTCTCAAAGGTAGCTTCCATGGTGGACATATTCACCAGGTCTGCATACCAAGTCCTGCGTGGCCACGCAGGAGCTATCAAGATCACTGAGGCCCTCTCCTGTTTGATCCTGGCTACCAGCCTGGGAATGAGAGGAAATGGTGGAAACACATTAGCTAGGTTGAAGGTCCAAGGCGCTACTAGTGCATCCACTAGAGTCGCCTTGGGATCCCTGGATCTGGACCCGTAGCAAAGAACCTTGAAGTTCTGATGAGACGCCATCAGATCCATATCTGGAATGCCCCATAGTTGCGTCAACTGGGCAAAGATCTCCAGGTGGAGTTCCCACTCCCCCGGATGGAATGTCTGACGACTCAAATAATCCGCTTCCCAGTTTTCCACACCTGGAATGTGGATCGCAGATAGGTGGCAGGAGTGATTCTCCGCCCATTGTATTATTTTGGTCACTTCTTTCATCGCCAGGGAACTCCTTGTTCCCCCCTGATGATTGATATACGCAACAGTTGTCATGTTGTCTGATTGGAATCTTATGAATCTGGCCTTTGCTAGCTGAGGCCAAGCCCTGAGAGCATTGAATATCGCTCTTAGTTCCAGAATGTTTATCGGGAGAAGAGACTCTTCCCGAGACCATAGTCCCTGAGCTTTCAGGGATTCCCAGACCGCGCCCCAGCCCACTAGGCTGGCGTCGGTCGTGACGATGACCCACTCTGGACTGCGGAAGCTCATTCCCTGGGACAGGTGATCCTGGGTTAGCCACCAACGGAGTGAGTCTCTGGTCTTCTGATCTAATTGAATCACTGGAGACAAGTCTGTATAGTCCCCATTCCACTGTTTCAGCATGCACATTTGTAATGGTCTTAGATGAATTCGCGCAAAAGGAACTATGTCCATTGCTGCAACCATCAATCCTACTACTTCCATGCACTGAGCTACGGAAGGATGAGGAATAGAATGAAGAACTTGACAAGCGTTTAGAAGTTTTGACTTTCTGACTTCTGTCAAGAAAATCCTCATTTCTAAGGAATCTATTATTGTTCCCAAGAAGGGAACTCTTGTTGACGGAGACAGGGAACTTTTTTCTATGTTCACCTTCCATCCGTGAGATCTGAGAAAGGCCAGAACGATGTCTGAGTGAGCCTTTGCCTTTGAAAGAGACGACGCTTGTATTAGAATGTTGTCCAAGTACGGTACTACTGCAATGCCCCTTGGTCTTAGAACCGCTAGAAGGGATCTGAGTACCTTTGTGAAAATCCTTGGAGCAGTGGCTAACCCGAATGGGAGGGCCACAAACTGGTAATGTTTGTCCAGAAAGGCGAACCTTAGGAACTGATGATGTTCTTTGTGGATAGGGATATGTAGATACGCATCCTTTAGATCCACGGTAGTCATAAATTGACCTTCCTGGATTGTGGGTAGAATCGTTCGAATGGTTTCCATCTTGAACGATGGTACTCTGAGAAATTTGTTTAGGATCTTTAAATCCAGGATTGGTCTGAAAGTTCCCTCTTTTTTGGGAACTACAAACAGATTTGAGTAAAATCCCATTCCTTGTTCCGCCGTTGGAACTGGGTGTATCACTCCCATCTTTAACAGGTCTTCTACACAATGTAAGAATGCCTGTCTCTTTATTTGGTTTGAAGATAAATGAGACATGTGGAACCTTCCCCTTGGGGGTAGTTCCTTGAATTCCAGAAGATAACCCCGAGAAACTATTTCTAGCGTCCAGGGATCCTGAACATCTCTTGCCCAAGCCTGAGCAAAGAGAGAGAGTCTGCCCCCCACTAGATCCGGTCCCGGATCGGGGGCTACTCCTTCATGCTGTTTTGTTAGCAGTGGCAGGCTTCTTGGCCTGCTTACCCTTGTTCCAGCCTTGCATCGGTTTCCAGGCTGGTTTGGTCTGTGAGGTATTACCCTCTTGCTTAGAGGATGCAGAATTAGAGCCCGGTCCGTTCCTGAAATTACGAAAGGAACGAAAATTAGACTTATTCTTGGCTTTGAAAGGCCTATCTTGTGGGAGGGCGTGGCCCTTTCCCCCAGTGATGTCTGAGATAATCTCTTTCAATTCTGGCCCAAAGAGAGTTTTACCCTTGAAGGGGATATTAAGCAATTTTGTCTTGGATGATACATCCGCTGACCAAGACTTTAGCCAAAGCGCTCTGCGCGCCACAATTGCAAACCCTGAATTTTTCGCGGCTAATCTAGCTATTTGCAAAGCGGAATCTAAAATAAAAGAGTTAGCCAACTTAAGTGCGTGAACTCTGTCCATAACCTCCTCATATGGAGTCTCTCTACTGAGCGACTTTTCTAGTTCCTCGAACCAGAACCACGCTGCTGTAGTGACAGGAACAATGCACGAAATGGGTTGAAGAAGGTAACCTTGCTGTACAAAAATCTATAGGAATAGTAGTGCGCTTGTTTAGAGTAGAAACCGCCCCCTCGACCTTAGGGACTGTCTGCCATAAGTCCTTTCTGGGGTCGACCATAGGAAATAATTTCTTAAATATAGGAGGGGGAACAAAAGGTATACCGGGCTTTTCCCATTCCTTATTCACTATGTCCGCCACCCGCTTGGGTATAGGAAAAGCGTCGGGGTGCACCGGAACCTCTAGGAACTTGTCCATCTTACATAATTTTTCTGGAATGACCAGATTGTCACAATCATCCAGAGTAGATAACACCTCCTTAAGCAGTGCGCGGAGATGTTCTAATTTAAATTTAAATGTCACAACATCAGGTTCAGCCTGTTGGGAAATATTTCCTGAATCTGAAATTTCCCCATCTGACAAAACCTCCCTCATGGCCCCTTCAGATTGGTGTGAGGGTATGACAGAACAATTATCATCAGCACCCTCCTGCTCTTCAGTGTTTAAAACAGAGCAATCGCGCTTTCTTTGATATGCAGGCATTTTGGATAAAATATTTGCTATGGAGTTATCCATTACAGCCGTCAATTGTTGCATGGTAATAAGCATTGGCGCGCTAGAAGTACTAGGGGCCTCCTGCGTGGGCAAAACTGGTGTAGATACAGAAGGAGATGATGTAGAACCATGTCTACTCCCTTCATCTGATGAATCATCTTGGGCAACCTCATTATCTGTGACAGTACTGTCCTTACTTTGTTTGGACGCTTTGGCACAATTATCACATAATTTAGAAGGGGGAGACACATTGACTTTCATACATATAGAACATAGCTTATCTGAAGGCACAGACATGTTAAACAGGCTTAAACTTGTCAGTAAAACACAAAAACCGTTTTAAAACAAAACCGTTACTGTCTCTTTAAATTTTAAACAGAGCACACTTTATTACTGAATATGTGAAAAAATATGAAGGAATTGTTCAAAAATTACCAAAATTTCACCACAGTGTCTTAAAGCATTAGAAGTATTGCACACCAATTTTCAGAGCTTTAAGCCCTAAAATAACGAAACCGGAGCCGGTTACATTTTTAACCCCTCTACAGTCCCAGCTACAGCCTTTGCTGCGACTCTACCAAGCCCAGAGGGGAATACGATACCAAATGACGCCTTCTAGGAACTTTTCCAACTATCCTCAGGTCCTCACACATGCATCTGCATGTCTTGCTCTCAAAAACAACTGTGCAGTAATGGGGCGAAAATGAGGCTCAGCCTACAACTGGGAAGGCCCTTCCTGACTGGAAAATGGTGTCTAACATAGTGCCTGACGTTAAAAAACGTTCCCCAAGTTTATAAGTGTGAAATACCAGCATAAACATGTATAAAATGCCCAAATAAAGCAATCAATTTTGCCCATAAAAGTGTCTACCAGTTTTATAGCCCATATTAAGCCCTTTATTCTGCTTGAAACTAAGAAAATGGCTTACCGGTCCCCATGAGGGGAAATAACAGCCTTCCAGCATTACACAGTCTTGTTAGAAATATGGCTAGTCATACCTTAAGCAGAAAAGTCTGCTAACTGTTTCCCCCAACTGAAGTTACTTCATCTCAACAGTCCTATGTGGAAACAGCAAAGGATTTTAGTTACTGTCTGCTAAAATCATCTTCCTCTCACAAACAGAAATCTTCATCTTTTTCTGTTTCAGAGTAAATAGTACATACCAGCACTATTTTAAAATAACAAACTCTTGATAGTAGAATAAAAAACTACAACTAAACACCACATACTCTTAACCATCTCCGTGGAGATGTTGCCTGTGAAACGGCAAAGAGAATGACTGGGGTGGGCGGAGCCTAGGAGGGACTATATGGCCAGCTTTGCTGGGACTCTTTGCCATTTCCTGTTGGGGAAGAGATATTCCCATAAGTAAGGATGACGCCGTGGACTGGACACACCAATGTTGGAGAAAGAACAAAATTCAGCAAGATTTAGAAGGTAGAATACCAACAGGGTTTTTTCCCTGTTATACGTGTAAGGCCTGCAAACACAGCTCTAAACTAAAGGTTCTTAAAATAAATAGTTTAGAGAATAATTTTTTATAAAGGAGATAATAAGATGCACTCACAAAAATATTATCTATGCACTAAAATGTTTGTGTAACCTTTTCTACTTTGGTGAAACAACCAGGTCTCTCAAGGATAGGATAAGGGAGCACCTCCTAAGTATAGAAAAAGGTAGAGAGGACACATCACTATACAAACACTTTAAGGAAATACACCATGGTAACACTAAAGCTCTCAATTATTGGGGTATAAGAAAAATTAAGGGACATTGGAGAGGAGGGAACACTGAAAAGACACTTTTAATACAATAAGCAGAATTAATATACAAATTCGACACATTATTTCCAAAGTGTCTCAACTCGGAATTGGACCTTTCACCCTTTCTGTTTGAATGAAATTCACTATTATAGCACTTTATATACATATGCACTTTTGAATAAATTTATTCACTACATTTTTTTAAGGTTTTATTATCTAATCCAAATATATCATAAGCTTAATTCCTCGCATATATAAGTTTGTGTGCATATTGGTATCCTGGATTCACGATACTTTAGAGCTAGCCCAACCAGTATACAAACCATAGGTAAATAAATTTGAACATTAGGTTTCCTGTACATTGGTTACAGACACTATTTTTCACAACTGTTTATACTATCCAAGACCCCCCTTTTTTACAACCAGCAATATATTTGTCTTGCTCTAAGTGAGCAACTAATGTATCTTTCTATGTCTACCACCTTTATATCTAGCCATATAAATATCTGCATTTTTGTGGTCAGCTTTTTAAAAATTGGTAAATATTCATATATCAGAAATACCATGTACCATAAAAGAATTCTAAAACCGTATGTGACATATTTTTGAAGAAATTTAATCTTCAAGAGGAATACAAAATATAGCGCTATAAATGATGATACTTTATCTAAGGAGTATATACCACCTTAAGAAATTGTTGGAAGGTGTGTCTCACCTATTGAATTTGCAACCAATCACACAGGATTAAGACATTTATATGGGATCAAGCTGCTTGTCACAGACATCTTGATAAAGCCCAAGGGAGGGCGAAACGCGTCGTTTGTTTATGTGACATTGCAGTTTTAGTCACAAGTACCATTTATCCAGCATTTAACCTGGGTTAACTTTCTACATGCTATATTGGAAGTGAGGAGGAATTTGCATACCCCACTTCATGCTT
Source organism: Bombina bombina (assembly GCF_027579735.1). NCBI lineage: Eukaryota > Metazoa > Chordata > Amphibia > Anura > Bombinatoridae > Bombina > Bombina bombina. Next base: position 1,308,948,246 of record NC_069499.1, read on the forward strand.
TGAGCCTAATTTTCAACTAAAGGCTAAAGAAGTATAACACTTTGAACTTCCACAGCCACCACTTTGAAACCATCAAACAGCTGTTTGTTTTGCGCTGTCATATCATCTGTTCCTGTGTAACCACGGAGAAGGCGTGACATTAGATGCTGACCCACACGTGTGAAGGCTTGCAAAACACACCCTCGGTAAGCGGCTGCGGTCACGTCTACGGTCCAAGTCTTGACCGAAAAATCTCCATTGGATCCATGGTAAAGTACAATGTATCTATTTGAAACGGAGATATTTCCACTAAGTGTCCAAGTATAATAGTCATCTTGTGCTTTTTTCATACGCCAGATACAAAGTTAGGCCGCTGTGCCTTGTACCAATTCCTCTGACTATTATTTTAATGAACTGCCACATTTTTTTCCTTTGTCACATACGGTGTTGATATATTTTGTTTCTCCTCCTCTTTGTGTGATATCAGTTTTTATGCTGTTCGCTATCATTGATATATGAAACTGTCACTTTGCAAGATTGTTTAGATCTTTGTCTTAGCAGAGTATATATGCATGTATATTTTTAGTTTTTTATCTATAGATTTTAGAGAGACGTCCCTCATTGTATTATATGTATTGTATTTTATTAAAATTATTTTATGCTTCACAATAGGTGTTTTGGTACTTTTAGCCTAATGGCGCACTATCTATCCTAAGGCTAACTGCCTTTAATCCCTCCTTTTGATAAATATTACCCTTAACTTGAAAATATATCAATATAAAGATAATAGAAGAACACAAACAGTGACATAGCACCCATTTATCAATGAGCAGACTGACATGAGAACCTGTCCCCGCACCATCATGGTAAATGAGCAGTGGACACTGTACATCCGCTGCATGGATGTACTATTGCACAGGGACTTCTTTGTTCAATTCTGCCACCTGTTCTTGTGTGATATGTTCATTACGGGTGTTTTATCTCTTCCAGTTCATAGGTGAGACAGATGGTAAAAAGCAACGGTTATCCTTACATTGTAGAAAGCAGGTTTTTATTAGAGAGTCTGCCCCACACACTATTTTATTATATACATATGAAAGAGCAGAAAACATTTTATTTACTTTTTGCATTAAAAAGGTTATCTAACAGCTGTTTAAATTAGATGTGAAACAAACAGGAAATGTGTGTAATTGTGTATAAATGAGTCCAGGAACTCTATTGCTCATTGGCTAAGAGAAACTCAAAAAGAGAACAGAAAGAGAAAGTGGACTTTAATCAGCTCAGGAACATTTATTTTTCAAAAAGAAAAACCCTACAATGCATTTTGACATATTGTGCTAGAAGTGGCACCCTAAATAACTTTTTTCACTTACACGCTAAGTGGGATCAAAGTAAAATGACAACATGGCAAGGTTTTCACCCTTATTACAAGTTGAAAGTAAAAAGTTAGTCAAATGCACACTAACCTCGACCATGCTACCTTCTTTTCCCCATAGACTTCCATGGGGCACACTTAAAAAAACAAAAAAAAACAATAGTTATTGCTTGCACCACGTTAGATCAACTGTGCTAAACCTGAAGTGAGTTACAAATTATTTACATTCTAATGTTCTTCACATAGAAGAAAATGTTATTTTTATTAAATTTAAATATATATATATATATATATATATATATATATATGTATATATATAAAAAGTTCAGGATAGACAAGCACTCCAGAAATCTGGTTCCAATGCCCAGGGTGCAACAGATAAGTAAATAGAAAATAATGAGGAGTGCACTCGCCAGGACTTTTCACAAGTTTAATTCCAAAAAGTGAACGTTTTCAGGGGGTTAGCACCTTCTTCAGACATACAAAGATACAATAAGCACAAACCCACACCAGACACCCTTAAGTGTGGAAGGTCAACCAATCACTAGCTCTCCAGGTAGGGTGCCACCCACACGGTGTGGACACTCCCCTAGAAACCAATGGTTGGTCAGCCTCATTGGTTGCTAGGGGAGTGTCCACACTGTGTGGGTTGCACCATACCTGGAGAGCTAGTGATTGGTTGACCTACCTACTTAAGGGTGTCTGGTGTGGGTTTTTGCTTATTGTATCTTTGTATGTCTGAAGAAGGGGCTAACCCCCCGAAAATGTTCACATTTTGGAATTAAACTTATGAAAAGTCCTGGCGAGTGCACTCCTCATTATATATATATACAGGGAGTGCAGAATTATTAGGCAAATGAGAATTTTGACCACATCATCCTCTTTATGCATGTTGTCTTACTCCAAGCTGTATAGGCTCGAAAGCCTACTACCAATTAAGCATATTAGGTGATGTGCATCTCTGTAATGAGAAGGGGTGTGGTCTAATGACATCAACACCCTATATCAGGTGTGCATAATTATTAGGCAACTTCCTTTCCTTTGGCAAAATGGGTCAAAAGAAGGACTTGACAGGCTCAGAAAAGTCAAAAATAGTGAGATATCTTGCAGAGGGATGCAGCACTCTTAAAATTGCAAAGCTTCTGAAGCGTGATCATCGAACAATCAAGCGTTTCATTCAAAATAGTAAACAGGGTCGCAAGAAGCGTGTGGAAAAACCAAGGCGCAAAATAACTGCCCATGAACTGAGAAAAGTCAAGCGTGCAGCTGCCAAGATGCCACTTGCCACCAGTTTGGCCATATTTCAGAGCTGCAACATCACTGGAGTGCCCAAAAGCACAAGGTGTGCAATACTCAGAGACATGGCCAAGGTAAGAAGGCTGAAAGACGACCACCACTGAACAAGACACACAAGCTGAAACGTCAAGACTGGGCCAAGAAATATCTCAAGACTGATTTTCTAAGGTTTTATGGACTGATGAAATGAGAGTGAGTCTTGATGGGCCAGATGGATGGGCCCGTGGCTGGATTGGTAAAGGGCAGAGAGCTCCAGTCCGACTCAGACGCCAGCAAGGTGGAGGTGGAGTACTGGTTTGGGCTGGTATCATCAAAGATGAGCTTGTGGGGCCTTTTCGGGTTGAGGATGGAGTCAAGCTCAACTCCCAGTCCTACTGCCAGTTTCTGGAAGACACCTTCTTCAAGCAGTGGTACAGGAAGAAGTCTGCATCCTTCAAGAAAAATATGATTTTCATGCAGGACAATGCTCCATCACACGCGTCCAAGTACTCCACAGCGTGGCTGGCAAGAAAGGGTATAAAAGAAGAAAATCTAATGACATGGCCTCCTTGTTCACCTGATCTGAACCCCATTGAGAACCTGTGGTCCATCATCAAATGTGAGATTTACAAGGAGGGAAAACAGTACACCTCTCTGAACAGTGTCTGGGAGGCTGTGGTTGCTGCTGCACGCAATGTTGATGGTGAACAGATCAAAACACTGACAGAATCCATGGATGGCAGGCTTTTGAGTGTCCTTGCAAAGAAAGGTGGCTATATTGGTCACTGATTTGTTTTTGTTTTGTTTTTGAATGTCAGAAATGTATATTTGTGAATGTTGAGATGTTATATTGGTTTCACTGGTAAAAATAAATAATTGAAAACTATTACTGTTGCCTAATAATTATGCACAGTAATAGTCACCTGCACACACAGATATCCCCCTAAAATAGCTATAACTAAAAACAAACTAAAAACTACTTCCAAAACTATTCAGCTTTGATATAAATGAGTTTTTTGGGTTCATTGAGACCATGGTTTTTGTTCAATAATAAAATTAATCCTCAAAAATACAACTTGCCTAATAATTCTGCACTCCCTGTATATATATATTCAAATAAAAAAAATTCTATGTGAAGAACATTGAAATGTCAAGTATTTCTATTTAAAACACATTAAAAATGAATGAAAATTATGTTTCATGGGATTTGACTGGGAAGGGCTCAAAATGGTATATATGATATATTTGTTTTATTAAAAAGAGTATATATGTGTTTAACACTTTACTTTAAAGTTTTTTACATGTGTTTTGTGCAACTTTAACCTTTGCAGTTTACTTCAGGTCTGCGCAATATCGGATTTCACTCAAGCACAAACTACTATAATTTTCAACTTATAATACAAGCACAAATTGTTGCGGTTGCTATATCCATTAAAATGAATGGTTGCGCTAAAGCAAAGTTGGCTGTCCTATTCCTTCACTGGTTAATGCACTTTACCAAAGACTTGTAATATCAAAGTTGCATGCTAATGATAGAGCGATCAAGCAAAACTGGTTATCAAGAATGCGCTATCATTAGCTCTCCACTTGTAAAATAGCCCATTGTAGTTTTTTGTGAGCATTGTGTTTAATTAATTTGCTTCTAAATGTAAGAATGTCTTTACATTTTCTAACACATCCTTCACTATATATAATCATGAAATTGTCCACCCAACATAAAGGGATCAACTTCTGAATTTGTTACATATTCAGTGTAAAACATAAAAATATTTAACTAGAGCTTAAAGGGACATTAAACTGGTGGGCCCATCTACAGTAACAGGGTCACTACTCACCATACTATTCTTGTTACTTCTGTACCAGCAGCTCTCTTTATTGTGTATGTTTGCATCATGTGACGAATCAGTACACTTGGCATGATAAGTGTATGGCTTAAAGGGACAGTCTAGGCCAAAATAAACATTCATGATTCAGATAGAGCATGTAATTTTAAACAATTTTCCAATTTACTTTTATCACCAATTTTGCTTTGTTCACTTGGTATTCTTACTTGAAAGCTTAACCTAGGAGGTTCATATGCTAATTTGTTAGACCTTGAAGCCCACCTCTTTCAGATTGCATTTTAACAGTTTTTCACTACTAGAGGGTGTTAGTTCACATATTTCATATAGATAACACTGTGCTCGTGCATGTGAAGTAATCTGGGAGCAGGCACGGATTGGCTAGACTGCAAGTCTGTCAAAAGAACTGAAAAAAGGGGCAGTTTGCAGAGGCTTAGATACAAGATAATCACAGGGGTTAAAAGTATATTATTATAACTGTGTTGGCTATGCAAAACTGGGAAATGGGTAATAAAGGGATTATCTATCTTTTAAAACAATAAAAATTCTGGTGTAGACTGTCCCTTTAAAGAGTGATTTCTGTCAGTGCTGCAGTTAGGTGTACTGTACCTTTAAAGAGGCCTAGGAGATTAATTAGGCTTTAATTGCTGTAGTCTATATTAGCTCTGTGTTTGTAACATGTGCTTGCTTGTGTATTAAATTACTGGGGGTCGATCCGATATAAATCGTCGCCCGCAAAAGCCGGCGACGCCAATATTTGCGCGGGTTTGGTATCACATATACGGCGTAACCTAGAAGTTACGCCCGTATATTTCTGCCGTCGCCCGCAGTTTTTTGGGCCATAGGCAGGTATACCAAACCCGCGCAGTTTGGTATCCAATATGCAGCATAAGGACTTACGTGGCGAAAATGGAGAAAACTTACTCCATTTTCACCTCGCCACAAAAAGCAGCCATAAGAAGCCTTACGCTGACTATTGGAGCCCCGTAACTTCCTAAACTGGCTGCTAAAATAAACCTAACACCTAACGCATGCGCAATGTCTATCTCCCTGTCAACCGCGATCTGCTAAAATAAACCTAACACCTAACGCATGCGCAATGTCTATCTCCCTGTCAACCGCGATCCCCCCCCCTGAAATCCCTAATAAAGTTATTACCCCCTAAACCGCCGCTCCCGGACCCCGCCGCCATCTACATAAACTAACCCCCTACTGTGAGCCTCTAAAACCGCCGCCATCTACCTTATCTATCCCCTAATCTGACCCCTTACACCGCCGCCACCTATATAAAAATTATTAACCCCTAATCTAATCCCCCTATACCGCCGCCAGCTATATTAATATTATTAACCCCTAATGTAAGCCCCTTACACCGCCGCCATCTCTATTAAAATGATTAACCCCTAATTTAATCTACCTACCCCGCCGCCAGCTATATTATCTATTTTAACCCTAAGTATATTATAGTTAATATAGTTATTACATTATATATATTAACTATATTAACCCTAATTATATTAGGGTTAATATAGTTAATATAGTTACTATAGTATTTATATTAACTATATTAACTCTATCTAACCCTAACACCCCTAACTAAATTTATATTAAATTAATCTAATTCATTTATAAACTAAAATATTCCTATTTAAATCTAAATACTTACCTATAAAATAAACCCTAAGATAGCTACAATATAATTAATAATTACATTGTAGCTATGTTAGGGTTAATATTTATTTTACAGGTAAATTGTTAATTATTTTAACTAGGTATAATAGATATTAAATAGTTATTAACTATTTAATATCTACCTAGTTAAAATAATTACCCAATTACCTGTAAAATAAATCCTAACCTAAGTTACAAATACACCTACACTATCAATAAATTTAATAAACTACAAACATCTATCTAAAAATACAATTAAATTAACTAAACTAAATTACAAAAAAAACAAACACTAAATTACAAAAAATAAAAAAAAGATTACAAGATATTTAAGCTAATTACACCTATTCTAAGCCCCCTAATAAAATAATAAACCCCCAAAATAAAAAAATTCCCTGCCCTATTCTAAATTAAACAAATTTCAAAGCTCTTTACCTTACCAGCCCTTAAAAGGGCCTTTTGTGGGGCATGCCCCAAAGAATTCAGCTCTTTTGCATACAACAAATACAATCCCCCCCCCCATTACAACTCACCACCCACATACCCCTATTCTAAAACCACCCAAACCCCCCTTAAAAAAGCCTAACACTACCCCCCTGAAGATCTCCCTACCTTGTCTTCACCACACCGGGCCGAACTCCTGATCCGATCCGGGCGATGTCTTCCTCCAAGCGGCAAAGAAGAATTCTTCCTCCGGCGATGTCTTCCTCCAAGCGGCAAAGAAGAATTCTTCCTCCGGCGACGTCTTCCTCCAAGCGGCAGCAAAGTCTTCATTCTTCCGGCGGCATCTTCAATCTTCTTTCTTCGCTCCGCCGCCGCGGAGCATCCATCCTGGCCGACTGCTGTACTTGGAATGAGGTACCTTTAAATGACGTCATCCAAGATGGCGTCCGCCGAATTCCGATTGGCTGATAGGATTCTATCAGCCAATCGGAATTAAGTTAGAAAAATCTGATTGGCTTATTGAATCAGCCAATCAGATTCAAGTTCAATCCGATTGGCTGTTCGGATCAGCCAATCGGATTGAGCTCGCATTCTATTGGCTGATCGGAACAGCCAATAGAATGCGAGCTCAATCTGATTGGCTGATTGGATCAGCCAATCGGATTGAACTTGAATCTGATTGGCTGATTCAATCAGCCAATCAGATTTTTCTAACTTAATTCCGATTGGCTGATAGAATCCTATCAGCCAATCGGAATTCGGCGGACGCCATCTTGGATGACGTCATTTAAAGGTACCTCATTCCAAGTACAGCAGTCGGCCAGGATGGATGCTCCGCGGCGGCGGAGCGAAGAAAGAAGATTGAAGATCCTGCCGGAAGAATGAAGACTTTGCTGCCGCTTGGAGGAAGACGTCGCCGGAGGAAGAATTCTTCTTTGCCGCTTGGAGGAAGACATCTCCGGAGGAAGAATTCTTCTTTGCCGCTTGGAGGAAGACATCGCCGGAGGAAGAATTCTTCTTTGCCGCTTGGAGGAAGACATCGCCCGGATCGGATAAGGAGTTCGGCCCGGTGTGGTGAAGACAAGGTAGGGAGATCTTCAGGGGGGTAGTGTTAGGCTTTTTTAAGGGGGGTTTGGGTGGTTTTAGAATAGGGGTATGTGGGTGGTGGGTTGTAATGGGGGGGGGATTGTATTTGTTGTATGCAAAAGAGCTGAATTTTTTGGGGCATGCCCCACAAAAGGCCCTTTTAAGGGCTGGTAAGGTAAAGAGCTTTGAAATTTGTTTAATTTAGAATAGGGCAGGGAATTTTTTTATTTTGGGGGTTTATTATTTTATTAGGGGGCTTAGAATAGGTGTAATTAGCTTCAATATCTTTTAATCTTTTTTTTATTTTTTGTAATTTAGTGTTTGTTTTTTTTTGTAATTTAGTTTAGTTAATTTAATTGTATTTTTAGATAGATGTTTGTAGTTTATTAAATTTATTGATAGTGTAGGTGTATTTGTAACTTAGGTTAGGATTTATTTTGCAGGTAATTGGGTAATTATTTTAACTAGGTAGATATTAAATAGTTAATAACTATTTAATATCTATTATACCTAGTTAAAATAATTAACAATTTACCTGTAAAATAAATATTAACCCTAACATAGCTACAATGTAATTATTAATTATATTGTAGCTATCTTAGGGTTTATTTTATAGGTAAGTATTTAGATTTAAATAGGAATATTTTAGTTTATAAATGAATTAGATTAATTTAATATAAATTTAGTTAGGGGTGTTAGGGTTAGATAGAGTTAATATAGTTAATATAAATACTATAGTAACTATATTAACTATATTAACCCTAATATAATTAGGGTTAATATAGTTAATATATATAATGTAATACCTATATTAACTATAATATACTTAGGGTTAATATAGATAATATAGCTGGCGGCGGGGTAGGTAGATTAAATTAGGGGTTAATCATTTTAATAGAGATGGCGGCGGTGTAAGGGGCTTACATTAGGGGTTAATAATTTTAATGTAGATGGCGGCGGTGTTAGGGGCTCACTTTAGGGGGTTATAGATATAATATAGCTGGCGGCGGGGTACGGGAGCGGCGGTTTAGGGGTTAATAGCTTTTTTATTGTTAGGATAGTGAGGGGGGATAGCGGATAGAGGGTTAGACAGTGCGGGCTATGTTAGGGAGGCGTGTTAGACAGTGCGGGCTATGTTAGGGAGGCGTGTTAGACAGTGCGGGTGTTTTAGACTTTAGTCAGGTTTTATAGGCGCCGGCAGTTTCTAACGTGCCGCAAGTCACTGGCGACGCCAGAAATTTGTACTTACGCAGATTTCTGGACATCGCTGGTTTATCCAACTTACGGCACGTTAGCATCTGACGGCGACATATATGGGATGGCTCGAGTTGCGAGCTGAAACTGCGGGCGACGCCGGTTCCCTCGGTTGCGCCGCAAACTGCGATCTATATTGGATCGCGCCCCTGATACCTCTTACTCTGGCAAATACTTTTTGGACATAAAGGTTTGACTTCTGTTCTCCCTAACTACACGTTTGTCACTGACTTCGTATTCAACTTTGGCTTGTTTATGGATGTTCTTTTTATTTAATAAAAAAAATTATATATATATTTTATATTGTATATACAGCTATAAATAGAAATATGTATTTTAAAATAAAATAAAAATTCTATGTGAAGAACATTGAAATGTCAAGTATTTATATTCAAAACACATTAAAAATGAATGAAAATGATGTTTCATGGGATTTGACTGGGAAGGGCTCAAAATTGTATTTATTAAAAAGTGTATATATGTGTGTAATACTTTACTTCAATGTGTTTTACATATGTTTTGTAAAACTTTAACCTTTACAGTTTACTTTAGGTCTGAAGTTGCACTTAAAGTGCCAGTAAACCTAAAAAATAATGTTATATAATTCTGCACATAGTGCAGAATTATATAACATTATATTAGCAGCAGCTTTATAAAACCTAATATTTTCTGTGAATATTTATAAAAAAAATACTGTTTTCCAGACTTCTGAGCGGGTCTGTTTTTTACACAGAGCGCATCTAGCCAGCTGTCTAGTCACAGCCCGGCCCAACCGCGCCATTACACTCAGTGCAGCTCGCTCTTGCTCTGTCTGACATCACTTCCGTCAATCTTATGCTTAAACCAACTGCCATTGTTATGTTTGGCGGTCTGTTCATTTACAATGTATCTGCCACACATAGAGGCATATATAAGCTTTATTGATTGTCAGGAATAAGCTTTATTGATTGTCAGGAATATGCCAAATGTTCCTATGTCATGTGGTGATATGCCTAAGAGTTAATGATAACCTTACACTCTTTTGACTACGTGAATCAATTGTGAAGATTTATGTTTTGTTTTATTCTATTCTATTTATTTTTTTAACTCCTTTTTATTATAATGTATATTTTATCAATTTGTCTGGCCACATTGTATAATACATAATGTCATATCTAGTGTTTATGTTTTTTAACATACATCCTTTCCTTCAATCTGTATTTCAATCTACATGTATTTCTGTTATAGCCATATGTAACTCTGATATGGCACCATGTGGTTTAAAACTTCCGGTATAGCCAAACCAGAAGTGATGCTACTATCCCCCTATATTTGTCAACTTTATCAGTCAGCTTCATTTGCTAACCTGATAGAATTAGCCATCCCATCACTTATATGTTATCTGCCTAAATTGGTGTATTATATATCTAACAGTTCAAACTCATTTTTTCACACAGCCGGCACCGGAAATTACATCTCATGTTCTGGCACTTCCGGTATAGTGTTGCCAGTATTTCAGAAAGGCCAGACACACTGACACGGATGTATAGCTAGAAATTAACCACATAGCTCTATAGAGAAGCTATCTCCTAACCAGAGGAGAAATGCATGTAATGTTGTTTAGAAACTTCCGGTGTTGCTGAAACCGGATGTGATGTCACTTCCGGTTTTGCCGAAACCGTAAGTAACATCATTACCCAAAACTGGATGAAATAACACTCTTTTATAGCTTATGAAGACATCTAAGCGTAATACAATTTTTAATATCATATGCATTTATAGATTAACCACTTTTTAACTCAATGTGATATATATTTAGTTGATTGTAGACTCGCTTTTAGTCAGTTTTTTGTTGATTGTAGACATACCCACAATGCATCAATCAAGAAGTGGGCGTTCCAAAATGTAATAACTAATAACAGAGTATCACTATTTCATAAATAATTAATCCTGTGTATAATCATATATATCAACATCACAACACACACTATCACTTATATTAGGGATTAAATGTTTTTCAGTTGTAGTTTTAATATCACGTCCAGTGAGCTCTGTAGTTTGTACTAATAGCATATTCTATCGCTATAATAAAGATACTTGTATGAGTAAATTTACAAGATATACACCATAATTGCACTTATTCACTTATTAAGAGGTTACTTTTATCTAATAAGAATCATATTGATGAAACATAGACTTTACAATCGGCTCTAATCCTGTATATCTGCCCTTCCCCCTAGCAATTTACTGACAGTGTTTTAAGGACGCATATGAATATGCACGATTCTAGGGTTTGATTGACTTTACGGGTCAACCAATCATGTGTCTCCACTTATGGAACACTAGACACACTCACGTAATGCTAAAGGCGTGACAGACAATAGTGCACGTTTTTATATGTCTCCTCATTGGATCATCTATTTAATGTCTCCCCTTATACGATATTTGTGCACTGTAATATCCGCAGCTTACTACCAAAAATCGATGCACTACAAGCTTGGTGTATACAATACAAGCCCAAAATCATTGTGATCTCTGAATCGTGGCTAACCTCAAAAATACCCGACTCTGCCATTGCAATACATGGGTATTCAAGCCATAGAAATGACAGAGCAAAGAGAGGAGGCGGCATTGTAATCTATGTTGACAACTCCACAAAGTACACCCCCTTACAAAAATCTAGCTCTCCTGCCAACTTTGATTTCCTTTCTGGCACAATTGAGATCCCGTGCAGTAAATCAATCATTGTTGTTGGAATCTACCGCCCACCTAGCTCTCCTGTTCATTCCCTATCAGACATAGCCCATCTCCTTAGTGAAACCATAGCTCAAAACCCAAAAAGTGAAGTTTTGGTTTTTGGAGATTTTAATATTGATTGGCTGAATCCAAAAAATAATAGTTGTTGCTCTGTGTTTAAGTCTTTGCAGCTAACGCAATTAATCTCCTCCCCAACTCGCATAAAGAACAAAAGCCATAATCACACCCTGCTCGATTGGATTCTCTCCACCTCTCCCGACCGAATCCAGGAGGCAGGTGTTCTCCCTAACAATTTCAGTGACCACTGCTTAGTGTACTGTGTGCGCAAAATAAAGGCAACTAAAACCTCTCCCAAGTTAAAATCACCAGATCCTTAAAAAAATTTAATCTTCAATCATTTCTAAATGACATCAAGAACCTCCCCTGGCACAGATTAAACCTAATCCCAGACCTTGACTCTGCAGTTGAATTCTTTCAGTCCGAACTCCTACAAGTTTGGAATTTACATGCCCCGCTGCGTAAGGTGAGAGTAAAAGGAGCACACTTGAATTGGATCACAGCTGACCTCATTCAAATGTACCAGTTTCGAGATTCATTGTGGCCAAAGTTCAAGCATACTGGCTCTATGAACGATCACTGTGTATATAGACAATGGCGAAATATATGCACTAAACAAACAAAATTGGCCAAGGCCCAATATTTCCATACCATATAACATATCAAACCCTAGAAAGTTTTGGAAAGTCATAAATAATTTACAAACTCCACCATTCCACTCCCAACCCTCCACTGTCAATGTGGACAACCAAACCCTGCAACTCCCCTTAGATGTAGCTAATGCCTTTAACAAATATTTTGTCGGATGCTCTACCACCCTGATTGACAAACTAATAAATGGCATGCATCCTGAAGCTACAAATGTGGATCAGGCCCCACAAAATCAGCAAAGACCCACTATAGAGAAGTTCAATTTTAGACCTGTACCCATCAATGTCATTAAGAAACACCTTAATAACCTAAAAATGAAAAACCAGTCTGGACCTGATCAAATCCCAGCAATGCTGTTGAAGCTTAGTGCGCCAGCAATTGCTAAACCTGTCAAAACCCTAATTAACGAATCCTTGGTGGCTGGATACATACCCAAACTCTGGAAGACTGCAAGAGTAGTGCCTATCCATAAAAGTGGGGAGATAACCTTGGTTTCTAACTATCGCCCAATATCATTGCTCCCAGTATTGTCAAAAATCTTAGAAAAATGCATCCATACGCAATTATGTGAATATTACCAACAATCTAACTATCTGACCCCTGATCAATCAGGTTTTCGTACAAATCACTCCACTACAACTGCCCTCCTAAAAGTTTGCAACGATATCCAAACTGGAATGGAACAAGGAGACCTAACTGGAGCTATTTTCCTTGATTTTGCAAAGGCCTTTGACACAGTAGACCACGACATACTACTGCTCAAACTAAAAAACTCAGGTATTGGTGATCGTCCGCTAACCTGGTTTCGATCATATGTATCGGATCAATAACAATATGTCTCCATTTCTGACAGCGACTCCCTCCCTCTCCCAGTCACGTGTGGTGTTCCCCAAGGTTCCATTCTCGGCCCCCTGCTATTCACATTGTTTATAAATGATCTGCCTAATGTCTGCAAATCCTCAACTGTACACATGTATGCAGATGACACGGTAATCTATGCAAACAATTCCGATCTACCGCAGCTTGAAGCAGTACTCCAAGACCAGTTCACAGAGGTAGAAAAGTGGATCTCAAAAAACAAACTCTAAACACTGACAAAACTGTCACAATGATCTTTGGAACAGGACCTAAACTACACAAACTACAAAATTCCCATCTATGCATCAAAACAAAATCAAATTGCACACTGACCGCAGTCCACTCTTTTAAATACTTGGGTATGTTGTTAGACCCCAATCTATCTTTTGGCCTCCATATAGAAAAACTGGCAACTAAACTTTATCCAAAAATAGGTGCCCTGTACAGAAACAAATCCTGCCTCAGCCCTACTGTAAAGGAAAAGATTTTACAGCAAATGCTGATGCCAATCGTGGATTATGGGGATGTAGTATATGCACCAGCACCGCATACTCACCTTAATAAACTTAATACATTGTATAACTCGTTCTGCCGCTTTGTGCTACAATGTAACTACAGGACCCACCATTGTGACATGCTAAAAGAACTAAACTGGCTGTCGCTGGAATCCAGACGCACCCTCCATCTTTCCTGCCTAGTGTTTAAAAGCTTTTCTGGGAAGCTCCCACCCTACCTGTGCAGTATGCTCTCACCGGTTATTCCCACCTCCTATAACCTCCGGTTCAGTACCAGCACATTATATAGTTTGCCTCAATACAAAAAGAAAGCAGCTCAATCCTCCTTTTCCTACAGAGCACCACAATTATGGAACGACCTCCCGCACACTTTCAAACCTTCCCCATGCCTAATATCCTTTAAGAGATCCCTCTCTACATATCTCAAAACAGAATGCAACTGTCATTGTTGATTATATATTTCCTACCTGTTCTATGTTAAAAAAAATTGTGCATATATCATGTATTATTATTGTTTTGTATTTTATTGTACCCATTGTATCAATGCAATGTTTTGTGTACCCAGGACATACTTGAAAACGAGAGAAATTTCAATGTATCTTTCCTGGTAAAATATTTTATCAATAAATAAATTTGATAGGCCCACCACAACCCCCATTGGATAGGTCGCTAGATTACACTCCCTTTACACAATGGACCTATCAGTAATGTCGATTTTAAAGCAAATCCCTGACGTATACAAACACAGCTGTCATCGGAGACAAGCTGTTTGTTAAAGTATATTAATGGTTACCCGGTTTCAGCACCATCTCCTAATCAAATACAAATCTGAATACAAATAAGTTAAGAAAAAGCCACTGACATCACATCTCGAATACACAGTAAGATAGCACCAATGGGTTTTTATTACATTTGATAATCTTATTTCAAGTATTGCAGGTAAGAAAATCTGTGTAATGGTTTGCAGTTATCTGAGTGCAAAACAAAGATCTATTAATTCTAAGTGTAACAACTGATGTACTTTGTCGATCTTCATATACTGTGAATTGGCTATATGTATTTTATATATATATATATATATATATACAGATACTCGTCGACTTACAACCTATGCGACTTACGGCCATCCGTACTTACGACTATCGGTCGCACTGAAGATGCGATACGTGCGCAAAGGCGGTACTTGCGACCATCGGTCGCAAAGGCGGTACTTACGACCATCGGTCGCAAAGGCGGTACTTACGTCCATCGGTCGCGCTGAGGGTGATGCTTATTTGCGTATGTGCGTAAAGGGGCAAGGCAGTGCTTGTGTGCGCAAAGGCGGTACTTACGTCCATCGGTCGCACTGAGGGTGATGCTTATTTGCGTATGTGCGTAAAGGGGCAAGGCAGTGCTTGTGTGCGCAAAGGCGGTACTTACGACCATCGGTCACAAAGGCGGTACTTACGACCATCGGCAAGACAGTGCTTGTGTGCGCAAAGGCGGTGCTTGTGTGTGATGAGAAGTGACTGTAAGCAGCAGCCTTTGTATGGGTCTGACCATGTCGCAGTCCAAAAGGCCGGTACCGTGTAGTGGCAAAGAGGCTACAAAGAAGAGGAAAGCTCTTGATTTGGAGTTAAAAATGAAAGTAATAAAGCAGTATGACGAAGGTAAAAAAGTGAATGCGATTGCCCGTGATATGAAACTGTCGCATTCCACAGTTTCCACAATCATTAAGGACAAGGGACGCATACGTGAAGCTGTAAAAGGTTCCGCACCAATGAAATCAACAATAATAACAAAACAACGTCAAGGGCCCATTCATGAAATGGAGAAATTATTAATGTTGTGGATAGAAGATCAAATACAAAAACGTACACCCATAAGCCTTCTAACAATTCAGATGAAGGCTAAAAGTTTGTTTGAGACTTTAAAGGAGAAAGCTGGTGAGGATTACAAAGAGAATTTCCAGGCAAGCACTGGATGGTTTAAACGTTTTAGAAGAAGATTCAGTCTGCATAATGTGCGGGTTTCAGGAGAAGCAGCAAGTGCAGATTCAGAAGCTGCTGCAAAGTTCATTGACACTTTGGATGAATTAATCCAAGAGGGAGGGTATTTACCTGAACAAATATTCAACGTTGATGAAACGGGTCTGTTCTGGAAACGGATGCCTGAGCGCACATACATTCACCAAGAATCAAAAACCATGCCAGGATTTAAAGCATTCAAGGATCGGGTAAGCTTGTTACTTGGAGGAAACGTTGTTGGTTTTAAGCTTAAGCCATTTCTTATCTATCGCTCAGAAAACCCACGTGCATTTAAAAACATTAATAAGCACACGCTGCCTGTGTATTACCGGTCAAATGCTAAATCGTGGATGACTCAGGCATTGTTCACAGACTGGTTTGTTAACTGTTTCATTCCCCAAGTTCGTGAATATTGCTTAGGGAAAGTAATCCAGTTCAAAATTTTAATGATTTTAGACAACGCACCTGGACATCCACCACACCTGGGTGACCTTAATCCTGATGTAAAAGTGGTTTATATGCCACCTAACACAACACCACTCATTCAACCTATGGACCAAGGGGCAATTGCCACGTTTAAAGCATACTACCTCAGATCTACATTCGCCCAAGCCATAGCTGCTACAGATGCTGATGATGACATAACATTGCGTGATTTTTGGAAAAGTTATAACATTCTTCAGTGCATAAAAAATATTGCAGCAGCGTGGGAGGATGTAACAGAAAAGTGCATGAATGGAATTTGGAAGAAGTGCCTAAAACGATATGTGACCAGATTTGAGAGATTTGAAACAGAGGAAGAGCTCGATGAAATTTGAGAAAACATTGTAAGATTTGCAAACAATCTTGAATTGGAATGTGAAGTGGAAGATGTAGAAGAGCTGTTAGATTATGAGTCAAAATAACTTTCAAATGAAGATCTAATAGAACTGGAAGCAGAGAGAGTTGCAGAGGAAAATAGGAGAGAGGAAGAAGACAAAGAAGAAGAAGAGCCAGAGAAGAAATTCACTGCAAAGGGGTTGGCTGAAGGCTTTACATTGCTAAATAAAGCTGTCTCCTGTTTTGAAAACATGGACCAGAATGTTGAAAGATTTAACAAGGTTGACCGTCAAATTCAGGAAACTGTGCGTGGCTATCGTGAAATCTATGAGCAGAAAAAGAAACAAACGCGTCAAACAAAGCTCAGCATGTTTTTTGAAAAGAACACTGCATCTGAAACCCCTCCAGCCTCAACTCACCAAGATGATAATACTGTAACTCTGATGACATAACTGTAAAAGTACAGTAAAAGAAAAATTTAAGTTCAGTTACTTTTCTTAAAAGTTTAAAGTAAAATAAGTGTTAAAGTTCCTGCAAACTACTGTACAGGTACAGTAAATGTTATGTTATTATTTGCATAGTACTACAGGTAGAGTACAAAAAAAAATGTTATTTTATTACAGTACAGTATAGGTACAGTACAGTAAATGTCAGTACAGTAATAGTATTTGCACAGTAAATGTTATGTTATTATTTGCACAGTACAGGTACAGTACAGTAAAGGTTATTTTATTATTCATACTGTGATGATACTGTATTAGTAAAGGAATTTAATTTAAAACAACTCTGGTGTTATTGTTATTATTAATCATGAAATGTCAGCCCAACACATCACACAATAGACCATATTATTTACATGCCATATATTTTGTCCGACTTACGTCCAAATCGTCTTACGACCGGAAGGTCAGAACGTAACGCGGTCGTAAGTCGACGAGTATCTGTATATATATATATATATATATATATATATATATATATATATATATATACATATATATATATATATATTTAAGGTTTTGTGTTTGTTATACTTATCTCCAATGAGATTGATCAAGCACAAGAGGTTTTATTATGTACACTTTTATTTTATTTTTTTAGTGCATTTCATATTATTTATGTCATATTTACATTGCTGGTTTGTTGTATATGGAACTATGATAGGATTTGATATGTCAGACACTGTGTTGTTTACATGTGTTTACAATGGTTACCTGAACAACCATACAAAGGTAATTAATTATATACAGGTGTACTAGGTTAATTGATCATCCAATCACAACAGTTTCCTGTTTTTAGATTTCTGTTAAATAGCAAGTGTATTACAATGTTTGTTATAGCCTGAGGAAACAGCCCTGAGTAGGCTGAGAAACGCGTCATTGTGTTATTAAAGACCTTTTAATTTTTTATTCATACACTTGCTTCTTGTGGTTTTTTCGCCCTCTGTGAAAATCCTTAACTGTTCCTGGTCATGCTGAGGATTGATCTGTGGTAGTCTACTGGGCGACGATTTGGTTCCAGTTTGCTGTATTCGCACCAGCAGGTGCTTACCATCTAGTAAGTGCAATCATTTGGGGTTGATTTCTCCTTTTCCTGACGATATTGGACCATGTTGGTTTGCTTTCTCATATATCCATAGGCATTTGAAAATTGGATCATCAGAGGATATCTGTCTCTACGCCAAGGATTCAGTGTGCTGGACCACTGTGAAGTTTCAGCCTGCTCTACTAGCACCAATTTGGGTGCTTTTATGTTTGTGAGTATTCACAATCCATTGTGCTGTTATTTTCTTTTGTTTAGGCGATACTAGGCCATGTTGGTGCCTCTGTTTTTTATTCTTTTTTCAGATTCCTAATATCAGGATAGCCATCCTTTGACAGAGAGCAGCCTCAACGTCTGAATTACCAACATTTTGGATGAACAGACAATCACAGTCTGTCTTTTGACTTTATTTTTACCATTTTTCTACATCATTTGTCACAATACCAATAATGACAATACAACTGTAGTTTTTATTTTGCTATATAATTTTATGATTTTACTGTTACTTTGTTGTACATCTATTGTTATATATTTGTGATAAGGTTGATAGCCTATTCCATTATAAAATCTTATATTCATCAGACAAACTTACGTATATACTTTATATATTTATCAAGTTGATACTGAGGAAGCACCCCCTAAGGGCGTGGTGTGTTATAGTCTCTACACACCACTCTCTATATATATACAGTATTTCAGAAAGGCCAGACACACTGACACGGATGTAAAGCTAGAAATTAACCACATAGCTCTATAGAGAAGCTATCTCCTAACCAGAGGAGAAATATATGTAATGTTGTTTAGAAACTTCCGGTGTTGCCGAAACCGGATGTTATGTCACTTACGGTTTTGACGAAACCGTAAGTAACGTCATTACCCAAAACTGGATGAAATAACACTCTTTTATAGCTTATGAAGACATCTAAGCATAATACATTTTTTAATATCATATGCATTTATAGATTAACCACTTTTAACTCAATGTGATATATATTTAGTTGATTGTAGACTCGCTTTTAGTCTGTTTTATGTTGATTGGAGACATACCCACAATGCATCAATCAAGAAGTGGGCGTTCCAAAATGTAAAATTTGGCGTCAAAACAATCATTATTGCTTACCCTATATAAGGCCACCATTGCCACACATATTTACTGTCTTGAAAAAGGCCTTATATGGGTCGAAATGGGTCGACATAGCTGGTAAGAATATCTACACCACTTTTTATGTATGGTCTACATTATGTTTTTTAATCTTTTATAGGACAATCATAATCATATAGGAGGACACACAGCACTAATAGAACCCTATTGAAGGAGCACTGTCACATATAATTTTTCAACACTTTTTTCATCATTTTTATATATTTTTTCACAATTTTTCACTTATTTTTCCAATTATTTTTTCGCTCATTATTTTTCCACACTACCACTGCAGTTTGGATTGATTGATTGATTGATTTGACATTTGGACACACTTACTACATCTCACTTTGGACACATCCCCCCATCTTGGACAATAACATTGACTTTTTATTTGGACACTATTTGATCCTATACACTCATCTTTCATCGCATACATTTGTTTACATACGTCTGTTTTACATATTATGGGTCCATAAGAGATTTTTTTGCTGACATGTTTTAACTGCATTATCTGATTGTTTATTTGATTGTTTTATTGTATTTATTGTACTTGTATTGTATTAAATCTATTTTACACCTTATTGGTTCTAAGGACCACTACATTCAGTTCATGAACTCACATCAACTCAGTCACCTTAGTCTTCTTAGGCGCTTTGTACATCATACAATGAGAGACACACTGGCCTAAAAGAGGCTGCTTCCGGGTGGTAAATCGCCATAGAACTAGCTCATGAGCTGTTATTCCTGGTAGAGCACTTCTCTCTTTGTATGCAAATTAATATGACCCTGGGGAAGTCTCCCTATGGGTGATAGGGGAAACCAGACGTGGTTTACACTATGTTTTTTTAATGTATGGTCTAAACTATGTTTTTTAATCTTTTGTAGGACAATCATAATCATATAGGAGGACACATAGCACTACTAGGACCCTATTGGAGGAGCACTGTCACATATATTTTTTCAACACTTTTTTCATTTTTTCATAATTTTTATATATTGTTTCACAATTTTTCACTTATTTTTCCAATAATTTTTTCACTCAATATTTTTCCACACTACCACTGCAGTTTGGATTGATTGATTGATTTATTTGACATTTGGACACACTTACTACACTAGCAAATGAGCTGTTGTTCATTCCTGGTGCAGGGTGTGGTGTTGCACCAGCAGCTCTTGTGAGCTGCTGGTGCAATGCTGAATACGGCGAGCGTATTGCTCGCCGTATTCAGCGAGGTCTGTCGGACCTGATCCGCACTGTCGGATCAGGTCCGACAGACCATGATAACTAGAGGCCATGGACTCCTTACCCAGTGTGCTTAGAGGAATGTGGCTGCACCTCACTGACGAGGCCCATAGGAGGCCGAAACGATCATCTGGGGTTGTCATGTTCCTTGTTCAGAGGAGAATTGCCTGGTATTTCGGGGCTGGACTGACCTTACTTGGGGGGTCAGACTGATATACTTAAGGAAAGTTTTCCTTTGTGAAAAGCACACTGGTCTAAAAGAGGCTGCTTCCGGGTCGAAAATCACCATAGAACTAGCTAATGAGGTGTTGTGCGTTCCTGGTAGTGCGCTTCTCTCTTTGTATGCAAATTAATATGACCCTGGGGAAGTCTCCCTATGGGTGATGGGGGAAACCATATGTGGACTCCTTGCCCAGTGTGCTTAGAGGAATGTGGCTGCACCTCACTGACGAGGCCCATTGGAAGCCGAAACGATCGTCTGGGGTTGTCATGTTCCTTGTTCAGAGGAGAATTGCCTGGTCTTTCGGGGCTGGACTGACCTTACTTGGCGGGATCCGACTGATATACTTAAGGAAAGTTTTCCTTTGTGAAAAGCAAACTGGTCTAAAAGAGGCTGCTTCCAGGTGGTAAATTGCCACAGAAATAGCTAATGAGCTGTTTTTCGTTCCTGGTAGAGCGTTTCTCTCTTTGTATGCAAATTAATATGACCCTGGGGAAGTCTCCCTATGGGTGATGGGGGAAACCAGACGTGGACTCCTTGCCCAGTGTGCTTAGAGGAATGTGGCTGCACCTCACTGACGAGGCCCATTGGAAGCCGAAACGATCGTCTGGGGTTGTCATGTTCCTTGTTCAGAGGAGAATTGCCTGGTCTTTCGGGGCTGGACTGACCTTACTTGGCGGGATCCGACTGATATACTTAAGGAAAGTTTTCCTTTGTGAAAAGCACACTGTTGTTCGTTCCTGGTAGAGCGCTTCTCTCTTTGTATGCAATATATATATGAAAAAAAATATAAGTTTATATTTGTGTACATATGTATTTATTTGTGTATTTAAATATATATATATATATATATATATATATATATATATATACATATAAATACATACAGTATATATACATATATTTCTCATGAGAGCGCACTTCTATAGACTCCAATGGGAGCTTCGTTCTCATGCGTGAGGCACAGTATGAGAACCTAAGCGCAGCAAAAGGGGTAAGCCGCGCAGCAATGGCAGCAAACTATAACTATAAATATCTGTATATGCTTATATACACATATATGTGTTAATATGTGTATATACACATATTAACAAATAAATATTTATGTATATAAGCATATACATATATATTTACAGGGAACATACAGTTCCCATAGACCGCAATGTAAAGGCACTTTTCAGTGCCATTTTTTTTTTTCTAACACCCCACACCCACCAACTTTATCCCCCAGAAACTGCCTGGTGCAGTTAATTTATTAAAAAATAAACATGCTTAAATTTTTATTTTTTAATAAAATGACACCACTGTACTTTGTGGGCATTTGGGGCAAATTTATAAAATTAACCAGAGATCTGATCTCTGGTTAATTTTATAAGTGCTAATAAACTGTGAGCTTGTGGTAGCAATAACCAGTCACTTGTAATGGCTGGATATTTATTATGCGCCTGCAAATGGGAAAATTTGCACATTTGTGGGTGTGCGATAGATTAGCGCTCCTTTTGTTTTTATGCCTTTAAAGGGACACTCTAGATGTAACTTATGTAAGTATACTGTTAAATAAACAAGATTTTTTTAATTCAAGAAAAGAAAACAACATATTTATAGTTTGGATTGCTACTTATTAACTTTCAGCCAGATTACGAGTTTGGCGTTATGAGTGAAAAAGCATCCCATGGCCAATAACACTGCTATTTTAACAACTGGAGGACAGTTAAAATACAGAGAGGGGACTCTGTTTTTTAATTGGGAGGGGACATAAAAGCAAACCTCTTTTTGGAGCATACTCACCACTTTGTGAGATCTGCTCTTATTTGATAAGAATGTTTAAATGTTGATTAACCCCTTAACCCCTTAACGACCGACGACGTATGCCATACGTCCTCAAAAAAAAAGCACTTAACGACCGAGGACGTATGGCATACGTCGTCGGTTTAACAGAGCACTGGAAGCGATCGAAATCAGTATTGCAGGCTTGCCTTGATGTCTAGGCATCCTGCAATACTGTTCCCGAGTGCCGGGACCGGATTGATCACTCCCCCATGAGTGATCACTTCCGGTTTCGCTCCACGTGGAGCCCGGCAGTGTTTCAGAGCATCGGAAGCGATCGGACACGCTTCCGATGCTCTGCTTGTGTGCTAAGTGCCTCGGTGGGTCGAGGCACTTAGTTGGTTATTAAATAAATGTAATAGTTAAGAAAAAAAAAACCGGATAAATAAAAAAAAAAGCCCAAATAGCCCCCCCCCTCCCCCTTCACTAGGCATCCAAGATGGCGATGCCCAGTGCATCATGGGGCCTCTGGGGGTGTCCCTAGCCTGCATCATCATAGGGGCAAGCTAGGGTCACCCAATCTGAGCCTCCCACCCTAAAAAAAATAATAATAATAAAATACCCCATTTGTCTGATCATGTCAATATTTGTAAATATTGACTATGATCAGTGTGGATCTCCCTCCCTCTCCTCACTTGCCATTTTGTTGGAGAGAGAGAGAGACCTGTATTTAGCAGAGAGAGAGATTTATTTCTTTTATTTGTTAAAAAATATAGAACCAAAGGCTCTTTTCAGAGCCATTAACCGCCAGGTTGCCAGTGATCACTATATATCACTGGCAGTAGCATAGGTGCACTTTTTTTTGCTGCATTTTGCTGTCTGTGCATTTTTTTAGGGGTTAATTTTGTTGTTGTAATTTTTTAAAAACCCAAAGGCTCTTTTCAGAAACATTTAGTTAATTTAATTTTCAGAGCCATTAACCCCTAGCTTGCCAGTGATCGCTATAAATCACTGGCAGTTGCATAGCTGTACTTTTTTGCTGTCTGTGCATTTTTTTAGGGGTTAATTTTGTTGTTGTAATTTTTTAAAAACCCAAAGGCTCTTTTCAGAAACATTTAGTTAATTTAATTTTCAGAGCCATTAACCCCTAGCTTGCCAGTGATCGCTATAAATCACTGGCAGTTGCATAGCTGTACTTTTTTGCTGTCTGTGCATTTTTTTAGGGGTTAATTTTGTTGTTGTAATTTTTTAAAAACACAAAGGCTCTTTTCAGAAACATTTAGTTAATTTAATTTAATTTTCAGAGCCATTAACCCCTAGCTTGCCAGTGATCGCTATAAATCACTGGCAGTTGCATAGCTGTACTTTTTTGCTGTCTGTGCATTTTTTTAGGGGTTAATTTTGTTGTTGTAATTTTTTAAAAACCCAAAGGCTCTTTTCAGAAACATTTAGTTAATTTAATTTTCAGAGCCATTAACCCCTAGCTTGCCAGTGATCGCTATAAATTACTGGCAGTAGCATAGCTGTACTTTTTTGCTAGTTAATTTAGTTAATTAATTTAGTTAATTTAATTTAATTTTCAGAGCCATTAACCCCTAGCTTGCCAGTGATCGCTATAAATCACTGGCAGTTGCATAGCTGTACTTTTTTGCTGTCTGTGCATTTTTTTAGGGGTTAATTTTGTTGTTGTAATTTTTTAAAAACCCAAAGGCTCTTTTCAGAAACATTTAGTTAATTTAATTTTCAGAGCCGTTAACCCCTAGCTTGCCAGTGATCGCTATAAATCACTGGCAGTAGCATAGCTGTACTTTTTTGCTAGTTAATTTAGTTAATTAATTTAGTTAATTTAATTTTTTTTTAGTAATTGTTTTCTGTGACAGATACAAAAATGTCACAGAAAAGATATAGTGCTGAGGAGGCGTATGCCATCCTTGCGTCAGAGTCAGATGCCTCTATTTCTGACTCAGACCCCAATTTTGACCCTGCCATGTGCTCAGATACATCACTAGATGCAGTCTCAACTGATAGTGATGTATCTGTGGCTGCTAGCCCCCCTGCCAGCCCCCCTGCTACCCCCCCTGCCAGCCCCCCTGCCAGAAGGAGGCGTGTTGCTGCCATTGCTGCTGAAGAGTGGGTAACGCCTCATCTCCAGAGGCCAGATATCCCACCCTTCACAGCAAATGCTGGCATAAATATAGATGTGGCAGGTTTTAGCCCCCAGCAGTTTCTGGAAGTGTTTCTGGGCGATGTTATATTGGGGAACATTGTCGCCCAAACTAATTTATATGCCCATCAGTTCCGTGCTGCAAAGCCTGGAACATATTTGGCAAAGCAGCAATGGGCCCCCATCAATGTGCCAGAATTCAAAAAATTCTGGGCATTGACTATGCTGATGGGCATCATAAAGAAACCCTCCATTCGCTCCTACTGGAGTAGTAGCCCCATCTGCTCTACCCCCATTTTCTCCCAGACTATGTCGAGGAAGAGGTATGAAATGATTCTGCATTTCATTCACTTCAGCAACAACAGCCTGTGCCCCCCTAGGGAGCATCCCCAATTTGACAGGCTGTATAAAATCCGCCCCCTGATAACCCACTTTTCTGCCAGGTTTGCAGAGGCTTATACACCTGGAAGGAATATATGCGTTGATGAATCCCTAATGAAGTATAAGGGAAGGCTGGGATTCAAGCAGTATATTCCTTCCAAACGCTCCAGATATGGGGTAAAGGTGTATAAGCTCTGTGACAGCGAGACTGGGTATACTCAGGCCTTCCGGGTGTATGAGGGAAAGGATAGCCACCTTGACCCTCCAGGTTGCCCAGGACATATGGGAACCACTGGCAAGATTGTCTGGGACCTGATATTACCCCTAATGAACAAAGGGTATCACTTGTACTTAGACAATTTTATACAAGTGTCCTTTTGTTCAAGCTACTGTATTGCTTTGATACAGTAGCTTGCGGTACAATTAAAAAGAACCGCGCAGGTTTCCCAGGACAACTTGTACGCACCCGGCTACGAAGGGGGGAGACCTCAGCTCTGCGCCAAGAGGAGCTGTTGGCACTTAAGTACAGAGACAAGAAGGATGTATACCTTCTTACCACCATCTACACAGAGAGGACGGTGGCGGTTTCTGTACGTGGCAGAGCTGAGATCATAAGGAAGCCAGTGTGCATCAAGTCTTATAACCGGCATATGGGTGGGGTTGATCTGGCTGATCAGCTGCTGCAGCCCTACCTAATTATGCGGAAGACAAGGGCCTGGTACAAAAAGGTTGCAATTTACCTAATGCAGATTGCAACCCACAACGCTTTTTTGTTGTTCAAAAAAGCAAACCCCAGAGTTAAAAAAACTTTTTTACAGTTTCAGCTCCAGATTATTACTGGGATTTTGTACCATGATGCACCTGCTCCCCAGGCGGTGATGGGAGAGAGCAGAGTTGGGGCTACTCATTTTATTTTTAAAATCCCCCCTACTGCCGCAAAGCAGAAACCACAAAAAAAATGCAGAGTCTGTACCAAGAGGGGGAAGAGAAGGGACACCATATATCAATGTCCTGATTGCCCTGGACAGCCTGCACTCTGCATTGGGGACTGCTTCAAGCGGTACCATACAATGGTCAATTTTAAAAAAAAAAAATACATTTGGTGTTATATATATATATATATTTTTTTTGGTTATGTTTACTGTTAGATGGTTTTTTTTTTTTTTTACTTTTACTGTGCCAGATTTTTACATTTCACTACTCTATGCATGAGGGACATAGGTGTTCTCAGGGTGCCTTGCAAAAAACAACCTGAAGTATGTTTTTGTAATAACTTACAACAGTCTCTCCTAAATCATAGTCAAAAAGCAATGTGTCTGTAAAAATGAAAATTGAAAAATTACCACCATACACTTTCTCCAATTTTTTGGGCTAAAACGGTTGCTTCAAAGGCATCAAAGCACACCATATACAATACCTTGGGGTGTCAACATTTAAAAAAATATACACTTTCATGGCAATAAATAAAAGTGGGGTATGCGATAGGCCACAAACTAAAGATAGGCCTATCAGAAGAAATACTCTCATTGTTAATAACTAAAATCACAAGTCATAAATTTGTAACATAACCTTCCCAAAATCCTGGCAAACCTATGCATGGGGGGCATAGGTGTACTCAGGGTGCCTTGCAGAAAACAACCTGAAGTATTCTTTTGCAATAACTTACAACAGTCTCTCCTAAATCGTAGTCAAAAAGCAATGTGTCTGTAAAAATTAAAATTGAAAAATAACCACCATACACTTTCTCCAATTTTTTGGGCTAAAACGGTTGCTTCAAAGGCATCAAAGCACACCATATACAATACCTTGGGGTGTCAACTTTTCAAATATATGCACATTCATGGAAAACAAATAAATTGGGGTATGTTAAAAGACCCCCCAAAAAGACGATAGGCAAAGAAAATATGTTAAATGTGAAAAAAAATCACAAACGCATGTCAGACATTTGGCATTGCACCCCCCAAACAAGCCACCAAACCTATGCATAGGTGGTATCACTGAACTCAGGAGATGTTGGTGACCACATATTGGTGTCTTCTTTGGTAGTAACACATAACAGGAGCTGTGAATCCATGTCTAAAGTACAATGTATGTGAACAATAACACAAAAATATGAATGCCCAATAGTTTGACAAAGACTAGGGGTTAAATTAGTGCATGGAAAGTGTTAAAATACCTGCATTTGAAATACCCTAGGAAGTCTACTTTTCAAAAATATATGGTTTGATTGAGGTAAATTACATTGGCCGGCTTCAGAAATGTCTTAAATAGGACATGGGTGCATGGGATGTGAAAATTCAAAGTGGAAAAAATGGAATGTGCTACCTAAAAATAAGGCCATTTAGCCCCCAGAGAACCCGACACACCTATACATAGGTGGTATCACTGTACTCGGGAGATGTTGTTGAACACATATTGAGGTGGTTTTTGGCAGTAACACATAACAGGAACTGAAAATACATGCCTAAAGTACAATGTGTGTGAAAAATAACACAAAAAAATGACTACCCAAAAGTTTGACAAAGACTAGTGGTTGAATTATTGCATGGAAAGTGTTAAAATACCAGCATTTGAAATACCCTAGGGTGTCTACTTTTCAAAAATATATGGTTTGATGGGGGTAAATTCCATTGGCCAACTTCAGAAATGTCCCAAATAGGACATGGGTGCATGATGACCGATGTGAAAATTCCAAGTTGAAAACTGGAATGCGCTACCTAAAAATAAGGCCATTTAGCCCCCAGAGAACCCGACACAACTATACATAGGTGGTATCACTGTACTCAGGAGATGTTGTTGAACACATATTGAGGGGGTTTTTGGCAGTAACACATAACAGGAACTGAAAATACATGCCTAAAGTACAATGTGTGTGAAAAATAACACAAAAAAATGACTACCCAAAAGTTTGACAAAGACTAGTGGTTGAATTAGTGCATGGAAAGTGTTAAAATACCAGCATTTGAAATACCCTACGGTGTCTACTTTTCAAAAATATATGGTTTGATGGGGGTAAATTCCATTGGCCAGCTTCAGAAATGTCCCAAATAGGACATGGGTGCATGATGACCGATGTGAAAATTCCAAGTTGAAAAACTGGAATGCGCTACCTACAAATAAGGCCATTTAGCCCCCAGAGAACCCGACACACCTATACATAGGTGGTATCACTGTACTCAGGAGATGTTGTTGAACACATATTGAGGTGTTTTTTGGTAGTAACACATAACAGGAACTGAAAATCCATGCATAAAATACAATGTGTGTGAAAAATAACACAAAAAAATAACTACCCTAAAGTTTGACAAAGACTAGTGATTGAATTAGTGCATGGAAAGTGTTAAAATACCAGCATTTGAAATACCCTAGGGTGTCTACTTTTCAAAAATATATGGTTTGATGGGGGTAAATTCCATTGGCCAGCTTCAGAAATGTCCCAAATAGGACATGGGTGCATGATGACCGATGTGAAAATTCCAAGTTGAAAAACTGGAATGCGCTCTCTAAAAATAAGGGCTTTTAGCCCACAGAGAACCCGACACACCTATACATGGGTGGTATCACTGTACCCAGGAGATGCTACTGAAGACATATTAGGGTGTTATTTGGCAGTAACCCTTACCATGTTATCAGTAAATGTATTCTTAAATTGCTATTTGTCAAAAAATCAAATTATTTTTTTTCCCCCAAAACTTTGGCATAGATTGGTGGTAAAATGGTTGCATGAAAAAAGTCAAAATACCCCAAGTTTAATACCTTAGGTTGTCTTCTTTTAAAAAATATATACATTTGAAGGGTTATTCAGGGATTCCTGACAGATATTGGTGTTACAATGTAACTATCGCCAATTTTGAAAAAACATGGTTTTGAAATAGCAAAGTGCTACTTGTACTTATTGCCCTATAACTTGCAAAAAAAAGCAAAG
Organism: Bombina bombina; assembly: GCF_027579735.1. Lineage (NCBI taxonomy): Eukaryota > Metazoa > Chordata > Amphibia > Anura > Bombinatoridae > Bombina > Bombina bombina. The sequence continues at coordinate 1,308,977,199 of NC_069499.1, forward strand.
AACATGTAAACATTGGGTATTTCTAAACTCAAGACAAAATTTAGAAACTGTTTAGCATTGGTATTTTATGGTGGTTGTAGATGTGTTAGAGATTTTGGGGCTCAAAGTTAGAAAAAGTGTGTTTTTTTTTTCATTTTTTCCTAATATTTTATAATTTTTTTATAGTAACTTATAAGATATGATGAAAATAATGGTATCTTTGGAAAGTCCATTTAATGGCGAGAAAAACGGTATATAATATGTGTGGGTACAGTAAATGAGTAAGAGGAAAATTACAGCTAAACACAAACATCGCAGAAATGCAAAAATAGCCTTGGTCCCAGATGGTCAACAAATTGAAAAGTGGCCTGGTCACTAAGGGGTTAATGACCACAGCACTTTTCCATTTTCTGTCCGTTTGGGACCAAGGCTATTTTTACATTTTTGAGGTGTTTGTGTTTAGCTGTAATTTTCCTCTTACTCATTTACTGTACCCACACATATTATATACCGTTTTTCTCGCCATTAAATGGACTTTCTAAAGATACCATTATTTTCATCATATCTTATAATTTACTATAAAAAAAATTATAAAATATGAGGGAAAAATGGAAAAAAACACACTTTTTCTAACTTTGACCCCCAAAATCTGTTACACATCTACAACAACAAAAAAACACCCATGCTAAATAGTTTCAAAATTTTGTCCTGAATTTAGAAATACCCAATGTTTACATGTTCTTTGCTTTTTTTTTTAAACTATAGGGCCATAAATACAAGTAGCACTTTGCTATTTCCAAACCATTTCTTTTCAAAATTAGCGCTAGTTACATTAGAACACTGATATCTTTCAGGAATCTCTGAATATCCATTGACATGTATATATTTTTTTTTCAGTAGACAACCCAAAGTATTGATCTAGGCCCATTTTGGTATATTTCATGCCACCATTTCACCGCCAAATGCAATCAAATACAAAAAATCGTTCACTTTTCACAAATTTTTTCACAAACTTTTGGTTTCTAACTTAAATTATTTACAAACAGCTTGTGCAATTATGGCATAAATTGTTGTAAATTCTTATCTGGGATCCCCTTTGTTCAGAAATAGCAGACATATATGACTTTGGTGTTGCTTTTTGGTAATTAGAAGGCCGCTAAATGCCACTGTGCACCACACGTGTATTATGCCCAGCAGTGAAGGGGTTAATTAGGGAGCATGTAGGGAGCTTTTTGGGATAGTTTTAGCTTTAGTGTAGTGTAGTAGACAACCCCAAGTATTGATCTAGGCCAATTTTGGTATATTTTATGCCACCATTTCACCGCCAAATGCGATCAAATTTAAAAAAAAGTTAAATTTTTCTCAATTTTAGGTTTCTCACTGAAATTATTTACAAACAGCTTGTGCAATTATGGCACAAATGGTTGTAAATGCTTCTCTGGGATCCCCTTTGTTCAGAAATAGCAGACATATATGGCTTTGGCATTGCTTTTTGGTAATTAGAAGGCCTCTAAATGCCGCTGCGCATCACACATGTATTATGGCTAGCAGTGAAGGGGTTAATTATGTAGCTTGTAGGGAGCTTGCAGGGTTAATTTTATCTTTAGTGTAGAGCTCAGCCTCCCACCTGAAACATCAGACCCCTGATCCCTCCCAAACAGTTCTCTTCCCTCCCCCACCCCACAATTGTCCCCGCCATCTTAAGTACTGGCAGAAACTCTGCCAGTATTAAAATAAAAGGTATTTGGCCCTTTTTTTTTTTTTTTTTTTTAAAAAAAGCATATTTACATATGCTGATGTGTATGATCCCCCCTTAGAACCCAACCTCACTGATCCCCCACCTAACAGCTCTCTAACCCTTCCCCTCTGCCTTAATGGGCGCCATCTTGGGTACTGGCAGCTGTCTGCCAGTACCCAGTTTTGCAAAAAATGTGCCTTTTTATTAAAAAAAAAAGCCCTTTTCTGTAGTGTAGCTTTCCCCCCCCACCAAGACCAACCCCCCACCCCTTCCAGATCCCTTAGATTATATTTTTAAAGTTTAAACTTTCTTTTTTTTTTTTTACTTTTTACTTTATGTTTTTCTGTAGTGTAGCGGTTCCCACCCGCTCCAGCCCCGTGCACGCGCCCGCCCACCAACCCCCGTGCACGCGCGCGCTCCAGTGCGCACCCCCGTGGGTCCCGTCCCCGATCCGGCCCCCCTCCACTCCATACAGAGCATTGATGGCCGCCCACCCGCCTCCCACGTAAGCTCCCACCCACCAACGATACTTGCCATCGATGTCCGGTGCAGAGAGGGCCACAGAGTGGCTCTCTCTGCATCGGATGGCCAAGGGGGGTTATTGCAGGATGCCTCCATATCGAGGCATCACTGCAATAACCGGAAAGCAGCTGGAAGCGAGCAGGATCGCTTCCAGCTGCTTTCCAGACCAAGGACGTACGCCACACGTCCTCGGTCATTAAGTGTATTTTTTTTTAGGACGTGTGGCGTACGTCCTTGGTCGTTAAGGGGTTAAAAACTATGGTGTTGATCACAAACTTCAATTGTCTTTAGCAGATAACCATTTCTAAACCTCTACCTGTATTATTAGTAGATTTTTCAAGACCAAAATTTAAAATGCTTCTGCCCTTAAAACCAGTGATGCTTGGAATCGTTACCTTGCAAAAACTATGCAAAATCATTATCTGCATCGTTAATCTGCCAATTTTGTATTCCAGTAATCAAATGTGCACGGGCTATGACCAACAAAATAGTGATGTTATGGGCTTAGCAATTACATCAGAAGTTGAACGACTTGTTTGTTGAATTATACCTTTTAATAGTCTAGTGATGCTAATAGGTGACATGTTTGCAATTAAAGGGACAGCCTCTTTCTCCTACCACTTACTGGGAGGTTGATTTTTTCTGATGAAATTTGCTTAAATTGCTTTCCTAGCCATTACTGCAGTATTTAATTTGATTAGTATAGCTGGAGGTTTCAACAGGAGAAATATCTCATTCAAATGACAAAATAAGGGTAGATTTTTTTTTTTTTTTTTTTTTAAACAATTTTATACACCCCAGCAGATGAAATTGATCATTGGGAACACATTTAAGTGGAAAACATTTTGCAGGACACTGTACCTTTAATGTGTTGTGCTCCAGAACCACAGAGTTATGTGTTTATGTCTTTTTATAGGGCATGTGTGTCTACTGGGCTATTGATCTGACATTGTTTTATTAGTATAAAAGTGCTCATTATTATTAAGACTTTAATGTTAATTCAATGAGCAGGAGTTTGGTGTCAATGTGTCCTAATGTAATCCAAATTTGGAATGTGGAATTTGATAAGTGAAAAAAAAATGATCTTGTACATTTGTCATTAAGTATTGAGAATTTTGATTGTGATCAGTAAAACAAGACTGGCACATAAGTATTGGGCCATATTTCTCAGAAACAATAATAAAAAATAAATACTACAGATAAAGAATAAAAATTAGTGATAGCACTGAGATCAAAAAGGGTTCATCTGCAATAATTAACAGTCAGCTTCAATGGGACAGTAAACTCAAAATGAAACTTTCATGAGTTAGATAGAACAAGTAATTTGAAAAAAAAAAAAAAGTTTACTTCTATTATCTAATTTGCTTCATTGTCTTTATATTATATGTTAAAAAGCATTCCTAGGTAGGCTCAGAAGCAATTAAGGAGCAGCAGTGTACTACTGGAAGCTAGTGGCTTATTGATGGCTGCACATATACAGTTTGCCTCTTGTCATTGGCTCACCCATTATGTTTAGCTAGCTCCCAGACATACACTGCTGCTCCAATAACAAACACTACTAAGATAATTAAGCAAATTTGATAATAGAAGCCAAAGTTGAATCATTAAAGAAAAAAATGTGGGTTTTATTTCCCTTTACATACGCTATCTTGTTTCCTCATACCATTAAGTATTTAATTTGAAAATCATATAATTTTTTGTTGAAAAGTATTATAAAACAAGTGTAATTATTCTTTTTCTTAGTATATGTGTGTAAAACATATGCAAAAAAAAGGTTTATTTTAAACCTATTAAACAGCACAGCGAATATTGATATTAGGGAGATTGAGAGTGTCACTCTATCTTTTATATATATATATATATATATATATATATATATATATATATATATATATATATATATATATATATTATTTTTGAGTCTTTTTTGTGACTTCTGTAAGAATCAGCAATCACATTTTCCCCCCAATGTACTGTTACTTTTCCATACCGCAGATCCCCTTACGTCAATTGTGTATCCTATCTTTTCAATGGGATCTTTCTAATGCCGGTATTTAGAGTCGTGGCTGAAGTGAGCGTTAGAAATCTAACGACAAAACTCCAGCCGCAGAAAAAAGTCAGGAGTTAAGAGCTTTCTGGGCTAACGCCGGTTTATAAAGCTCTTAACTACTGTGCTCTAAAGTACACTAACACCCATAAACTACCTATGTACCCCTAAACCGAGGCCCCCCCACATCGCCGCCACTATATTAAAAATTTTTAACCCCTAATCTGCCGACCGCACACCGCCGCCACCTACGTTATCCCTATGTACCTCTAATCTGCTGCCCCTAATACCGCCGACACCTACATAATATTTATTAACCCCTAATCTGCCGCCCCCGCTATCGCTGACACCTGCATATTTTTTTAACCCCTAATCTGCCGCTCCGTACACCGCTGCAACCTACATTATACCTATGTACCCCTAATCTGCTGCCCCTAACACAGCCGACCCCTATATTATATTTATTAACCCCTAATCTGCCGCCCCCAACGTCGCCTCCACCTACCTACAATTATTAACCCCTAATCTGCCGACCGTACCTCGCCGCTACTCTAATAAATGTATTAACCACTAAAGCTAAGTCTAACCCTAACACTAACACCCCCTAACTTAAATATAATTTAAATCTAACGAAATAAATTAACTCATATTAAATAAATTATTCCTATTTAAAGCAAAATACTTACCTGTAAAATAAACCCTAATAGAGCTACAATATAAATTATAATTATATTGTAGCTATTTTAGGATTAATATTTATTTTACAGGCAACTTTGTAATTATTTTAACCAGGTACAATAGCTATTAAATAGTTAATAACTATTTAATAGTTACCTAGTTAAAATAATTACAAAATTACCTGTAAAATAAATCCTAACCTAAGTTACAATTAAACCTAACACTACACTATCAATAAATAAATTAAATAAACTATCTACTATTATCTACAATTAAACCTAACACTACACTATCAATAAATTAATTAAATAAAATACCTACAAATAAATACAATGAAATAAAATAACTAAAGTACAAAAAATAAAAAAGAACTAAGTTACAAAAAATAAAAAAAATTAATTACAAACATAATAAAAATATTACAACAATTTTAAACTAATTACACCTACTCTAAGCCACCTAATAAAATAACAAAGCCCCCCAAAATAAAAAAATGCCCTACCCTATTCTAAAATTAAAATAGAAAAGCTCTTTTACCTTACCAGCCTTTACCTTACCAGCCTTTAAAAGGGCCATTTGCAGGCATGCCCCAAAGAATTCAGCTCTTTTGCCTATAGAAAAAAAAATATACAATACCCCCCCCCCAACATTACAACCCACCACCCACATACCCCTAATCTAACCCAAACCCCCCTTAAATAAACCTAACACTAAGCCCCTGAAGATCTTCCTACCTTATCTTCACCACACCGGGTATCACACCGATCCGTCCTGGCTCCGATGTCTTGATCCAAGCCCAAGCGGGCGGCTGAAGACATCCATCCTCCGGCTGAAGTCTTGATCCAAGCGGGCAGAAGAGGACATCCGGACCGGCAAACATCTTCATCCAAGCCGCATCTTCTATGTTCTTCCATCCGATGACTACCGGCTCCATCTTGAAGACCTCCAGCGCGGATCCATCCTTTTCTTCCGTCGACTAGACGACTAATGAAGGTTCCTTTAAGGGACGTCATCCAAGATGGTGTCCCTCGAATTCCGATTGGCTGATAGGATTCTATCAGCCAATCGGAATTAAGGTAGGAAAAATCTGATTGGCTGATGGAATCAGCCAATCAGATTCAAGTTCAATCCGATTGGCTGATCCAATCAGCCAATCAGATTGAGCTCGCATTCTATTGGCTGTTCCGATCAGCCAATAGAATGCAAGCTCAATCTGATTGGCTGATCGGATCAGCCAATCGTATTGAACTTGAATCTGATTGGATGATTCCATCAGCCAATCAGATTTTTCCTACCTTAATTCCGATTGGCTGATAGAATCCTATCAGCCAATCGGAATTCGAGGGACGCCATCTTGGATGACGTCCCTTAAAGGAACCGTCATTCATCGGGAAGTCATCGGTGAAGATGGATGTTCCGCGTCGGCAGGATGAACTACATGGATCCAGAAGAAAGAAGATGCCGCTTGATAGTAGACTTCAGTCGGATCATGGACCTCTTCAGCTCCCGCTTGGATGAAGACTTCAGCCAGATCATGGACATCTTCAGCCCCCCGCTTGGGCTTGGATCAAGACATCGGAGGCTCTTCTGGATCAATCGGTGAACCCGGCGTGGTGAAGACAAGGTAGGGAGATCTTCAGGGGGGTAGTGTTAGGTTTATTTTAGGGGAGTTTGGGTTAGATTAGGGGTATGTGGGTGGTGGGTTGTAATGTTGGGGGGGTATTGTATGTTTTTTTTTACAGGCAAAAGAGTTGAATTCTTTGGGGCATGCCCCGCAAAGGGCCCTTTTCAGGGCTGGTAAGGTAAAAGAGCTTTTCTATTTTAATTTTAGAATAGGGTAGGGCATTTTTTTTATTTTGGGGGTCTTTGTTATTTTATTAGGGGGCTTAGAGTAGGTGTAATTAGTTTAAAATTGTTGTAATATTTTTCTAATGTTTGTAAATATTTTTTTTATTTTTTGTAACTTAGTTCTTTTTTATTTTTTGTACTTTAGTTAGTTTATTTCATTGTATTTATTTGTAGGTATTGTATTTAATTAATTTATTGATAGTGTAGTGTTAGGTTTAATTGTAGATAATTGTAGGTATTTTATTTAATGAATTTATTGATAGTGTAGTGTTAGGTTTAATTGTAACTTAGGTTAGGATTTATTTTACAGGTAATTTTGTAATTATTTTAACTAGGTAACTATTAAATAGTTATTAACTATTTAATAGCTATTGTACCAGGTTAAAATAATAACACAGTTGCCTGTAAAATAAATATTAATCCTAAAATAGCTACAATATAATTATAATTTATATTGTAGCTATGTTAGGGTTTATTTTACAGGTAAGTATTTAGCTTTAAATAGGATTAATTTATTTAATAAGAGTTAATTTATTTTGTTAGATTTAAATTATATTTAATTTATGGGGGTGTTAGTGTTAGGGTTAGAGTTAGCTTTAGGGGTTAATACATTTATTATAGTAGCGGTGAAGTCCGGTCGGCAGATTAGGGGTTAATAATTGTAGGTAGGTGGCGGCGACGTTGGGGGCGGCAGATTAGGGGTTAATAAATATAATATAGGGGTTGGCGGTGTTAGGGGCCGCAGATTAGGGGTACATAGGGATAACGTAGGTTGCGGCGGTGTACGGAGCGGCAGATTAGGGGTTAATAATAATATGCAGGGGTCAGCGATAGCGGGGGCGGCAGATTAGGGGTTAATAAGTGTAAGGTTAGGGGTGTTTAGACTCGGGGTTCATGTTAGGGTGTTAGGTGCAGACTTAGGAAGTGTTTCCCCATAGGAAACAATGGGGCTGCGTTAGGAGCTGAACGCTGCTTTTTTGCAGGTGTTAGATTTTTTTTCAGCTCAAACTGCACAGTTGTTTCCTATGGGGGAATCATGCACGAGCACGTTTTTGAAGCTGGCCGCGTCCGCTGGTATCGAGAGTTCAAGTGGCGGTAAATTATGCTCTACGCTCCCTTTTTGGAGCCTAACGCATTGAAAACGCAGCCATTCTGTGAACTCTAAATACCAGTGGTATTTAAAAGGTGCAGGGGAAAAAAAGCACGTGTAGCTAACGCACCCCTTTGGCCGCAGAACTCTAAATCTAGCCGTATGTTATTGCATTTCATCCTGTTCCTGAAGTTTTCCTGCTTTAAAAGCTTTAAGGGACATGAAAACTCAAATGTTTCTTTCATTATTCAGACAGAGCACACAATTTTAAACAATTTTCCAATTTAATTTTTTTTATCTAATTTCTTAATTATCTTGGTACTCTTTGCTGAAAAGCATACCTAGGTAGACTAAGGATCTGGGAGCTAGCTGCTGATTGGTGGCTGCACATATATGCCTCTTGTCATTGGCTTACAAATGTGTTCAGCTAGCTCCTATTAGGGCATTGTTGTTCCTTCAACAAGGGATACAGAGAGAATAAAGCACCATTGATACTAAAACTAAATGGGAAAGATGTTTATAAATGTATGCTCTATCTGAATCATGAAAGTAAAAAAAAAAAACTTTTCATGACCTTTAAAAGGTGTCTTATGCTGAAGCTCCGCCTCTTCATTGTGGGCACCACCATCTTGGAGCTCAAGTATTCTCACAGCCTGCAACAGAAGCAGTGCATATTCACAGATCAGTAATATTGCCCACTTTTTTACAGCTTTATCATTTGCTTGGAGATGGTGTGAATGATATATCATGTGAGCTTTGCATTTTTGCATTTTTTAACACAGTTTTACAGCAATACAAATATATTTAAAAAAGCCCTCAGCATTAATAGTTGCAAAAATGTAAAGCTGTTGCTCTGTATTATGCACGCTAACCTGAAGCACTTTATACAGTTGTCAAAAAGTTGACAAACTCATTTATATGTAAATGTGCACTGCTTCTGTCACATTATGCGAGAAAACCTAGTTCCAAGATGGTTGCACCTAGTAGGAAGAAGCAGAGCTTTATAATCTGACACATTTAAGCTATTTAAAAAGGAAAACTGATTTTGAATTGAGCTGCAGGAACAGTATGAAATGCAATAACATAGGCCCCAATATACAAAACATTGACAAACCGACAAGAAATTGCCTGTTTGGGTTTGCCAGGCTCGCAGTCCATCAGTCTGTCAAAAAAGTTGTCTGAACTTCGTTGTGCTGACGAGTGGTGATGCGTTACTATGGGAGATTGGATATAATGGGGATCACAACTTCAGCAAAAGTCCCCCACCATGGCCACTGAGTTGTGATGTAGGTGGCGGGGGGGGCAGTTTGCTGTCTTTAAAGCGTGTTTACACAAAATTGACTGTGCTTTCAAAAAAAAAAAATCGCCCATGGAATGCCCTTAAAGTCCCACAGGAACGCCTATATATTTGTCATGTCTGCGATCAACTTTGTTACTAAAGACAAAAAACCTTCATATTAAAACTATAGGAGTGGGGGGGGGGGGGTCATTGTACAATGTTAGAGTATATATGTAAACTGTAAGTGTCATTGTACAAATCTTCCATTGTATCCTTAGGTGTGTATTTTACTTATTTTAATATTGCACATTCTCAATATTTATATTTACATTTGCAATATTAATATTTCATAATGTTTTAATGTTTCACAATATTGCGATTGCAATTTTTAAGTTTTAATATTTAGCAATATTACGATTGTAATTTCGCATTTGTAATATTCATATTTCATACTATAGTGATCTCGATTGCGCAATCGTGTTTTACTTATAATATTGCTATCGCACTGTAACAAACATGTTCTATATTAATATTAATTTATCCTTGAAAAAGGTCCCAAATGGAGGATCGAAACTTTGGATGTTTTTGGGTGTGAAGTGTACCACAATATGTGAATAAAGTGGTAACATCCTTATTGAAGAAACCGGGTGCAAGTTATTTCTTTGGAGTGTGCTTGGAGACTCTGCTCCGGCCATTGTTACCTTACAGGGAGTGCTAAGGTTGTGTAAAATATCTATAGATATTGATATATTTTAATATAGAACACGTTTGCTACAGTGCAATCTCTATATTACAAGTAAAACATGATCGCACAGTTGCGATTGCAATATTATGAAATATGAAGATGACAAATGCAGTCACAATCGCAATATTGTGAAATATGAAAGCGTGAACTCATAATCAGAACATTTTGAAATATGAATATTGCGATCGCTAAATGTAGCCACCAATCAGCAATACTAACACTATAGATTTTTAAAAATATTTTGTTATTATTCTGCTATTAACGGATTTAACTCCCTCAGAGAAAGACTTTTGTAGATCATATAGATACAAATGTTCTGCCCCATTTCTAATTATTTCTCTCTTTTTTCTTCTCTCTTGTCCATTGCAATTTGGGGGTGTATATCATTATTTTTAAAGAACAGCAACAGACTTTTTCTTCAATTACACTTCATTTGCAAATGGCTTTTACAATGCCTCAGTCTGTGTCCTTGATATATTAAACAGAAAACAAGCAAACAATCACAAATCTGTTTTAATTTGCTTTAGAAACCTTATGACTGGCTACATTATTTTTCCTTCTGAAGCACAGCTGTTAAGAAGGAGAATTAAAAAAAAAAGCTAGCTAAATTGATTTGATTTGACTTTGTGCAAGATGAGATATGTAAGTAACTTTGTAGATTCAGGGAGGTAATGTGACCTCGGTTCATTGAGGTCCACTAAAATTACATCTCACGGTGCACTTATGGAGAACGTGAGCCTGGGGGGAAGAGCATTGTCATTCAGAAGTCAATTCAGCAAAACCATTAGGAAAAGCACATTCACGCTAATGGTAGTATGGTCAATCAGTAACAAAATCCTGCAGGAAAATAGATCTGCTTCACAGTTCACCGCTTCTGCAATCTGATCAATATTGTTTTTAAATGTGTCTTTTTGAGTTTATCTGTATCATCTCCTATAGGGAATATTACTATCTGGTCTTAAAACTGCACCGTTATCAACAATTATATAAGTAGTTGCAAACTTTGTCTATAATACATTCACAGCCAGAGAGCCCCAAGCTACAATGGAACATAAAAAGTGTTTTATTCCAGCCAAAAGGGAATTATTTTTAACTGACTTCTTTTTACCTCTTCTGTCAAGAGACTCTAGTAAATTAAATTGTCACAACACAAGAGTTGTATTAAGTTTGCAATCATTCTATGACCATTCTAGCTCAGGAAACAGTAATTTAGATGCTGACCTTATACGCGAGGTAAAAATTAATTGATGATGCGTTTTTTGAAGCTTTTGCTCTATTTTTAAAGACACTAAGCTTCACTGAAGCTTTATTTTAGAAAATCGTCATATACAGGGCTAAATTAATGCATAGGAGCAGCAAAGGACAAGCCTCAAGGGAACATTTAAATGCAGAGCAGTCAGTCAGATGGTCTAAGTCCTGTCAATTCAAAACTATTTCATGGCTGGTTCTCACACTGGCCTAGATTGGAAAAACCCTGTTAAGTCTGCAGGCCAGCATCTTACAGATCTTGCAGATACAACTGTACCAGCTTCATTAAGGGGCTGAATGTCAAGCTCTGTGCACACTGTAATAGGGCGATCTGGAAAGTGATATCACAATAGAGAACTGAACGCTTTAAAATGCATCTGGCATAACTCTTAGATTTACATCAAACACAAATTAAAATGAAGCATTGTCAGCACATTTTAACTGTATTTTTTCTTGTTTTGTATCCATAGTGTTTCTACCATTTTAGACAACTTTAATTTAGAAACAAAGTAATAAACATACAAGTCCTATAGAGATGACAATATTCATGGATTCCCTATGACTTTTGAGAATATTCCCAATTGTAAGAAGTTTGTCAGACTGTCCAAAACCGGGGTAGGGGACTTAGTTACTCTGTTCCTCATTCTTCTTTTTAGCTCCTTTAAATGTTCTAGGACTACTCAAAATCCAAACTGCCTTATCATTTTAAGTGTATCAATTGGCCCTGCCCCAGCCAACCCAGGGTATTCTCCCTTATGCCTAGCCCCAAGCATTAAATGCTGGATATATTATAGTATAAAATCTATATAAAAGAGTATAAAATATATCATATTTGTGTAGCCACCAATAAAATCCTAGGTTACAGTAGTTCATTGCTGCTCTTAAACCTGTCTATGTATGCTTTTCAACACAGGATACCAAGAGAACTAAGCAGAACTCAATCAAAAGAGTCTCTAAAATTTGCTTTATCTATCTAAACCAAGCTATCTTATTTTTCATGTCCCTTTAAAGGCACCTTGATGCACAATATACTGCATAAAATGAAGTAAGTAAGTTGAGAGTCAAATTTAATTTTGTAGTTTAATCTAATTAATTGTTTTCTTTTGGGTTTTTTTTGCCATCATGAAATGCAGATCATACCTTAGAGTCCAAAAAGGACTTTGCAGTTTTGACACATCTCCAGGAAAGTATATCATCCACCTGGGTGGAAACATTATCATTTTAAGAAGTTACTTATGTAAATAAATAAATACAGCAGGCCATCAACCAATGGGAGCTGGGCTATGGGGCAGTATAACTCGGGTTGTTAGCCTTTAGTTAAAACACACAACTATTTGATAGATCAGTACACTATTCTCCTATATGGAGCAGTTTTTGTCATAATTTTTAGTGCTAAATCTGTCCTAGGATCTAGCGTATGTGTTCTAGATCGGTATGTCTATGTATATTTTTCTATCTTCTTAAACATTATCTGCTCATATAGGGCTGTTCAGGTTTACGTTAATCAGTCGTTTTTTTTAAATTTGTGTTCAAGTCCTATCTAGTACTCTTTCAAGCCAGTATATTAGTTTTATTTCTATTCAATATGCTAATTTGTTTACAGTCATGGAACATAAGATGTGAATCGGATTGTATTTATAGTAGATCTTGCAAGTGCATAACCAGCATTTATCTTGTACCTGCTCACGTAATTGCGCTCTGTAAAATGTATGTTTTGTTTTTAATTTTAGCTTTGACAGTTGGCTTCTGCGGGCATCCGTATATCCATTCGCGCATGCACAGTAGCGTATGGGGAACGCTGCGGCTCTGTGTGCATTTTGGCAGACCTGTCCACTGGGTATGAGGGTTCTTATATGGGTGGTAAGTAATGTGTGTTTATAAACTGTATCTAAGGACGGGGGCAACCCCGAAAACGTTAATACAATAAATGTGTTATCTATACAAATCCGGATGAGTGCTTTTCCAATTATGAACTATATGAATGTCTTTTGAAATGCACCACAGTGGTTGTTCCCTAAAATGAGTGCTGGGCTCACTTGAAGTTTGTATATTATTGTTTAGCCTGCAGCACCTGGACTTAACATTTGAAACTTTAACTCTTTGGATACGCTTTGGCTTTATGTTACTAGTGTGAGAATAATCTGCTGTACACGACAACATGTCACAAGTGGGTACAAGTGAAGAACATACTATGGCAAATGTGGAGGATGGAGTGGATGCGAGCACCATTAAAGGAGCAGAGGTATTTAATTTACTGAATATGATGCTGTGAGAATCCGCTTTGATGAAGTGTCAATAAGAACCAGGAGAGATCAGCCAAAACAATTGTATAACCAGTTATTGAAATTAAAGAAATGGAGTATAGATTTCAAGTTACATGTCTGCTACTTTTCCCAATACCACAGGACAATGTTTATTCCTAAAGGATTTAGGATTAGAATTATCCCCTCTATTGGACACAATAATCCCATTGTTGCTAGTTATTGAAGAAGTGTGTCAAACATTGCAAAAATTGGAGTCAGAAATTAACATCTTTTAACAACAGCACCTAACCAGAATGGAAGAGGCTGACTGGCTTACTAAGCTAAAACAACAACTTGAATCCTATGAGAATGACCTAATAACTTTTAAAGAAAGAAAATGTGATGCAGTAGTATATAACTAGACCGCAACTCCAATCTAGAGTTGGGCCACCCCCCAAGTCTTAAGAAGGCTCTTCTCAGGTCCCAATTCAAAAGGGTTGTGAGGAACAACACGGATGATGAGAATAAATTAATGCAACTAAAAGACATGTACTTGAAATTTGGTGAAAGGAGATATGCTGCGGCTCAATTGAATCCTGCTTTTATTGATTGTCAAGGGATGGCACAAAGAGAGGTATTGGAGAAAAAAGAAAAGAAACAACTTTAGAGGTTAATTTTCTCCACAGAGTTTACCTTTGTTAAAATGGAGCTTCTAAAGATTATGAAGAAGAATTGGAACATAGATACAGACAAACCAGTAAATTACCGGCAAAGAGTGTACATATTAGCACTCAACAACACTTTACGTGAATTTAAAATGAACAGTGAAGAAGCGATGTTTATATTTACATCCGAATCGAGGACATTTTAAAACTTAACTTTTATTACTTGTGTAAATAAAAAATGCAAAATTGGAGATAAGACATAAAAACACAGTTTTGAGTAATCCTTACACCACTTATTGCACAGCTGTATTATTAGGTGTGATAAGGGGTCATCAAAATATACAAATGTACCAAGGTTATCAGCGCACACGGCTTCTGAGGACCAGATTGCAGTTGCTGATATAATTATGTCCCCCTAGGTTTGGGAGTAATTGTACCGGGGTGGGGGTACTATTATGCAAGGATGTGAATGTTACTGCTAAGTTAAATAAAATACAACTGGGGTTAATACACCTTTTAAAGCTGTGAATAGCTGGTGGTGCCTAAAGCAGCACGGGTTATTGGAATTAACTGCTGGGTGTATTTGCAGTCCATATAGCAGGTGCATTAGACAATATAGTCACAATTATTTGTGTTCTATATAAAACTCGACACTTTATTCTCCCAACTATGCACTAATAGTGCCACTGGAATACAGTTGTAAGCATCTAGTAATCCCCGTAGTAGGGAAACTCTTTATTATCTGTGAGTTTTTTATAGCAGTGTAGGTTATTTGCATATACTGATAAGCATAAACAGGAATAGTAGTGGAATATTAGTAACTTAGTCTAGGGGCAAGATAAGTAGTCAGATTAGAAATACCTGGATACATATAACTGAAAGTTACTTAGGGTTGTAATAGGACATGGTTAGCACACTGGCAACTATTAGAATATCAAATTACTGGTGGTGCCTGTAGAGCACAGGATATTAAAATTAATTGCTCAGCATAGATACAGCCCGTATACTAGGGGCTTTGGACAAAGCAGAAACAATTCCCGGTGTTCTATATGAAACTCGACACTCTATTATTTGCAAGTGTGCATAAATAGTGTCAATGTAATATGGTTATGTGCCTCTGGTACCCCCTATTATCGGGGAACCCCCTGTTTGTAAATTTTGTATAGAGTGGCACAGTTTATTTAAATGTACTAATAAGCGTAAATAAGACCCATATATTAAGGGCCATGAGTACATACATATAGAGGATTCATGTATGGTTCAACAAACTGTCCATTCTATAATTCCCACTATCTGCTAGCAACAATAACGGTGTATAGCAAGTGTATAGAACAAATTGTCAGCCAACATCTTTTTAAAGTTAACAAAAAGTGATAGAGTGTACAGTACATGGGTCTAAATAAATTTTAACTTATAAGTGGACCCCAATATCAACAGGTTAGATTTAACTTAATTATCTACAGCGTCAGCATTTGTCGAAGTTAAAGTTAAATTAAAGTTAAATTACAGCAGAATTCAAATTATATAACAAGTGCCAAGGATATTCGTAACTGCAGGTTAAAAAGGAAAGAAACATGGAGAGAGACTGCCAAGTCTGTGCTCACCCTAACATGTTTCACACAAAGCTTTTTCAAAGAATTGGGACATACTCACCTCTGACAGATCATTGCCATTTCAGGACATGGAACCACCGATGATTGGATATTGCTGAGGTCGATCCATTAAGGACATGCTACTACGAGTAGATTTCAGACCCAGCTATGTAACCAGAACCTGACTTTGGACCAACCGAAATGAAAGCTATCGCTGTAGTCGGGTACCACCTGCGGTGGGTTGACACAAAGTAAATTCTTCACCCACCCATGGAGAACTAAGTGATACGAGATAAAATACAGGGTTACCTTCACCACTAAATACGTGGTTTACATGCTTCACTGTCCTCGTGGTCTTTTTTATATAGGGAAGACCCAAGACAACTTACGCACCAGAATGGCTAATCATTGCTTGGGGATAAGGACTGCCCTGGCCACTGAGGTATCTGATCAGCCAGTGGCGAGACATATCCTAAAGATGAAACATACTGTGGTGTATCTCAAATATATCATTATTGATCACATTCCCCCTTTTGACAAAAGGAGGTGACAGGGGCAAGATCCTCTTGCAGAGAGAAAGTAAATGGATTTACAACTTGGACACATTAGCCCTAAAAGGGTTAAATGTGAAATTAGACCTTCAATGCTTTCTGTGATAATGTGATGGTATACTAATTATATATTTTGTCTATGTTTTTCTAGAAATGTGATGCTATTGGTCTATGAGAAACGGGGTCATTTCTATGTCCTTACTACAGGGGTATTTCTGTTTTATCTAGTCTCTAGTGGTTGTTAGCCTTTAGTTAAAACTCACAACTATTTGATAGATCAGTACACTATTCTCCTATATGGAGCAGTGTTTGTCATAATTTTTAGTGCTAAATCTGTCCTAAGATCTAGGGTATGTGTTCTAGATCGGTATGCCTATGTATATTTTTCTACCTACTTAAACTTTATCTGCTGATTCAGGGCTGTCAAGGTTTGTCTACGTTAATCAGGCATTTTTTTTAAATTTTGTGCTTAAGTCCTATCTAGTACTTTTTCAAGCCAGTATATTAGTTTTAATGATATGATGGTTTATTCAATATGCTAATTTGTTTGCAGTCATAGAATTGATAGCAAGCATAGGATGTGAATCGGATTGTATTTATTGTAGATCTTGCAAGTGCATAACCAACATTTACCTTGTACCTGCTCACGTAATTATGCTCTGTAACAAGTATGTTTTGGTTTTAACTGTAGCTTTGACAGTTGGACTTTGCGCATGCGCAGTAGCGTATGGGGAACGCTGTGGCTCTGCACATATTTTGGCAGATCTGTCCACATGGTATGAGGGTTCTTATATGGGTGGTAAGTAATGTGTGTTTATAACCTGTATCTGAGGATGGCGGCAACCCCGAAAACGTTATTACAATAAATGTGTTATCTATACAAATCCAGATGAGTGCTTTTCCATTTTTGAACTATGTGAATGTCTTTTGAAATGCACCACGGTGGTTGTTCCTTAAAATGAGTGCTGGGCTCACTTTTTTTTGTTCAACTTTATATTTGTTGTGCTTATATGGAAAGTTATACATGTTTTCCCCATTTTATTCGTTTTTTTTTTAATTTTTTAAATATTATGCTGGTATCTTTGAGCGTGGAAGTTGTGAGATAATAGTGATTCTCTGACAATGGGCGGGTACAGATTTTTATGAATTCTGCAGTTTTAAAGAGAAAGAGATATTAGTTTAATTTTATTGAATCTAGAACACCAAAAATCTGTCTCTATTTTCAAATCCCCACCTATCAACGTCAGCCAACCTTCGATTCCTGAACTGTTTACTGTTTACAGCTGATATCACTAAAAGTTTATAGTGGCAATCAGCATCACTTGATTTGCCACAAATGAAATCAGCAGCATTAAAGGGACATTAAACACTTTGAGATGGTAATATAAAATGATAAATCATATATATATATATATATATATTATATATATATATATATATATATATATATATATATATATATAAACTCTGCATTTACACTGCATTATTTTTTTGTCCCCTTTAACAATAATTTAATTCTGAAATTGTAAGCTTTTCAGTTTCTGTTATAAATAGAAGAGCAAAACACTGTTATATCCCATACTGCTATTGGCTGCACACTCCTATTTATACCTATTTATAACTGTAACAAATTGGCCACAGCAGAGAGAGTAACCTAAGTTACAACATGGCAGTTCCCATTGTTTTATAGACACTAAAACTTTACACATTTTGTCAATATTTAAACAACTAATGAAACTATAAAAAAAAATCATCTACATTTTATTCTCAGACTACAATATATATATATATATATATATAGTTTATATAAAACAACCAATTGCACAACTCCCTTAATTTCGACCTGCTCATTCACATTTCTTGATTAATTTAATATCTATCAGGAAAACTTGTGCTAAGGGGGGAATCTAGTATTAAATTGTAACTATTTAAAGAAAAGTGTGTAGGTCTTGCACGATCCACACTAAATTCCCTCTGTCCAGCACCAGAGTATAAAGTCACATCTACCCTAACTAGTGCAATAGGAGATAAAAAAGACCTTATAAATAGCCTCCAATTTTAAACACACAGAAAAAACAAACAATTCCCATAGTATAAGAATTTGATAATAATTATGCTGTACAATATTTACTGTATTAAGCCGGATGAAGCCCTGGAGTGTACACCAATGAGGGTAAAACGTGCGTTGCTAGTCGCAATCAGTTTGTGAGAGGGTTACAGCTGTACCCTCCATGTTGTTTGTTCACCGGAGACACAGAGGTGGTTGAGACACAGGTACACTCACGGAGGGGAATTCTACAGACTACTGAGAGAAATTGGAGGAAAGGATGGCGTATTTCACGGCTGTCTTGTAAGTTGGATTCAGAAGTCTACTGCTAAGTGAACCTACAATCAAGGTAAGTGCAGGATAAACAAGCTGATTAAAAGTCACATTATAAAGTTGACAACAGAGATATAGGTGCCTACCTGGTGAGGCAGACGTCCCTATGTGATATGATCGCAATGCTCCAAAGATGTTGGAAATGACACTGTTTCTGAATCTATTCACTTTCTATACTCCTGAATGAACACAGTTTCTGTGATTGATGTGAAATAATACCCGTGAGTGTATGAATCCTGTAATTTTCTCCCACTGAAGATGCCTAATAAGAACGTTTTCAAAAAGCTCCAAAGATATTAGATAAGCAGAGGTTTAACTATATGCTGCTTATAACACAAATGGAACTTATTGCAGCAGAATTCATATTATTTTGTTCAATACATTGTAACACCCTCTGTTTAAATGGGCCCACGTTTGTATAATGAAGTATCATTTAGTATAACTATTATCAAATTCTTATACTATGGGAAATGTTTGTTTTTTCTGTGTTTAAAATTGGAGGCTTTTTATAAGGTCTTTTTTTATCTCCTATTGCACTAGTTAGGGTAGATGTGACTACCTACACTACAAGACCTACACACTTTTCTTTCAATAGATTAAAATATATATATATATATATATATATATATATCAGAAATACATATGTATACATATATATATACATATATACAGTACATAAGTGTATTGGAGCCCTTTTGCAATCAAGCAGATGAAAAAACATATTTATGCAATATTCATATTTAATAAAGTGTTATATTGTGTATTTACTGTAAATAGTTCACATTCCAATGTTCTGCACATAGCAGAATATGTTCTACATATTTATACATAGATATAGCTATATATCTATACATATCTATACCTATATATAATATTATTATAGGTTTTTAAAATAATGTTATATAATAACATATCATGTAATACCTACCAAGCAGCCATACATTTTCTAATTTACCATTCTCAATATCAAATAATATAATTTTTGCAAACTAATAATCACTACTACCTGCTATGAGTTAATAAACATCATCATACATTAAGCCAAAAGTAGTTAATTAGCTTGATGTAAATAGAGTGTAAATTATTTTTTTTTGCTCCCATTAAAGTCAAAGAAAACAAACTTCTGCTATTGTAATATGAGGAGAGCAAAACAAAAAGCTGACAGCTTTGTAAACTGCTGGATGGAGTAATCTTTTATGGCAGCATTTTAACTGCTACCAGCCAGCTGGAAGTGATTAACGCCACCAATGAAATCTGGTCTTTAAGTTTACATAATATTTATCTTTTTATGAACACTTTTATTACGTAAAATGTCAAATAAAATTGATTACAATTAACACTCACATTGACATTATTCTCTAAAGCTGTAAAAAATGACTATGATATACAATGCAATGTATAAAAGTGGGCAATTGATAAAGAAATGCAATTGTCATAAATATTCAATATTAAAATATGCCCCACTGCTTTTATTAGTGAGATATGGGGCGCGATCCGATATCCTTCCTAGTTTTCGGCGCAAGCGAGGGAACCCGCACCACCCGTAATTTCACCTCGCAACTCGAGCTATCCAATATACTGCGCCATCAGATGCTAAACTGGCGTAAGTAGGAAAAACCGGCGATCAACTAAAATGTGCGCAAATACACATTTTAGTCGTCGCAAGTACTTACGCCAGTATTTTGTTCACGTAAAGTCTCAATAAAGTATAGTTTTATGCAAATTAGGCAACGAATCGTAAAAAACAACAGCCAGTTCTAAAAGATGTGACACGTAATTACGCCATTCAAAATTCATACATAAACCCATGCGCAGCAGTCATTTTCTTTAGTGTGTTTGGTTGGTTCTTGGAGCTACAGCACACTACAGTGAGTAGAGATTAGTGGTAAGAGTAGTGAGAGAGGAGCATTTTATTCAGTTAGTTAAGTCGGATTGTTGGATTGTTAAGCCTGTACATTTACTTACACTTTTTTAACATATTGCACACATTTTGCATACACACATATACAAAATACACAACACTTTTTTTTTTCTAACACCTCGCACATTTTATTTATCTTTTACAGTGTGATAGGCTGTTTGTTTGGTTGTGATTGTGTGTAATTGAAGTGGGAGTGAGTGTGAGTGTGTGTAGTTTGAGGATGACAGGGAGAGCTAGGGCGGGGGAAGGAGGGAAGGGGAGTGGCAGGGAGAGGATTATGGACAGGAGGAGCAGCAGGGTCCCCGTCAGGGAGTGAGTGGAGTGGGGAGAGGGAGAGTTAGAAGGGAGGATGGGAGTGGGGTTGCCCCAAGGCCAGGCACACTCAGAAGAGGGATAGAGGGTGCACATGGGGATAGAAGGGGGGAGGAGGGAGAGGATAGGGAGGAACCCACACCAGGGACATCCCAGGGAATGAGCCAGGCGGCCAGGACGAGGAGCGCATGAGGTGCCCCAACTTCTCTTTTGCCGAAAACCTCGCGCTAGTCCAGGCCGTCATGGAGAACCACACTGCCCTATTTGGCCAAGAGAAGGGCAAAGGAGTTGTCGGACGGCGTAAAGATGCATGGCTGAGGGTCGAGGAGGCAGTCAACAGCTTGGCCCAGCAGAGGAGGAATGTGGATGGGTCAAGAAAAGGTGGAATGACTGCAAGAGGCGGGTGAAGGAGAAAATGGGCCAAGAAGCCATGCAACAGAGGGGATTAATGAGTGGCAGGAGATCATTCGCAGGTCCCTGAGTGTCACAGCAGTCCGTGGACTTCAAGGGGCTTGTGACTCAGGGGCTGCAACATCAGCACAGCATGCTGATGAGTAACATCCCACACACCAGTATTATATGTATTTGAGATATAACATCCTTTAATGTCACACATTCATGTACACAATGAGGAGCATGGTATTTGGCCTACTAACAAAAACATCTACAATTATATTTCACATTAAAGGGACACTAAACCAAATCTTTTTATGTCATTATTCAGATAGAGAAAACAGTTTTAAACAACATCCCAATTTACTTATATTATCTAATTTGCTTCATTATTTTGTTATTCTTTGTTTATTAAATATCAATGCACATGGGTGAGCCAATCACATGAGGCATTGATGTGCAGCCACCAATCAGCAGCTTCTGAGCCTATCTAGATATGCTTTTCAGCTAATAATATCAAGAGAATGAAGCAAATTAGGTAATGGAAGTAAATTAGAAAGTTGTTTAAAATTGCATGCTCTAGCTGAATCATGAAAGAATAAAAATGGGTTTAATGTCCATTTAATGCTACTTAACACATTGAAATTCATGATATGAGGTGGAATAGTTAAATACTAACATGTCTCGGAGTAACACAGGCCACAAGCCACATGTAGAGTTTTCAGTAAATGGACACTACAGCCATCACAATACTTTTAGCTCAAGAAAGCACGTTATGTGCCTACATCAGGCTAAAGAAAATTGTGTGATCATAGTGTCACTTAAAGAACACATTTTCTCCATCACTGACATGTACACATAACTATTGTATGAAACACATACATGTATACTTTGCATATTAAAATCCCTCATATCACAAATCACAATGTGCACATGCATGTTATAGAGTTTGACATGAGTCTAGGCCCTAGCATGTATCAATGTACATTGTATGCCCACTTGGATATATATATATATATATATATATATATATGATTGTACTAATACCTCTCATCATTTGACTCCTCCACAGAACCTCCTGTCACCAGGGTGCAAACAGGCATGCATCCACCGCAACCACCAGGCCAGAGAATGCCTCCACCGCAACCACCAGGCCAGATAATCCCTCAATAGTATGCTCCCTGGCATGAGGTGGGTTGGACTGCCTCTGTTGAGGACCCATACATCATGCCACCAACTTTTGAAGAGGAGCCCTGGCTGAAGGACTATTCTTTTGGTTATGAGGGGCAGCCAAGGCATCCCCAAAGGGTAGATGTCTTTACCCCCCCCTCCCAATATCAGGCCAGTCAGGACTTTTACCAACAGGACATACAAACTGGACAGGCGTTAATGGGACTACCAGTCCACCCGGAGAGCTCCACCATCCGCTTCCCTTGGAAGAGATCCAGCATATGAAGAGGAGCATATAGCTGTGGTAGTTCCTCCTGCAGCACCAGCTGTCATAGTTCCTCCTGAAGATCCAGCTGTTGTAGTTCCTCCTGAAGCACCAGCTGTCATAGTTCCTCCTGAAGCACCAGCTGTCATAGTTCCTCCTGAAGCACCAGCTGTTATAGTTCCTCCTGAAGCACCAGCTGTTGTAGTTCCTACTGAAGCACCAGCTGTAGTGATGTCGTGAACATAAAAATTTGGGTTTGCGAACGGCGAACGGGAACTTCCACAAATGTTCGCGAACGGGCGAACCGGGCAAACCGCCATAGACTTCAATAGGCAGGCGAATTTTAAAACCCACAGGGACTCTTTCTGGCCACAATAGTGATGGAAAAGTTGTTTCAAGGGGACTAACACCTGGACTGTGGCATGCCGGAGGGGGATCCATGGCAAAACTCCCATGGAAAATTACATAGTTGATGTAGAGTCTGGTTTTAATCCATAAAGGGCATAAATCACCTAACATTCCTAAATTGTTTGGAATAACGTGCTTTAAAACATCAGGTATGATGTTGTATCGATCAGGTAGTGTAAGGGTTACGCCCGCTTCACAGTGACAGACCAAACTCCCGCAGCGGGTACAACATCATCATCATCACACCGTACGTCCATGTGTGTAATGCTGCCTGACTGAGACATATCCCTGTTATCTACATCCTCTGGCAATAATGGTTGTGCATCACTCATTTCTTCCAACTGATGTGTAAATAACTCCTCTGACAAATCAAGTGAAGCGGCTGTGGTGCTAGTGTTGGTGGTGGCGGCAGGTGGGTGAGTGGTAACTTGAGAGGTGCCCGAAGCTAAGCTGGAGGAGGATGATGCGTCAAGGTTCAGAGCGGAAGCTGTAGAAGATTGGGTGTCCTGTGTTAGCCAGTCAACTATGTCCTCAGAACTTTTTGAGTTCAGGGTACGTGGCCTCTGAACACTGGGCATTATTCTAGGGCCAAAGGGAATCACAGCACCATGACCACGACGGCCCCTGCGGGGTGGCCTGCCTCTGCCTGTCATTTTTTTTTTTCGATTAGTGTTACTATGCGTGCAAGCTACTGTGACAACAGATATGAGTGGCACTGTGCACTGGCAGAAGTTGGCAGAGTAGACGCTGTAGGCCTGACACACACGCTTGCAGACAACTAACTGCTATTCAATCTATTACAGTCAAAATTGTATTTTTTTTTTAATGTACACTACTGTTACACCAGATATGAGTTGCACTGGTTTGACACTGTGCCCTGGCAGGCCCTGAAATGCACATGCGTGAAAGAAACTGACTGCTTTTATTTCACAGTCAAATTTCTAGTTTTTTTTTTAACTGCTTAAGGACCGAGGCCATTTTTCAATTTCTTTCCCTTAACCCCTTAGTGACCAGAGCACTTTTCCATTTGTTGACCGTTTGGGACCAAGGCTATTTTTACATTTCTGCGGTGTTTGTGTTTAGCTGTAATTTTCCTCTTACTCATTTACTGTACCCACACATATTATATACCGTTTTTCTCGCCATTAAATGGGCTTTCTAAAGATACCATTATTTTCATCATATCTTATAATTTACTATTAAAAAAATTATAAAATATGAGGAAAAAATGGAAAAAAAACAATTTTTTCAAACTTTGCACATCTACAACCACCCAAAAACACCCATGCTAAATAGTTTCTAAATTTTGTCCTGAGTTTAGAAATACCCAATGTTTACATGTTCCTTGCTTTTTTTGCAAGTTATAGGGCACTAAATAAAAGTAGCACTTTGCTATTTCCAAACCACTTTTTTTCAAAATTAGCGCTAGTTACATTGGGACACTGATATCTGTCAGGAATCCCTGAATATCCTTTAACATGTATATATATATATATATTTAGAAGACATCCCAAAGTATTGATCTAGGCCCATTTTGGTATATTTCATGCCACCATTTCACTACCAAATGCGATCAAATAAAAAAAAATGTTCACTTTTTCACAAATTTTTTCACAAACTTTAGGTTTCTCACTGAAATTATTTACAAACAGCTTGTGCAATTATTGCACAATTGGTTTTAAATGCTTCTCTGGGATCCCCTTTGTTCAGAAATAGCAGACATATATGGCTTCTACGTTGCTTTTTGGTAATTAGAAGGCCGCTAAATGCCACTGCGCACCACACGTGTATTATGCGCAGCAGTGAAGGGGTTAATTAGGGAGCATGTAGGGAGCTTGTAGGGTTAATTTTAGCTTTAGTGTAGTGTAGTAAACAACCCCAAGTATTGATCTAGGCCCATTTTGGTATATTTCATGCCACCATTTCACCGCCAAATGCGATCAAATTAAAAAAAACTTTAAATATTTCACAATTTTAGGTTTCTCACTGAAATTATTTACAAACAGCTTGTGCAATTATGGCACAAATTGTTGTAAATGCTTCTCTGGGATCCCCTTTGTTCAGAAATAGCAGACATATATGGCTTTGGCGTTGCTTTTCGGTAGTTAGAAGGTCGCTAAATGCCGCTGCGCATCACACGTATATTATGTCTAGCAGTGAAGGAGTTAATTAGGTAGCTTGTAGGGAGCTTGCAGGGTTAATTTTAGCTTTAGTGTAGAGATCAGCCTCCCACCTGACACATCAGACCCCCTGATCCCTCCCAAACAGCTCCCTTCCCTCCCCCACCCCACAAATGTCCCCGCCATCTTAAGTACTGGCAGAAAGTCTGCCAGTACTAAAATAAAAGTTTTTTGGGGGTTTTTAGTTTTTTTTAAAAAAAATAAAAAATTCTTCTACTGTGTAGGACCCCCCTTAACCCCCAACCTCCCTGATCCCCCCCCAAACAGCTCTTTAACCCCCCCCCCCTGCCTTTATTGTGCACCATATTGGGTACTGGCAGCTGTCTGCCAGTACCCAGTTTGAAAAATAATAATGTATTTAATTTTTTTTATTTTATTAAATATTTTTGTAGTGTAGCTGCCCCCCCCTCAACATCCAACCCCCCACCCTCTCACAGATGCCTTGATTTGAAAATCCCACCCTCCCCAGTCCTCTCTCCCACCCTCCAGATCTACAGCATATTGATGCTGTTTGCATTGATCTCACATGCACGCACGTGCACGGCTCTCGTGCACGCGCCCTTGCACGCACGCGCACCCGCACAAGATCCCTCCCCCCTCCTCCACCAATAACTGCCCACCCGCCTCCCTGGATGAGCTCCCACCCACCAACGGTAATGGCTATCGATAGCCGATGCAGAGAGGGCCACAGAGTGGCTCTCTCTGCATCAGATGGCTAAAAACAGTTATTGCAGGATGCCTCAATATTGAGGCATCACTGCAATAACATGAAAGCAGCTGGAAGCTATCAGGATCGCTTCCACTGCTTTCAAAGACCAACGACGTATGGGGTACGTCCTTGGTCATTAACTGCATTTTTTTGCAGGACGTACCCCATACGTCGTTGGTCGTTAAGGGGTTAAGGACCAGGGCTATTTTTACATTTCTGCGGTGTTTGTGTTTAGCTGTAATTTTCCTCTTACTCATTTACTGTACCCACACATATTATATACCGTTTTTCTCGCCACTAAATGGACTTTCTAAAGATACCATTATTTTCATCATATCTTATAATTTATTATTAAAATTATAAAATATGAGGAAAAAATGGAAAAAAACATACTTTTTCTAACTTTGACCCCCAAAATCTGTTACACATCTACAACCACCAAAAAACAACCATGCTAAATAGTTTCTAAATTTTGTCCTGAGTTTAGAAATACCCAATGTTAACATGTTCTTTGCTTTTTTTGCAAGTTATAGGGAAATAAATACAATAAGCACTTTGCTATTTCAAAACCACTTTTTTTCAAAATGAGCGCTAGTTACATTGGAACCCTGGTATCTGTCAGGAATACCCGAAAATACCTTGACATGTATTTATTTTTTTTTAGAAGACATCCCAAAGTATTGATCTAGGCCCATTTTGGTATATTTCATGCCACCATTTCACCGCCAAATGCGATCAAATAAAAAAAATGTTAACTTTTTCACAAACTTTAGGTTTCTCACAGAAATTATTTACAAACAACTTATGCAATTATGGCATAAATGGTTGTAAATGCTTCTCTGGGATCCCCTTTGCTCAGAAATAGCAGACTTATATGGCTTTGGCATTGCTTTTTGGTAATTAGAAGGTTGCTAAATGCCACTGCGCACCACACGTGTTTTATGCCCAGCAGTGAAGGGGTTAATTAGGGAGCATGTAGGGAGCTTGTAGAGTTAATTTTAGCTTAAGTGTAGTGTAGTAGAGAACCCAAAGTATTGATCTAGGCCCATTTTGGTATATTTAATGCCACCATTTCACCGCCAAATGCGATCAATTTTAAAAAAAAACTTAAATTTTTTCGCAATTTTAGGTTTCTCACTGAAATTATTTACAAACAGCTTGTGCAATTATGGCACAAATGGTTGTAAATGCTTCTCTGGGATCCCCTTTGTTCAGAAATAGCAGACATATATGACTTTGGCATTGCTTTCTGGTAATTAGAAGGTCGCTAAATGCTAATGCACATCACACGTGTATTATGGCTAGCAGTGAAGGGGTTAATTAGGTAGTTTGTAGGGAGCTTGCAGGGTTAATTTTAGCTTTAGTGTAGAGATCAGCCTCCCACCTGACACATCAGACCCCCTGATCCCTCCCAAACAGCTCCCTTCCCTCCCCCACCCCACAATTGTCCCCCCAATCTTAAGTACTGGCAGAAAGTCTGCCAGTACTAAAATAAAAGATTTTTAATTTTTTTATTTTTTTTAGCATATTTACATATGCTGTGGTGTAGCATACCCCCTTAGCCCCCAACCTTCCTGACCCCCCCAAAACAGCTCTCTAACCCTCCCCATCTGCCTTATTGGCGACTATCTTGGGTACTGGCAGCTGTCTGCTATTATTTCACAGTCAAAAAAGTGTTTTTTTTTTTTTAAATGTACACTACTGTTACACCAGATATGAGTGGTGGCACTGGGCAAGTGGGCACAATATACGCTGTGAGCCTGAAACACACGCTGGCAGGCAGGCAACTGCAATTAGATTACACAGAAAAAAAAAAAAAGCAGACTGATGTTCTAACCCTAAAAAGGGCTTTTTGGGGTGCTGTCCTTACAGCAGAGATCAGATGAGTCCTTCAGGACTGTAGTGGACACTGAATACACTAGCCTAGCTATCGATTTCCTTATTAAATCAGCAGCAGCTACACTGTCCCTCCTCTCACTAAGAATACAGCTTCCAAATGAATCTAAAATGGATGCTGTCCAGGAGGTGGGAGGGTCTGCCGCTGATTGGCTGTAATGTGTCTGCTGACTGTGAGGTACAAGGTCAAAGTTTACTCAATGATGACGAATAGGGGGTGGACCGAACATCGCATATGTTCGCCCGCCACGGCGAATGCGAACAAGCAATGTTCTCTGGGAACTATTCGCCGGCGAACTATTTGTGACATCACTAACCAGCTGTTGTAGTTCCTCCTGAAGCACCAGCTGTTGTAGTTCCTCCTGAAGCAACAGCTGTCATAGTTCCAGATGCAACAGCAGCTAGAGGTGAACCTGCGCCTATAATCCCTGCTGGTGAACAGCCTGTAGATCCTCTGACTTCTGCCCTGGGCGACGAATACATTGCCCTCCAGAGGAGGCTCACAGCAAGCTGCGATAGAATGCAGACAGACCAACGCATGTGTTACAGGAGCTAACAGACTTTACTCCAGCGTTCCATTGAGCTGCAACGGGACATGGCATCATCTTTAAGTGCTATAGTCCAGAACCAATCTCAGATGATGAGAGTTATTTCGGATATGCAGCTGCAGACTGACAACAGATGGCGGGAACAAAACCAACTGTTGGGTGTGTTGGTGGAGCATTTCACACACCAGCAGGACACTGCCTCCAGCCTCTCATCTGTGGCCAGCACTCCTGCAGAATCCTCTGAATCCACACAACCCAGGAGACCCAGGAGAGCCACTCCAGGCACCTCACCCCCCTCATCTAAGAAGCCTAAAAAAAAATTATATTGTTAGATTTCAGCCTAAATCTTGTCCTCTGTTATTTACCATATAATTGTCATCCACATCCATGTGAGGGGTGTTTTAGTACACTAATATTTTTGAAACATATAATAAGGCCTGTGTGGAAATGGCCCAAAAAAAGGTAATATCATCATGTTTATGACATAATTATGTTCTCTAAACCACATCACATAGTTGTGTATGAAGGGTACATATAGTGATATTCACTTTTAAGATGTAAATCAAGGTTTCTCACATCCAATAGAAATTGACCCATGTGCAGGGATAGGCACGAGCCAAGGCTGTGGCAGACATTTTCTAAGGTAAAGACCTTTAGTGAAGGACACCTTGCCTATCCCTGCACATTGGTATATATATCTAAATAATAATGTTTTTACAGAAGGTGTAAACATAAGATATAAACATCCATTTTCATTCCTCGAAATGATAGTCAATAAATCATAGTGACCTAAACATGAATTGAACTAATGATATATTTTCAGTAATTAGGGTGGTTAAGGGAATGGGGATGTAGTAGTTTCACTTACATGCAGTGGAACTCCGCAGTATGTAATTCGATGACCAGCTGCAGCAGGGGCAGCACCATGACCATGGACCTCAGCAGCAACTATAGAATCAGCATGTGTAGACGGAAAAACAGGGGATTGTAGAGCTTCCAGCACCCCTTGTGCCCCATGATGCACCCTTGTGCCCAATGATGCACCCCTTGTGCCCCATGATGCACCCCTTGTGCCCCATGATGCACCCTTGTGCCCAATGATGTACCCCTTGTGCCCAATGATGCACCCCTTTGTGATTGGTTTGACACACTTGCAGGGGCAGGAATAATAAATGCTTTGAAGAGGTTAACTATTTGTGATCAAGCTGCTGATATGTATGTTGTTAAGTATGCATTTGTTAGGCCTTCAGAGAGTTACGTTGGTTTATAAGTCAGTGCAAGGGTTGCTGCACCTATAATTTGTGGCGAGATGAGAATGGAGTAGATTTTCTGAAATCTGCGCGCGTAATTCCTTACGCCGTATATTGGATACCAAACTGCGCGTGTTTTGTATGTCAGTCTATGGGCCAAAAAACGACGGGCGAAGGCAGAAATATACGTGCGTAACTTCTAAGTTATGCCTTATATAGGATATCAAACCTGCGCAAAATTTGGCGTCACCGGCTTCTGCGGGCGATGATTTATATCGGATCGAGGCCATGGTTTTTGTCTTTAAATACATATAGGGATAAAAAAAAGTGTTGATACTATTGTACAGTTTAAAATACTATTGGCTAGATTACGAGTTTTGCATTAGAGGCTATGCGGTGCTAACGAGTAGTTTTCTCTCACTACTCATTTACCTGCAGTGCTGGTATTACGGGTTTTTGCAAACCCGTCGTTAAAAGACATGAAGTGAGCGTTGAGCAAAATTGTGCTCATTACCGCACTCCAATACCAGCATGCTTAAGTCAGCGGTGAGCTGGTCGTACGTGCTTGTGCCTGATTTCCCCATAGGAATCAACGGGGAGAGCCGGCTGAGAAAAAGTCTAACACCTGCAAAAAAAGCAGCCCCATTGTTTACACCTAACACCCTAAAATGAACCCCGAGTCTAAATACCCCAATCTTACACTTATTAACCCCTAATCTGCCGCCCCGACATCGCCGACACCTGCATTATATTTATTAACCCCTAATCTGCCGCTCTGGACACCGTTGCCACCTAAATTATACTTATAAACCCCTAATCTGCTGCCCCAACATCGCCGCCACCTACATTATATTTATTAACCCCTAATTTGCCACCCCCAATGTCACCGCCACCTAACTACACTTATTAACACCTAATCTGCTGCCCCCAACGTCGCCGCCACTATAATAAATATATTAACCCCTAAACCGTCGCACTCCCGCCTCGCAAACATTAGTGAAATATTATTAACCCCTAATCTGCCATCCTTAACATCGCTGCCACCTACCTACATTAATTAACCCCTAATCTGCCACCCCCAATGTCGCTGCCACTATACTAAATGTATTAATACCTAAACCTAAGTCTAACCCTAACACCCCCTAACTTAAATATAATTTAAATAAGTCTAAATAAAATTCCTATCATTAACTACATTATTCCTATTTAAAACTAAATACTTACCTGTAAAATAAACCCTAAGCTAGCTACAATATAACTAATAATTACATTGTAGCTAGCTTAGGGTTTATTTTTATTTTACAGGCAAGTTTTTTATTTATTTTAACTAGGTAGAATAGTTACTAAATAGTATAACCACCTAGCTAAAATAAATACAAAAGTACCTGTAAAATAAAACCTAACCTAAGTTACAATAACACCTAAAACTACACTATAATTAAA
Source organism: Bombina bombina (assembly GCF_027579735.1). NCBI lineage: Eukaryota > Metazoa > Chordata > Amphibia > Anura > Bombinatoridae > Bombina > Bombina bombina. Next base: position 1,309,008,299 of record NC_069499.1, read on the forward strand.
TACATTTACTAAATTAAATACAATTAAATAAATTAAATTATATTAGCTAAAGTAAAAAAACAAACAAACACTAAATTACAGAAAATAATAAACAAATTACAGATATTTAAACTAATTACACCTAATCTAATAGCCCTATCAAAATAAAAAGCACCCGCAAAATAAAAAAACCCTAGCCTAAACTAAACTACCAATTGCCCTTAAAAAGGGCCTTTTGCGGGGCAATGCCCCAAAGTAATCAGCTCTTTTACCAGTAAAAAAAATACAAACTAAGCTCTCCATTGCCTTGAAAAGGGCATTTGGATGGGCATTGCCCTTAAAAGGGCAGTTAGCTCTTTTGCAGGCCCAAACCTTAACCTAAAAATAAAACCCACCAATACATCCTTAAAAAAAACTAACACTAACCCCCGAAGATTGACTTACAGTTCTGAAGACCGGACATCCATCCTCAAGGAAGTGGCAGAAGTCTTCATCCAATCGGGCCGAAGTCCTCATTGAAGCCGGAAGAAGTCTTCATCCAAGCCGGGCAAATTGGTCCTCCAGACGGGCAGAAGTCTTCATCCAGAAGGCATCTTCTATCTTCATCCATCCGATGCGGAGCGGGTCCATCTTCAAGACATCAGGCGTGGAGCATCCTCTTCATCCGACGACTACCCGACGAATGAAGGTTCCTTTAAGTGACGTCATCCAAGATGACGTCCCTTAGATTCCGATTGGCTGATAGAATTCAGCCAATCAGAATTAAGGTAGAAAAAATTCTATTGGCTGATCCAATCAGCCAATAGGTTTGAGCTCGCATTCTATTGGCTGATTGGAACAGCCAATAGAATGCAAGCTCAATCCTATTGGCTGATTGGATCAGCCAATAGGATTGAAGTTCAATCCTATTGGCTGATTGCATCAGCCAATAGGAATTTTTCTACCTTAATTCCGATTGGCTGATAGAATTCTATCAGCCAATCAGAATCTAAGGCACGCCATCTTGGAGATAGAAGATGCTGTCTGGATGAAGACTTCTGCCCTTCTGGAGGACCACTTCGCCCGGCTTGGATGAAGACTTCTCCCGGCTTTGTTGAGGACTTCGGCCCGGTTGGATGAAGACGTCTCCTAGTAAGGTGATCTTCAAGGGGTTAGTGTTAGGTTTTTTTAAGGGTGTATTGGGTGGGTTTTATTTTTAGGTTAGGGTTTGGGCCTGCAAAAGAACTAACTGCCCTTTTAAGGGCAATGCCCATCCAAATGCCCTTTTCAGGGCAATGGTTTTTTTTTTAGATAATATTTTATTTGGGGGGTTGTTTGTGTGGGTGGTGGGTTTTACTGTTGGGGGGGTTGTTTGTATTTTTATTTTACAGGTAAAAAAGTTGATTACTTTGGGGCAATGCCCCGCAAAGGCCCTTTTAAAGGGCTATTGGTAGTTTAGTTTAACCCCTAATCTGCCACTACATAACACTTATATAACACCCAGTATTTAAAGCAAATGGGTGAAAGAGGCAGAAAACATTTGTGTCAAATACCAACACCCAAACTCAGACTACCTACATCTATTTCAAAATTGCCCATGATTAACCAAATTCTGGGCAATGACAGAAAAATGGATAGCCGCACTAAGCTCTATCAAAATTAAACTAGACAAAAGAGCGATAAATTAAACTAGGTAAACAAAAACGGCGGATCCATAACATTATACTCTTAGCAAGAAAACTAATTTTAAAAGAATATAGAAATAAGAATCCACCAACACTTAGACAACTCAAAAACTCATTGCTACAGTTAATGACAGTAGAACAATTTGACACCTTGGGAGACGTAAACAGAAGGGTCAAGGGTTTCGTGTAAAAATGGGAAAAATTTATAATATACCAGCCACAGCAGGTTCAACTACGAATAATATTTATGTTCTGCAACTCAGAATACATATTAAATGCCCAACTGAGGGGAGAATGGAATCTGGAATAATCTTACAGATTAAAAGAGTTGAGTTCCAGGGGAAGGAGAAATCGGCAGTTATGTATCCAAGATCAGAGGAATCAATTAATGGTTTACCAATAGCTTGGGTTATAGTTTGTAACAATAATCAGCAGTAGAGAAAGCTCAACAACATCAAATATTGAAAAGGTATGGGCAGCAGATTTTCTTAAATTGTGGGATTTATTCTGGGGGTAGGGGATGATTACAGGAAAAGTTGGTAAGTTTTGTTTAAGTTTAAAAATGTATAAAATGGGGGTCACTGGAACAGCATAGAACAAGAATCTGGATTATGAATGATGTAACCATTTTGCACTAAACTGTGACTTGCTGTAAAAGTGTTCCTCAACAAAAAGTACTTGACAAAAAAAAAAAAAAGTGGTTCTGGTGCACTTACTAGTGTAAGAAGTCAAATTACTGCCACTGTTGTAATTAGAGCTTTGACTAGTGCAGGTGTTTCATAATCCAGGCCTCATCCATCCCTAACATACCGGATTGAAGCCATTTCTTCTAAACTTGAAAAACAGAAATATAGTTAGAACATGATGTTATGTCATGAGAACATTAGTGGCTAGATTACAAATGGAGTGCTAATTTATTGTGCGACGCAAATAGGCGCGCAATAAATAACCAGCCATTGCAAGTGACTGGTTACTGCTACTGGTTAATTTTCAAAAAGTGCCCTGAATGCCCCCTTATAAAAAAAAGAAGCATAGGCAGTTTTAAGGGGTTAAAAGTTGGCGGGTGATGGGTGTTAGAAAAAAAATGGCACTGAAAAGTGACTTTACATTGCGGTCTCTGGGAACTGTGTGTTCCCTGTAAATGTATATGCTTATATACATACAGTATATATTTTTCTGTTAATATGTGTATATACACATATGAACACATAAATATATATGTATATATACATATATTTTTAAAATTGCTGCCCATTTCTGCGCTTCTTACCCCTTATGCTGCGCTTAGTTTCTGTGCCGTGTATGATGGCATTAGAAGATTTCCATAGTTTTCAATGTGAACATTTTCTGATTTTTTTGATTAAAAGTATTGTGTGTCAAATGATTAATATTTTATCAAAATATATTTAACATTATTATTATGTCTGCTGAAGGCAAAGGGCTCCATTTATCAATCATTTGGGGAATTCTCCTTTCTGTTCTCCTATCAGTTCTCCACAGCTCTCCTTAGGAGAAGAGCACATGTACGCCCATATTTATCATAAAAAATTTGTTTTTTCTCCATGGGAGAGCTGAGGAGAGCTGGGGAGAACTAATGATAAATTTCTCCAGTCGGATTAGTATGTTCTCCTTATTTATCACTAAAAATAAGCAACTATTCTCCATGTCAGTCATATATAAACCAATAGAAATGTTTATACAGCCTTCCTAGTAGCTTTGTTAACGCCTCTTTTCAGCAAACTTTTATATAAGAAAATAGATCTACATTTTCATTGTTTTAGTGCTTCAATTTAAGCGCTTTTTTATATCTTATTTTTATGCCCCAATATATATCATTTTTGTGCTCTGTTATATATTATTTTGGTGCTCCATTATATATATAGTTTTTTTCCATCATAAATTATTATTGCACTTCAATAACCATTATTATTGTGCTTTGTTATAGATAATTTTTGCACCTTGTAGAGCCCTTTTTTTGTGTGTAACTGCTTCTACAACTAGTAGAGAATAGATTTCTAATGCTGTTCTCCACTGTAGTTATGGAGAACTTTAAGGTAGGAACTTGCAGGAGAACTTTCAGTCCTCCACAGGAGAATATAAATGATAAATTTGTAACTAGGAGAATTATGAGGAGAACTATATGAAATACGACTAAAAAGATCTAATTTAACCCTTTTTTTGGAGAACATGTTCTCCAAGGAGAGTTAGAACAGAGTAGGAGAATTTTACAGTCGAATTTGCCCAATTTTAGGAGTATTTTTGAATGATAAATAGGAGAATTATTTCTCCTGAGAACTTTTAGGAGAAAATATAGGAGAATTGGAATGATAAATAGAGCCCAAAGTATACATTAGCAATATTCTGGGATATCAGATAAAGATAATGAGCGACAAATATCAAATAACTTCACAAATTTGAAAGTCTTATTTTTAACTAGGAGTTCTTTACATTTTCTCAAAGAGTATTGTGCATTGGTCCCAGGGAGAGCCTGGGTCTGTTCACATATGATGTAAATTAAAATGTTTTTATCACCTCTATATCAAGGCAATCACAATCTATACTCTATACATGACTATGCATGAATGCAAGGTATTTGGCCATACCAACAGGATTGAGGACTTGCTACAACTGGATAACCCTTATTGGCTTGTTATGAAGGAGCAACCAACATTTGTTTCAGGATCATTAGTCATAACATTATTTGCACATGCAAGTTGACTAATGTGAAATAGCAAATACTGTATGAATTTCTCAAATTTACCCTCAAGTATTCTTAAATGGGATAATATTGTTGAAATATGGATACATACATTTTATCATAGATAGATAAATAGACAGATAGATATATTGATAGATGGGTAGATGGATAGATAGATTGATTGATATATAATAGATTAATAGATAGATGATAGATAGATAGATAGATGGATATATAGATAGATAGATAGATAGATACATAGATAGATAGATAGATAGAGAGATAGATAGAACGAAAGATATATAGATATAGATTGATAGATGATAGATGCATAGATATATGGATAGATAGGTAGATAGATAGATAGATAGATAGATAGAAAGATAGACAGACAGACAGCAGATACAGCTAGATTACAAGTTTTGAGCGCTATAGGGAAATTAACGACCACCACAAAAGCGGTGGTATTTCACCTCCCTATAGCGCTGCTATTACAGGTTTTGAAAAACCCGGCTTGTGCAAGCGATATGGTGGCTTTGATCTCTATACCTCACCCAAATACAAGCATTGTTTTGACGTGTTTGTGCACGATTTCCACATAGACATCAATGGGGAAAGTTGGCTAAAAAAAGCCTAATACATGTGATCACAGAAACAAAAGCTCCGTAACGCAGCCCCATTGATGTCTATGGGGAAAGAAAAAGTTAGAAAAACACCCTAACATAAAAACCACATCTAAACACCCCTAATCTGCTGCCCCTAACATTGCAGCCACCTACATTACAGTTATTAACCCCTATTCTGCCATCTCCAACATCGCCGCCACCTACATTTGAGTTATTAACCCCTAATCTGCCACCCCCCTAATCTGCTGGCCCTAACATCACCACCACCTACCTACACTTATTAGCCCTACACTTATTAGTCCCTAATCTGCCGCCCCCAATGTCACCGCCACTATACTACAGTTATTAAAATGCTCTTCACTAAACCCCACCCTCTTCAACATCTACATGGCCCCTCTTTCCCACCACCGCCAAAAAGAACGTCCCCGAAGGCCTGACAGTAGTCGCTGCCTAGATGAAGGACAACCTGCTCAAACTAAACACAGACTAAACCGAAGTCCTTCTCCTCGGACCCAATAAATCCACATGGGACGACTCCTGGTGGCCCAATGCCTTCGGTCACCCTTCAACCCCAACCGACCACGCACAAAATCTAGGCTTCATCCTGGACTCCTCACTCTCCATGGAGCGACAAAACAATGCCATCACCTCAACACGATTCCACATTCTCCACCTATTACAAAAAATCTTCAAGTGGATCCCTACTGAAACCAAGAAAACAGTGACCCACGCCCTCGTCAGCTGCTGGTTAGACTACAGCAATACACTCTATGCCGGCTCCACCATCAAACTCCAAAAGAGACTATAACGTATCCAGAACATCTCAGCCAGACTCATCCTTGACATCCCTCTCCAATGCCATGTCACTGAACACCTAAGAAAACTTCACTGGCTCCCCATCAACAAGAGAATCACCTTCAAGCTCCTTACCCACGCGTTCAAGGCCCTACACAACATCGGACCCGAATACCTCAACCACCGCGTAAATTTCTACACCCCCGCCAGACAACTCTGATTGGCAGACAAAGCACTTGCAGTCATCCCCTGCATTAGCAAATCCACAGCAGGTGGAAGATCATTCTCCCACATGGCAGCAAAGACATGGAACACCCTCCCGCTGCACCTCATAAATCCACCTCCCTTACAAAGTTCAGAAAGGACCTCAAAACCTGGCTCTTCAACTGAATGCCCATCCCCTCCCCCCTTCTCCTATCCCCTTTTTCCTTAGCTCCTTGAGACCCTCACAGGTAATTAGTTAGCACTCTATAAGTACCCAATAGATAGATAGATAGATAGATAGAAACATCTGGCCTCCCACATCCCTAACACTACATAAATATATTAAACCCCTAAACCTAACCTGAACCCTAACATAAACCTAAGCCTAACCCTAACCCTAACACCCCCTAACTTAAATATAATTAAAATAAATCTAAATAAAACATACAATTATCACCTAAATAATTCCTATTTACCTGTAAAATAAAACCTAAGCTAGCTACAATATAACTAATAGTTATATTGTATCTATCTTAGATTTTATTTTTATTTCACAGGTAAGTTTGTATTTATTTAAGCTAGGTAGATTAGTTAGTAAATAGCTATTAACTATTTACTAACTACCTAATCAAAATAAATACAAAGTCACCTGTAAAATAAAACCTAACCTGCCTTACACTAAAACCTAACATTACAATACAATAAAATACATTAAATTAATGAAATACAATTATCTAAATTACAAAAAAAATAAACACTAAAATACACAAAATAAAAAACAAAATTATCAAAAATAAAAATGAATTACTCCTAATCTATTCGCCCTATCAAAATAAAAAAGCCCCCCCCCCTCAAAATAAAAAAAAAACATAGCCTACACTAAACTGCCAATATCCCTTAAAAGGGCCTTTTTTCGGGGCATTGCCTCAAAGAAATCAGTTCTTATTCCTGTAAAAAAAAAAATACAAACAACCCCCCAACAATAAAACCCACCACTCACACAACCAAACCCCGCAGATAAAATTCTATCTAAATACACCAAAGCTAACCATTGCCCTGAAAATGGCATTTGGATGGAGGGGGGGGGATTATTTTGATAGGACTATTATATTAGGAGTAATTCGTTTTTATTTTTGATAATTTAGTTTTTTTATTTTGTGTAATTTGGTGTTTATTGTTTTTGTACTTTAGATAATTATATTTGATTAATTTTATTTTTTATTTTATTGTAGTGTTAGGTTTTAGTGTAAGGCTAGGTAGTTAGTAAATAGTTAATAACTATTTACTCACTAGTCTACTGTAGTTAAAATAAATACAAACTCACCTGTGAAATAAAAATAAAACCTAAGCTAGCTACAAAGTAACTATTAATTATTTTGTAGCTAGCTTAGGTTTTATTTTATGGGTAAGTTGGTATTTAGTTTTAAATAGGTTATTTAGGTAATATGCTAAACTCGTAATCTAGCTGATAGATAGGCAGATAGATAGATAGTTTGATAGATAATAGATAGAAAGACAGCAGATAGATAGGTAGGTAGATAGTTGATAGATAGATATATAGATAAAATAGATGATAAGATAGATAGGCAGACAGCCAGCAGATAGATTGATAGAAGACAGACCGCAGAAAGATAGATGATAGATAGATGATAGATAGATAGATAGACTGATAGATGATAGATAAATAGA